>NC_071091.1:107307577-108002577 GCF_027358695.1 Spea bombifrons | reverse complement strand
AGAGAACCAACAGACATTGTTATAAAATAATCTTTATTAAGAAAGTGAGAACATTTCAGCGTTACCCCGTTAAGGGGTTAAATTTACAATGCGGAAGGAAGGACGGGGTTTTAGTGGTGACCACACGCATCATACAGTCCTCGTGAGCGTCCCGCAAAAATTAGCAAAGCCGCGTGACCCGGACTTCCTCTTCTGGGCCGAACGCGCCGGATCCACTTCCTGTCAGGAATTCCATCCAGTCTCTCGGTGACATCACAGAGAAAAGCTTCTCGTCAGAGCGAAGAGGAACCCCAGGGCGAGGAGGCTGGAGCCGGATCTCACGCTGCCGGCCCCGCTGGTGTTACACAAGTCAGTGCCGCAGCAGGACACGGACGTCGAGACCACCACCACGTTAAAACTGGTGGCCACGCAGGCGGATTCACAGGACTTGGTGATGGTGGCGGCTGACAGACCGCCTGCAGGGAATAAACACAAAAAACAAAAAACTCAAATGAAAAAAGCTTTTTTAATAAATAAAAAGTGATAGTTTTGGACTGATTTTTAAGTATGCTGTACAGACCAGTATTTGGATCAAATATGTCTATGGTGGATTACAATGAAATGCATGCACCACTTTATCGAGAGGGTAGTAGATAAGTGGAACAGCCTCCCGGCAGAAGTGGTAGGGGGTAATACAGTGAGGGGATTTAAACACGCACGGGACGTCCAAATCTTACCGATTCCGCCGGAGATCACCGAGGTCTTGCAGTAAGTGCTGGATGCGGAGCAGTTGGTTGCAGTCATGCAGTTGGTGTTACTGGACTGGTCTGTGCAGGTATAACACTGGAGGGTAACGGCTGCAAACAGGGGAGGAAAGAGTTAATTTTTATAAGCAATACAGATTCCCATCACTCAGTAGCGGGAGGCAGACTGCCCTCATTTTCAGTTTAACACAATTAGAATGGATCGTGTATATATACCGGTATATATTTAACCGAACCTGGGAACCTGAGTCACCTGCATTCAAGCAGGGATATTAACCATAACATACTGGCAGTAAAACACCAACTGAGAGTCTTAGCGGGATAGAATAGGAGGGAGATTTAGATTGACCCTGAGAATCTGCCCCGAGACCCTGAGATTGTAAAGTATAGCACTGCAAGAGTTAATTGTATATGCCCCCCCCCTCATACTGGCCAATAGTAACGGAATTCCACAGGGGTTGGGTTATCAATCAGTTACTGCCATACCGAGGCAAAACATACAGATTACATGCGTGTGCAAATGGGAGAGATTAATTTATAGAGAGGACAGGGAAGGGGTTAAATTATTGGCCGCAGAATACGATGACCATATTTAAAGAAAACAATACAAGTTCTTATTGTGGAGCAGTCACCATGGAAACCAACGCAACATTCCTGCTGACTGTACAAAATATGGCAGATTTGTCTTTTTCTTTAAACAGAAACAAAAAAATATATATATTTATAATGTTTCACCAAAAAGAGCTGCAGGTCCTGGAACCACATTGAATATTTATATATATATATATACATTAATAATAATAATATATAAAGACATAATACTAATATAACATAAAGAATAAAAAATAATAAACAAGATCCAGTAATCGCGCGTCTCACCCGTCCCAACGCAGAGGGCGGCCAGCAGGAGAATGACTTTGGTGGCGTCCATGATGAGTGACCTGGAACCAGTGAATTCTTCCCCAGCTCTGGATTCGTATATAAGGGCTTCTGGGCCGGGGAGCTTGCACTCTATAAATACAATGGGATTCCAAATGGGACAGACGTCGGCTGCTGGAAAACGCGCGTCATTGAGGTTAGGTTGGTTTCCATGATGCTTGGCCGTTTTCAGAACACAGCCCGGAGACAGCAGACGTCTTGTTGTAGAAACCATTACTTTGTCTCAGACAAAGGACTCCATATCTCCATGACCCGTGGCTACAGGGCTTGGCCCTCGTGCACTCAACTGTAAGAGCAAAGGGGCCGACTATGACTCAGGAACACTAACCCTGCAGGTCCAGGGTCAAGTGTCTTTGTCCATCTTGAAAAAAAGGTTCTTGACCAAGACACTTGGGGCAGAAACGTATCCAGGTTGCCCTTTATTGGTCAGTAATGGTCCATGGTTCATCCATTTTTTTGTCTGTTGGGCTTGATTTAGGTTTCTACCACCCAGGACTCTGGATATGAATGACCCCAGTGTGGCCATGAATACGAGGTTGCCGGGCGCTGTTACTTTGGTTTCTCTAGAAGTCTAATGCAGGAGCCAAAGATTGAGGCCATATTGTGAAATCCAGCCTTGTTTTTGCCAGGAAGGCAAACATTTTTTTGCAAAGGTCTTCTGACGCCTCACTTAATGTTGTACACACCGGGGAGAATTAACACAGCCCTGCACCCACCATAATTCATAAAAGCAGCTAGAAAAAGGGCGTTGAGTGGCAGGTGGAGGACCATGTTGTCCATCCATGTTTCCATGAAACAGACACCTCGTGTAGAGAGAAGACAGAGACCGATTAAGTCACAGCCTAGCGCTCATCATTATTCATAGGGGCAACTAGAAAAAGGGCATTCAGGTGTCTATAATAAACTACCCCCCCCATGGGGTAATGTAAGCGAAAGCCTGCAGCTTCCTCACATTTTTGGGGGATTTCCATAACATATTAGTAAATACTGTGTGGCCCACAATGCGTGAAGTTTATTAAGATTGGGTCCGTATACCCGATGGGTCCCAGGCCTGGCGGGGGGGGCCCGGACCCTTGGAAAACATCCCATCACTGTTACCCTGATCCGTGTTAATGGCCACAACAAGTAGGGAGGGCAGTTTAATCAGCAGATGATGGTGGAGGGGATGGTCGGCTTCCAGTAGCCGGTGTAACAGGTAATGACAGGCCGTATAATTACCGGGGACCTGGGTATTAATCCGGGAGTCGGTGGAAACCGTCACCAAACAGACATCTCCGTCACGTTTACTCCATGTGGTGCGTAAATGGTTAATGCTCCATATTTACTGCGTAAAAACTCTTCCCAGTCCTTTGACATCAACATCTATACATGCTACGCAGCTTGTCTGCATTTACTGACCCTATAGCTTCTCTCTATATATATACTGACCCTATAGCTTCTCTCTATATATATATACTGACCCTATAGCTTCTCTCTCTCTCTATATATATATATACTGACCCTATAGCTTCTCTCTATATATACTGACCCTATAGCTTCTCTCTGCATATACTGACCCTATAGCTTATCTCTCTCTCTCTCTCTATATATATATATATACTGACCCTATAGCTTTTCTCTCTATATATATATACATATACTGACCCAATAGCGTCTCTCTCTCTCTCTCTCTCTATATATATATACTGACCCAATAGCTTTTCTCTCTCTATATATATACATATACTGATCCTATAGCTTCTCTCTCTCTCTCTCTATATATATACATATACTGACCCAATAGCGTCTCTCTCTCTATATATATACATATACTGACCCAATAGCGTCTCTCTCTCTATATATATACATATACTGATCCTATAGCTTCTCTCTCTCTCTCTATATATATATATATACATATACTGATCCTATAGCTTCTCTCTCTCTCTCTCTATATATATACATATACTGACCCAATAGCGTCTCTCTCTCTATATATATACATATACTGATCCTATAGCTTCTCTCTCTCTCTCTATATATATATATATACATATACTGATCCTATAGCTTCTCTCTCTCTCTCTCTATATATATATATATACATATACTGACCCTATAGCTTCTCTCTCTCTATATATATATATATACATATACTGACCCAATAGCGTCTCTCTCTCTATATATATATACTGACCCAATAGCGTCTCTCTCTCTCTCTATATATATACTGACCCAATAGCGTCTCTCTCTCTCTATATATATATACTGACCCAATAGCGTCTCTCTCTCTATATATATATACATATACTGACCCTATAGCTTCTCTCTCTCTCTATATATTTATATACTGACCCTATAGTTTCTCTCTCTCTCTCTATATATATACTGACCCAATAGCGTCTCTCTCTCTCTATATATATACATATACTGACCCTATAGCTTCTCTCTCTCTCTATATATTTATATACTGACCCTATAGTTTCTCTCTCTCTCTCTATATATATACTGACCCAATAGCGTCTCTCTCTCTCTATATATATACATATACTGACCCTATAGCTTCTCTCTCTCTCTCTCTATATATATATACTGACCCAATAGCTTCTCTCTGTGTTTTATGGGAAGAAGTATTTTTGGGGGGGGCTAAATGGGATGTTAGAGAACACCGGAATAACTTGGTACTTGGGCTTGCTTTTAGCAGATAAATCCATTTTATCAGACTCTTCTGATGTCTTCCCCGCCCCTGGGCATTTGTCTATGGCTGCTGCCCCACGTGGTAATCGGGTCTAACCAGGGCAGTTCCTTGTTTCCATGTTTTTGCCCCTGTTGTTCCTGCTGTAACGACTCAAACCTTAATCAGTCGTTGGTCTCGTCTTAGATTCAGGAGCCGTATGCCTATCCCATGCATGTTTAATACCCTCACTGTATTACCCTCTACCACCCCTGCTGGGAGGCTGTTATCTACCACCCTCTCAGTAAACTTGCATTACATCTAGGCCTTTTACCCACCAGTTTTAGGTTACGATCTCTTGTTCCAGCGAGGGAAACTTACACCACTCTCCCTATTTCTTTCTGCCCCCCCTGGGGCTCAGATATGACCACTTGTCTCATTACCTCTCGTGACTGCCCAGCCAGCGCGGTCCCTTCACAGGACTCACCTGTAGATGGCTGGTAGAAGTTGGTTCCATACTCTTTCATCCTTTATGGGAAAATAGTGTCTAAGATTCTTTTATCAGATACATTTTGGAACAGAGCTCCCTTCTTTCTAAGCAAAATGACCCCCGAGATAGACCTTACATGTTGGAGGTACGGAAGGGAGCTGGGGACGTTCTTTCCCATACGATGGGACTGACACAAAATTCTGGGAGTCCTTTAGTGACTCCTGCTTGCCCCCCAAGCGATTTTCCTTCATGAGACCGCCCAGATCCCACGGACATAGAAACCCTTTCTCACCAGACATTTATGAAATGAAGCTTTACGCCTGATTGTTCTTTATTGGAAGAAATCAACTCTTAAGAGAACAGATTTTTAAGGTGGATGAAGCTATTGTTATTTTTACGAATAGTTATTGATTTAAAAAGCGCCATCATACTCCCAGTCCCATCCCCTCTTTCTTCTCTCCCCATCTCTCTCATATCCTCTCTCTCTTCTCTGCCTGTCTCTCTTCCTTCTATCCCCTCTCTCTCTCTCTTCTCTCCCCCATCTCTCTCTCGCATTCCGCTCTCTCTTTTCTCTTCCTGTCTCTCTCTCTCTTCTCTCCCCCAAGACAGACAGATTGACATGTCGTTAACAGACAGACGTCAAGCACAAAATAAGCCCCAAGTTACAAAACTCTAACTCACAACTAAAACTTGGCACCTTGGAAACCTCTCTCTTTGGGCCGTCAATTAAGATGGTTGCTGAGGTTTTGTCTTGAGTCGGTTGCCGTTCTTGCCTAAGGCTGCTTGCCTGCAATTCCTTACGTGACAAAAGACATAAACATGTATTGTATTCTGAATACAAAAGTTACCCAGGAATTTCCAATGTCCCTCTGCTTACACAGAGAACGGCGTCTACTACCTCCTGAACACCATTAATCATTGGCTGTTGAGGCTTTTCATGTTTTTTTTTTTCGTTGGGGAAATAATGAGAGGTGGACAGGTGGACACAGAATACTCTTTTCTATTGTTTTCCTGGAAACCAAGTTCTCCAAAACAAAAGATCGCCCTATATAAGCGGCCCGACCCGCTCAGGGTGTTCACCAGACCCGCTCGCTCATCATGGACGCCCTTAAAGCCGTTCTCCTGCTCTCCCTCTTCATCGGGGCAGGTAAGGCTGCGCAGGTGCAGCGATCACGCTTTCCGTCTTTATTTGTTCTCTAGATATTCTTTCAATGGTTACGTTTTTTAAAATAATGACAAGTCAAGGTTTCCATGACGACCGGTATTGGGGACATAGAATCTTCGAAGAGTTAATATTCCCAGAATCTCAGCGGCCGCTCTTTTGGGATCCCAGTTGGGGATGTAAGTGAAATGTACCTCCCATCCGGAACTGGGACTCTATGGCTGCTAAAGGGTTAACACCGTACCTGCCAACATCTCAAAAGGCCAAAGAGGGGTACTTTGGTTTTAGAGGGGGGCTGTTAGAGATCTGGCCAAGGGTTGAGCTTTATGAAGGATTTTTATTTGAGTGTAAATTTTAAAGCTAGACAATTAACTGGGGGATCCTAGAAGAATATATTTTATTAACCCATTAATTAATATTGATTTATTAACCCATTTCCTGCTGTTTCTATACACATTATGGGGGCTTTGAGGGCTGTAGAACCCTGCGATCCCCTCATACCCAGCAAACATTCTGACCTCCTAGAAAAGAGGGGCATCAGGGGAGGAGAGAGGGGCAACAGAGGGTTTGGAGGACGGAATGGCCAAACCAAACAGGGACACTTGGCAGGTATCGGTTAATCAGGACAGGTGTGAGAGGCAGACAGACACGCACACCTTTGTGTATTTGTTCTTTCCAGGATCCCGACACAATAGCATGCAGTCGAGGATCTGATAACACAATAATAGGCATTTTTACAGGACTACTGCATTTGCTTTAATCACTGAAAACATACTTTTCATCTGAAATTGTGGAATATTATGTATGATGTCATACCTGCTATAAATATATTTATATATGCTTTGATCATTACGGTACCAGCTAAACTCTCTCTCTCTCTCTCTTGCGAGATAAATAGTCTTTGAGTCTATTTTGTAAGCTTCCAGTGTTGCTATGGTAACCTGGCGTCCAGTGTCCCAACACCTGAAACAGCCAGAGAGGCACACTTTTGGTTTTTAGGGGTTGTGATAAGAGGTGGGCTGGGTATGAGGGGATCGCAGGGTTCTACTGCCCTAAAAGCCCCGATAATGTGTATAGAAAAAGCAGGGAACGGCTTTATACATTAAACGGGGTAAATAAACCCCATTATTCTTCTTCTAAATGCCCCACTCGGTTACACAGATACCCAGGTATAGGGCACAAAGTCACATTAGGAATCTGGATAAAGCCCTTGTAAGGTGGCCATTTTTTTATTTCCTGGGTTAAAGTTACAAGGGGGGGGGTTATTGGTGCATTTTTGTAACCACGATGGCTTCTCGTTATCTTGCAGCTCTTTCTTTAAAGTGCTACACATGCCTTAGTGAGAGCAGCAACACCAACTGCTTGACTGAGACCAACTGCTCCAACACGGAATCGTACTGCCAGACCACCGTCTCTGCCGTTTCCGTTGGTAAGTGTGTCAACAAATATCTACCTTAAAACCAAGTGAAAAGGGGGATAACGGCGACTTGGCAACCACATCTATCCAAATATTATTAATGTAACGAATAAATTAAGCAATTGTTGCAGAAGCCTCCACCAGGGAAGCCCCCATTTATTATGGCAGCCCCTTCATCATACCTCACAATAAACACAACATGATATTTACTCATACTGACCACTATTAGCCACCACTCAGATCACTCTCGGCCTAACATACACCAAATGTCCAATTTTCCATGTCACGGCATGGCCTCTCCCTAAGTGAATGGGGTGAGCAATGCGTCTCTACTCAACAAGAAATGTAGGCAGCGACTTAACCCTTCCGCCCCATACTGAGTATTGCTAGCCTGCCACCGGTGGCCCCCAGTGTTTAGATGATTGTGCCCCCCTTGGCCGAGCGCTGTGGTAATGTATGGTTTCTCTCCGGTTGTTACAGCTGGGATCTCCGCTAGCTCTATCAGTAAGATATGTGCCTCGTCCTGCACACCGTACAGCGCCGGGCTCTCCGTGGCCTCCGCGTCGGTGTCGTGCTGCAGCACTGACCTGTGCAACAAGAGCGGGGCAACCAGCATAAAGTCCGGCTTCACCGTCCTCGCCCTGTCGCTGGGACTCGTCCTTCTGCTGCTCAGGGACTCCGTCCTGTGAGGCTCAGGAGGAAACTCAATGACCTGATGGCTTACGGCGTATAATCTACCTCACGGAGCTCTAATAAACAAATGGATATGACCTCGGTGTATCGTGCCTCATTTTACAAGACACACAATTAGTATTACTGGGGGTGATATTCGTGATTTAAACGTCACAGGGTTTGGGGGTTTAGAGTTTAAATATGGACAAAACAAGTTTATTTCTGATGGCTTTTCTCTTATTCCAGATATTTTTCATTCTCCAAGGCATATGCGGGGGCAGAGTGGCATATAGGGGGTATAAGGCACATATAAGGGGGTATAAGGCCTATCTCGGGGGCAGAGTGGCAAGCCATGGGGCAGATGTGCATAACTGGGATGCAGGTCGGCAAATAAAAGGAAATAAAAACAAAAAAATGCATTTTTCTCAATCATAGGCCCTTTCTTTTTCCCTAAATTATTATTCATTTTCGGGAAATAACAGAGGGCTGACCCACAAGAAAAGCACAGGAGGGTGACCCTGCAAGCGGGGTGGCTGATGATTAGGAGATACATAGATGTCCTGAGAACGTATAATTCCTTTCTCCGCCGCACATTCTGTACTGGAAGGGAAGACAGAATAATTTATGATATAATTAAAGCACGTGATAGGTGTCTCCCATAATTAAGCAGAGAGGACATCTCGGCGACAGGATTAATTATGTTTTCGCTCTGTTTTCCATGGCTCTGAATTTCGAGGTTCTTTTTTTAGACAAAACAAATTTATTTCTGATGGCTTTCCCTTATTCTGGATACTTTTCATTCTCCAACATTCCGTATATGCTCGATTACATTCGAGGTCATCTTCTAATCAGACCTCAAATAGACGTCCACCTACAAGACTAAGCTCCAGATCCCCCACAGCACTGCAGGTGACCTGGATCCTCCTCTCTGGCAGCCGGTGGACGTCTGCATGACGCCCGCGGACAACCTCCGCTTCTGCTGGGGCCTTAATGACAGATCGCCGGCATCACATGACCTTCCGGCGCTCATTCATAGAAACCCTGGCAGAAGTGCCAGCAGCAGCGCAGGTTGTCTACACCCTACATACCAAGTAATCTAAAGCACGAGGGACAAGTCTAGGGATGCACTGGTATGTCGGGGGGGTAGTGGTATATGGGGGGTATAAGGGCTTTCTCGAGGCAGAGTGGCATATAGGGGGTTAACAGGAATATCAGGGAGGCAGAGTGGCATATAAGGGGTTAAAAGGAATATCAGGGAGGCAGAGTGGCATATAAGGGGTTAAAATGAATATCAGGGAGGCAGAGTGGCACTTAGGGGGTTAAAAGGAATATCAGGAAGGCAGAGTGGCATATAAGGGGTTAAAATAAATATCAGGGAGGCAGAGTGGCATTTAGGGGCTTAAAAGGAATATCAGGGAGGCAGAGTGGCATATAGGGGGTTAAAAGGAATATCAGGGAGGCAGAGTGGCATATAAGGGGGTTAAAAGGAATATCTGGGAGCAGAGTGGTATATAAGGGGGTATAAGGCATAACTGGGGGAGGTTGGCAAATAAAAGGAAACAAAAACAAGAAATGCATTTTTCTCAATCTTAGTTTTTATTAAATATGAAAAAAATACTTAATATTAAAGTAATTCATATTTACTAACTATTATTTTATATCATACTATCTTAAACTTGCTAAATAATGCGATCTCGATGATTGGTAGGCTGACCACAGGTGATGCGAGTGATCCACCTGTTCTCAGGTAGAATTACGATTAAATCCTGGTCCTCTGTATAAGTAGTGGATGTCCAAACGCTGACACAATGTTACCCTTCCAATTCCATAGAATACAAACTGTAATTATTGTTCTCATAGCGTCGAAGTTATAATTAAGTCTTATGACATGAGAACTGCTAATTATTATTTCTGGAATTCTTTGTTCTTACCATTCCCCACCAAATTATGTGACTACACCTGATTTGTGTCATTGTGTCATCGCAGTCCCTAACCGCTGGGTGTTCGCAAAAAAAATGTCAATGAAAAAAATGGGAAGATGGGTGAGTTTTGTGCGTCATTGTGCATCATTGCGTGTCGCTGTGTCATGGGTGTGCCGTGTGTGTATCCTGTATGTGGCCCAGGTCCTTGGATGGCAGGAGTCACTCCGTAAACCCAGTCTACTTTTTTAAACTTTGAAATTCTCTAATTTTGTGTGGAATTGGTCACAGCAGCAGGGCTGTCCCTGGTGGGAAGTAGGGCTACTTGACTTTTGCGGGGGGGGGGCCCGCATTTGTCACACGTGGAAACACAAGAGCTCCGTGTTTTTCTCATGTCCCATGATTCCTTCTGCCCGCGTTGTTCTAGCGGACTGCACGTGTGCCGCTAGCGCTAGACATTGTTTTCAGATGCGACAGGTCCCCAAGATGGCGGCTTCCGCAATCGGAATAGCAGTGGGGTATTTTAGATGAATGCTTGAGTGAAAAGAGGAAAAGCACAATGAATACGTGGCATATCGTATTTCCCGCTGTACACCTGGGATCAGGGAGAAACTAGAAAGTGAAGGATCCGCTTCAGAATAATGCAACTAATTTCAGTTTTCTGCGGACAGCCCCCTCTTACCCCCAACATACCCTCTCATCCTCACATATCAAACTAATTAGTCGCACACAGGCATTCTACAACCAATTCATTACACTGCCTGCCACCCTGGAAGATTATAGCAACTCTACTGGAAGTGAGAATAAGTAGATATTTCATATATTGCAGGCACGACAAGCCCCCATATTCCATAGAGTAGAACTAAGGTAGGCCATTTTCACTGCCCTCCCTTCCAGCTGCACAAGGACCCTTAGGTACCCTTAGGTACTCCTCAAGGCTGACCATATTACAAGCGCTTCCACTTTGATCCACCATGCTAGAATCAACAAAAACAAGACTGATCCTGGGTAAATGTATCTAGGCAGGAGCAAAACAAGAAACCTCAAGGCCCTGGTGCAAAAATTATTCAATATCCAATATCACCAAGCAACCTGTCCCACAGTGTCCATCTCTGCCCCAAGCTTTAGTGTCCCAAATATGTGCCATCTTTGCCACAAAATAGCTTTGTCATCATTGCCCTCAAACAGTCTGTGCATTCTTTGTTTCTTCCCCACCCTCCTCCAACATGGACACAAAGTTACACATGCTAACACACATACACATGCTTACACATACACGTACACACACACGCCCTCTCACATCACTTATATATACGCATTCATGCTCACAAACACACCTTACACACTTATGGTAACATACACTTCATCTCACACCACTTATACATACATGTTTACACACAAGCACTTAAACATACACATGTATGCTAACACACAAACACACATTCATGCTCACATACATACATACATACATGCTCTGATAAGGAAATGATCCAGTCAAGGTAGAGGTGTGATGCATAAAATGAGATTGATAGAGTGCATATATTTAGGTGTAAGTGTGTGTAAGAGTGTGTGTGTAAATGTGTGTTAGTGTATGTGTCTTAGAGTGAGTGTGTATGTTTTATAGTGAGTGTATGTTGGGACAAGGGGCTTGAAGGCCACTCAGCTGTACCTGCCCCCCCTCAGCACCAGACAGTGTTAACCCTTCCCTGCCTGGGGAATATTTCTTCTGCTTTTATTTAATCTAGTTTCATTTTTACATGCAAACTACTCATACGATATGCATTAATTTATATACTGCTCCACGATATATATATAAAAAGGAATTGCAGAAAAGGTCAGTAAAAATGTTGGCTCATGTTGCTATCAGGCTTTAGCGCCAGATATTTGTAGAACTTTTAGAACTTTGCAACATCGGTTTTAATTACATATTATATTATAAGAATATATACATATATATATAAATATATAAATATATATATATCATTTGAAGATGTAAAGTAAATTATAAGGGGGAAATCTGAGTTGTGTAAAACAGCTCTGGTCTACAAGGGGATAAACATTCACCAAGGTAACAGTACCCTTCTTTTGCCTCTTAAGCAATTCCATCAGACGTGGATTATGATCACCTGCCTAATATTGTGTAGGTCCCCCTATTGCCTCCAAAACAGCCCTGACCCATCGAGGCATGGACTCCACTAGACCTCTGAAGCCGCGCTGTGGTATCCAGCACCAAGACGTTAACAGCAGGTCCTTTAAGTCCTGTAAGGTGGGGCCTCCATGGATGCATCTCGGTCTCATGTGTTCTCCAGGTAAGCAACGCACCCAGCCATTCACATGATGTAAAAGAAAATGTGATTCAACAAACCAGGACACCAGGGGCGTAACTAGAAACCTCAGGGCCTGGGTGCGAGAATCTGTTAAGGGACCCCCCCACCCCCAACCCATCTATCCCTTTCTCACTATCTACCCTCTCCCTCCCTACCCCCCCTTCTCACGATCTCCCCTCTCCCTCCCTAACCCCCTTCTCACGATCTACCCTCTCCCTCCCTACCTCCTTCTCACAGTCTCCCCTCTCCCTCACTACCCCCCCTTCTCACAGTCTCCCCTCTCCCTCACTAACCCCTTCTCACAGTCTCCCCTCTCCCTCCCTAACCCCCCTTCTCACAATCTACCCTCTCCCTCCCTACCCCCCTTCTCACGATCTACCCCCTTCTCACGATCTACCCTCTCCCTCCCTACCCCCCTTCTCACGATCTACCCACTCCCTCCCTACCCCCCCTTTGTAGGTCACTTACCGTCAACTCCTGTGTTGGGAGCGTGAAGCATTTGTCTCGGGTGCCGGCGCTTCACTGCTGAGCGCCGGCATATGACGTCATATGCCGGTGCTCAGTGTGAAGCGCCGGCACCCGAGACAAACGCCTCACTCTCCAAAACACTGCACTCTGGGCAGCGCTGAGGCAGGCGGCGGCGACGGTGGCAGCAGCAGCAGGGGCGACGGCGGCAGCAGCAGCAGGAGCGGCGGGGAGCAGAGTCATCCTGGATTTCTGTCAGTCAGGGGGGCCCAAGAGTTGCCGAGCGGTCGTTTTCAGCAACCGCTCGGCACCCCTTGGGCCCCCCTGACTGGCAGAACTCCAGGGCCCGGTCGGCGACCCCGGTAGTTCCGCCACTGCAGGACACCCTCCTCCAGTGCTCCGTGATCCAGTTCTTATTCTCCTAAATCAAATCTTCTCTGGGCTCTACCCATAAACTTGTGGAACAAACAACCATCAAAAGCTTTCTCCTGGTCAAGTTTGACCAAACCAGCCTGAACCTTGAGGTTCTTGATCATGTTCCTCATAAGGTCTACGCTGTCTTCTACAAACTACAAGCAAGCACCTTAGCTAAGATCTTGTAGCCCACATTACAGAGGGAGATGGGATGGTTCCACCTCCTCTGCTTGATTTACCAATTTCAAGATTACATTACTTTTTATTTATAAAATTCCATAGCACAATTAAAAGAAGGGGGGGCATACAAGTTTAACAATAACATTAAAAGTGTAACACAAGTTACTACATACTGAAGGAGAAGAGGACCCTGCCCTTACAGTCTACTAAAAGGAGGTAGAAGAGGAGACTAAATGAAGCAGAAGAAACATCAATTCTAGACCGAATAGGTCTGATCTGCCAGCAAATTCTATGTTATTAATATTTGAGTAAATTAGATTTTTTTGTGCTTTTGGCTCCTTCTATCCGCTCACCTGCCTTTCAGAATAAGCTCCTACAGAACGCTTTGTATCGGTATTTTTCCTCCTTTCGTAAATCATTATCAGCGTTCCTCCACGGTAGCTTCTCCTGATGGATGGAGTAACTGGTTATTCCAGTCCGACTCCATTCTGAAATTGCTATTCCAGTTGCAGAAACCTCATTGTGTAATAAAGTATATCCTGTGGGTATATAAACTCCTCGCACACACAGATACGTAGAGCGGGAAATATCCTCAGGATGAGGGCTTTGTTGAGCTTGCCTCTGGTGGTCATCCTGTGGACAGAGATCGGTAAGGAATATCCTAATTTGTTCATTACTTCTTCTTTTTGAGCTATAGTGCTGTATTAACCATCAAAAAAATCAAGTGTGAGTAGGAAAAAAGTATTTATAACGACGATGAGGCAGAAAACTTTATTTATTCATATTTTTATTTATCTATATTTTTTTATTTATATTTATTTTTTATTTATATTTTTTAATGAAATAATGAATTATGTATTTTTATATTTGTATTATTATTACTTGGTCTTACTATATTAAAAAGGTTAAAAACATTTAAAAAAAATAACAGAATAAATTTTTTAATGAAATAATTAATTTTTTTTACCAAAATGTATTATTATTATTATATTTAATTTCTTATTATTTAAAAAATATATATTATTTTCTGCAATAACATCAAATCCATATAATTTAAAATTATATACATATACTGCTTGGCAAGAGCCCCCAAGATTAATGCGACGATGAAAAAATTATCAAATGCGCTGATCTTGAAAAACGAATAAAAGTTAAAATCATAAATTTGTTTCATCTGTGTTATTAAAAATGTAAAATCTAGTTTGAAAGATTAAGAGAAGACAGAAGGCTATGAAAATAAGTGTGCGGGAAATTGAATAAATAGAATATTGTCTCTTTAAATGATATGGTATTTGGTATCAGAGGGGGAGGGAACAGTTTCGAAAATTAGCAAAATGTTACTATTTGGTGACCTAGCTGATTGTAAGGAGGTATAATAATAATAATAATAATAATAATAATAATAATAATAATAGTGCAGGCTATAAATAAATGAGCTAATAAAATGGCTCTAGCAGAGCCAAATGTAAATTACTTGCTACTATTATAGAGATGCATATTGAGATAATGTATGGATGAAGCTCTGCGCTCTACGCACGTTTCGCTGCATTTCTGTAGCTTCATCAGAGAAGCAAAACGTTTTTTTTGTAGATTGTGGAACAAGGCACTGATTCTAATACAGGCATACAAATTTCAAATTTCAAATAAAAATGTGAAAGTATTATAAGTTAACCCTAACACCGGGGTGAAGTCAATGCAAATTATCTCTATTATTGGTGATCGCAGTGATCATGTGTCCTAGAAAGCATGCCATTGGTCTAGGTCATCAAAGTCCCCCATTTTCATGGAATGTTATAAAAGCATTAAATTGGTTAAAATGTTAGGTGTTGCTGCTTTAAAGAAATCATGGGTAGAAAATATTCTTTTTTTCCCTTTTATTACTTTTTCGTCTGAATTACTTTTTATTGTTATAATTTTGTCTATGCATGTCTTTTTTATTATTATATTTAGGTTTTCTTTTTTTAAAGAATTATGGGTTTTTTTTAATAAAATATACTTTTTAAGTGTCAGGGCCGGTCTTGCATTTCATTGTCTGATCTGTGGTTTTATAGATATTATGTTCTGGTCAAAGGATAGGTTCCTGGCAAAGCTGGATTACATACCTGCCATGTCCCTGTTTTGTTAAGCAGTCCCTCTCTGCTCCCCAAGTTCTTATGTCCCTCTTTTATCCCCTGGTGCCCTTTCGCATAATATTTCAGAGAGTTCTTTATTATAGAAAAAATGTATTTATTGCAGTATAATAATAATAATAATGTATAATAATAATAATACTGTATTAATGTAAAAATTAATTTATTTACAGTATAATATAGTAGAGATACAATAAGTCATATAATAAGTACAATGGTCTACGGACATTTTGGTTGAGGTACAATAGATTTGAATACATTAGAAAAGGAGGTCCCTGCCCCGTAGAGCTTACAGTCTAAGTAGCAGTAGGGGGTAGGTGGACATACAATCAAACATGGCTGCTATGTGGGATGGAGGGGGGACATTCTGTGACCGAGCTCTCGGTCGGCACGCATGTAGCTTCTAGACCACCATAGGTAAAACCTGTGAACCGCTACTGGCAGCGTTCAGATAATTCTAACGTAATAATGCTTCTAAAAGTGGTGATGATGCCCCTTTACATTGAGCTGAGATGTATTTGACCTTCCACATCCATGTTTCATAGGGTTCCTATGGCTATTTGCCTCAGTACATATATACACACGGATCAGCCATGACATTATGACCACCTGCCTAGTATTGGGATAGGTCCCCCCTTTTACCGCCAAAACAGTCCTGACCCGTCGAGGCACGGCCTCCACTAGTCCTCTGAAGCTGTGCTGTGGTATCCGGCAAGACGTTAGCAGCAGGTCCTTTAAGTCCTGTAAGTTTCGAGGTGCGGCCCCCATGGACACGTCCCGGTGCCGCGTGTTCTCCAGGTAAGCGACACACCCGGCCATCCACATGATGAAAAAGAAAACGTGAGTCATCAGACCGGCCACCTTCTTCTATTGCCCCGTGGTCCAGTTCTTCTGCTCACGAGCCTATTGTATGCGCGTCCGGCAGTGGACAGGGGGTCAGCGTGGGCTTCCTGACCGCTCTGCGGCTTTGCAGCCTCATACGGAACAAACTGCGATGCTCTGCGTGTTCTGACTGCTTTCTACCAGAACCAGCAGTCACTTTATAGCAATTTGAGCTCCAGCAGGCCACCCTTGGCCACCCACATGCATCGCTTAGCCTTGGCTGACCCTGTCACCGGTTCAGCGCTTTTCCTTCCTTGGATCACTTTTGATACCGACCGCTGCAGACCAGTAACCCCAAAAAGAGCTGCGGTTTTGGAGATGCTCTGACCGGGTCGCCTCGCTATCAGAATTTGGCCCTCGTCAACGTCACTCAGATCCTTACGCTGCCCATTTTTCCTGCTTCTAACATCAACTTTGAGGACGAAATGCCTTATATACCCCCCCCACTGACAGACGCCATGATAACGAGATTATCCGTGCTATTCGCTTCACCTGTCAGTGATCAGAATGTTATAGCTGATCGGTGTATATATACAGTGTGTATATATATTATTTATTTATATATCTGGGGACACCCAGGCTCCAGCTGCCTGCAGCTCCCCCTTTTTGGGATGTGGGTAGTCAGTCCCGCTGACGATCTGCTGACGCCGGTGGACGATCTGCTGATGCCGGTGTCAACATTGTGTCAGCAATGACATCCCCCACTTACACTGAGTGAGGTTTTATACTAATAGACCAGGACTTAATCCTAATTCTCCCGCGACACGGACTTTCTCCATGGTGATCCGGAGAAGCGGAGCTTCAGCTTGAGTCTCCTGGGCGAAAGCCGCTGGGTTCCCCGGTATGGATATATATCTCGCTATATGTCAGCGCATGTGTAATGACAACACTGCCCACCACAACTACAAAACATACAACATCACGGGATCCTAAACATGTACATCTGCTGATGCCGTGTATATGATCCAGTGTAATAAATGGAGAGACCAGCCAGAAACAGAACCCAACAATGAACCCACATCAACTCTCCACTAACAGACACAACGATAATATAACTACATCCTGGCCGGCCACCACTTTACCCAGAGGGACCACTCCATCGGGGAGCTCAAAATAAAAGAACTGAACTTCAAAAACCCACAGGACAGAAAGACACTTGAAATAACGATGATTAAAGGTTGCAGCGCCAGGGACAATGGATTAACCCCTTAATGACATGTACGGGCTCAAAATGCATTGTTTTCAGGGACCGCCCATTGTCCTTAAAGGGTTAAACATGGACATAAGATTCCTGCCACTTAATATGACATCTTATCAGTCTCTATCATTCTCCTTAACCCCTGTACTGCTGCTCATGTCTTACATAGACGTTTTCTGGTTAGTATTGCTTTTGATAAAAGGTGGTTGATATTCTCGAAAGCTCGTCCTTAAAATGGAACCAATAAAAAAGGTATCATCCTATATCGCAATACTATATTGCTAACACGCCTGTGCCAAGTCACATGATAATTGAAGTAGCCCGTTTCAGCAGGGCCCTCCTCGCCTGTCGTCTCTGTAAGTCATATTGTTATGTTACATCCTACTTGCTATGTCCTTCCTACCCATTGTACAGCGCTACTGAATTTGATGGCGCTATATAGAACAATAAATAATAACTAAATCCACGATATTTATCCGTCGCCGTTTCGTTCCAATATCGCCACCTTGTGCCAGAAAACAGTATTACGCATTCAAAACAGAAAACGGTATCATCATTTGCTCCAGGATTTTGGTTTGAGAACAGCGAGTGCAGACAAAATTTTCCGCTGCGCCCTGTGAGAAGCCGCCCTGCAACCTGTATTTATTATCATGCAATGGTAGATTTCCATCACGCTGCTGCTGGCCACAGTCCAGACACGGGGACACAGCCCGTTCCATTAAACACTGGAATAATTGCGGATTATATTTTCAGGGCGTGTTTGGGAGCAGACAAGGCAAAAGCTTTGCTTGGGACCTAATGCGCTCTCTGATTACAGCATCAGTAACCGAGCTGCTTTTCATAAATCATTTATCATAATTACTGTCAGATAATGCGATACATCACTAAGTACACCCCAGAAAGGGACGTTTTTAGCTTCCAAACAGATCTGGGGCTAAAACCCAATAGTAACTGTGACATATGCCACTCTTTGCACAGTGTGCCACAATATTTACCTACCTGCCCTGCGATCCCTGTATTTGTGCATGTCATAGTACATCTTATTTCATAAATATTGGGTTAAAGTTGCGCATGTAAAAATTAAGCTAAAGTGAAACCAGAAGAAATATCCCTTAACCCTTTGTACATTTTTACAATGGTTTTCCTCCTCATATCTAAGCGGGGCCACTGCTGCAGTACCCAGGGGCCCCTGTCTCTGCGGTGTCCTGTGTAGGTGTCCTTAGTTCCTCTGTATGGAAGGTTCAGCACTGGGTGGCTTCGACCTACTCGTTCTAGCACACACTCACTTTAACATCATACACTTATACACACACTCCCTCTCTTCTAGGTGCTACCAACTCTTGGCTCAACCCTGACATTCTAACGCCATGCCCTGACACACACACACGCTAACACCATACCCTGACACACACACACGCTAACACCATACAGTAACACACACCCACACACAATCACGGACACACTCACACAAACACGAGAACTGATAAGTCGTTGATTGCTGCTGATTGGCTCAGGCAGGCTTTGCAAGGGGGGGGGAGAACTTCGGAACAGGAAATTGATTGGGCAATGCTGGCTGTGCCACAGACTAAATCTCCAAAATTGTTACAATGTATGGCAAACAAAAAACCCCACACAAACTAGGGGCAGTTTTTATTTAGCTATCCTATAGGCTGCGGCGGAGACACGTTCACTTTAATGCTGATTGTCTGCTCTTCTTTCAGCTTATGGGCTCATGTGTTATACCTGTGGGACTCCAACTCCCAGCAGTGAGTGTAAACTGGAGACCAACTGCTCAACTTTATCACCTTTTTTCACCTTCTGTAAAACGACTGTCTACGCAGCTGAAGTGGGTAAGCAATATGGCAGCTACTGGATGTTTCTTGGTTTACCTAATGGTTACCTTCTCTGTTGTGTATGTAAAGTCCATGGAATTTGACAGGGGGGGCAGGATTTTACGCTGGACTATTCAGTATTCAAGTCTATTCCAGGGCACCCTGTTTATGGGTGAAAGAAAATCTGTCGGCGTGTGCAGGAAACCATTTACAAGGTGGCAGGTTGAGGTGTAGCACCAAAGTTTGGGGTTAAATTTGGGTGCCCCAGATTAGGACAGGGGTTTTCAGTGTGGGTAATAGACTTGGACGCTCAGATTCGTGCGAATTGCAAATTTACCAAATTGTGGCAAATTCGGCGATTTATACAAAGCCGCTTCTACGAAAATGAGAGTGTGAGAAACTTTGTTCCCAAATTAAAAATGACCCCTGCTGATTTTCATTGGAACCAAAAGGGCTGGGAGCGTCATTCATTGCCAATGGGCCAAAAACTAAGCAAAAAATTTGGCCAAATGGTTTTTGGCCCATTTGCACGTCTAGTAAGTAACACTTCAGATTACACTAAAACCCTTAGCTCAGATTAGAGGACTGCGTTGGGAGGCGGGTCCCGTGTGACCCACCAGAAAACTTGCGGGTGCGGGCGGTCTTGCTGGTATTGCGGGCGAGAGCGGGTGGTCAGACACTGTCCATGCGGGTCCCGGTAATCCTGCGCAGTCCCGCAAGGCTGCCTTCTCGCTGCTCCCTTACAGTGACTCTTCTCTTGCTCCACCCAGGAACAAAGCGGAGTCACGTGATGTGACATCACTTCCTGTGACTCCGCCTTGTTCCTGGGCGGAGCAAGAGAAGAGACGCTGTGAGGGAGCAACTCGAGGGCAGCCTTGCGGGACTGCTCTGGAAATCTGCAGTTCAGTTAAGGAGGTGGGCGTGATTGGCCACAAATGTGGCGGGAGCGGGCGGGATTGGGCACACATGTTGCGGAGCAGAACACCCACATTGCGGGAGCGAGCGGGATTGGACAAAAAATTAGCGGGAGTGGGTGGGAGCGGGATTAAAAAAGCAGTCCCACGCAGGGCTCTAGCTCAGATCTTCCTCCTGTGCTCCTACGCATAGCTACTGGCAACCCCAGTGATGAGGAGGACCCTGCTATTCAGAAAAGGAACAGAGATCTGACCCAGCTCACAAGCAGCAATCCCATGTGTCAGGTAATAAAATGTACCAAAGACAATCAGCATCCCCAAAGTTACGTTTCTAAAACCAAAAGGTACCATTTCACCCAAATCTGAACCACCTGTGCAGCCTTAGGTTCCTTGCTTACAGGCAAAGACAATGAGGTCCTTCACCTGCAACCTTTGCAAATGGAATAGGATGGTCAACGTGGCGTGACCCTGCCTAAATTCACGCCTGGTCATTAAATCTGGGCAAAAAGTAGCATTTTCTTCCAGTCCAAGTTTTCCTCATTATTGCACCATTTTAATAATTTCCCCTGTGACTCAGGCAGCAATGCCAACAGCTATAAAACATCAATAATCCATCGCCTTTAACATTTCTCTTCTCAGGTTTTCCATTCCAAGGAAATGAAAACGTGGTCCGTCAATGCGCGCAGTCCTGTCGGCCCACCAACCAAAACTGGCTCGGAGTTACAAATCCCACATTCTGTTGCAACGTTAATTTATGCAATCGCAACGGGATCAACAGCGGAGGGGAGACGGCAGCCAAGCTGAGCTTTCTAACTTTGTCAGTCTCTCTTTTGGCCGCTGCCGCCTTGTACCGCGTACGACTGTAGGCCAAAAAGGAGGAACATACACGATTACCTTGTGTTCGCTAGAATATTGTGGTTGGAAATGTCAAAACCTAAAATTTGAAAGGAAAGGAATTTCTCCACAATTTTTTCTCATAATTGTATCAACGAAAAAAGATCTTCATCTCATCTGGGAATTTCACTAAAGACCTGAGAGTTTCCAAAAATGTAATTTCTCCTGGTTTTATGCTTGTATTCTGATGAGCTCATGTACTAAAGAGATGGAAGCCTTCTCATTAAAAAGGACAATAATGCATAATTTTTCTCACTTTTTCCATATGATGTTTGCTTCATTGTCACTGTCTCAAGGAACAATTTGTAATGGAGAACTAGGCAGCGGTGCCGGGTCCATCCACATCATGCACGCCCTTTGGGAGCCGTTACTTCCCTCTCCCAGTCAATTCTCTCCCAATCCAGGTTCAGGAACGAACTATCCCAATTCATAACAATGATTGTTTTTTGTTAACAGTAATAAAAATAAATACAATTTGATCCCTTGCCAGTCGGTACATGGAGCAGACAGCCTAATACGGCGGCCTGCTACCATGACAACTAGTATTAGCTCAGCTTGCCAGCATGCAGAAGCATTTTCTGATCCCTGCTTATATGCAGTGATCCGATGTGGCAATTTCAGGGATAGCGCTCACTGTGAAAATGCCCCCTCTCCCCCAAATAAAATAGAAAAAAATATTTAAAAACGTGCAAAAACCCATGGATATATTTATATTTCTTGTTTATCTATTTTTGAAATTGACAGATGAGCTTCTGGGGACTACAAGTCCCATAACCCTCATCAGAATAATAGAGAGGGTCTTGTGAGATGTTGCCCACAAATGCAGGCACTTTTTCTTTACAATCAGAGTTGTAAAAAGGCTATCATATCCGTTTAAAATGTTCTCTCTAGATTATATTTCTTTAGTATAGTCATGGTATCTAAACCTATTTTATCAGTGCCTCATTTAATTTAATTTATTAAAATGTAAGTGCTATGCTGAAATTATAGTTACGCATTTTATCTCTGCAAGCGACATATTTATAAGTATCCCCCCCCCCCCGAATAATAGCTCTGCTTCATTTCTTATACTTAAAACACAAGAAAACTCGAATAACCTCTTTTTCCGGGGGTACTGCACCTTTACGAAGACCCTGATACTAACAGCAACTCTTGTCTTTTCCTTTTTGTTTTGTCTTAATATTTTTCTGTAGTTAAATCTTATACAGTGTCCCATATTTAGAAATAATGTTACAGAGCTTGTAGCGTAGCGTAGTCAGCCGTTTCCATGGAGACTGCCCCAGGTGAAGAACATTACTTTGTGTAAATATGGCCAGCGTACGTAATCTAAAATGTCTATATTGTACCGGTACTAGCGAGAGACATTGCACCCGAGCCAATAACACTGTATTTTAGTATTTATAACTCGAGGGATCGGATCCATTTTACTTTGTTTCAAATAAACCGTTCCAATGTTTAAAATGTTTCATTTTTTAGATAAGAAAATATTATGTATAAAGGCAGAAACAAAGAATTAGGCTTCAACCTTAATCAGCTGTTGGTCTCGTCTTAGATTTAGGAACCGTATGTCTATCCTATGCATGTTTAAATGCCCTCACTGTATTACCCTCTACCACTTCTGCTGGGAGGCTGTTGCATTTGTCAATAAAAATTCCTTCCATTCCTTCCAAGCCTCTGGTGTTAGATTCTGGTCTCTTGTTGTAAGAGAGATCTGGAAGGTGAACCCCCCCCCCCCGCTTCCTGGGACTAATGCCCATAACTTCAAGACCTCAGGTGTCGCCGCTTCTGATGCGACGTTACATTTTACCCTTCCAGAAATTTGAGGGTTAAATCTTCTCTCTCTCTTTGATCATCTCTAAGGCCTTCATTAATGAGGGAGGAAACCCACCTACCGACTACACCCAGAACAACTGGGTCAGGTGCCAACGATGGAAAAATGTAATGGAAAAGTCGGGGGTTATACTATAACGTCGCACTCTGTGCCAAAAATGAACTAAATAGGGTCCTCTATATTATTTTATTTATTCTGATTTTCTGATTATTATTTTTTTGGACATCCATTACTTATTTAGCGTTCTATTTATTTCCCTTATGTAGGATTTGGGAGACGTGACAGATACCTTTTAATAAATATAAATTTTTCCTGGTTCCTGGTGGGCTATATCAGAATAGAAATACCTCTATGTAAGCTCAATTTAACTGCCTTTAAATTCTTTTGAAACCTATAAACATTTTATCTTAAAATCCTCATTTTCAAACTATGGGAAGAAGCCCATCCATATAAAAAAAACAAAAAAAACAAAACAGAAAACCCCAAAAAGCAATAAACTTTATTATTATTACCGTCCCTTACGAAAAAATTACTGCAGTTTTTCTGAAGTAATACTGCAGTTTTTTGGACATGAAAAAACTGCAATACTGCACTTTTACTGCAGTATTACTGAACATTTACTGCAGTTTTACTGCATTTGTACTTCACTGTACTGCAGTTGTACTGCAGTTATTTTTGTACGGAAGTACAAATGCAATAAAGCTGCAGTACATTGAAGTACAATGCAGTATAATTGCAGTAAAAAAAAAAGGGCAGTAAATGTGCAGTAATAATGCAGTACAGTGAAGTACAAATGCAGTAAAACTGCAGTAAATGTGCAGTAATACTGCAGTAAAAGTGCAGTATTGCAGTTTTTTCATGTCCAAAAAACTGCAGTATTACTTCAGAAAAACTGCAGTAATTTTTTGTAAGGGGTAAGTCTTCTATATACGTACGTAGGAATATCGCCATCTAGTGTTAGAATGGTCTAACTGCCCTGAAAACTCAACTGAACTTACCCCCTTGAGAAGACCCTTTAAACAGTGGAAAAGCTTGGATCACACCATGGATGGTAAAAAAAAAATAAAAAAGGAAAATACCAACATATTTACAATATAAAGATTTAGAATGCGATGTTATTTTTTGGTGTCGTGCAGCTTTACAAGTCCAATGCCGATAATTATGGATATACGGATAATGCAGATGATTTGTGCTCTTGTCAGCTGTCATCTCATTGCTACACCCTTTAGGTGACACTCAGCTTGTCACATCATCTGATTTACATATCATTCGCCTGAAATAATCCCCTGAACTCGCAAAAAAACCTGGTTTTACCTCATTTTGTTCCAATAAACTCCCTTTATCTGCAGACCTGGAGCCGCCATCGCTGTCAGTCATGTGACATTTTGGGTGACTTTCTCGTCTCAATCACCACACTGTGTTGAAGCTTTAGGGCAATGGTAATGAAGTCTGTTTTGCCATAGACTTTCATTAGTCAGAGTGTCATTAAGACTGAGTCATTCTACAGTTCCCCACAGGCAGTGTAGTAGATTGGGACTCAGATAACAGAGCGAGAACTTATACATATGCAGCTGCCTGAAAACATTATATTATGGGGCAAAAACTACAACTGGTTTAAAAAAGAAAAACAGCAAAATATTTTTGAAATTTTATTTTAGGAATAAATAAAACGTTATTTTCTGTAGGTAAGTTTTTAAGAAGGAATGTACTGGGACTGTACTGTAGGGGCACATAAGCTGCTCTGAACAGCGCTAGAGTTCCTGTCAGCCGTTGCACTTCTAGATATTTCCTTGCTGTCTGGGGGCTGCAGGTCTCTCCCCAGCAGGGTTCCGGCTCCTGCGCAGCCTGTGACGCAGAAATGGAGGGAAAGGAAATGAAGGACAGTGAAGTACAGGAAGAGGAAGGATCAGAGCACACTCTGCACCCAAAAGCCCTCCCACTCTTCCTGTTTGGGTGCAGATGGACGCTGAGTGGGAGGAGCCGCTCTGACTGGATTATTCCGGTAATCTCCATCCCTGCTGTAGAGCGGCTCCTCTCTGCTGGGGTCTGACGGATCCTCACATTACCCCGGAGCTCACAGGCCGCGCAGGTTATGGCGGCAGCTCAGAGACTACTAATCAAGAAGGTCCACCACAGGATGGGGACTGCGGGGCCCTTACTGTTCTGTGGCCCTGGAGCAATTTTACCCCGTTAAATTTATAAAGACATTTCCTGCTGTTTCTATACA
Organism: Spea bombifrons; assembly: GCF_027358695.1. NCBI lineage: Eukaryota > Metazoa > Chordata > Amphibia > Anura > Pelobatidae > Spea > Spea bombifrons. The sequence continues at coordinate 107,977,289 of NC_071091.1, read as the reverse complement.
AATTATTGGGACTTTTAGGGCAGTAGAACCCTGTGAGCTGGAGAGCTGGACTGCAGATCCGGGCTACAGAGTTAATTAGAGTAATGGAGAATTTTATTTATGAAGAAAGACTAGAAAAACTGAACTTGTTTTCACTTGAAAAGAGACGTCTGAGAGGGAATCTGATCACATTGTACAAATATATACAAGGTCAGTATAAACAGCTAGTGATCTATTCACCAAGAGGTCGCTACAAAAGACACGAGGAAAGGAGATTTCAGCGTCAGCAGAGGAAAGGGTTCTTCGCAGTAAGAACGATAAGAATATGGAACTCTCTGCCGGAGGATGTTGTATTTTCTAACTTTTTTAAGAAAGGTCTGGATGCTTTTCTGGTTCAGCGTAACACAAAGGGCTACAACGGCTAAAAGGACAGTCGTGTTAGAAAGTTGATCCAGGGAGTAATCTGATTGCCGATATGGAATCAAGAAGGATTTTTTCCCCCCGTTGTGGCATAATTGGTAACTGCCCCAAGTAGGGCTTTTTTTTGCCTTCTTTTGGATCAACTTTAGAACTAGGAATGTGTGAAAGGCTGAACTTGATGGACTGAAGTCTTTTTTCAACCTAATATACTATATAACCAAAACCTCTCATTTATATTATTTATTTGTTGCTTTATTAGGGTGAGAAGGGCAGACAGTTTTTTTTGTATACCCTCGTGCCCAGCAAACATTCTGAGCTCCTAGAAAAGAGGGGCATCAGGGGAGGAAAGAGAGGGGCATCAGGGGAGGAAAGAGGGGCATCAGGTATTTGGGGCTGAGGGACCTCTAGGTTTACCCCAACCCACCCCACAGCTCGTAGGTTAAATACTTACAACTAGGGACATTTCCCAGACCAGACTTTTCTTATTCCTTAATCATTGTAAAAACATTCCAGTTGTAAAATTGATTTTAATTATATTTTTTATTGCAACAGACATTTTACATACCAATTATTACATGCCTTTAAACCCTTATAATCAAGCAATAATAACTTTTTATGAGTTAGATTACACTTGTGTAATTAAAAAAAACGCTGGGAAAATGTCATGTGAAAATAGACATAAACGGCTCTTTTCGTTAATTTTGTCCGAAGCCTGTTATTCTGTTATAATAACAGGATACATCTCTATATAAATCCATCGTACCTACAAGGAAGCCAGTAGGATACCGCGATCCATCGACGGAACCGGACAATATGAAAGGATTTCTTATAATCTGCCTGATTCACACTACCTTATGGGTTAAAATCGGTAAGATATATATATATATATATATACACACATTATTATTATATTTTGTAGCAGAATAAAGTGTTTTTAGCTGAAACAGATCACTGGACACAATTATAAGCAATAGCTGGAAGAAGCATTTACGATATTATTATTATTTATTGTTTTATAAAGCGCCATCAAATTCCGTAGCGCTGTACAATGGGATATTAAAATTGTAGGAGCGCAATTATTTTGATAAAAAACTATTTTTAATGTTTGATTGTGTAATGAAATGGAAAAAAACAACATTTTTTGCATCTTCGTTTAGATTAAATGCAATATTGTTAATAGGTTGTGCCCACTGAGGTTGTGTAGGTGAATATGATAAATCATATAAATCAATAAATAAAAATATATAAAACATATATATGAAATATATCATATATATATAAAAGATATTCTTTATTTTGTTCTGATCAATAATATATATATATATATACACTGTATATATATATATATATATATATATACATACTGCAAGTATTTAGAAATGGATAATCTTCATAAATTATGTGCTGCTTAGAAATTCTAGGTAAATGTTACGTACTGCTAGATTATTCTGGATAAAAACTATATTGTTAGGTAATTCTGAATAAATATGCTACATTCTAGTGTGTGAGGAAGGGCATTAAAATTGGGGAGTGTGTTACAAGCGATAGATTTAAATTAATAGAAATTTCTTTTAATATAATGTATCGTAAAAAAAAAAAAAGAAAAAGAAAAAAAAAGAAAAATAAAGCTTGACAAAGGCCCTGTTTGGCCGAAACGTTGCTTTTGTTTGCTCTCGCTTAATAAAGTATCCTGAAGATTGGAAGCTGTTTGGAGTGCTGGGTTTCCTTTTCTTTGTTAATATAATGTATCTCGATACTGGTCGTGTTCTCCCGTCGTCCTCGCATGGGCACAACTAGATCAATTGGAATCCCTAAGTAACTGGATTGGGGATTCCACTAGTGTTGGTTTGAACCCATCGGGGGGGGGGGATAATGTCCTCAGAGATGTCTTCAATGGTCCTCATTTTACCTGTTCTTCAGGCACTGCATCCTCATTGGTTTCCTTTTGTCCATCCCGGCATTCATCCTCTCCATTCCATCTCTAATTCTCCCTACCTACCAACTCTTCCCTCCTCTTCCTCAATCTAACCATCTTCTTTCTTTGTTCAGCCTCAAGTCTGTTCCACTCTTCGGAAGTGGAGACCTGAGGAAAGTGATTGGCAGCCGTCCTTGTGACCTGCTTTATAGACAGCTTTGAATGTTCTTGATGTTGACTGACACTGTGTCTGTCTGCTTGGCAGTTTTCTCATTGGAATGCTATGTTTGTTTGACGCCCACTCCCAGCGATCAGTGCACAGCGACGAGGAACTGCTCCGCCAAGGACAACTGGTGCTTCTCCACTGTCTATGGTCCTACGGAATCTGGTAATGTCCACCTCGGAACACTGAAAAAAAGTGGTGATGAAATAGAAAGAGAGGACAGTGACCCTGTAGGAAAGTCAGTGTAAGAAAGGTTTTTGTCTCCTCAAATATCCCAGTTGGACAAGATGGCCAACATTTTGAAAAGGTTTTATTTGGATTTGAAGTTGAAAAGAGGGGGTCATGAAAGGGAAAACCATTTCTCCTACACTGAGGGAATTAAACATTTTATTGAAAAACATGGTATGCCTTCCCAATGCTACACAAGTCCCAGAGGCCTGGAAGCCATGATCCCTAACCTTTTACTGGTGGAATCCGAGTCCCTAATTTCCGAAAGGATCTCCTGTCTCGATGTTGCCAAATTGAAATGACAAAACAAAAACTGTCTTTATTTTGTTTTCTAGGTTACCCTTTTCGGGGCGATAGGAACGTGATCCAAGACTGTGCAGAAAAATGCAAGCCCAGTAACCCGAATTATTTGGGTATAACTCGCCCTACTGTCTGCTGTCAGCAAGACTTATGCAACACTTTCGGCCATGCACCCACGATGACAACCTCCCTCTGGGTATCTCTTAGCTTTGGGTGTCTCGTACTGGCCTTTCTTCAGGGCAGAGGATAAGACTTACAACACCGAGAGTCAGCGAGGGTCATCTTGCGTGGACACAAAGGAGGGAAGAGGGAAAATGCGGTGTTTGAAAATGAAGTGGGGGGAATATCCCTGCACATTATTTAATCTTTGTATCGTAATCATGTATTATATACATGCATTCTAATAATATATGCATTCTATATATAATGTAAATGTTCGTATATCTATATATTGGGTTTTTTTTTTCCATATAGGCTGATGTACCTATGATGTATTAACCCCTAATAAATCAGTTTCTACTGGCTGGGGTCTCTTGCCACATACTCTGCGATATACCCACCCTCCCTGCGTTTCTGTGTATGAATTGTACATGTGTGGGATACAACAGGTTCTTATATAATATAGCTGGGTCAGCCAGAATGGAATTGCTGGCACGGCTTGTCGAAAGTGGAAGAATACGAACCAGAGTCAAACTTTCCTCAACCTGGTGACTCTATCAGGCGGCAGATCGGCCCCATTCGGCCCCCATCTAATCTGCTCGCTTTTCCTGCTGTAAAGACTCAAACCTTAATCAGTCATCAGTTGGCGCTATAGGAGTGTCCCATGCATTTTTGAAATTCCCTCACTGTATTAGAGTCTACCACTTCTGCTGGGAAGCCTGCCCTGTTTATCTACCACTCTTTCCCCGTAAAGTAAAAAATATACATTTAAGCCTGAATAACTCCAATCCGATAATGTAATAACAATTACAACATCCCAAGTGACAGACGAGTTTAGCGCCGGATTGAATTATGTAAAAATGTAATATGGGACACGGCCTTCTACAGAACATTAATCTTTAGGCATCAGATCAATTTGTCATTTACTTGGCTGAACAGATTGATACCGGGGCCAGAAATAAAAAATTCAGTCACCCTGCCAAATTTAATATGATGTAACATAAGACTTCCAGCCAGGGATCTCACGGGATGCACCCATAATGTACCTATATAAATACATATAATATCTCTCAAACTTATTCTGTATCTATAATGTATTTTACCCAGCGGGTTTGAGGGAGCAGAGACAAAGATTTTCCTAATTACTAGACTTGCACATTCATTTGCGTACAAATGCGTTTTTGTGCCGGATTTTACCGTTTCGCCCAAATAACGAACCAACGAATGCAACACCGATGACAAAAAAAACTAATGTGCGCAATATGAAAAGCCTTCGCTAATTTGGTTTGTCACAGCGGCCGCCATTTTGCCTGCATTAGGAGGAGGGGCAATGAGTGAGCTGATCATCATTTGTCCAATCAGTTCACTCCTGTCACATCATGCTGAGGGCTTGTCCAATCACTGTGCTGCATCTTACAGACTAGTAATGAAGAGAGCATATAAAAGAGCAGAATGTGACATAACAAAAAGTTTCAGTGATCTTATGTGTTTAATTGTGGGAATGTCTCCATAGAGTTGCTACCAAGACCCATATAGAGGACTGAAAGTTTTGTCACTTTTTGTTGCTTGCTGACATAAAATAGTCATTCTAAATACACAGACATTAATATGAGTTGGTCTCTCCTTTGCCGCTATAACAGCCCCCACTCTTCTGGGAAGGCTTTGAACAACATTTTGGGGAGTTTCTGTGGGAGTTTTTGCCCATTCATCCAGTAGAGCGTTTGTGAGGTCAGGCGCTGATGTTGGATGAGATGCCCGGCTCGCAAAATCCATTCCAGTTCATCCCAAATTTGTTCGATGGGTTTGAGGTCGGGGCTCTGTGCCGGTCAAGTTCTCCCACCCCAAACTCATCCAAACATATCTTTATGTACTTTGCTTTGTGTGCTGGGTCAGTCATGCTGGAATAGAAAAGGATCTTCCCCAAAACGTTCCCACAAAGTTGGAAGCTCAGCATTGTCCAAAATGTCTTGGTGCTGAAGTATTACGATTTCCCTGCACTGGAAGTAAGTGGCCCAACCCCTGAAAAACAGCCCCATACCCCCTCCACCAAACCTTACAGCTGCCACAATGCGTCCACCAAACTTAGACTTGCCACTCCACAGAACACGTTTCCACTGCTCTAGAGTCCAGTGGTGGGCGACTTACAACACGCGATCCAATGCTTGGCATTTTACTTGGTGATGTGAGGCTCGCATGCAGCTGCTCAGCCGTGGAAACCCATTGCTCGAAGCTCCCGCTGCACAGTTTTTGCGCTGATATTAATGCCAGTGGAAGTCAGAAACTCTTCAGCTATGGAATCAGCAGAGCGTTGACAACTTTTACACATCATGCGCCTCAGCACTAGGCGACCCTGCTCTGTGACTTTACGTGGTCTTCTGCTTCGTGGTTGAGTTGCCGTTGTTCCCAAACGCCTCCACTTTCCAATAATTCCACATACAGTTTACTGTGGAAAATCTAGCAGGGATGAAATGTCACAGCGCCACGCATCCTATCACAGTCCCACGGGTCCTATCACAGTGCCACGTGTGCTATCACAGCGCTACGTGTTCTATCACAGCGCCACGCGTCCTATCACAGTCCCACGGGTCCTATCACAGCGCCACGTGTTCTATTACAGTGCCACGCGTCCTATCACAGCACCACACATCCTATCACAGCGCCACGCGTCCTATCACAGGGCCACGCGTCCTATCACAGGGCCACGCGTCCTATCACAGCGCCACGCGTCCTATCACAGCGCCACGCGTCCTATCACAGCGCCACGCGTCCTATCACAGGGCCACGCGTCCTATCACAGCGCCACGTTTCCTATCACAGGGCCACTTTTCCTATCACAGGGCCACGCGTCCTATCACAGGGCCACGCGTCCTATCACAGGGCCACGCGTCCTATCACAGCGCCACGCGTCCTATCACAGGGCCACGCGTCCTATCACGGCGCCACGCGTCCTATCACAGGGCCACGCGTCCTATCACAGGGCCACGCGTCCTATCACAGGGCCACGCGTCCTATCACAGCGCCACGCGTCCTATCACAGCGCCACGCGTCCTATCACAGCGCCACGCGTCCTATCACAGGGCCACGCGTCCTATCACAGCGCCACGCGTCCTATCACAGGGCCACGTTTCCTATCACAGGGCCACGCGTCCTATCACAGGCCACGCGTCCTATCACAGGGCCACGCGTCCTATCACAGCGCCACGCGTCCTATCACAGGGCCACGCGTCCTATCACAGGGCCACGCGTCCTATCACAGGGCCATGCGTCCTATCATAGGGCCACGCGTCCTATCACAGCGCCACGCGTCTTATCACCTTATAACCTTTACATTTAAATACAATAAATAGGTGGAAACGAACCCCCTACAGAGTGACAGTCTGTCATCAATGACAAAAAATGGCTCAATGGTGGCCCAATAAAAGGTATCACCATCGACGATGGACTCCATCTTCTCTTGGCCTGATACGGCTATACCCAATTTTCTAAATCAACGTGTACAATGTGACGTATATTCTGATGTCATGACATCAATGTATCCTTATATTCTCTCGGTACCAAGGTTTTATGGGTGAATGCAATACCACTGTTTATTTGTACCGAGGTTACACAACCATCATAACATTACGAGCAAAAAATATTCTGAACAATTATGTAATTATAAGTGATATAAAATTAGATTGTAAGCCGTCCTCACCCATTGTTTCTCTAAGTCTAATTTGTTATGTTACATACTACTTGGCATGTCCTGCTTACAAATGTACAGCGTTTTGGAATATGATGCCGCTATAAAAAAACCAATAAGTAATAATTATATTTCAAATATTTCAGATGTTGTCGTACTCACATTAATAATAATTCCCTGTACTAATACTTATGATTACTATACATATCAAGTATTTGGCCCCATCTAGTTGCTCACTTTTCCTGCTGTAAAGACTCAACCTTTAATCAGTCTTTGGTCTTGTTTTAGATTCAGGAGCAGGGGAGGACTAGCACCTTCTTGGCTTGGTGAACATTCAGGCTCCAGCTACCCTCCGGGTAGGAGGTCCCACTGATGTTGGTGGTCCCGGTGAAGTTGTGTGTGTGGTTAGCCCCACATGCAGGAATATGCCATTGTTGACGGGGAGGTGAGCAGGGAGAGTGGCGTGACCCAGAGTTTCTCCATTGTAACCCGGGCAAACAGCGCTCCACACTCACGCTAACATACACACTTACACATACACGCTAACACACACTGAATCTAAGACGAGACCAAGGAGTAGTTAAGGTCTGAGTCTTTAATGCAGGAAAAACAGACAGACCAGATGTGCCAAATACTTTTATCTGCCGTCAGATTCTAGACTTTTGCTTTTGGATACATATGAATCCCAAATTTACCGATTTGTACAAAGCTACGAAAACGAGGCCAAAACCCCCACAAAACGAATGAAAATGAAGCAAAAAGCTTATTTTGCCGGAAGTTCACCTTAGGGCAAAATGGCCGCACTTGCTATGATGTCCTCTCCATCAATCCTCCAATCAGAGGAGAAGACGTCAGCAAAATCCCCGCCATTTTGCCCTGAGGTGAACTTCCGCCAAAATCACTGCGCTTTCAGTGACATTCTCTTACTTTAGTGAAAATCTCAGTATCAGAAAAATATAAGATGAAAATGTCTACATACTTTTAAATATTGTTTACCTCATACATACACATATGTTTATTTTTCTTAATCTCTTAACTACAGCTTAATATATAACCCAATTAAAAATAAATTACCTATTTTGGATGATGTCCAGCACTTTAAATGCTGATGAATTAATAAACAAACTATTTATTATTGCTGGGACATCTGTACAGGGTGTTTGCGATTTGCATAAAAATGTCATATTCCACATACAGAATAGGATCATATCTGGGAACTCTCTGGGTTTGACCTGGTTGAAGTGAAGCCCTGCTTCCCCGGTCTCCAGGTCAGTTTCTTCTTTCTCCGGGCAAAAGGAGCCATGTTTGGAAACGCCCATTCCCTGCCCACTTCCATCCTACTCCCCACCCACTTCTCCTCCCACTAAAGTCTCTCTGAGGCTATTCCCATTGGCTAGTTCTGCCTCATCCCTTCATGAAGCCAATCTCCCAGACAAGGGAGAGCTCCGAGTAGCCTAGGTATGAATAAGATCCATTATATATATATACATATACCGTATTTGCTCGATTATAAGACGACCCTGATTATAAGACGACCCCCCAAAATCTGAATATTAACTTAAGAAAAAAAGAAAAAGCCTGAATATAAGACGACCCCAAAGGAAAAAAGTTTTACCAGTAAATGTTAATTCATGTAAACTATTTTTTTTAATAAAAGCTATGATTGAGAAAAAGATTTTTTTTGTTTTTATTTCTTGTATTTTCCAACCTGCCCCCCTGTTACGCACATCTGCCCCCAGGCTTGCCACTCCAATATGGCACTGTGGCCCATGATATGCCTTTTAACCCTCTATATGCCACTGTGCCCCATGGTATGCCTTTTGACCCCCTATGTGCCACTCTGCCTCCAGAAATGCCTTATACCCCTATATCCCATTCTGGCATTTAGGGGGTTAAAATGCATATTATGGGGCAGAGTGGCATATAGGGAGGTATAAGGCATTCCAGGAGGCAGAGTGGCATTAAGGGAGTTAAAAGGCATTGTATAGAGCACTCTGCCTCCAGAAATGCCTTATACCCCTATATGCCACTCTGCCATTTAGGGGGTTAAAAGTCATATTATGGGGCAGAGTGGCATATAGGGAGGTATAAGGCATTTCAGGAGGCAGAGTGCTCTATTAAATGCCCCCTTAACGCCACTCCAGAAATGCCCTATGCCCCCATTTAACACACACACACCCTATACCCCCATTTAACTAACTAACACACACACACACACACACACACACACACACACACTCTCTCATCCCCCTTCCCCCGCTCTCCCCCCTCTCTTACCGGTGCTTCCAGCCGGGGCAGCGGGTTGACGTCGCCTTCTGCTGCAGCCGGAAGGAGGTGTGGCTAGCAGCGGGGGTTTGTATGCGTCCGTCGCGTATACTTTCCCCGGCTGTCAGAGATCAGCTCTCTGATCTCTGACAGTCGGGGAAGGTCTATGCGACGGACGCAGACAACCCCCGCTGCTAGCCACACCTCCTTCCGGCTGCAGCGGACGTTGTCTACGCGGATCGTGTAGACGTCAACCCGCTGCCCCGGCAACACAGAGGAAGCAAGGAAGCACCGGTAAGTGTGTGTATGATGGGGGGGGGGGGGTCGGGTGAGACAGGAGGATCCAGGTCCCCTGCAGCGGTGCGGGGGATCTGGATCTCAGTCTCCTAATCAGACCTCTATTTGAGGTCTGATTAGAAGACGACCCCGATTAGAAGACGAGGGGTATTTTTCAGAGCATTTGCTCTGAAAAAAACCTCGTCTTATAATCGAGCAAATACGGTACATATATATGTACTTGACCCTTGCACTGCCCATACCCAGGCGGTTCCCCATTTCTCAAACCCGAAATAAGGACAGACACCAGCAGGATTGGATTTAGAAAAGGCCGAGACATTTATTTAACAAATGTCTCGACATAACTTTATTTAACATCTTATAAATTATTGTAAAAACACTTTAATAATAACTTCTGTATAAATACAATACAGTCTTCTGTACACCTGTGTACAACCAGCTGAGGGTTCCCAACCTAAACACAAAACAATGGCTTCACACTACCCCTTCCGCCGGATACCACAATCGCCCAAGCGACCGCGGGTCGGATAGGGGAGCTCCACCTTAACGCTTTGGTTAATCCTGTACAGGGAGGGCATTAACTCTAACCTCTAACCAAAACCATCAACTTGCCACTCCCATTATCCATCAAACTTCTCCCGGGAACTCCTCCGCCACAGCAAAGAAAACGGATCCTGCAAAAAGAAAGAGGGAAAGGGGGAAAGAAAAAACACACAAAGCCAACACAGAAACACAAAGCAAAAGACAAAAAGAGGGAGGGCGGGCGGGAAACTGCTCCTGTGGTGTTCAGTAATTGCCCCTTGCACGTGTGCTTAGAGGGGCTTTATAGCCCTGTCCCCTTCCCCCTACAGTCACGTTCCTTGTGACTTCCCCCTCGTTCCCTGTGCATTCTCACCTCGTGCTAACCCTTGCTGAGTTAACCCTTTCCTGCCCTAATACCATGTGCACCGTCCTGTAGTGCTGGCAGGGTCATGTTCCCCTTACGCCTATGACTCCAGGGTTTCTAGACCTGTGCATTCGGATTCATACAAATTGCCAATTTACCAAAAATCGAAGCAAAATGCTCAGAATTTTCATCCGAAATTCATTCACTCACACCCTCTCACTCCCTCACACTCACATTCTCGTTCACTCTCTCTCTCATGCTCTCTGAATGTTTTTCTACCTTCTCTGCCGGCCACTTCCACTTCTACTATCTTCTCCCTTCTCTATTCTTTCTTCAATCCTTCATCTGCTATCTTGTTTCGTCTTCCGCATCTCCGTGGACATAACCCGCAAAAGGCGAGAACTTCCGCCAAAATGGCGGAGCTGCGGTGCCGTCCTCTCCCGACCCTCCCAGCTTTGGGTGGCTTTCTTTTCTCTGATTGGATGAGTGAGGGTGAATGTTGGCACGGGCAACAAATCTCGTTCCCAAATTAAAAATGCCCCCGAACTGGGCAGGGAACAAAATTCATTTCCTGTAAATGAATGGGCCAAAAACAAACCGAAAAAATAGTTTGAATATATTTTTTAAAGAAAATATATAAACTTTGCTTAAGACACAGCTCACAAACCTTGCCAAGATACGTAATAAATTATATAGGTCATATTCCTAATTTGGAGCTGTCTCACAATATTACATATAACATATATCACAAAATCACATTTTCTGATTATAGTGAGTAGACGTTCGGGCAGACCCAGAGGCGTCGGATCAATATGCCAATTATTTACCCCTCCTTCTTTATTGCACATAATAAATATGCATTATACCTCGTATAGAAAGCTTGCCAATTTGTGCGTCTCCCTAGATCAATCTTTCTTATTGCACAATCCAGAAACACTCCTTTTACCCTGCGGAGTAGGGAGGCATAAGAATAAAAAAAGCCCTATAAAGCATCACTATGGAAACTAAAGTCACAATAAAAAGCAGCCTTATTATAATAAATGTATATTTTAAAGGGATATGGTGATTACGTTGGCATGGAGTATATATAAAAACCAACGAATGCCTCGTTACTGTCAGTTGGGATCTACTATCTACTTCTACCAGTTTCCGGGAAATTGTCAAAAATCATAACATCTGCCCGCCATGAAAAGGATAGCTTTGTGTTTCCTGGCTGCAGTCATGTGCGTTGATTTGGGTAAGACACACTGCAGAATTTATTGATTTATTGTTAAATTTTATGGGCAATTTATAGTAAAGTTTCAGAATTTCAAGAACCTAAACACGTTTTATTTATTATTTTATGCATTATATATATATATAATTTTTATAATTTTATTAATTGATAATAAAAAATATATATTTATATCTCACTTAAAATTAAATTAGATAATTTATATCAGAATTTCTGAAATGCACACTTTATATTCATTTAGGTAAAAATATACTATATTTTATATACAATATGTATTTTATATATATATATATATATATATATATATATATATATATATATATATATATATTGTGTTTTATTGATGAATTAATTTATTAGAAAGAATGCTCACGGACATTCATGATTCACAGAAAGATTTGAAAAATATCTAAACTTTGTTGCAAAATTATTGGCATATGGTCTGGGTACTCGTCAGCCAAACGTGATAATGACAAAATAACAAAATAACTAAAATAAATTTATTCATTATAATAATTAAGAAAGAAAAAACGTTGACAAGGAGGATGATGAATCCCAAGAAATCCACAAAGTAAAACGTCGATATTCTTCTTTCCTTTTGCTACAGAACCTGAAAATAATTTTTGTTGCTATTTTTTTCATTGACACCGTTGTTTTATTATCGAAAAGAATGTTTTTGGATTCTTCTCGTCTTCTCACCAGTTATTATTGCTTTTAATACTTTTAATGCTTTTAGTACTTTTGTATGTTAAATGTTTGTTTTTTGAATGGCTTAGAAGGTGGTGCTGGTTTGGTCCCACATTAAGGGACAATGGTTTTAGACTTCTGATTTATAGTTGATTTATAGTCGAAATATGAAGGAAATCATCACTCATACCCACCAAAATAAAAATATTAAAAAAAAACCCACTGGTGCTACAACTCACAGTGATTATAAATATATTTTGCTATAATTGAGAGTGGCTTCAACTATTTGTGACTTTGTCTATTATTAACAGCAGTCAGCTGTATGACCGTGAGCATCTGCCCATTAACCCTTAAACTGGGGTCAAAAAAACTTGATACTCAACGACGCAAATCGTAACAGTTACCATTTATTAAGAAAAGCGAATGGCAGCTTCCGATAGACCCTTTTGGATCTACATTAGCAGAAAGCAAGTAATACAAATTATATAACGAAATAATTAGCCTCTAGTGGCTGAATGTGGTATTGCAAAAACAAAAACCCACAAACAAATGCTTTAAACCAGACCAGCCTAAGGGGCAACTGTCCACCGGCCCCCTTGTCAGCCCTCCCCCGTTTTTAAGCAGTAATTGACGAAAAAAAGATGATCCTGATACTGGTTGTTGTAAATTAAATAACTTGCGTTGATTAGCTGGTAAATAAATTATTATAATTATGTTAATGATGATATGTCCTTCTCCATCTTCTCTCCCAGCTCACACTTTGGAGTGTTATTTCTGTTTGACGCCGACACCGGCTGACCAGTGCAGGACCAGCAGGAATTGCTCTAGCGAAGAGACGTGGTGTTATACCACCGTGTATGGCCCTACAGAGTCCGGTAATATTCCACAAACAAAAACATTCATTGGAAATAAGTCCTTAGCTGCCCCTTGCGCCCTTGGCTAATGGTATCTATATCATGCGCTTTTGCCAGCTTTACCCTAAGCATTTCTATTTTATTCCTCCCTAAGGTTTCCCATTTAAAGGAAGCAGGAACGTGGTTCGAGATTGTGCTAAAGAATGTAAGCAAAGCAACCCCAATTCAATAGGGATGATACAGCCGAACAACTGCTGTCAGGGGGATAAATGCAACACAGCCAGTGGGGCAACAATGGTCAAGTCTAACTACTGGGTGTCACTCGGTTTTGGGACCTTCATACTGTTTGTGCTCCAAACCAAAGTATAATCGAAGAACCCAGGTCTAGAATTCGGCTCAAAGTTTTGGACGGACATAAATAGGCCGGGTTGAGTGTGTCATAAAAAGTGATGTCAGAAGGAGATCCGAAGGAAACCAATTTTTGTCCACAAATTGACACTGAAAATTGATATGAAAAGGAAGAGAAGAATAAATAAAAACTATTAATTCAGAAAATCTTAAATTATTTTTTTAATTCATCTGTATAGGCATTCAAAATATTACTGCTGTTATTGTCTCCATGTATTCCTGTTTAAAATAAATTATAACCCCTTAAGGATCGGGCTATTTTACATTTTTGTACCCTTCGTTTAAACATTTTTAGGCTGTTTGTGTTTAGCTGTAATTTCGCTTTCTGATTTACTGGACCCACACAAGGTATATATTGTTTTGTTCAGGACAAGAAGGGCATTATTTAGATCATATTATATAATTTACTATAAAAAGAAATGATAAAATATGGTTAAAAAAAAAAAGAACTTTTTCTGACTTTTATTTGAAAAAAATATTTTACTCGTCTACAAAAGCTAATGAAAATATTTGTGCTTTAGAAATAACCAATGTTTTTATGATTATTTTTGCAAGCTATAGGGTCATAAATATAAGTAGCATATCAGTATTTCAAAACCATTTTTTCCCCTCTTGTCGTTCTGCCCACATGTGCTATTTGGGACATCTTTGAATTCGGTCTGTTCAATTTACCCCATCAAACCATATATTAAAAATGCGCATATTTTAACTCTTTCCATGCACTAATTGTACTACCAGTCAAACATTTTCTTGGGTTTCAATTGACATCTATAACTACATTACATTTTATTTATAGAACACCAGTTGATTCTGTTACCCTGCTATAATAGGGGAAAATAACATTAAAATTGATAATTTACGAAATAACAATAACATTAACGCTTGTTAAGACATACCGATCGAGAATGAGAAGAGGGTCCTGTTCCTGGGAGCTTACACTCTATCCGGAGGATGGTTTGATTGTAGCAAATTATTGGCAAGGAGAAGAGCACAGAGTATTTGGAGATAGGAGAAGATATATAGGGGTACAGTGTTAAGGGCAGAACTGTACATTTTATTCCAGATGGTATGGGGAGCCAGTGGAGTGATTAGCACAGGGGCAGATGATGGATTTAAGGTCATTGCGGTCTCCTTTATTGAAGCAAGGTCTTAACTCATGACATAACAGAAGACTCTAATCTGAAGCCAGCAGTGGATATGTGAGATGGACTTTAGTCCACCCTATGCAAATTTACTGCTACCAACTGGCACTCACAAATTAGTGAATAGGACAAAGGAGTATGCAGCAATTGCCATATACATCTCCAGGAGGAGCTTCTTCTATTTGACCACTAGATGGCAGCCTAACACCTAGAAACCTAGCCATATGGGACAAGTCAAAAGTCACCCAAGGGAATAAACTCTACCACTTCTGCTGGGAGACTGTTCCAGTTATCCACCCTCTTAGTAAAGTAAAACTTCCTTCTATTCCCTCTAAACCTCAGACCTTCTAGTTTTAAATTATGGCCCAAATTAACATTTATCCTTGTTTGAAATGAACCTCCCTATTGCACTTTGTTAAACCCTTTATTGAGATCCCTTAGTCTTTTCTGCTTTTTTATGCTCCAAACCATTGACCACACACCTAGATCTATAGCTAATGTGCTTGTGACACTGTGCAAGAAACAGGGGTCAATAACACATGACAAATAAATCAATCAACAAATAGACTAAGAAAGATAATAACTCACTCGGAAGGAAATAAACAGGGAGACTCGATGGGCTGGTTCTTCAAATTCTATGTTTCCAGGAATCCAGGACTTTGCAAGAGCAAACAGTTTAATATCAAACGATTCTTTCATTTATGACGTCAAGGAACAGGAACACAAACTGAGTACCAATTAGAAATGTAATATACAAGTTACAATAAATCCTTGAGAAACCCCTGACTAATGCTGCAGTACAACTCACATCACTCTCTAGAGTACGAATATTGAACCTCTAAAAGGGAAGCCTACCATGTTTCAGCACAAGGGTGATCTGAGCCTATTGGCCTTTGAGATAATCTACAACACTATAAGGAGTGGTAGATTGGTGGAACAGCCTCCCAGCAAAAGCCAAATCCTAACACACATTTACCGAAGGGAATTTCACAGAACCCCCGGAAAAGACACTCAAAATTCCACCAGGGTAAAAATGTTGGGGGCTCAGGAGGAGAATTTGGCGTAAACAACATGAAAGCATGGATCCATCTTGCCTTGTGTCAACGGTTCAGGCTGCTGGTAGTGTTGTAATGGTGTGTTGGGACGTTTTCTTGGCACACTTTGGGCCCCTATACTTTGGATAGGCGACAGTCTACCTGAATATTGTTGCTGACCATGTCCGTCCCTTTATGACCACAGTGTCCCCATCTTCTGATGGCTCCTTCCAGCAGGATAATGCGCCGCGTCACAAACCTCACATCATCTCAGACTGGTTTATTGAACGTGACGATGAGGTCACTGAACCCCAACGGCCTCCACAGTCACCAGATCTCAATCCAATAGAGCACCTTCGGGATGTGGTGGGACGGGAGATTCGCATCATGGATGTGCAGCCGACAAATCTGCAGCAACTGCGTGACGCCATCTTGTCCATATGGACCAAAATCTCTGAGGAATGTTTCTAGCACCTTGCAGAAAGTCAGCCACGAAGAATGAAGGCAAAAGGGGGTCCGACCCGGTACTAGCGAGGTGTACCTAATAAAGTGGCCAGGGAGTGTATATACTGTGAAGGTGACCCCTTTACGTTTATTGAGCCGGTATGGTTGGCATTCTGTACGGGGTTATACCATTTTGCTTTATATATATTTATTTACATGTTTATTTACACGCTGTTCTATTATTTAAGTAACATCTTAGTCACCAGCGTTGAGGTTACACCTGTGATGGGGTGGGGCAGAGTAATACAGAGTATTAGTATCATTGATTTGGTTTCATTTAACCCCTTAGAAAATATTTGCAAAAAAAACACCAACAACCGTGTGTTCTGGTTCATCGATATCCGCTGAAGGACCAGGCTGGTTTTTTTTGTTTTTTTTTGTACCCTTCGTGACCAACTAACAATTTTGCGGTGCCCGTGTTTAGCTGTAATTTTTTTCGCTCTCATTTACTGTACCCACACAAGTTATTTTTTTGTTTTTGTTATTTTTTCAGGACAAGAAGGGCCTTCATCAGATACCATGTTTTGATCATATAAAAAAGCACTTTTTCTCACTTTTACTTTATTTTTTACTCATCTACAAAAGCTAATGAAAATACCTGCTTAATAGGTCTTACGATTTGTCCTGGGTTTCGAAATATTCAATGTTTTTATGTTTTTGTGTTTTTTTGTAAGTTGTAGGGCACTAAGTACAAGATAGATCTAACGAAAAAAAAACGGATCTAACGAATATCTACCAAAATCCATTAATTTTTTTTCCAAATTTCAGTTGAGGGAGGGCCAGCCCCCCCAACCCCCCCTCATTAAATATGCAATATCTCCGTAATTAGACTAGATCTAACAAAAATTTTGTCTGACCAAACCTGATCTAACGCGGAGCTATCATTATCAGTAATCATTTTGTTGAACTTTTTGCTGAGGGGGGGTTGGCTACAGGTTAGCCCCCCCCCAAAAAGATTGTTAATATTGCTTATTTTAGAGATCTAAAAAAAACAGTTGATCTAACCCAATCTAACAAATGCAATGATCTTTTGTTAAAATTCTTAATATGGGGGGCTAACCCGGGGGAGGCCACCCCTTGGGTATTTGAAATGCTTGTGTTTTAACTCTTTCCATGGATTTTTGGGAAGATACAGTGCTAATTTTAGCACTTGCTCATAGAAATAAACTTTTTATTATTTTATTGTTCACATTTTTGTTGGAACTGGATGGTGACATTACTACATAATTGTTTTTAAATGTTACCAATATTTTACATTTTTTCCCCATTTTTTAACCCCCTTAAGGACAATGGGTGGCCCCTAAACCCATTGAAAACAATGCTTTGTCATTAAGGGGTTAAAAAATATTTTAGTAAGCTGTGCTCCATTGACTTGCATGGTTGATACAGTACCTGTACCTTAATACAGGAGGGTCTGGGGAGATTTTTTTAAAGGGAGAGGCAAAATCATTTTGTGAGAGGCAAAATCTCTTGCAGTGGCTCTTGTGACTGCTCTCCGGAGCTCTTTAACCCCTTCGTGACAAAGGCTGTTTTTATTTTTTGTACCCTTTGTGACAATGGCCGTTTTAACATTTCTGCGCTGCTCGTGTTTAGCTGTAATGTTCTTCTTTCCCGTTTACTGAACCCACACAAGTTATATATTGTTTTTTTCAGGACAAGAAGGGCTTTCTTTAGATTGTTTTGATTGTATCATATTATTTACTATAAAAAAGTATAAAATATGGTGAAAATTGTTTTCCAGCTTTTACTTGAAAATGTTTTTACTCATCTATAAAAGCTAATGACAAAAACCTGCTAAATAGATTCTACTATTTGTCCTGAGTTTAGAAATACCCAATGTTTTTATGTTTTTTTGCTTTTTTCTGCACGTTATGGGGCAATAAGTACAGGTAGCGTTTTGCTATTTCAAAACCATTTTTTCCGAATCTGGTAATTCTTCCCCCCATGTGCTATTTCGGGTATATTTGAAGCCGGCCAATGCAATTTATCCCATCAAGTCATATATTTTTGAAAACTGGACACCCCAGGGTATTTCAAATGCTGGTATTTTAACTCTTTGCATGGACACATTTTACCACCAGCATTGTTAAGCAGTAGTATTTTTTGTGTGTGTATTTTTCCCCACACACCTATATTATGTATGAATTTACAGCTCCTGTTATATGTTGCTGTCACACAACACCCCAATATGTGTTCAGCAACATCTCCTGATTACAGTGATACCCCACATGCATGGGTTTGTCGGGTTTTTGGGGGCTAAAAGGACACATTTGGACCGTGTGCATTTTTCAAATTGGAAATTAGACATGTGGTCTTCCTTCCCCTGTGTTAATTGGGACATTGTTCAACCCGGCCAATTCAATTTACCCCATCAAATCAAATAAATGCCCCATGGGCATTTAACATGCCAGTATTTTAGGCCTCTGAAGCTGTGCTGTGGTATCCGGCAACAAGCCGTTAGCAGCAGATCCTTTATGTCCTGTAAGTTGCGAGGCGCGGCCTCCATAGATGCATCCCGGTGCCGTGTGTTCTCCAGGTAAGCGACGCACCCAGCCATCCACATGATGTAAAAGAAAACGTGATTCATCAGACCAGACCTCCTTTCATCGCTCCGCGGTCCAGTTCTTCTGCTCACGTGCCCATTGTAGACGCTTTCGGCAGTGGACAGGGGGTCAGCGTGGGCTCCCTGACTGGTCTGCAGCAGCGCAGCCTCATACGCAACAAACTGCGATGCTCTGTGTGTTCTGACACTTTTCTATCCGAACCAACATTAACTCTTTCAGCAATTTGAGTTACAGTAGCTTGTTTGTTGGATTTGACCACACAGGCCAGCATTCGCCCCCCTACCTGCATCAATGACCCTGTCAGAAGTTCACCTTTTGATTGGTACCGACCACTGCAGACCGGGAACCCCCCACCAAAGCTGCCGTTTTGGAGATGTTCTGACCCAGTCGTCTTGCCATCACAATTTGGCCCTCGTCAGTGTCACTCGGATCCTTACGCTGCCCATTTTTTCAGTTTCTAACACATCAACTTTGAGGCCGAAATTTTCACTTGCTGCCTAATATATCCCACCCAGTGACAGTAGCCATGTTAACAAGATCATCCGTGTTATTCGCATCACCTGTCAGTGCTCAGAATGTATATATATCTAGCTGAAAACGCCTTCAAAGTCCCGTTTCCATGATGTGGTACTTTAGCCTTGGCTGTTCCTATGGGTTACCCTTCTGTTACTTCCTGTTTCCTGTGTCCGTTGTCAGTCCTGTATTTCCCAATATGGCTACTGTACACTAACAGCTTGCAGTGTCATCATTTATACCACATAAACAAAGTGGTTAATCGCTTTTGCATGCAGGCGAAGTGCGTTGGCTATGACTGCATATAGCATTGTTCTTCAGAATGCTGCTTTTCCACTTTTTTCCGTTAGATTTTTCTCTGTGGAATTTTCCAACGTAGACTGTGAAAAATCATGCGGAACATTATAGGGCAGATCACTGAGAAATAATGTACCCGTGTAATGGGATTTGGTGATAAAGAATGTTTAACGTGTTGTCCCACCTCTATGAACACAATGATGATTACTACATCTGACTAATGGTGTCTGGAGAAGGGAAAATAAACGATAATTAATTATTATTGCCTGCACCAGTGAAACTAAAGTTACAAATGTTTGCAGAGGTCCTTCCAAGACCCATGAAAAAAATTACACTTAATGTCTCATGTAAAAGAGGGTTCTAAGTGGCTCTTTTTAAACATCAGCCAGATCCTCTGTCCAGGAAAAGCTTTCTTTTCCAGCCCAGTTTTCTGTTGTAAGCTCTGTAGTCAAAGTGGTGGCGCCATCAGCATAAAGACCATTCTGATCTCCTGTTGTCTTAATTCCCACTATAACAAACTCATCCTGAGTGTAAAAAAACACACAAACGGGACCCAAAGATGCATTCCACCATAGAGAGGAGCCCATCGATTTATTATACAAATATCAATATACACAGAAAATTGGGAAGTGTGTAGGAAAACAGACCTGAAGTTTTCCATGGCTTTTCTTGCTTCCTCAACGGAAGTCGGGCCAAGGACCCGGTGGGACAGGGATATCCTCAGCTGAATTAAGCCCCCCTTTGTGTGAAGACGCCTATTGGTGAAAACAAGGCAAAATTCTGCTGCCTTTTTTCCGCAATATGTGCCTTCATGCAAGGAGCTTCTGATACCCGGATTTACCCAATGAAGTTGCATTCTTGTTGTGTAATGTCATCTTTGCAGTCTTCCAAGAACAGAAGGCTTCCAAGTCATGAGGAGAAGACAGAAGTGTTCCAGAGGAACATGAAATGTGGGTGATAAGCCAAATTAACCATTTAAGATAATGTAGCCAATGGAACAGTGCAGCTAAGTGAAAGGAGCCTCTACTAGGTGACGAGGTGGGATTAGGATAATGGGGTTAAGTGACATTGGTTAAGGGACTTTGGAAGGTCCTGTATAAATAGGTCCCTCCATTTTGTGACTGTCACTTCTTATCAGTTTTTCTTACCTGAATCTTCCCTCAACCCCCCCTCCCCCCCCAGTTACTAGTTTGGTGACCAAGGGTCTTCTCGTCAGCCTCACAGTGGTTGGCTGGTCAGTGTAAGGTGGGGGTGGAATAATGGTTGATTAATCCGTGTTTGGTTGGTGTTGGTGGTTTCAAGCTGGTCTGTGGCTCAGAACCTGGTGTGGGAAAGGTGCGTCTCGGTAGGCTGTTTCCCGATTGTTTTTGGTGTTGGGGTTAATGGGGTTGTTATATGTATGGGAAGGGGCGTCATTGTCAGGGGGATGATCGGAAAACAGTGGAGGAATGTATGAACTGTATTACTTTTGGTGGCAATTCTGGCAATGACTTTCTTGTCTTAACAATTTGTTTATTGTCCGTGTGTTTATTGGGTTGGGGGGTTTTGGTATTGGTCAAGTATTACAAAACTTTATGAATTACTTACGCACTTAATACTTCGTTAAAAACAGCATTGGGCGGGTGATGGGACTTCTCCGCTAATCGAGGTTAGAAGTAGGAAATCAGAGGTCCTGGGACCGTTGTAAATGAGCCAATCCGCTTTGGTTTATAAAACACACGTCTCTGCTGTTCATACATGGGAATTTACCTGTAATATAACCCCAGATGTAATGGTATCCAGCAGTACTTTTCCACCTGCTCATCCGCATTTTATAGATGTTTTCTGAGGGAGACGGTCAAAAAATAAACGTCCCGAAAGCTGATCTTTGCTCATTTTTATCCCTTGAGACAGTAAAATGAAGACCATTACCATGCATCTCCTGCTGGCAGCGCTTTCTTTGGATTTAGGTAAGAAAAGCAGATTATTAGAATAAAACTTTTAAATATATATATATACATTTTATGGTGTAGCTTTAGAAGAGGAATGCCTAGGTAATGCTACATGTAATGTGACATGCTACGTTTTAAGTAATCAAAATGGCAAAATCTCTTTGTATTTGGGGGGAAAATTGTGTTTTTATTTTTCGGAATAGTTTTTTTAATTTATAAAATGACTACTTGAGATATCCATATATATATAAATTATATACTGTATATATATATTGTTCCGCTGAAGAGATCTAAGAACTGTCAAATATGTGGATTTTCAAAAAAAAAAAATGTTCATTTTTAAATTTAAAAGGTATCAGCTGAAAGGCTATTAATATATTTAACACCCAACTAATGAAAATAGTTGGACACAATTTAACGTTTTTATATTTTTGTTGAGTTTATCCTTAAATATTCAAGAAAAATTACAGTCCTAAGGTTGAATTTTCCAAAAAAATAAAATACAAAATAAAAAAATACCCATCCTTAGACAAATAAGATCGTGAAAATATTACGTCAAAATTAGTGACGCAAAATAATATTAATAATAACTCCATGGTAAGCAGAACGAGAAATGGCACTTGTTGAGCATGAGCATGGATAGATTCTCCTATGTAAGTCAGAATTTCATGTTTAGACCCATAGTGCTCAAAACCTCAAAGCAAGTAGGTTGAAATTGTTTTATTGATATTAAAAATAATAATAAAAAATAATATTAAAAATAATAATAATAATAAAAAATAATAATAAAAATAATAATTAAAAAAAAATATATATATATATCTCAAAGGAAAGCAATGCATGTATTTTCTATAAGTGGAGGGCCCATAAGAACCAAATCTCAGTATAAGACATTGTCATCGGCTCTCACCATCATGGATAGTTCATCTGAGTATCTCTGGAGCTCGGCCAGTGTTTAATGAAGGAAGGAGATGTAAGAGGATTATAAGGGTGTGTTGATCCACATTTAATCTAAACATCATGTTCACTGCATGATTTCTTTAAAGTGCTTTAAATTAAAAACCTCTGGCTAAGTAAATAAGTTTGAGTGCTCTTGTGTGGCCACATCACGCAATGTCCCATCTGGGGCGTCTATCTTATGCTGCGCTCTTCAAGCTTTTTAATTTTCCCATGACCTAGTGCAATAACGTCAAATACACTCAGGACCCCGTCTTACTTAAAGGGGAACCATCGAATTTGTTTTTATCCGTTATCTGACCCCCGATCTACTAAACCCCCCCGACTCCTTATAATACTGCCTGTGGGGAGCAATAGCCCAGACTAATGGAAGTCTATGGAGGACGGACTTCATTAGCATTGCATAAAGCTCAGTGCGGGTCAGAGGCTTACAAGGAACAGAAGGTGGTTTTACTTTATTGAGAGGGTGGTAGATAAGTGGAACAGCCTCCCAGCAAAAGTGGTAGAGGGTAATACAGTGAGGGTATTAAACATGCATGGGATAGACATACGGCTCCGGAATCTAAGACGAAACCAACGACTGATTAAGGTTTGAGTCTTTATGGCAGGAGAAACTGGATGGACTGGGTGAGTCTGATCTGCTGGCAAATTCTATTTGTCTTTAATAACAAAGCAGTTTTTTTTTCTGAAAGCTAATAAAGTAAGTTTACCCAAATCCAAACGTTGGCCTCATCTTAGATTCAGGAGCCGTATGTCTATCCCATGCATGTTTAATACCCTCACTGTATTACCCTCTACCACTTTTGCTGGGAGGCTGTTCCGCTTATCTACCACCCTCTCAATAAAGTAAAACCACCTTCTGTTCCTTGTAAGCCTCTGACCCTCTAGTTTTAGATTATGGCCTCTGGTTCTAACATTTCTCCTCCTCCTAAATAAACTCTCCTCCTGTACTGAGAGGAGGTCCATCCTTATAACAAAGCATAAGCCATTATTATAAAGCAGCAAGTATCACACTCGTCAAATCGCTATGCACGCTATGGCCGTTGTTCATTGTGTAGAATGTAACCAGACTCATATAGAAAAATCTTCTTACGAGTTTCTGTGTTGTTCTTTGGGGAACGAGGCAGATTCTCTAGGGGAAAGGGCACGTTCTAAAGGTGAACGCTACAGATTCATTGGATAATTTTAAGGGGCAGATAAACCGGATGAAAAGATCGGGTTCTCCACTGGAAGGGGCAGATTCCATGTGTAAAAGGACAGCTAATCGGGTCGAATGGTACAGTTTCATAGTGTGTAGGGGCAAATTCACAGGATGAATGGGTAATATTCACCGGGTTTCTGTATATATATTCTCCAGATGCACAGCAGATTCTTAAAGTCAAGCAACAAATCCTGATTGCCAGGATAATGTATCTTTTGAACCCATTGCCATAGGAGTAACGTATGTTTGGCCCGAGTGCCAAAGGGTGAATGTATCTTTGGCCCCAGAGACAAAGGGTTATCGTACCTTTGGCCCCAGTGCCATAGGATTAACCTGTCTTCAGCCTCAGTTCCATAGGGTGAATGTATCTTTTGGCCCCAGTGCCATAGGGTGAATGTATCTTTTGGCCCCAGTGCCATAGGGTGAATGTATCTTTTGCTGTAGGAAGCCATATCTTCAGCTCTAATAATAATTTGTTTTGTTAATTCTCTTTAAGCGTTCTCCTTGAAGTGCCATGTTTGCTACGAAGTAACCCAAAGCAGAGACTGCCGGGATGAAATGGTCTGCTCTCCGGAATCTAAAGTTTGTAAAACAGTCGTATACAGTCCACAAGTGGGTACGTTATTGGAAAATCTCTTTATACATTAATTTCTCAAAAAATAAATAAAATAGCACCAGCTTTACCAATGCAATAACCCCCCCCCTCTTCTTTTGTCTCTGTGACACTCCTAAAAGGTGATGGTGGTCTACTCATGCAGCAAATGACGTTTACGGAGGGTCTGGCCCTTTAAGTTACAGCCTCGCCCTAAGATATTTGTGATAATGAGTTACAGAGGGACCTGCGCGGCCAGAAACAATCTCTAGAGCTAGAGGCTCATGCTTCATCTGCAAAAACAATTCTGGGAGAGAACAGGAAGTGGGCGACAACTTCCTGCTTGGGCTAACAGGAGGATTCCAATGCAGTCTGCACTGAGTGAATTTTAGGGTTGGGTCCTGACGACCCTCTGTGGGGGCTCTTCGATTATGGTGGGCGGGTGCTCCTGCCCCTACCACGCCTTCCCCCAATCTAGCTCCTCCCACACCCACCTCCGCCCCACCACACCCTCCAACACAGATGTCCTGAAATGTTGATGGGTAGGCTGAAGAATCATGATATGATCAAATCTGATTATTTAATTCCTTTCTCCTTCTTGTATTCAGGTTTCCCTTTTAATGGAGAGGAGATGGTTACCAGAAGCTGTGCCACATCTTGTGTGGAGAACGACCCATACGCCTTGGGAAATGATAAGCCTGTGTTTTGCTGCACCATCGACCTGTGCAACAACAGGGGGCTATACGCCAGCAACAGCACAGCAAACTCTTCTGGCGCCGTTACCGGCAGCTACAGAACATTGGCGGCATCTATAGCTATCATCTGTGCTTTGCTCCGAGTCTAACGACGTCCCCCACTCATTTTTTATATGATTTGATTAAATTTGTGAGATCACTGGCAGCCCCTTCCTTCCTGCCTAAAGTGCTTTATAGGACTAGCCCTTTAAAACACACCACTCGAATATCCCTGTTTTCATGGGACAGTCCTGATTTTCAGGCACTCTCCCACTTTCAGCGGTCCCATTGTCGTGGGGCTTATCTGCCAGTTGGTGCTGCATAGACCTCCAACATGGCCTCCCTGCGAGGCTCTGCACCTGAGCGCCGTTAGATGGCTCTTCAGGTAAGGTAGGTGGGTGTTCCCAGTGGTAGCCCCGCCTACTCCTGAATCCGACCCCACCCACCCATGCCTCTAGCCACACCCCCAACACAGGTATCCCGATTTGCACAGCTGAAATATTGGGGGGTAAATGCTTTGAAGGAGAATGCCGGCCATATTTTTAAGTTAAATGGTGTCCAGTCCGTTGCACTTCGTTTTACCCAGACTTTTTATGTGACTTCGTGCCCTATTGCGGGGTATTTGTGTAACTGAGGGGGGCATTTAGAAGAAGAATTATAGGTTTTATTCACCCCGTTTAATTTATAAAGCCGTTTCCTGCTGTTTCTATACATATTATTTAGTGCTGTAGAACCCAATGATATTAGATTTGATTGCGGCCTTCGATCAGTTTTTACTCTGTGTATCAAATAACATAATAAAAATTAACTAAATCCTTTATTGCATTATTTTGAACACAAATTTGTACTCAATATTTATTCTGTTTTTGTGGATATTTGCTTACTGTCTAATTCCATGACTGTTTAGGCCTAGAGCATCCATACAGCTATCAGCAGAATAACTTTACTCTTCCCCAATAAGACACCGGACACGGAAATGGGGGCAAGAGCTCGGCCACAGCTTTATGGAACACGTATTCTCCGCCATGCCAGCTCGGGGACATTAACCACCTGCCGGCTGACGGCTGATTTAGCAGATCAGGCAGTTACACCCAACAAATACACACACAAAAAAAATTACAGTAGTCATACAACGAGAAACGTGTGAACCTGCGCAACCTCTAGTATTTATTAAGTGTAATAATGCACTGATTCATCACTGATTCATGGGAACAACACGTCCAGCATGTGTGAGAGTAGTGGGGACCGTGTTAACCTATTAGAACCAAAAAAAATCCCATAACCCTAATTTTTCAACATTTTACCCGTTAACCAATAAGAACCGCAGGAGACATGAATTGGCACAAATAGGCCACAGCCATTTATTAAAAACAGTAACCACCTAACCATAAATAGCTAATCCTTGCCAGTCATGATAAAACAGCTCTAAATAACTATACATGGTGCAACTAGCATCTAGAAACAACCCAGGGGCGCTCCCCTCCCCCCATCCAAAAGATCTACCAACACCATTACCTTTCCAACCATCAATGCTAACCACTAGCTGCCTCTCTTAGCTCATTGGGCATGGCCAATAAAGATCTATCTTGTAAAGGCCAGGGGAGGGGCCAAGCACCCCAATTAACCTCCTGGCAAGGACCCCCAACCCAGCCACAGCCACCGCTATTTAACACATTAAACTAGTAGGGGGCACCCACCACACCAGCCATGGCTTACGCCACTCCCTCCTGTAGTGCTAAATTAAACAAATCCAAACCCACGTCGATCAAATGAGCACCATCACATCCCACACAACTTAAATCAATAACTAAGCCCCGACAATTTTGCTGACACTGACCCAGGAGAGGAACCTGACGCGTCTCAATGCCACAACAACCACAACACGCCTTGCAACCGCTCCAAATCATCCAGAAAACCATCCATGGACCGCTGTAGACCCAGCAATTCACCCCAGACCTTACAATAACGACGCTACATGACCTGGGATACAGACACCTGGATCCACTGAGGTATTCGTTCAAGCCAAGGTTCCACACCAGTGGGCATGGGAACCCCGCCACTTCCGCCCCAAGGTGCTGCCACCCTGACTTCCGCCCACTGTGAACGAGAAAGGGCATTCGCCATCACATTACACCCCCCCCAATATACTCAGCCCGAAACGTAATCTTATAAGTAAGACAGTGAAGAACCAATCTAACAGCCTGACCACCGGAGGAGAAGATGAAGGAGAAGATGCCGTCAAGTTGCCATCACCATCCCCAGGTTATCGCAATGAAACACCACCCTGCAAGCCTGTAACGCCACTCTATAAATACCCCAGACTGCCATGCCCCCACCCACCCAATATTCCCACACTTCCCCAACCTATACATGGGCCCTGTCCGCCTAGCTATGTCTGTCTACCAGGGGTTCTATCCTTTTAAAGGACACTCCTGAACATTAATGTACATGATAGCTGAGCGGCCCCTTTAAATTTACATGGTGTGTCCTTGCACTTGCCCCTTTGCTTGCCTCCCAAGCTATTTGCTGTGCAGGAGATTTGTTTTACGGAACAAGACCCCTGATGTCAATGGGAGCAGCCAATCAATGGCACGAGATGATGGGGATCTCAAGCACTGGAGATGCAGCTTCTCCATAAGCTTCTCCCTATCCAGTAATGTAAGCACGGTAGCTCCGTCTACTGGTCGATGGTGCCCATTGTATGGGTTCCCACTGTATTCGCGCATGAGCTAGTTGAGTATCTCTGGAATTTGGCCAGGGTTTAATGAAGTCACGATAGTCTTGTTAAAGAACATTTTATTAAAGGATTAAAAAGGTGTGGTGATGCCCATGTAATCTGAACAGCATGTTCAGCGCATGATTTTCAAAAATGTCTTTTTATGATAAGATTATGAATACATATTCATTTTACTTGATTTCGGGTTTCCAAACATCAAGACACAATTCGTAACCACCTAAAAGGTGAGGAGATATGTAAGAGGAGATTGACCATGACTCAAAACACAAACATGTAAATATATACAATAAACACACAAAGCTTGCCAAGTAATCCAGGTACCAGAGCCAAATACCACTTAGGGAAGGGACATACCGAGATGCCCCCACCCTGACCTGAGGTTCCAGCACTGACAGCCAAGAACCTCCCACGGGTCTTCCCACCCCATTAACCCCCTGGATACCTGGCAAGCTGCCACCCCACAGACTGTGACAAACTCCACACACAGCTACCCAGAAATTGGCTCCCAAGTCCGGGAATCCAATACCTTAAAAACCCTGCCCCCAACTCCTCCCCCTAAATTCCCGCCAGGGAATTCCGCTTTCCAGGAACGGAGTAAAATATATTTGGGAGCAGCTGAAAATGTATGAAGTTACAATGGAGATAGGGTGACATCTTAATATCTGTTATGAATGAATACAATACAAATGTAAAGGGTTAACTGCGATTAAACGAGATTTAATGGGATAATAAGTGAGCCGGGTGTGTTACCTTTCATGGGTGTAGTTTGCTACTGAACATGACCCAGGATGACATTGGAAATATTAGTTTATTATCACCTTAGAATAGTTTGGAGAAGAGAAAGTATAGCTCCCAAGTGTCCCTGTTTAGTCTGGCCAGTTCCTATTGAGTCCCCTGATCCCTGATGCCGCTCTTTCCTCCCATGATGCCCCTCTTTTCTAGGAGGTCAGAATGTTTGCTGGGTATGAGGGGATCGCAGGGTTCTACAGCCCTAAAAGCCCTGATAATGTGTATAGAAACAGCAGGAAACGGGTTTATAAAAATTATTCTACTTCTAAATGCCCCCCTCAGTTACACAGATACCCCACAATAGGGCACAAAGCCACATATAGTGCTTTTTCAGCCCCCCTGAGGCTCATGGTGGCCAACACTTGGAGTTGGTTACGGAGAGGGAGCTCATTTGGGAACCCTGGTGTTCATATAAAAAATACAAAATAATAATTAAATAATAATTTAGATTAATCTATTTAAACTCTTTACAAAGTTAGATAAAGTTGGAAACAAAAGTCATAAAATCCTCAATTTCATACTTTCCAAGATATCTCTAATCGCATTGATCCAGGAGCAGCAAAAAAAATCAGTGACTTTCAAATTACGAAGTGTTCTCCTAAATTTCCTTTCCTGCCAAAAACCACAGCAGTTCATTCCTTTCTAGAATTTTTTATTTTATTTTAATGGTTTATTAAATATCTCTTCTGCCTTCCTCGACATGTTGTAGGGTATGAACTCTGTTCAATCACCAAATATTATAATGGACAATTTGTTTCTACCACATCACAATTGACTCATCTGCTGCCATTTTTTCTGCACCCCAGTTCCTGTGTTTTTGTGAATAGTTGAGTGGCTAGGCCTTGTTTCCATGTTTGAGGTGTGACTTTTTGTCCACAATTCTTCCATGAAGACCACTTCTGACCAGACTTCTCCAGACAGTAGATGCTTGTTCCAGGGTCCCACTATTTTCTTCCAATGCTGAGCCGATGGCACTGCTGGACATCTTCGGATTGGGAAGGGGAAGTAAGCATGATGCGTCTTATATTGTTGGCCGACCACTGCGTCTATGGTCATCAACATTTCTTTCATTCTTCAAAAGAACTTGGACAGAACATCTGGGAAGCCCTGTCTGGGAGAGACCTTGCTGATGTGGTATACCTACCCAGAGCCGGCCTTAGGTGTTCTGGCGCCCTGTGCGGACTACTCGTCTGGCGCCCCCCATCCCAAAAAAAGAAAGGAATCAAAACTTGTAACAAAACCCCAATCACTATATACTACGCCAAACATTGATGTGGTGTAGGCCTACCACTTCATTGTCTGGCTTAGTAGTAGGGATGCACCGAAACGAATTCTGGACTGAAACCGAAAGTGCAGCATTTACCTGGCCGAAACCGAATATGACCCCCCACACACCATAACACATAACAAAACAATTAAATAACAATATTTATATATATATATATGTATATATATATATATATATATATATATATAATTAACAGCAATCACATTCTTATCATGCCTGCAGATTCCAGGATGTACTCGTAGACTACTTGGCATGATAGGAGTATGATTGCCCTATGTACCCCGTCTCACTCCATTCTCCCTATCTACCCCCTCCTAACTATCTACCCTCTCCCTCTTTGAAGTTCACTTACCTTTCAAAAGTCCTGCGGTGAGGGTGCAAGGCCTCTGCCTCCCAGCTCTGCCACTGTATGGAACAGTATAGAGTGATGGGAGTTATGATGTACTTTAGAGCATAATTATATAATGAAAAATACATTGGAAATGGTACAACATAACACCCATCACTCTCACACCCTTACCAATCCACACACATACACCAATCCACACATATACACCAATCCACACATATATACCAATCCACACACACATACACCAATCCACACACATACACCAATCCACACACATACACCAATCCACACATATACACCAATCCACTCCACACATATACACCAATCCACACACATACACCAATCCACACATATACACCAATCCACTCCACACATATACACCAATCCACACACATACACCAATCCACACACATACACCAATCCACACATATACACCAATCCACTCCACACATATACACCAATCCACACACATACACCAATCCACACACACATACCAATCCACACATATACACCAATCCACACATATACCAATCCACACATATACACCAATCCACACATATACCAATCCACACATATACACCAATCCACACGCATACCAATCCACACATATACACCAATCCACACACGCATACCAATCCACACATATACACCAATCCACTCCACACATATACACCAATCCACACACATACACCAATCCACACACATACACCAATCCACACATATACACCAATCCACTCCACACATATACACCAATCCACACACATACACCAATCCACACACACATACCAATCCACACATATACACCAATCCACACATATACCAATCCACACATATACACCAATCCACACATATACCAATCCACACATATACACCAATCCACACGCATACCAATCCACACACGCATACCAATCCACACACGTATACACCAATCCACACACGTATACACCAATCCACACGCATACCAATCCACACATATACACCAATCCACACATATACACCAATCCACACATATACACCAATCCACACACATATACACCAATCCACACATATACACCAATCCACACATATATACCAATCCACACATATACACCAATCCACACATATACACCAATCCACACATATACACCAATCCACACATATACACCAATCCACACACATACCAATCCACACATATACACCAATCCACACATATATACCAATCCACACATATATACCAATCCACACATATACACCAATCCACACATATATACCAATCCACACATATATACCAATCCACACATATACACCAATCCACATATACACCAATCCACACATACACCAATCCACACATGTATACTAATCCACACATATACCAAACCACACATATATACCAAACCACACATATATACTAATCCACACATATACACCAATCCACTCTCACTGTCACTCTATGCTTTCCTACCTTTCCTCTTTCAGTTTCTTTGCCTCCTCTTCGCTCTTCTTCTTAGTTCTTCTGTCTTCTCTTCTTCCGGGTCAGAGGGCACGGAGACCGGTGGGCGCGGCTTTAGTGCTGTGCGCCGGGATCTGACAGCAAACCCCGGCGCACAGCAGCTGTTGCCGCGGGGATCACAAGGGAGCGGTATCGGAGGTCTGTTAAAGACCTCCGATACCGCTCCCTTGCGAGCCTGCTCCTCCAGCGGCGGACATTACTGTCCGTCTCTGGAGGGGTGCCGGGTGCCCCCATACTGGCGGCAGCGGACCCCGCGGCGGCAGGGGCGTCGGACCGCGCTGCGGCTGACCCCGCGGCGGCAGTGGCGTCAGACCGCGCTGCGGCGGCGGCGGACCCCGCGGCGGCGCCCCCTGGAGTGTGGCGCCCTGTGCGGTCGCACAGGTCGCACACCCCAAAGGCCGGCCCTGTACCTACCTTGTGTGTTGTTGCTGTGCTGAGTGCTGCCATGGTGTATGACTTTTGACATTAAACTGTGTTCAGCAACCTCACCTTGTTAGTGAGTTTAGCTGTTCCTCACCCAGTTTTATTCCTACGACACAACTGTTTCTGTTTCAGTTCATGATTATGTTTCAACCTACATATTAAATTGATGACTATAAGCACCTTCGGTGTCATTGTTTATTCATACACCTAACTATATGCCTACAACATTCCTTTATAAAAGTGTACTTAGAAGAATTGGTACTATTTTGAAGACAAAGGGTGGTCCCACCAAATATTGATTAGATTTACATTTTTTTCTTCAGTTCACTCACTTTACATTTTGTTAAATTATAAAAATAACCCATTAACAAGTCTGTTTTGGAGCGTGTTTTCACACCAGCTTAAAACTTTTGCACAGTACTGTAGTTCTTAATATTCGTCGAAATCTTTATCCTAGGAAAAGGTCCATATGTACAGTGGGAAAAGTTAAACAATAAATTACCAAATAAAACCGCCAACAATTAAAAACAAATTGCAAAATCCTCGCTCCTGTTCATTTTCACACCCATTTGTATTTATTGAGAAGCTGCGTGCCCTGATACCGTGATACTGCGAAGGGGATAATTAATTGACACTCCTATATGTCCTATATGCCTCTGGAATAAAAACATCAAATCATTCCATCAAACCCAACTTCTGAAGGTCCTCATCTGTATTATAATGAAGGAGTGACGCTTTATAACTCACTTGTACCTTCACTCTATTTTATTCTTACACAAGATATATCGGGATGAAGACGCTAATTATTTGTCTCATTGTGGCTGTACTCTTTCTGGATTTCGGTAAGTACTTTACTGGATTATATCAATGAATACTATCGTTTGTTTGGCAATCAAACGGTTCTGAACGCGGCTACCTATATTCAAGTCGGGATTTGAGTTGTGACATAGAAGTAAGAACATGTTGGGATGCTCAGATATCATTTAATCAGGTTAGAATATGAAGGCCTCAGGTCCAGACTCAGGGCCAAACTCTGCGCGTTTCCAATTATGGTATTTAGAAGGGGTCGGTTCCGCACTTCAACTCCTCCTTTAGTGAATAAACCACAAAAAATGTCATTAAGGTCTTTGTTACTCCAGATCTCATGAGGTGTGATTGACTGATCCCCGTGGGAGCGGCAAGAGAGGGTTTGTTATTACATTGAAATCATCAAAAAATTATTTTTCGGCTACCTGGCTATACAATTGATTTATTTTCCTCCTCCAATCTACCTTTTGTGCAGGATGTGTGGAGGAGGACTTGTTGATATTAGGCTTCTATGGATGTAGAGTTAAGTACCAGTCACTAGTTGGTCTCCAAACAATTTGCTTCTAGTTAAGTTAGGATCCTTCCACTCACACTTGGTGAAGGGTGACCACATTGGCCATTCTTTGTAGGACACATACATTTTTGAGATGTTACTAAGCTGAACATGTGAAGACGTGGGTAACTCATCGGATTTTTTTGAGTTTATACATTCCACATACAGCAGGGGGCAGCACTTTACAAGAGCAGCTCAGTAACATATGAAACGTATGTTTCCTGGAACAAAATGGCCGATATAATTACCTAAGCTTGGTGTCTACATTTTTATTAATGGACAAAATGTGTTTAATTGCCTGCATATCCAGAAATTGTGAACACAACGCAGAATAGGTAGATGGACAAACAAAATTAATAACGTTGAAGAATAGGCATCTATAAATCAAAATACTAATCCTTCAGGTATTGCCTAATAATATATGGTGGCAACATTTTCAGGACTGTAAAAATTACATCAACTATAATATTAAAAGTGAATTGATTCCGCCCACAAGTGCTTAATAATCCAACACAGTATATAATTAACTGGTAATTATAACAAGGCTGAAATTAAAATTAATGACAAAAATTATCAGTCATCAAAATACACCAAAAATTACTCAGCTGTACAAAGAAAAACACCTACATCTCGTGTTAACGTTTTAAAAAGGTCATACAGCAAAAAAAAAATCAGCGTCTTCTGCCCATAATATACCGTATTTCCCCAAGTATAAGGCGCTCCCATGCATAAGACGCACCTTAATTTTGGGGCCCGAAATTAAAAAAAATATATTACATAAAGTTATTGTACTGGCTGCCTGGGCATGATATGAGTGTGATTGATATTAGCTTGTAGCAATTGTTAGCAATCACACTCCTATCATGCTCAGGCAGCCAGTACATGCACATTACTTTCAGCCTCCCTGTGCCCCCTACACACGGATCCATGCTATCACACACACACATATATTGATTAATTTACTCCCCCACCCTTACCCGAACTGCAGATCATCTGGTACTGCTCGCAGACTTCTGTGGGGGCCGCTGTTTCCCTCTGCGTTGCTCGAACAGGAACAGGAACTGAGTCATGTGATGTGATGTACATTCACGTGACGCCAC
The DNA here is from genome assembly GCF_027358695.1 of Spea bombifrons. Taxonomy (NCBI): domain Eukaryota; kingdom Metazoa; phylum Chordata; class Amphibia; order Anura; family Pelobatidae; genus Spea; species Spea bombifrons. The sequence continues at coordinate 107,942,748 of NC_071091.1, read as the reverse complement.
TGGGTTCCTGTGTCGCCTTGACGGAACAAGAGTCACTGCTGAGCAACACAGGGTTAAGCAGCAGGTCCCCTGCAGATGATAAGGGGTAAAAAAAAAATCTACCACCACTGTATAAAATGCACCCAGTTTTTAGACACCAATTTTTTCTAAAAAAGATGCATCTTGGAGAAATACGGTAATCTGTTCTGGAATTTGTGAAAGAGCTTTGGAACCTCAAACAAAAATATACTTTAGTTTAGTTTAGAGGCTACTAGACAATCTTCCTCTTCTTGGGTGTGGCTAAAGCAAATGGGGGTGGGATTAGCCCCAGGCAGCCTTTGAGTGGGTGGGGAGAGGACAGGAATTGGGTGGAGAATAGGCAGGGGGTGGGTGTGGTCAAACACTATTTCTTTATCCAGAAAAAAAAGAAACCCGGAGCCCCGAGAAATGCAGGGCTTCACCCAGAGACTCCAGGTCATACCAAGAGTGTTTCCGTTTAAGTATAATTTGTAAACAAAAGAACCGTCACCTAAAAATTAAAAAAATAGGGACTTATCCCCTTTTATCTAAAATTTGGATCAAGTGCCTCTTAAGTCACCAACAATAATAAATAAACAACATTTTATTTGTTGGTGTAATGCACCTGGCAAGTTGGCGTTATCCCAAGAAAACACGCGTTGGGTTACTTTTATGTCTTGAGAGAAATTAAATTGTGACCAAAAAGACCATTTCAGACAGGGCCATCTTTTATCAGGATGGGGTTGCCCCTTTTGTCCTGTTTTGTGTGGCCCTCAGAAATTTCCTGGCGTTTAGTAATTTAGTCTTTATTTTTTTTCCCAGCGTACTCTTTGCAGTGTTACTTCTGCTATGAAGCGATCGAAAGCAAAAATTGCAGAGCGTTAAAAAACTGTTCAGAAGGACTTGGGTTCTGTAAAACCACCGTGCACAGCCCAGACTTAGGTGAGTATTGTTTTGTTGTTGTTTTTTTTTTATTTCTCAAAATTAGCAGAAGGTAAAAGCGGGGAGAAGTTGCATCAAACTTCCCTCATTCCTTGAGGGCCACAGCATTGTTCAGTTGTGTAAAACATGTGGCTCGGCGTGTTAGTGATGGGCTAAAACCTCCCAAATTTTGAGAAAGCAGCTTCTTCTTCAAAAACTATCCGCATCACGCAAGGGGAGGCTCTGGGTAGCTGGAGCGTAAAAGTTCCTAGGTATGATGATGACCAATAAATACACAAAACAAAGCAAGAATACAACTCATGCCCAGCAAAGCCCTTTCTAAGGCATGAATATTTGGGAATCTGTCGCACTGTACGGCCATATATTGCTTAACCCACCACTACGTCAAAGTACCCCAACTTTGGCAAGTCCTATCTAATATTTCATGGCTTTATTGCTTACAAGGAGCTGAATCAATGGGACTTCATCGATTTTAACCCAAGGAGACACCTTCTCACTCTCTTCTCCCTTCCCTCACCTCTTCTTCTCTTTTACTCTCCCCCTCTCCCATCTACAGAGCATCCACGTTATGTGGCCCTACAGGGCTCCTCATTACCGTGGTGCCTGGCTGCTGTCATCCGCTGTACCGGCCCACCAATTTCCAACTTGTTAAGCACATGGAAAGTCATGTCCTCCTGGTTTATTGCAGGTTTCCCTTTCACTGGAGAAGAGTTGATTACCAGAGATTGTGCCAAATCCTGCGAGCAAAGCGACCCGAACACTATGGGAGAGACGCGTCCGGTGTTCTGCTGTAACATTGATGCCTGTAACAGCAGAGGCCTATTTGTCCAACCGGCTAACGGTTCCACCTCTGGGACCGGAGGAAGTGTAGCTCTAGCACTATTTGTAATACTACTAAGAGTCCTGCACCAGTAGAGTAAATAGGGAGGGGGGTGACTGCACTTTGTGGTAACATTTAATGGGCTTCCCCAACACAAACATAGTATATCCCCAAAACATTAATTGTTTCATCATCACAAATTCAGTATTCAGGAAGAAGAGACTTCTGAGGTCCCAAAAGCTTATGTAACGCTACGTAAATAAAAGGTTTTAACTTTACATAAAGACTCCATTTTCTCTTCGGCTATATCCATCTTACTGTCATCTGTATATTTGATTACAACAAATCATCTTGTGTAGTACAGACGGGTCATGGATAGTGTAACCCTTTTTTGGACTAACCTGGGTGCAGGGTTAGTCTCCAGCTTGGTTACCTCCATATTAGTGATAGCAGGTAGTCCTGAGCCTCTGCAAATTGTTGAGAGATCGGGGATCTAATGACGCAGTGCCTCCACTTAGCTGGGATATCGGAAGCTTTCAGAGATATATATGTAACCCTGGTATCTATATACCTCCAGTTACCATAGATACAGACTTCCTGGGCAAAGAGAGTGATCACTGGAGCACTGGGCATGGCTTGGGGCCAATAGGAAGTGAGGCCCTTCCCCCAGACTGCCTGGGGAGTAGAGAGAGAGAGACTGGAGGTGGCTGATCTGGGGAAAAAGGAAGGGTGACTTGGTCTCTACAGAAAAGCACCCCAAGAGATCTCTGTACCTTCCCTGCTGCTGAGGATCCCACAAGTCTCTGCTATGAGGAGCTGATTGATTCCTGTGTCAGGCTGCTAGGTGTCTGAAGGCAGATGTGCTGCAGTGAGCTTGCCATGTGGTTCCAGTTGGAATACTGAATCCAGTATACAGCAGAAGGACCACAGAAGCTCATCTACACAGAACATCTATGTGCACCAACGTTACCCCAGGGGACTGATAACTATACAAGGTTGGGTTCCTGATTATTTGGGGAGGCAGGTGATTTGGACTGGGCTTGATTCAGCTATATTTTGTTTGTTGTATACCTGTTGATATTATTGAAATGCTGTTGGTTCCTGATCTAAACTAATACATGAGTTCATCTGTTTGACAACTTTACATTCTTTGTGTTTGAGTTATATATGTGTCCTAGTACACTACACTCTAATTCCCTGGAGTAATTACTAGGTGGAGGCACTGCCAAACGGTCATATTAACCCCTAACTCTCCACTATGCAGAGGCCAGGATCTCCTGTAGGCGCCAGCCAGGGTGTACACACTATGATGGATGTCAGGCCCAAAGTAAAAAGTGTTACATATATATATATCAATATATTGTAGCAGACTATACTTTATGTGATATTAGAACACCAGTAGCTATAAACTACGTAAGCACACAGCTCTTAACCTAACATTTATACAGAGTGCAATAGCACAATTTAGACAATAATGCCCACTTTCACAATAGTGTAGCTTGTGTCCAATCTGCAGTAACCCAGCCCCAGATTCCCCGTCTGACATCATATGCCGGCGCCCAGCGTGAAGCGCCGGCACCCGAGACAAACGCCTCACGCTTCCAACACAGGAGTTGAAGTGCTGAGGCAGGTGGCGGCGGCAAAGGAGTCCTGGATTTCTGTCAGTCAGGGGGGCCCGAGAGTTGCCGAGCGGTCATCTTCAGCAACCGCTCGGCACCCCTTGGGCCCCCCTGACTGGCAGAACTCCAGGGCCCGGTCGCAGTTGCGACCCCTGCGACCACGGTAGTTCCGCCACTGGCTCTAGGATTTATCGGCGTATAACACGCAGGTAGGGTTTCAGCTTCATATTTTAGTTAAAAAAGTGCGTGTTATACGCCGATAAATACGGTAGCATTTTCTGCCCCAGAGTGCTTCAGATTTTTAATCTCTGGGGTACAGATATGCAGGGTATCTGTACAGAACATCACTCCTGGCTCCTCTTCTTCAGGTCCTCAATCTCTAAGATGGATGCCTTGACCCTCCCTTTCCTTTCCAAAAAATCCCAAGTGATTGGCTTACACAGATGTTCATAATACTGGCTGATGAAGGACAGTCAGTCTGCTATATCTAGAACTCTGTGGTGCATAGTTCATTGCCACGGCAACTGGAGGAGTTCTAGTGCCAGGGCAACAATAAAATAATACAAAGTGGAAGCTGAGGTCACGTGACCGTCATAATGCGTGAGATCAGAAGAACTAGAACAATACAAAATGGAGGCTGAGGTAAGGTGAGGGCAAAAGAATAGAAGAATACAAAATGGAGGCTGAGGTAAGGTGACTGCTGTAATTGGTGAGAGCAAAAGGATGGAAGAATAGAAAATGGAGGCCAAGGTCACATGACTGCCCTAATGAGCAGGGCCAGATGGATAAAACAAACTTCAATGTAACACACAGACACTGGGCTAAAAACTAACTTTATGCGCACATTGAGAATGTGACAATATACACACACATGCACATACACACATATACACACACATACACACCAGCATACATATAATCATACCTGAGAACTCTCTAGGGTTCGCCTGGAGACTCCGGGAGAAGCGCCGGTCCTCCTGGTTGGCACCCAAATCCTTTGGGTCGCGGGGTCCTGAGAAACCCCACACCCTGTCCATTTCCCTTTAAAAGGGGGTGTGTCCCACAACAACAGTGGGAACGCCCACTGATGTTGGCAGGAACGCCCACTGACGTCGGCAGGAATGCCCACTACACCGGCAGCGGGTAGTCCTGGCCGCGTCCTGGAACGGTAGGCTCTGGGTAGCCAGACCCGAAAAGTTCTCAGGTATGCATATAATTAACAGACGGGAATTCTGTGAGATTATCTAAAATGTCTCAGAAACAAATATATTAGGGGTGCGAGCGATACGGTATGTTGTGTAACATAATAATGAACTTAGATGGTGACACAAAAATAGAAGGGAATGTGAACATAGAGAAATAGCTTATTTGTGCTCTGCTTTATTATATATTTTTTAAGTTCCTAAAAATCATGAACTTTGAAATTATTGTTAAAAGTTCTTACACTTTCCTTAACACGACATGTTTGACGGCTTATCTAAACTTAGCCTCTGAAGCAGATCTGTACCTAATGATATCCCTAAGACACAAAGCATCAATCTTTATTCTCCTACATGTATATCGCCTTTACCTTTCTAAATATAACGGGGTTCCTTTTCTCCCTAAACTAATCTAAAAATATAAAGCTAACAGTAACGCTAATATTTCCCATACGAGAATGTCCCTCTTCAGCGTCCGTCTCCCAGACCGGTCATGTTGGCCCTGCTTAAATTATTTGGACTGGGGGACCCAGCCTGCATGAAGGATTTGTAGTGGCCTGGATGGCAACAGACCGCCTGACCCCAGGACTAACCAACTCCTGCCTAAAATGATGGCGCTCTAATCAAGCGTCTGCTACATTGGAAATCCAACACTATTGCTTCATTATTACTCCCGCAGGAGGGTAAAGATTTTGCGAATGAAGTCACCTGTATTCAAGCAGGGATTCCAGCTGTGATGTAAAGGGGAGAAAAGCACCAATCGGGACGCTCAGATATCATTAAATCAGAGGAGAATATAAAGGAGCTGGCTCCAGACTGTGTGACCCTGAGAATCTGCCCCTTCACCCCGAGACTGGGGAAAAAAATTCACTTTGGGATATTCTCCGCAGCGCATGTCCACAAACCTTGGAGTCATGAAACCCACAATGTTAGAAATGAGCCAGAAGAGCGCATTGCTTAACCCCTTAAGGACAATGGGCGGTCCCTAAACCCATTGAAAACAATGTATTTTGAGCCCCTACATAGACGGGCTTTGTCATTAAGGGGTTAAATCGTAAAATACCCCAATGTCATATTTGCCCCCCACTGAACCCCTGTAACAGAAATAAGGATGACTGTCCCTTTAAGTGATCCAGCATTAAATAGAATGACGCATTGGATGAAATTATGGCTTCACTTTTCCATTGTCCCCGATGATGTCGTCGGGCCGGATGCCTCGGGACATCTCTGCTGTTTCATGGAATGATTGTGAAAGCGTATATTAAAATACCTGGTGGGTTATACAACCTCAGCTACACCCGAGATGGAAAGGACCGTCATCCACCGAAAAGTAAGCTGTCTCTTCACACAGCCTTCGGCAGGTATATAAATCGCCCACCGGCAGACGCGTTCCAAAAAAGATCCAGCGATGGCCATGGAAGGATCCACCCTCTCCCTCGTCGCCCTGCTCTTATGCCTCAGTCAGGGTAAGGATCTATATCCTTTTTGATTTATTTTATCTATTACCTGAGACGGTCAGATTTTTTATATTATATCCGGGGATTTGTAAGATTTTTTTAATGCGTTATTTATACGATTCCAACAAGTTCCAGCCAGGAAGGATACGATTTATTTGCCGCAAAGAAAAAATACATTTATCTGCAACAAAGGAAGAAGAACAAACCTGTCTGCAATATAAACAGATCCTTAAATATATTTATATATTCAATGCCATTCATAAAATAATAATAATAAAATAATAATAATAAAAATAATAATAAAAATCTTGTAAAATTAATTACATTTCTAATTATATTTTATATTAATTAATTTTTTTGGAAGGGGGATCAAAACTGAGGTCCGAAGCCCTCTACTCTTAGGATCAATATAGGTGTATTTTAGGTGCTTAATATGTATGAAAAAATTTTTTATTTTTTTTTAGAAAAGAAATGTTCTGATTATGGAATGTTTCTAATATGTATGGATTAGATTTCATTATAAAATGTAAAAAATATGAGAAATTTGCGATATAGATATTATTTAGTAGATTTCTAAAAAAATATATATTATTTTCACTAATGTCAAACTTGAAAAATGTTCTGTTTTAGGATGAAATCGCTACCAGTCTCTGCTTTGTTATTTTGTTTTAATTATTATATATTAAACTGCTTTATGGCCGAGGGTATTTTATAACCCAAAGGCTGGAGCTTTTTGTTTGCTATTTTTTACCGTTAGTTTTGCTAAACCAAGGTTCCCAAATTCATACTAAAAACACAATTTATTATTATTATTATTATTATTTTTTTTAAAGTTCTCCCTTTTACACTAAATCATTTTCTACTATTTAAATAATTTCTGGTTGGGGCAGCTAAGAGATTTTGTTTATTTTGTATTTTTTATGACGCATCTACAATGTTTTTGGGTATTTTTTTTATTTGCTTTATTTGTGACAAACCTACAATGATTTTGATAATTATTTTTTTTACTGTAGTATTAGTTTTTTTGGTTTTTTTTATTCCTTTTTTTTTCTCCCTCCTCTTTTTCTCACTCTGTGAGATGTTATAATGTAATAATTTGAGGTAATCACAGTCTTCTTCATGTGTCCGGTTGCTATAACGATGCTTATAACGAGAGATGTTAGGCTGAATGTGTTAGAGCCGATGATGCCGGCCCCTGTGGACGGAGGGGGTAACCAGGCTATTAGCAGAAAGCCCGAAAGCCCTTAAAGTGATTGGCGATGAAAAGGCGACTTTAGGACCGTAGGCGTCTGATGGCCGATGGTCGACGGCCGGATACACACAGCTGCAAGTTACCTTTTTATGCCGACTTATTGTGTAGTCAGGCGTATAGAGACGGTGGCCACTTTCAGGACGTAATAGTATGTCCACAGGGTGTCAACGTGTTAATTTTGAAAATAATATTAAGGGTAACCAGAGGTTACAAGAATCTAACATTAGAGAGTCAGAGGCTGAGATGGGATGGAAGAAAGTTGTACTTTACTGAGAGGGTGGGTAGATAAGGGGAACAGCCTCCCAGCAGAAGTGGTAGAGGGTAATACAGTGAGGGGATTAAACATGCATGGGATAGACATACGGCTCCTGAATCTAAGACGAGACCAACGGCTGGTTGAGGTTTGAGTCGTTACAGCAGGAGAAACGGGGGACTAGGCGGGGGCCGGATGGGGCCGATTGTTTTTACCACGTACAACAAACAAAACAAGTTTATTCCTGACCACACTTTGTTTATTAAGGATACATTTCTTTATAATTGCGCCCCGTTTAGAATATACTTCCTGCTACTTCACGTGGGGCTGATATATTTATTTAGTGCTCCGAGATGTAATTGGCTCTTAGCATTTGACAGTGTGATAAATGTTCTTGTATACAGACATTACAATCGGGGTACAATAGGCATGAAGAAAGTCCCTGTCCTAAAGAGCTTACAGTCTAAGTTTAAAAAAGTAGTAAAATGTTCTTAGATTTCATTTTAAAAATCTGGAGAGCTTGCACTCTATTCTGGGACAGAATGACAGTCATTTGGTTATCAACAGGTAGCCAACGCTTCACAGCCCGGTAGATTAATGGGTTTGGCACTAATATTACCTGAGAACAAACCGAAGCTCTCTTAAGTAGACTGTGGATTTGGCCTGACTATCTCACTAATGAAAGTCTTTGGAGGGACGGACTTCATTAGCATCGCCATAAAGTATCAGCTCAGTGTGGTGTTTGAGCCGGGAAAGAAACCCAAAATATCACATGACTGACAGCAACGGCGCCTCCAGGTCTGCTGGGGGTTATTACTTTATACAGTGCTGGGGGATTATATTACTGTAAACAGCGCGGGGGGGTTATATTACTGTATACAGCGCTGGGGGGTTATATTACTGTATACAGCGCTGGCCGTTATATTACTGTATACAGCGCGGGGGGTTATATTACTGTATACAGCGATGGCCGTTATATTACTGTATACATCGCTGGGGGGTATATTACTGTATACAGCGCTGGGGGTTATATTACTGTATACAGCGCGGGGGGGTTATATTACTGTATACAGCGCTGGGGGGTTATATTACTGTATACAGTGCTGGGGGTTATATTACTGTATACAGCACTGGGGGGTTATATTACTGTATACAGCGCTGGGGGTTATATTACTGTATACAGCGCTGGAGGGGGTTATATTACTGTATACAGCGCTGGGGGTTATATTACTGTATACAGCGCTGGGGGTTATATTACTGTATACAGAGCTGGGGGTTATATTACTGTATACAGCGCTGGGGGGGTTATATTACTGTATACAGCGCTGGGGGGGTTATATTACTGTATACAGCGCTGGGGGTTATTACTGTATACAGCGCTGGGGGTTTATTACTGTATACAGCGTTGGGGCTGACGCAGGCAGAGAATATTCCCCCCATGTGACGACCCCCAGCATTCAGGTGCGGTAATTATTACATTTCTTAGCTTTTAGACCGCACATGATTCGTTTTTTTTTAACGCTGCAATAATTATTACGCAACAGGCGTGACGACTCCTCTTATAGCTGTAAAGGGAAGTTATAATTTAAACAGATTCCCAGCGGGTCTGCCGCGTTTCTCAGTTATTATCCTTCCAGGAAGTTGAGATCTTTAATTATGGTCCAGTCCTTTTTAATATACTTTAATAATATTTTTCTCGTGTGCTTATATCAGATGAAATACATACGTTATTTGAGCTTGGTTTTTCATCTTAAATCATCATACCTGCCAAGTGTCCCTGTGCAGTTTGGTCAGTCCCACTTTAGGACCCAAAATCCCTGCATCCCCCTTTATCTTTATTTTCTAGGAACTCTGTAGCTGTTCTCTAGCTGTCCGGATGCTCTTTAGAGTCCACTTTTCTTTGCGTTTAACTCCTTCACATCCCTCATAACATTCCAATTTTTGGGGGTCTCATTATATCCATAGGGGATTACCTTTTAGCCAAAGAGCCAATAGCACTGTCCTCGGTCATGTGATATCTTCCTGCCTTATCCTGATTTTGGGGGATTGCTATAGGTTTAGAGGGGATAAAAATTAGGGGTCGGGTGAAAATAGTTTTAATGAGAAAAAATCCTTATTAAGAAAAAAAGTTTATGAAGAATACAGTTTATTGTTGTGAATGTATTTTAGGGAGTAACCGTGGCCTCCTTAGGTTTTTTTTTCTCTAAGCAAATCGATGCACTATTTTACTAACCATGACATCATAACTAAAAACTAGACTTTTCATAAAAAAAGAAAAATAAATAAAAAAAATAGAAAATGCATTCAAATCAGACTCACTTGCAGCGAATTCATCTCTCGGAGCAGAAAATCCGAGCGCAGAGTGTACTGTTTCCTTCTCATTGACGGTAGGACAGCTCATTGCCACCGCAGAAGCTCAATGCGGTACAAACAGAAGTGCGGATACTTTTTATATCTGCTGATGTTTTTGTGTTAAACAAAAATATTTATTTTGCATATAATAATAATAATAATAATAATAATAATAATAATAATAATATGTATCAAAAGGCATAGTTACATTTCCGACAAATGCGGATGAAAGTAAAAATCTATGATTGGAAGAAAGCTGTCCCCATGGCCGTAACTGCGAATGTCCCTAAAGTCTACAGGACTCTTAATTTATATATATTTTCATGCTTTGGACCCATTTTCTGCAGACTTCCATGTATATTTTTTAAGCGGTCAAAGACTAGGAGCCACAGCCATGTACTTCATTTTCGGCAGGTAGTTCAATTGCTAAAGATGCTCAATTGAGGTCACAGAATCAAACACCACATCCGCTAAGTAAAATAACTTCTAGGTGAATCGAGTGTGGAGTCTTTAGTCTTTAGTCAAAAGTGATCGTTTTTATTTGGTCAACGTGGAAAAAAACTAAATTAGCTATAAGGTTAACCATTTAAATGCTTTTTCTAGTTTGCTCCCTGGAATGCTATTATTGCCCCTTTGAGACTCCCAGCTCTTTGTGCACCAACACCAGAAACTGCTCAGCAACGGACAAACTCTGCAACACCAAGATGTTCAGCCCGGATATCAGTAAGTCTTTACTGCAAAGTTAAGTCAATATCATTCCCCTGCCCCAACCTTACCCAAATCTCGGCTGCTCAGGACAGTGGCTGAAAATCTCGACTGTCTCACGAAAACCGGGACTGTTGGGAGGTATGGGATATGACGAAAAGGGAAAAAAAAACAGTGGCATTATATTCTGGTAATGGGCAAACTTGCTTTTAGTTAAAAAAAAAATCTAAATTTTGGCTACCATGAATCTCCAGCACCTTGTATGACGAGAGGAGGGTGGGCTATGAGTGCAGACCCCCAAAAATGACCGAATAGAATAACACACTCTATTTAAAGGGACACTCCAGCCATCGTGTGTACTTTAATGCATATGACAGCTGAGTGTCCCCTTTAAATGATCAGTTTTCTGTCCCAGGCTTGCCAATGTGCAGAGTTCAGAGAGTGTTCCCCTTTAATGTAGAATTCCAGTGACGGATGTTTCTGCTCCATCTTGCAGCCTATCCCTTTGATGGAAGTGAAATGGTTACACGGGACTGCGCCGACATCTGCGAGCAGAGCGACAACGATGAGCTGGGAACGAAGCACCCCGTATACTGCTGCAGCAGCGATCTCTGCAACAACAGAGGGCTCTACGCCTCTAGAGGAGGACCCACAAACACCAGCAGCGGACTACTCCTATGCTTCATGAGTTTGGTGCTCTTCTTGTTCAGAATCAAGCTTTAATCACGAAAATGCAAAAAAAAAATAATAATAAAAATAATTTAATTCCGCTGACGCCTTTTCGATGAAAGCGTGCGATGATATGAACGTTGCAGATGTGTTAGGCTAGGTTTCCACTTGGTTTTTTTTTGCTAAAAACGCCCATAAAAACGCCAATACAGCCACATGGCGTTTTTTTTGGGAAAAACGCTGCAGCCAGATGTTAGCTGTTCTTCAATAGGAAATCGCAAAATGCCATTTCCACTTGGCGTTTTTCTGTCTGGCGTTTTTTCGGTCCTCTTTGGCGTTTTTTTGCTTTTTTGGGCTCTGTGGCAGTTTTTCAGAATCGCAGCATGTTGACACTCTGGCGTTTTTTGCAAGGAAATCTTGGCGTTTTTCTCCAATAGAAGTCTATGGGAGAGAAAAAACGCCATGAAAAAGCCATGTGGGTTTTTTGCCTTGGCGTTTTTTATGGCGTTTTTTCCACAGTTACAATGCAGAGGATGGACCCAGTATCTGTGTGTCCTACGAGAAATAGGCTGGAAACAAATAGTTTCACACAAAACAAAGTCCTGGACTGGTTCATATTGAATTTTACACCATTGGGAACAAACATGCCTTTACAAACAAACATACCCGACGCATTAACTGGATCCTGCGTGCCAAAAGCAACAGCAAACAATTTGCACCATCATTTGGGGCCAATCTTCCTAGAGGAGCAGACATTCGGAATAAAGCATGCCTTACAAACCACAGAAAAGAGACAAAAGGGTCCGTCGGGGCGTTTAAGTAGAACTCTACCAAGTAAATGACATCAGGAGAGGGCAGATACTTGCCATTTATCCGAATCCATTTTAGCAACTTCTAACTTGTAAAGGCTGGAAAAACTGCCTAAGGTCAAAAAAAGCAATTTCCACAGAAAGGCTAAAACGCCAGAAAAAACTCCAGAAAAAACGCCAAAACGCAGGTAAATGCAGTGGCAGTTTTCTTGGCGTTTTTCATCAAGAAAAAAACGCAGGACAAAAACCCAAGTGGAAACCTAGCCTTATGGGAGTTTGAAGAGATGGTTTTCACGCTGAAATAGGACCATGGAATACAATAATAATAATAATAATGATAATATTAATAAACATTATTTAGCCGTATAAGGATTATAAAAAAATAAAGCAATAATCAGAGATCAGGAAATTATCAATATGAATTATTTTTTATTTTATTTGAAGGCTTTTTTTAAGTTATTAATGATTAGAACTGTTGTCTTTTGGGGCTGTTTACTGTCGGGACAGCCACAGAGTCTGTACAAAGCCACCTGTCTCCTGGGCATACCTCCCAAGTGCCCCTGTCTTGTTTGGCCAGTCCCTCTTCAGTCTCCAGACCCCTCTTTCTCTCTTTTCTCGGAGGTCAGAATGTTTGCTGGGTATGAGGGGATCGCAGGGTTCTACAGCCCTAAAAGCCCCGATAATGTGTATAGAAACAGCAGGGAACGGCTTTATAACTTAAACTGTGAAAATAAAACTCTTTATTCTTCTACAAATTGCTTATAGTGTCATGCATCCTTCTGATTGGAACATCGGTGTACGGCACGATGTCAACGGCAGCACCCAAATCAAACACACTGCTTACCATACCACCCATACTGAAAGTACCATTGTATGCGAGTAAGAGAGTGGTAAATAAATGGAAAAGCCCCCCAGCAGAAGTGGTAGAGGGTAATACAGTGAGGGTGTTAAACATGCATGGGATAGACATACGGCTCCTGACTGTTGTAGCTTCGATTTTCAGGGCTACACTTAACTCCCCGTTAAACCCAAATAATGACACCACACACCATAGAATATGGATAAGAAAAGGCCACAGCCAATTTTATTTATTAGAGTCATTGTCACGCCAAAACCTGAGACAATAAACATCGGTGTGTTAACAAGGACAATGACTCACAACACCAACATGTAAATATATACAATAAACACAATGAACACACCAAGCCTGCCAAGTAATCCGGGTACCAGAACCAAATACCACTTAAGGAAGGGACAAACCCGGATGGCCCCACCCTGACCTGAAGTTCCAGCACTGACAGCTAAGAACCTCCCACCAGATGTTACTAACCATTCACTTACCACCACATTAACCCCCTGGATACCTGGCAAGCTGCCGCCTCACAGACTGTGACAAAACGACACAGACCAACAAACAAAAGAAAGGGAGGGAGGGAGGGAGGGAGGGAGGGTGGGACTCGCAACCAGGTAAGCCAACCACAAGAATGGTTCCTGAGCCCGGAAAAGCAGCCACTTATATAATCTTCCCCCAACTCCACCCCCTAATTTCCCGCCAAAAAAAGCATACCACATTAGTTATTATTTATGCTAATGAGCCAGGGTTTGGTTGATTTACAAATCCCACAGCAATCCTAGCAAGGAGGGGTTAACCGTCACTTAACCTACATCAGAACAATCATATAAAATATCTCACTAAATAATAAAATAACATAATGTTTATTGATTAACATTAAAAAATATATAAAATATGAAAAAAAGCCTAAAAATTTATTTATAAAAATAATAATAAAATAGTTCTTTTTTTTATAGTCCAAAGTAGAAACTGCATAGATTCCCCTAATTATTACATTCATTAACTAAAAGAATATTTATTATGGCTGACTACAAAGTGTCCGCAAAACCGCTAAAAAAACAAATATTTTTATTGTTATTATTATTTATTGGTTTATATAGCGCCATCATATTCCGTAGCGCTGTACAATGGGTAGACAGCACATAACAAGTAGTATATAACATAAGAATTTGACTTACAGAAACAACAGGCGAGGAGGGCCCTGCGCACAGGAGCTTACAATCAAGAGTTATGGGGATGAATCATTTCTGAAAGGTGTGAAAAAAAGTAGACGGAAAGTTTTTAAATACTTCCTCATTTTTCCATTTTTTTTACTGACATTTTACTCCATCAACCCATACAGATTGTCAAGTGTCACAGGACCCGATAGATTGTAAGCTTTTGAGAGCAGTCATTTATAATGTTATATTTAGTTTGTTCTGTATGTTCTATATAAAGTGGTACGTAACTGGTAAATAGAGAGCGATCAGGTGACATATTACATTAGTTCTGTTATTTTTGTTACATTAGTTATTACATCAGTTCTGTGGAAAGTTTCAGAAATTTTCCGCTAATCACTCCAAATTTAGCATTCTACTCCAGACACTTTTTTGGGGACTGTTTTTTTAACTGGGTCAGACGGGAAACAGGGGCGTAACTAGAAACGACAGGGGCCTGGTGCGGAAATTGCCCCGGGGCTACTCAACTTCACAACTTGTCTGTGTATTCTTTGCCCCTGGTCCCCCTCCCCTTCCATCATACACTCTGGCACACATATGTAAACACACTTACACAAATTACTGTTAGGTCCCCGCCGCGGTACTCACCTTGGTCCCACGCCGCGTCCTGCTTCTGACCCACACCGCCGATATGGCGACGCACGAAGAGGGGTCCGACGTGGCAGAACGGCTCACTCCCCGCCGTTGACGATGCCGCGGTCTTCTTCCCGGCATGGTGATCTTCAGGACGGCCGGAACACAACTGCAGGGCCGTCCCAACAGAAACGGAGAACACGTTCCGTCTCTCGCACGCCCTCTAGTGGCACGTGCGCATACAACTCCTTTTCTTAAAGGCACAGTCACAATATTCCCAGGTGTATAGAATCAGGTTAATCTGGACATCAGAGGGAGTATCCCTTCCTCCTTCCTATAAATCTGTGCCGTTTAGTTCATTCATTGCTCAGATATACTGTGCTCTCTACGTATATACGTCAGTGCTCCCTTATCATTGTTTCATTGGATATTGACCCTTTGCTTTCCTTATCGTGTCTGAACCTTCGCTGCCGGAACTGACCTCTGCTTATCCTGACTTCGTTTACGTCTCATCCCTATCGGTACCTCGCTTTTGATTCATCCACGTCTCCAGCCTTGCATATTGGGCTCCGACTACTAAACCCGACAATTACACATACTTACCCATACTCACTAACACAGATATACACAACATACAACCGTTTCACCCACTTACACATCCATGCTCACACACGCACAAAATTACACACCCATGCTCACACACACACACACAATTACACATCCATTCTCACACACACAATTAAACATCCATGCTCACACATATATATATATATACAAACACATATTCATACATCCCGCCAGCCCCCGCTTAACGCTCATGCAGCTTCCTCTCCGGCTGCTCACACACTGTGCGGGCAGCCTCTTTTTCACCACGGGGTCACCTGACCCCGATACGCTCATGTCTCCTCGTGCCGGTTCAATATAGTGTAGGAAGTTTCCAAACTATTTTGAACCGGTACAAGGAAACAGGAACAAGGGGTCTCCTGTGGTTACGCCAGTGGCAAGAGACCTTTTAGGTAATGTGAAAGAGACCCCTGTAGTGACTAGCAGAAGGGGTTACATGACCCGACCTGCATTAATGGAGAAGCCCCCTTTCTATGCTCTCCCCTCACCTCCCCCTTTTTTCTTAGCCTTCAGGAGCAGGGTGAACCCCAGGATTCAGGAGCAGGGTGAACTCGGGTTCATGTCCTTTGGGTGACCTTGGGTTGCTGGAGGGAAGGGGGGGAGAAGACCGGACGGATAGCGGAAGAATTCCTGCAGAATTAAAGCAGGAAATGCTATTATAAAAGGGGTATAACACTAAGACACATCCTCCTTACACCAATCGACTGTGAGAAGATTCCCGCCATTGTTATTGTCAGTTTAGTTGCTAGGAAGGGTCCCTTTAGAAGTGTTAGGCGGCAAACCCACAAGGGGTTAATGCCAGGATCATGGTTAGATGTTGTTTATGATGACCTCAGCAAGGTGAGCCGGCTTAACCCGACCTGCTGTGTTGCGGAACCAGCGCATGTCCACAAACCTTGGAGTCACGAAACCCACAATGTTAGAAATGAGCCAGAAGAGCGCATTGCTTAACCCCTTAAGGACAATGGGCGGTCCCTAAACCCATTGAAAACAATGTATTTTGAGCCCGTACATAGACGGGCTTTGTCATTAAGGGGTTAAATCGTGAAATACCCCAATGTCATATTTGCCCCCCACTGAACCCCTGTAACAGAAATAAGGGTGACTGTCCCTTTAAGTGATCCAGCATTAAATAGAATGACGCATTGGATAAAATTATGGCTTCACCATTCCATTGTCCCCGATGATGTCGTCGGGCCGGATGCCTCGGGACATCTCTGCTCTTTCTTAGAATGATTGTGAAAGCGAATATTAAAACACCTGGCGGGTTATACAACCTCAGCTACACCCGAGACGGAAAGGACCGTCATCCACCGAAAAGTAAGCTGTCTCTTCACACCTGTCATGTTTATGCTAATGAGACGACAGCCTTCGGCAGGTATATAAATCGCCCACCGGCAGACGCATTCCAAAAAAGATCCAGCGATGGCCATGGAAGGATCCACCCTCTCCCTCGTCGCCCTGCTCTTATGCCTCAGTCAGGGTAAGGATCTATATCCTTTTTGATTTATTTTATCTATTACCTGAGACGGTCAGATTTTTTATAATAAATCCGGGGATTTTTTAAGATTTTTTTAATGCGTTATTTATACGATTCCAACAAGTTCCAGCCAGGAAGGATTTATCTGCAACAAAGGAAGAAGAACAAACCTGTCTGCAATATAAACAGATCCTTAAATATATTTATATATTCAATGCCATTCATATAATAATAATAATACAAATAATAATAATAAAAATAATAATAATAAAAATCTTGTAAAATTAATAAAATTTCTAATTATATTTTATATTAATTAATTTTTAGGAAAAATTTGGGGGGGGGTCAAAACTGAGGTCCGAAGCCCTCTACTCTTAGGATCAATATAGGTGTATTTTAGGTGCTTAATATGTATGTAGAAAAAAAAATGCTGAGCTGTTATATGTATGGATTTCATTATAAAATGTAATAAATATGAGAAATTAGCGATATAGATATTATTTAGTAGATTTCTAAAAAAAATATATTATTTTCACCAATGTCAAACTTGAAAAATGTTCTGTTTTAGGATGAAATCGCTACCAGTGTCTGCTTTGTTATTTCGTTTTAATTATTATATATTAAACTGCTTTATGGCCGAGGGTATTTTATAACCCAAAGGCTGGAGCTTTTTGTTTGCTATTTTTTACCGTTAGTTTTGCTAAACCAAGGTTCCCAAATTCATACTAAAAACACAATTTATTATTGCAAAAATATAAAAGAGCATTGCGAAAAACAAAAAAAAAAATAGCTTAGAGTTACTTCTACGGAAAAGATGGGAAAAAAATATGTTCGGCAACATCCTCTGAGTGAAAAAATACCCCACATAAATAGATTTTTTTAAAAAAAGTTCTCCCTTTTACACTAAATAATTTTCTACTATTTAAATAATTTCTGGTTGGGGCAGCTAAGAGATTTTGTTTATTTTGTATTTTTTATGACGCATCTACAATGTTTTTGGGTATTTTTTTATTTGCTTTATTTGTGACAAACCTACAATGATTTTGGGAATTTTTTTTTTTACTGTAGTATTAGTTTTTTGTTTTTTTTTTTATTCTTTTTTTTCTCCCTCCTCTTTTTCTCACTTTGTGAGATGTTATAATGTAATAATTTGAGGTAATCACAGTCTTCTTCATGTGTCCGGTTGCTATAACGATGCTTATAACGAGAGATGTTAGGCTGAATGTGTTAGAGCCGATGTTGCCGGCCCCTGTGGACGGAGGGGGTAACCAGGCTATTAGCAGAAAGCCCGATCTCCCTTAAAGTGATTGGCGATGAAAAGGCGACTTTAGGACCGTAGGCGTCTGATGGCCGATGGTCGACGGCCGGATACACACAGCTGCAAGTTACCTTTTTATGCCGACTTATTGTGTAGTCATGCGTATAGAGACGGTGGCCACTTTCAGGACGTAATAGTATGTCCACAGGGTGTCAACGTGTTAATTTTGAAAATAATATTAAGGGTAACCAGAGGTTACAAGAATCTAACATTAGAGAGTCAGAGGCTGAGATGGGATGGAAGAAAGTTTTACTTCACTGAGAGGTGGGTAGATAAGGGGAACAGCCTCCCAGCAGAAGTGGTAGAGGGTAATACAGTGAGGGGATTAAACATGCATGGGATAGACATACGGCTCCTGAATCTAAGACGAGACCGACGGCTGATTAAGGTTTGAGTCTCTACAGCAGGAGAAACGGGCGACTAGACGGGGGCCGGATGGGGCCGATCTCCCAGTGGACTCTAGGTTTCTGAAATTGTTTGTACAACAAACAAAACAAGTTTATTCCTGACCACACTTTGTTTATTAAGGATACATTTCTTTATAATTGCGCCCCGTTTAGAATATACTTCCTGCTACTTCACGTGGGGCTGATATATTTATTTAGTGCTCCGAGATGTAATTGGCTCTTAGCATTTGACAGTGTGATAAATGTTCTTGTATACAGACATTACAATCGGGGTACAATAGGCATGAAGAAAGTCCCTGTCCTAAAGAGCTTACAGTCTAAGTTTAAAAAAGTAGTAAAATGTTCTTAGATTTCATTTTAAAAATCTGGAGAGCTTGCACTCTATTCTGGTACAGAATGACAGTCATTTGGTTATCAACAGGTAGCCAATGCTTCACAGCCCGGTAGATTAAAGGGTTTGGCACTAATATTACCTGAGAACAAACCGAAACTCTCTTAAGTAGACTGTGGATTTGGCCTGACTCTCTGACTAATAACAGTCTACGGAGGAACGGACTTCGTTAGCATCGCCATAAAGCATCAGCTCAGTGTGGTGTTTGAGCCGGGAAAGAAACCCAAAATATCACATGACTGACAGTGACGGTGGCTCCAGGTCTGCTGGGGGTTATTACTTTGTACAGCGCTGGGGGGTTATTACTGTATACAGCGCTGGGGGGTTATATTACTGTATACAGTGCTGGGGGTTATATTACTGTATACAGCGCTGGGGGTATATTACTGTATACAGCGCTGGGGGTTATATTACTGTTTACAGCGCTGGGGGTTATATTACTGTATACAGTGCTGGGGGTTATTACTGTATACAGCACTGGTGGGGTATATTACTGTATACAGTGCTGGGGGGTTATATTACTGTATACAGCGCTGGGGGGTTATATTACTGTATACAGCGCTGGGGGGTTATATTACTGTATACAGCGCTGGGGGTATATTACTGTATACAGTGCTGGGGGTTATATTACTGTTTACAGCGCTGGGGGTTATATTACTGTATACAGCACTGGGGGGGGTATATTACTGTATACAGTGCTGGGGGTTATTACTGTATACAGTGCTGGGGGTTATATTACTGTATACAGTGCTGGGGGTTATATTACTGTATACAGCGCTGGGGGTTATATTACTGTATACAGCGCTGGGGTTATATTACTGTATACAGTGCTGGGGGTTATATTACTGTATACAGCGCTGGGGGGTTATATTACTGTATACAGCGCTGGGGGTTATATTACTGTATACAGTGCTGGGGGGTTATATTACTGTATACAGCGCTGGGGGTTATATTACTGTATACAGCGCTGGGGGTTATATTACTGTAGACAGCGTTGGGGGTTATATTACTGTATACAGTGCTGGGGGTTATATTACTGTATACAGCGCTGGGGGTTATATTACTGTATACAGCACTGGGGGGTTATATTACTGTATACAGCGCTGGGGGTTATATTACTGTATACAGTGCTGGGGGTTATATTACTGTATACAGCGCTGGGGGGTTATATTACTGTATACAGTGCTGGGGGGGTTATATTACTGTATACAGCGCTGGGGGTTATATTACTGTATACAGCGCTGGGGGTTATATTACTGTATACAGCGCTGGGGGTTATATTACTGTATACAGCGCTGGGGGTTATATTACTGTATACAGTGCTGGGGGTTATATTACTGTATACAGCGCTGGGGGTTATATCACTGTATACAGCACTGGGGGTTATATTACTGTATACAGCGCTGGCGGTTATATTACTGTATACAGCACTGGGGGGTTATATTACTGTATACAGTGCTGGGGGGTTATATTACTGTATACAGTGCTGGGGGGTTATATTACTGTATACAGCCCTGGGGGTTATATTACTGTATACAGCGCTGGGGGTTATATTACTGTATACAGCGCTGGGGGTTATATTACTGTATACAGTGCTGGGGGGTTATATTACTGTATACAGCGCTGGGGGTTATATTACTGTATACAGTGCTGGGGGGTTATATTACTGTATACAGCGCTGGGGGGTTATATTACTGTATACAGCGCTGGGGGTTATATTACTGTATACAGCACTGGGGAGTTATATTGCTGTATACAGCGCTGGGGGTTATATGACTGTATACAGCGCTGGGGGGTTATATTACTGTATACAGCGCTGGGGGTTATATTACTGTATACAGTGCTGGGGGGTTATATTACTGTATACAGCGCTGGGGTTATATTACTGTATACAGCGCTGGGGGGTTATATTACTGTATACAGCGCTGGGGGGTTATATTACTGTATACAGCGCTGGGGGTTATATTACTGTATACAGTGCTGGGGGGTTATATTACTGTATACAGCGCTGGGGGGTTATATTACTGTATACAGCGCTGGGGGTTATATTACTGTATACAGCGCTGGGGGGTATATTACTGTATACAGTGCTGGGGGTTATATTACTGTATACAGTGCTGGGGGGTTATATTACTGTATACAGCGCTGGGGGTTATATTACTGTATACAGCGCTGGGGGTTATATTACTGTATACAGCGCTGGGGGTTATATTACTGTATACAGCGCTGGGGGGGTTATATTACTGTATACAGCACTGGGGCTGACGCAGACGGAGAATATTCCCCCCATGTGACGGCCCCCTCCTTGTAGTCAGTAAGACGCGTGCAGGCGTGGAAGGTGTCTTCTATTCCGTATTATAATGAGCCTCGCAGCATTCAGGTGCGGTAATTATTACATTTCTTAGCATTCAGACCGCACATGATTCGTTTTTCTTAACGCTGCAATAATTATTACGCAACAGGCGTGACGACTCCTCTAATAGCTGTAATGATGCCCACGGGGGGGGGCAGCATGGGCTATAGTGGGCCTTGACTGTTGTGCGGAGGAGGGGTATGCTTTTTTGGCGGGAATTTGGGGGGTGGAGTTGGGGGAAGATTATATAAGTGGCTGCTTTCCCGGGCTCAGGAACCATTTTTTGTGGTTAGTTTACCTGGTTGCGCGTCCCTCCCTCCCCCTCTTTTTCTTTTGTTTGTTGGTCTGTGTCGTTTTGTCACAGTCTGTGAGGCGGCAGCTTGCCAGGTATCCAGGGGGTTAATGTGGTGGTAAGTGAATGGTTGGTAACATCTGGTGGGAGGTTCTTGGCTGTCAGTGCTGGAACCTCAGGTCAGGGTGGGGGCATCCGGGTCCCTTCCTTAAGTGGTATTTGGTTCTGGTACCCGGATTACTTGGCAGGCTTGGTGTGTTCATTGTGTTTATTGTATATATTTACATGTTGGTGTTGTGAGTCATTGTCCTTGTTAACGCACCGATGTTTATTGTTTCAGGTTTTGGCGTGACAATGACTCTAATAAATAAAATTGGCTGCGGCCTTTTCTCATCCATATTTATGGTGTGTGATGTCATTATTGGGGGTTTTTAATGGGGAGTTAAGCCTGGCCCGGCGAATCGAAGCTACAACTGTCAAGGGAAGTTATAATTTAAACAGATTCCCAGCGGGTCTGCCGCGTTTCTCAGTTATTATCCCTCCAGGAAGTTGAGAATTATGGTCCATTCATTTTAATAATATAATATTAAATAATATAACTTTAATAATATTTTTCTCGTGTGCTTATATCAGATGAAATACATACTTTATTTGAGCTTGGTTTTTCATCTTAAATCATCATACCTGCCAAGTGTCCCTGTGCAGTTTGGTCAGTCCCACTTTAGGACCCAAAATCCCTGCATCCCCCTTTATCTTTATTTTCTAGGAACTCTGAATAGCTGTTCTCTAGCTGTCCGGATGCTCTTTAGAGTCCACTTTTCTTTGCGTTTAACCCCTTCACATCCCTCATAACGTTCCAATTTTTGGGGGGTCTCATTATCTCCATAGGGGATTACCTTTTAGCCAAAGAGCCAATAGCACTGTCCTCGGTCATGTGATATCTTCCTGCCTTATCCTGATTTTGGGGGATTGCTATAGGTTTAGAGGGGATAAAAATTAGGGGTCGGGTGAAAATAGTTTTAATGAGAAAAAATCTGTATAAAAATTTTTTTTTTATGAAGAATACAGGTTTATTACAAATGTGTCTTTTTTTTCTTTGATTTTTTTCTTTGATTTTTCTTTGTTGGGACTTATTTTAAGGTTAGTGGGGCGAATGTATTTTAGGGAGTAACCGTGGCCTCCTTAGCTTTTTTTTTTTTTTTTCTCTAAGCAAATCGATGCACTATTTTACTAACCATGACATCATAACTAAAAACTAGACTTTTCATAAAAAAAGAAAAATAAATTAAAAAAAATAGAAAATGCATTCAAATCAGACTCACTTGCAGCGAATTCATCGCTCGGGGCAGAAATCGAAAATCCGAGCGCAGAGTGTACTGTTTCCTTCTCATTGACGTTAGGAGAGCTCATTGCCACCGCAGAAGCTCAATGCGGTACAAACAGAAGTGCGGATACTTTTTATATCTGCTGATGTTTTTGTGTTAAACAAAAATATTTATTTTGCATATAATAATAATAATAATAATAATAATAATATGTATCAAAAGGCATAGTTACATTTCCGACAAATGCGGATGAAAGGGAAAATCTATGATTGGAAGAAAGCTGTCCCCATGGCCGTAACTGCGAATGTCCCTAAAGTCTACAGGACTCTTAATTTATATATATTTTCATGCTATGGACCCATTTTCTGCAGATTTCCATGTATATTTTTTAAGCGGGATCCACAGCCATGTACTTCATTTTCGGCAGGTAGTTCAATTGCCAAAGATGCTCAATTGAGGTCACAGAATCAAACTCCACATCCGCTAAGTAAAATAACTTCTATTTGGATCCAGTATGGAGTCTTTAGTCAAAAGTGATCGTTTTTATTTGGCCAGCGTAGAAAAAAGATGTAGTTACATAAACTTTTGGGACCTCAGAGGTCTCTTCTTCGGATGAAGTCACAGGTAACACAACTAAAGAAACAAAGTCATGTCCTTTCTACAGTAAGATGCATTTAAAGAGCTTTCTTAAATATATCGACTATGAACTAAATTAGCTATAAGATTAACCATTTAAATGCTTTTTCTAGTTTGCTCCCTGGAATGCTATTATTGCCCCTTTGAGACTCCCAGCTCTTCGTGCACCAACACCAGAAACTGCTCAGCAACGGACAAACTCTGCAAAACCAAGGTGTTCAGCCCGGATATCAGTAAGTTTTTACTGCAAACCTAATTCAATATCATTCCCCTGCCCCAACCTTACCCAAATCTCGGCTGCTCAAGACAATCGGGACTGTCTCACGAAAACGGGGACTGTTGGGAGGTATGGGATATGAAGAAAAGGGAAAAAAAATAGTGGCATTATATTCTGGTAATGAGCAAACTTGCTTTTAGTTAAAAAAAAATCTAAATTTTGGCTACCATGAATCTCCAGCACCTTGTATGACGAGAGGAGGGTGGGCTATGAGTGCAGACCCCCAAAAATGACCGAATAGAATACCACACTCTATTTAAAGGGACACTCCAGCCATCGTGTGTACTTTAATGCATATTAAATGAGTGTCCCCTTTAAATGATCAGTTTTCTGTCCCAGGCTTGCCAATGTGCATGCGCGCAATACTCGCCACCATGTCCCAATTTGGCTGCCCCCCCGCGCATGTTCAGAGAGTGTTCCCCTTTAATGTAGAATCCCAGTGACGGATGTTTCTGCTCCATCTTGCAGCCTTTCCCTTTGATGGAAGTGAAATGGTTACACGGGACTGCACCGACATCTGCGAGCAGAGCGACAACGATGAGCTGGGAACGAAGCACCCCGTATTCTGCTGCAGCAGCGATCTCTGCAACAACAGAGGGCTCTACGCCTCTAGAGGAGGACCCACAAACACCAGCAGCGGACTACTCCTATGCTTCATGAGTTTGGCGCTCTTCTTGTTCAGAATCAAACTTTAATCACAAAAATGCAAAAAAAAAACAATTTTTGGGGTCTGCAGCACAATAATTTAATCCCGCTGACGCCTTTTCGATGAAAGCGCACGATGATATGAACGTTGCAGATGTGTTACGGGAAGAAGAGATGGTTTTCACGCTGAAATAGGACCATGGAATATAATAATGATAATAATAATAATAATGATAATATTAATAAACATTATTTAGCCGTATAAGGATTATAGAAAAATAAAGCAATAATCAGAGATCAGGAAATTATCAATATGAATTATTTTTTATTTTATTTGAAGGCTTTTTTTAAGTTATTAATGATTAGAACTGTTGTCTTTTGGGGCTGTTTACTGTCGGGACAGCCACAGAGTCTGTACAAAGCCACCTGTCTCCTGGGCATACCTCCCAAGTGCCCCTGTCTTGTTTGGCCAGTCCCTCTTCAGTCTCCAGATCCCTCTTTCTCTCTTTTCTCGGAGGTCAGAATGTTTGCTGGGTATGAGGGGATCGCAGGGTTCTACGGCCCTAAAAGCCCCGATAATGCGTATAGAAACAGCAGGGAACGGCTTTATAACTTAACCCCTTCGCGACCTTTGCCGGTTCAGGACCGTCATAACAAGAAGGTCACTAAATGACCTTTGACGGTCCTGAACCGTCAAAAAATTAAATAAGCTTAGAAAGTGATCAAGGATCACTTTCTTCGCTTAAACGGCCTTGCTGCAATGCCTCGATGTCGAGGCATTCAGCAATGCCGAGATCGGCATCGGGGGCCATGTCTGGCCCCTCCCCGGGGCGTCAACAGCCGCCATACATTGTATGGCGGCGGACGCCCGTTTTAAAAGCGTTTAGGAGGCGATCAACGATCGCCTCCAAAACTTAAATGGTGTCGCTGGAATGCCTCGATCAGGAGGCATCCAGCGACACCAAACACTTACCTCTGGGTGGGCTGTGACCGCTCCGGAGAGCGGTCACAGCCGCCGCTGCCGGTGATCTTCGCCATCCGCAAGATGGCGGCGGCCCGGGAAATAAAACAATAAAGACGAAAAAGTTCGCTAGAGGGTCTCCAGACCCTCTAGAGAACTGGCTCCGCTTGCTGGTTGAATACAGGTACTGCATTCAACCATGCAAGTCAATGGAGCCCAGCTTTCTAATCACTATGTGATTAGTAAAATATTCAAAAAAAAATAAAAAATTGAAAAAAAAAATTAAAAAAAATGTGCTAACATTTAAAAATAATTATGCAGAGATGTCACTAGATGAACCACCCAGTACCAGCAAAATGTGTAAAAAAAAATATAAAAAAAGTATTAAAAAAATAAAATTAAATTAAAAAATAAAGTTTATTATTTTGAGCAAGTGCTAAAATTTCTAAAAAATCTCAACAAAGAGTTAAAATAAAAGCACTTCAAATACCCAAGGGGTGTCTAATATATAAAAAAAATGGCTGATGGGGTAAATTGGAGTGGCCTAGCTTAAAGATAGGGCATAGGTACAGACTGACCAAAATGGAGAAAAAAAGCGCACTTCCCAAATGTGGCATTTTAAATCTGAAACAACCCGACAAACCCATGCATGTCGGGTATCACTGCACTCAGGAGATGTTCCTGAACACACATTGGGGTGTTGTTTGACAGTGACAAATACCAGAACCTGTTTATCTATAACTAAAATACAATTTGTGTGAAAAAAAAATAAAAAAAATTACTATTACAAAGTTTGACAAAGTGTAGTTCTATAATTGGTGCATGGAAAGGGTTAAAATAACAGCATTTGGAATACCCTGGGGTGTCTAGTTTTCAAAAATATATGGTTTGAACGGGTTAAATTGAGTTAACCGGCTTCAAAGATATTCCAAAGAGGAGAGGGAGGCAGAATGACCAAATGACCACCTGAATTACGCATGCCCCAAAAGTAGCCTTTTACCAGCCAAACAATCTGACAAACCCATGCATGTGGGGTATCGCTGTACTCAGGAGATGTTGCTGAACACATATTTGGGTTTTGTTTGACAGGGACATATACCAGGACCTGTATATTTATAACTAAATAGTAATTTTTTTTATTTTTTTTTCCACACAAATTGTAATTACAAAGTTTGACAAAGTGTAGTTGTATAATTGGTGCATGGAAAGGGTTAAAATAACAGCATTTGGAATACCCTGGGGTGTCTAGTTTTCAAAAATATATGGTTTGACGGTGTTAAATTGAGTTAACCGGCTTCAAAGATGTTCCAAAGAGGAGATGGAGGCAGACTGACCAGATTTGTTAAAAAAGATTTGGAAATCATAAAACGCTGCTTGTACTTATTGCCCTATAACTTACAAAAAACAGCAAAAAAAACATAAAAACATTGGGTATTTCTAAACTCAGGACAAGTAGTAGAATCTATTTAGCTAGTTTTTTACTTGCTTTTTTAGGTGAGTAAAAGATTTTTCAAATAAAAGTCATAAAATGTGTTTTTTTTCAATTTTTCACCATGTTTTTTTTATTTTTTATAGTAAATAAGATGATACGATCAAAATAATGGTATCTGAAGAAAGCCCATCTTGTCCTGAAAAAAACAATATATAACTTATGTGGGTACACTAAATGGGTGAGGAGAAAATTACAGCTGAACACAAGCACCACAAAAGTGTCAAAACAGCCTCGGTCCCACAGGGTACAAAACGAAAAATGAGCCCGGTCCTTAAGGGGTTAAACTGTGAAAATAAAACTCTTTATTCTTCTACAAATTGCTTATAGTGTCATGCATCCTTCTGATTGGAACATCGGTATACGGCACGATGTCAACGGCAGCACCCAAATCAAACACACTGCTTACCATACCACCCATACTGAAAGTACCATTGTATGCGAGTAAGAGAGTGGTAAATAAATGGAAAAGCCTCCCAGCAGAAGTGGTAGAGGGTAATACAGTGAGGGTGTTAAACATGCATGGGATAGACATACGGCTCCTGACTGTTGTAGCTTCGATTTTCCGGGCTACACTTAACTCCCCGTTAAACCCAAATAATGACACCACACACCATAGAATATGGATAAGAAAAGGCCGCAGCCAATTTTATTTATTAGAGTCATTGTCACGCCAAAACCTGAGACAATAAACATCGGTGCGTTAACAAGGACAATGACTCACAACACCAACATGTAAATATATACAATAAACACAATGAACACACCAAGCCTGCCAAGTAATCCAGGTACCAGAACCAAATACCACTTAAGGAAGGGACAAACCCGGATGGCCCCACCCTGACCTGAAGTTCCAGCACTGACAGCTAAGAACCTCCCACCAGATGTTACCAACCATTCACTTACCACCACATTAACCCCCTGGATACCTGGCAAGCTGCCGCCTCACAGACTGTGACAAACGACACCAACCTACAAACAAAAGAAAAAGGGAGGGAGGGACACGCAACCAGGTAAGCCAACCACAAGAATGGTTCCTGAGCCCGGGAAAGCAGCCACTTATATAATCTTCCCCCAACTCCACCCCCTAATTTCCCTCCAAAAAAAGCCTACCACATTAGTTATTATTTATGCTAATGAGCCAGGGTTTGGTTGATTTACAAATCCCACAGCAATCCTAGCAAGGAGGGGTTAACCGTCACTTAACCTACATCAGAACAATCATATAAAATATCTCACTAAATAATAAAATAACGGAATGTTTATTGATTAACATTAAAAAATATATAAAATATGAAAAAAACCTAAAAATTAATTTATAAAAATAATAATAAAATAGTTATTTTTTTTATAGTCCAAAGTAGAAACTGCATAGATTCCCCTAATTATTACATTCATTAACTAAAAGAATATTTATTATGGCTGACTACAAAGTGTCCGCAAAACCGCTAAAAAAACTAATATTTTTATTGTTATTATTATTTATTGTTTTATATAGCGCCATCATATTCCGTAGCGCTGTACAATGGGTAGACAGGACATAACAAGTAGTATATAACATACGAATTTGACTTACAGAAACAACAGGCGAGGAGGGCCCTGCGCACAGGAGCTTACAATCAAGAGTTATGGGGATGAATCATTTCTGAAAGGTGTGAAAAAAAAGTAGACGGAAAGTTTTTAAATACCGTATTGGCTCGGATATAGGCCGCCCCCCGTATATAGGCCGCACCCTAAAAGTTTGGTGCTTTTTTAAAGAAAAAGTTTTGCTCCGGTAAGTCCGGGGGGGGGGCACGGTCCGCACGATGCGCTTAGACAACCTCCCGTGCCGGCACCCTCCCCGTGGGAAGTGCTGGCAGGGGAGGCTGTCTGAGCGTATCGGGGAGTAGGATGCAGGTCCCCTGCACCGCTGCGGGGGGATCTGTATCCTAACCCCGCTGCCTGCCCGGCGCCCGGGACTGCATGTCCCGGGCGTCGGGCGCTAGACCCCGAATGCGGCCTATGTTCGAGCCAATACGGTACTTCCTCATTTTTCCATTTTTTCAATATAGTGTAGGAAGTTTCTAAACTATTTTGAAGCGGTACGAGGAAACAGGTCTCCTGTGGTTACGCCAGTGGCGAGAGACCTTTTAGGTAATGTGAAAGAGACCCCTGTAGTGACTAGCAGAAGGGGTTACATGACCCCACCTGCATTAATGGAGAAGCCCCCTTTCTATGCTCTCCCCTCACCTCCCCCTTTTTTCTTAGCCTTCAGGAGCAGGGTGAACCCCAGGATTCAGGAGCAGGGTGAACTCGGGTTCATGTCCTTTGGGTGACCTTGGGTTGCTGGAGGGAAGGGGGGGAGAAGACCGGACGGATAGCGGAAGAATTCCTGCAGAATTAAAGCAGGAAATGCTATTATAAAAGGGGTATAACGCTAAGACACACCCTCCTTACACCATGTTGCAGTTTTTAGAATATGTTTTATAATAATAAGTTGGGACTGTGACAGAATGAGCTGTCATACAGGGGCCCAAGGTACTCAGAGATGGCTCCAGCCTGGCTGCCAAACAGGCAGGAACTCCATTGTTAAACTAATCCCATTAACAGGATGGCTACCAGGGGGATATTCAGTAGCTAAAGGGGATTAAAGGTTGGGTTGTCTACCTGTTTATCAATGTTGATTTATGTTAATGAAGTTCTGTGGCTATATCAGTCTATGTTTTACGACAATAAACTGTTCATTCCTGCTGTACTCAGTTCAAGGTAGTTGTGTCTACTTATTGGGTACACATAGCAGGGTTCCAAGGTGCGCATGCTGACTGGTGCTGGAAGTGATTCCGGGGACAAAAGGAGGATATATGTGGGTGATCTCTGGGAGTTACTACAGCTCTCTTGGTGAACCCATTACATTGGTGGCAGTGGCGGGATCCTCCTTGCAAACGTCCCAGTGGAGTACCAGCGGGTATACCAGCAGCAAGCCAAAGATGGTTCCAGCACTACAGGACGTGTTGGTGCACAGCAGAGTCGCAAGTTATATAAATGCCTGGATGGAGGCTCTCAGAGTGGACCAGGGTGTCCGGGGAATAGTCCTCCCATCCTCCAAGGAATGGTACATGCTACAACTAGATTGGCGAATGCAGTACCTGGGAGAGCAGCCTCAAGAGAACTTGGTGGCTGAGTTGGAGAAGTTGCTTCCACTTGAAATGACTGTGGATTGTGGATATCGGGCCCTGTATTGGCAGGCCGTGCAGTGGTGTACAGAGCTGAAGGATGACTACATGCCAGAGGGCGATGACTTTGGCGGCCCGGGATTGATAATGGAAAGCCTACAAGAGGACCGAGAATTTGGGAGCCCATCGAAATATCGGTGCGAGGAGATCCGGGAGTTCAGGGAAGGGATTCTCGCAGATGTGCCCTGTAACCTGCCTGACTTGTGGGCTGATTTCGATTATTTGGTTTACCAAGAATGGTTCCTGGAGCAGGCCTACCGAGAACTCTTTGACTGTGCTCAGCAGTGTGCCCCAGTGGATCCTGTGAGTATTGTGCCCCCACCAGAAGCACAAACATCCGAGCAGAGCGCAACTGGCCTCTGCCCACTCCCTTCCCTCACCCCAGACACTTTGCCCTATTCCCCGCAATATGGCCCAGAAACTGACCAAGAACTCCCCTGCATGTCCCAGCCAGATCCCCCAGCTGAACTGCTGGCTTCGAGGCAGAGCGCTGCTGGCCTCTGCTCACCCCTTCCACTTGTTCCCAAGCCTGACCGCAGTAACCAAGGAGGGCCCGGTCAGGCAGCCACAGAGTTGGTGGTGCCCCTGGATTTAACAAATGCAGCTGAAGCGCTGCCCTCGGGGCAGAGTGCCGCTGGCCTCTGCCCGCTCCCCTCTGTGACCCCAGCTCCATTGGCTTTACCCCCCCAATGTTGCCCAGAGGCAGTGATTTTTATGGATCCTGTATCCCCAGCAGAAGTGTTGGCAATGGGAGAGAGGCAGATCGACATCTCTTCCCAGCAGATGGAGTATACAGGAAGGGATGCATGTGGCTTCATTCCTGCTGTACTCAGTTCAAGGTAGTTGTGTCTACTTATTGGGTACACATCGCAGGGTTCCAAGGTGCGCATGCTGACTGGTGCTGGAAGTGATTCCGGGGACAAAAGGAGGATACATGTGGGTGATCTCTGGGAGTTACTACAGCTCTCTTGGTGAACCCGTTACAGGGACGCTTAGGCTGGTTTAGGTGGTTTATTCGCTGAATAACTGATTTATCTGTTTGCGGGTTTTCAATAAAGAACGTCGCGGCATTTAGGTCGATGAATGCCGCGGCCATTTCTAAATTCCAAAATGCTTATTATTGTGTGTCTTTTATTTAAGGTTACACAATTATTGTCACCGCATTGCAAAGGCCGTGCAAGGGTCAAGAAATCCATCCTAGAAACAGTCCTTTGTTCTAAATATCTATCTATTAACTTTTCTATTAATCGGGATTAATCGGGGGGAAAGGCGGGATTTTTAGTTAACGTTTAAAGAAACAGCAAGTCAGAGAGAGTCTAACAGAACAAAATAGTCACAAAACAATTACACCTAGCAAAAAAAAATCACAGGCTAGGGGTATATTTTTAAATACATTTAGTTTTTATTTTAAGGCTTTTTATTGTGTTTCTCATTTTCAGAAAAGTAAATTTTTAGCCCAGACAAGGAAAGCGTGATAATTAATAATATTAACCCACAAGGTTTTTAGAGGCATCCCTGTCGCTGACGTAGGCCAGTGGCCGCCTGGTGACGTAGGCGCGGCTGACGGCTGGATATGCGCGGCTGCACGATACTTCTTTATGCTCACATAGCGTGCGGCCGTGGATGTCCACCCGCTGGAGGCAGATCGGGGGAATGTGTGGCTCTGTCGGCCAGTGGTCCACTGGGCATTTGCCCGTTATGACCACATGGCCAATGCGAGGACAACTTACGCGATCTTGTTTTGTTATTATTAATGTACATTCCTGCATACCGGTAAAAATCCTCATTTATTCATTTATTAATTTTTAATAAAATGTACAAAATTACATACACTAGACAGATATTCTTTTTCTGGCCCAAATTCGAGGAAAATTTTTCTTTTTTTTTTTAAATCTGGGGAAATATGAAATCCTTTTACATAAAATGAACCATAAATCTTTCCATTTAGAAAGGCGAAAGATGACAGAAGTGGGTGTGAATTGTCACACATCTCTGGGTTGCGCAATTTATCTCCCAGCCACATGTACCTGCGTGACGGAACGTAAGATAAGGGAGGAATTCAGACTGGAAAAGAACATTCAGTTCAGCTACAAATGAATATGATGCATATCACGCCGTGCCTTACTGTACTCCGCGGAAATATTTGAAGTGGATCAGTGGTGCTTTTTGATGGTATATTTTTAACCCTTTACAGACTGTTGACGTAATAATACGTCCCTGAAATACTCATCAGCATGGACATCATATTATGGCGGGTTAAAGCAGCAATCTCCTCCGTGTTCTGCCACAACTGGCGGCAGGGCGACTGTTGCTGAGTTCTCTGCTGAGTGGTTGTTTTGAGAACGTGATAAATCAAGGAGTAAGTGACATGCATGTTGGCAAAAGCTGGGGGGGGGGGCGCTGGCACTCTTTGGCCCTGGAGGCAAGCAAAGTGAAGTGGCTGACATCTTTTTGGCCCTGAGGGTAAGCAAAGTTAAGAGGCCCCTGAACTCCCACGGTCCCGTGTATGTATACGCACAAACTCGCAATCACTCACACTCACACACTAACATGGAGCTTGCTTTATGCCCTCTTCTCATGTAGCACAAGCTTAATGTGACCCCACTGCTCTCCTGCCTCCCATAGCGGGCCTGCCCAATTACCCCCAACCCAAGCTTTTCTCTGGCAAAGATATTCTTATCTGCCGTCAAATTCTAAGAATAAAGTAGCACGATCCTCACACCATGAGTCAAATCCACATTCAGGGGCGTTGATGACATCATAGCGTGCCTTTCTCAGGCGTTGATGATTTTTTTTATTTCTGTGATGAACTGGATATTCCAGCCGGCTGCTCTTTTCCTGCCGGGCTCGTCTTCACCCCCGTCAACGTTTTAATTATATAGAAGGTAGAGTTTAATTAACGCTAAACATCGTGTTCCAACAGCCGAGAAGCACGCCTCTCGTATAATGCGATGCGGTCGGCGGCCTTGATCTATAGATCAGCTTTAGGCGAGGGCGCCCTGCCGCTGTTAGCCACTTTGTGGATTTCAGCAGCAGATATAGCAGCCGGTATAGGTCAAAAGGTGTCCAGTATAGGCAAATGCCCATGGCCTGGTGGCCGACAGTGCCACACACTAACCTGACCAAGAGGGGCAGGGGAATAATTGCCCCCCAGGCCAATCCAAACATTTTATGTAACAGGGCCGGTCCCCTCGCGGAGGCAGGAGCGCAGTGGGGTCCCGTAACTATGATGACGATGACAATGATTTGCGATGTGCGATGGGAGTGGTGTCATCATGAGTGATAGGTGTGAGATGTCATGTGTGATAGGTGTGATGTGATAGATGTGAGGGAGTGAGGTGCTGTGTGTGATGGGAGGGAGGTTGTTTTAATAAGTATTAAATATAAATAATTTATGGCGCGTTCAATTACCGGGTTAGGGGACAAAGGGCCAGTGCGCTGGGATTTGCCAGCCCTCCCTGGGGCACAGTGATTTGGCGCCCAAACAGGGACTGGTCAAACTAAACAGGGAGACTCGGCACATTTAGTGTAAAGAAAAGGTGGGATGCTGGTTAACGTACATCTCTATTAAAGCCTGAGAACATTGCTCTGAGCCGTGCTGCGGTTACGCAACCCAGACACACCTAACGCCATTATACTTTATGATTAATCCAAGGGGTGGTGAAGAAGAGGCCAAGGTGTCCTAAGAGCTTGCATTTTTTTTCTTAAAGGTGGCTGCATATCACAGACGCAATTGTTTATACATTCAATTTGTTATCGTAACCATCAGAAGAATTATCTTGTGTAACAGACACATCGGTGGCCCTTTAACATTTTTGGAACAGCAGCTGAAATACTTGTGAGGAAGAACAGTTGGGTCTTGTCTTGGATCTGCCTTGCCCTGGGGCTGGGTGGTGGCGGCGGCGGCGGCAGGTTGGGGGAGTTTGCCGTTGCTCTTTTATGGAGCTTGAAATTTCACAAACATCCACAAGGTGGCGCCAGGAACAAGAACCCAAAACTCCCAAAATAATTGGTGGGGAGGGGTGACAAATGAAGCATTAAGATTACTTAAAATGAGTTGTTATTACTATTACTCTTTGGTTTAGATGTGTAGGACATTTGTAGGCATGTTGGGGTTGTGATGGGATTCAAAATTTGCCTAAAACTATGGGTTACGATTTAAAGAAAACTACAAAAATTGGCATGACCTCCCAGGTGAAAAAAAAATGTGCCCTTACCCCTGGCACTCAAAGAGTTACACTCCACCCTAAATCAATTTAACTGAGAAGACCCCTTTAAATTTAGGCATCTATGTAGGCGACGCGTTTGTCTGAATACTTACTGCCAGCCATGCCAACCCTGTGCGCATGCATGAAAAGTGTTCCCATTCATTTCAATGCAAACACTTTGTTGCCACCGGTTGGTAGCTTCAAGAAGCCAATCAGTGTTGAAAATGACAGACAAGGGGGGGGCGCTGCAGCTTCTACCAAAAGGTAGAATAATGCATATCAATGTACTCATTAAGTACTTTAACGTACACTGTTCTTCAGAATAGTTTCCTTGGACATTAAACTTCCCCTACAAATTGGCAGCACATCTTTAACCCAAATCAGAGATTCTAGAACCATTTCTCTCATTGAACAAAGATAGATGGAGCGTCTTTGGTTGCTATTGAAATGTTTTAGCGCCACCTAGAGGTAAGACCGCGACATTACATTTACCCGGTTAATTCTGATCTTCTAGATCGGGTGGCCCTTGGGACCCTCTTTAGCTTTTGTTAGAAACCCAGAATCTCTCGGAAGATCAGCCCCATTTGGCCCCACCGACTCTGCTCGTGTTTCACGCTGTTAAGATTCAGGAGCCGTATGTCTATCCCATGCATGTTTAAATCCCCTCACTGTATTAACCTCTACCACTTCTGCTGGGAGTCTGTTCCACACATCTATAACATCTCAGTAAAGTAAGAAAAACAAAAAAAAATTACAAAACAAATATGACACATGGATGCCAGTGAAGCATTTTAATAAATAACACATAAGATAAAGGGGACACATCGTTTGGTATAAGACAACAAAGCAATAAATATTTGTATCTTACTTTCTAATTTATAGATTATTTCCTAAATTTCATGTAAACAGTGCAGATAGTACAGTACAGCTGGAAGACCGGAGACCGGAACTCCTCGGAACGCTGAATTTTTACACACATTTCCAATTTAAGAATAAATTAAAAATAAATAAAATACAGAAATTAAAAGAGACACAACATTATATGTCATATTGCCAGAAAAAAAAAAATATTAAAAATGAGACATTTTAATGGCTGTAATTAAATACAAAACTTAGCAAGAAAACATTAAGAAAGCAGCAGGGAAGTATAACAAGGCTCAAGGCATCACGACACAAAGGACCTTCTTTAACCGTGCAATTCTTCAGTGCCTATGTATAAAATTATATATAATATATTATTTGTATATTATTTATATTTAATATTTTTTGCCGAGATTAACTGTTCCTTCTCGTACATTTTGCATCAAAGTAACAGAAATAATGTATCCAATGCCTTTTATTACCGGACTGACCGGTTAAATCATGGCGGGTTCTTCTACGGGTCTTTTTAATTCTATAATTCTAAATAGAATTCTACAAATAGAAATCGACTAAAGCTTTGCTTCGTTTGGCTCTATAGAACGTAAAAGTTTTGCAAAGTGCGTTAGCGGTAGAACGTTTTGTGGTTTTAGTTTTGGGGTCTTTGGCCGTTCTTCTACGATGACCAAGATCCTTCTGTTTTATAGATTGGATTTAGCCTCTGACAATAATAATAAAAAAAACGGCTGTTTTTGTACATTTTTTTCTTCTAAGCTTTCTTGGTTATGATTCTGAGGTCACTTCTTCCCCGCACAGACCTTCTAAAACGTCCTACTCATCATGCTCAAAGAGCATTCTCTCCAAAACCTGGTTGGGATGGTGGGACCTTCTTGACTTTTGTTTGATCAATGATTGAGAACCATCATTTTGGAGCTCTGTGCTACTCAAATATCTAAAGAAATCGTGGCGTATATTATAGAATATAACATATAAGCCTTCTTCATACAACTCCTAAGAGTTTATAGTTGGGTTTCATTTATGGCCAAATCAGATAAGTGGTCCGCTCTCCGTAGAGACCCAGGCATTGGCCGCGCCAGAATCCCTTAACTCGGACAAGTGGATCCTCCTGAAAGATCAAGGATGGGGAAGAGGACTATGAAAGCCGGCATCTGTGGTACGGCTCAAGGATCGGGCTCGTTGACGAAATCTTTAGGAGAATTGGGGTCAATCTCCATCAGATGATGGCCGGAGTGTTCCCTTAATGTTTTAAGAGCACTGTTACAGTAGCCGCGCATGATAGAACATATAAAACCTAAATTAGTCATAGATAAATATATATTTGCATTATAAATAATTGTATAGTTTGTACAGACACATTAATGTTAGAGGGACTTATCACCCAAGCAGTAGCTACAGGCTGGTGGCCTTTTTTTGATATCTCCTTCCAGGGGGTGGCTGAGGATGCTACGGATGTCGCTGGTCACCACCTGTTCATCTAAAATCGGTCACCTCTGATTTAAGGCATAGAGAGAAGAGTTTCTATATCTGAGTGGAGGGCAGAGTACAGGAGAGGCTTCTATTCCAAGCGATACTCTACTCTTGTACATCACATTAGAAGTAGGCAGACCATGGATGTTCAGCTTGGGTTGAGAGCGAGACCCTTGCCTGCCTTGCCTCTACATTGTAGGGTCCTCGTGAGTATCGTTTTAGACCCCAAAACGCAAGACAAGGAGGCATTTTCCAGCTGCCTCTCCTGTTTCGCTTCTCTTACTGTTCCTCCTACACAATCCCAAGGGGGCACCAAGGGCCACAAAGCAAAAAGCTCCAAGAATAAAACAATAAACTCACAGAATGCGCATGGACAGAAACGGAAGGAGCTAAAACGGTCCACATCTATCTGGATTTTTAGGCACAATTAAAAATGGCACCCCCAGAGTGATAACTCCCTTAGTCCTGTACACATTGAGAGCTGGGTGTATTTTATGTGCTTTAGGAGCCCCCACCCCGTTTGGTTTGTTTTTTGGTCCATTTGATTTCGGACAATGAATGTAGTATCCCCCCTTTCAGTTCGGATGTAATCGGAGAGCTCTGCTGTCACTCACACTCTCTCTCTCAATGTCTCCCTACCTTCTCTGCCGACCACTTCCTTTGAATGCCGACAGATTAGCGGAGAAAGAGTGGTGCAGAAACGCTTCTCCTTCTCCGCAAATCGCTCTGCATTATTCTGGACTCTTGGAGTACTTCTGCAAATGGGCGGAGCCACCGAGAGCACCACGGGGACAGCCTCTCCCCCGTTCCTCCAATCGGGAGAGGGGGTGTGCACAGAGGCTTTGCCCTATTTGCAGAAGCGCTCCGGGAGGCCTGATTAACGGAGCTGATACCGGGGAGAAGACAGGGACAGAGAAGCGGTCGGCAGAGAAGGTAGAGAGACATTAAGAGAGAACAAGCAGTAGTTCTCTGCTTCCTTTCTGTTTGTTTCGTTGGGGTCCTCCTCGTTTTCAGACATTCATACGAATTAATTAAAAAAAAAAACATTTTTCCTATGTTGGCTGAATAAAAGTTATTAAAGTTGACTGAAGATTCCGTCTCCTCTTGGACCACTACATCTATATTCATTATCCTTACACTATAGCGGCCTGCACTGGATAAAACCTATGGTCAAAAAAAAAAAAAAGTGACAGCACCACTGGGAGTCAGATCTTTGGAACATTGGTACAACCCAAAAATGTCTTAACAGATTCTGGGTGTAGTTCCCTTTGCAAACCACGTGGCGGTGCTGTTTGCTTTTTGCTGTCTACAGAGATGTTTCATCAAGGTCCAGTTCCCTGTCCTGTTCTCAGCGTTACCATGGAAAGCTGTGGATTATTTTGTAATAATTAATAAATAAATACAAATTCTACTAACACGATAATGAGCTGCCTCCCAGCGGTGGGGTCACCATTGGCCAGGGCAGGACATAGCGGTTCAAAAAAAAAGACTTCTTGGTAAAGCACATAATGCTGCCAGGTCCCCATTGGGAAAGAAATGGTTTTTTTGCTCTATACATTGAGCTATCAGCACACTAGAACATGTATACATCACACTATGTCCTCATCACCATAGCAACAGCCTCTAGGAGAAGCAACATTCAAGTAAACTAAATATTTCAATGCGATAGTTCCAAGCAACTCGGTAAGTACTGTGTATAGTTCAAAACAGGCACTGAATGCCCATCTGGTCCTAAAGGGGCAGCACAGCATTAGGACCGCCAGAATCCCGATACATTCTCCGTCGCATAAGCAGGGATGTACCTTTTTTTGGATCTACTCCATACGAAGTGTGTGTGTGTGGTCAGGGCCGCCATTACTGGGGTACAACCAGCCTGGGCAAACAAGGGGGCTGGTCTCCCTTATGTGTCATGGGCTCCATCACTGGCCCCAGTGGCCGTGTCTAGGCCCTTGCTGGCTTTCAGCACTTTGTGGCCCGGCGGCCTCTTTTTAAGAATCGGGGTTCTAGTGGCCCCATTGCGTTCATGGGGCAAGGTGGTTGGAGGAGCTTGTGATGGGACAGGGCAAGGGTTGAGGTTTACACCGGGTCCCAAGATTTCTCATGGTGGCCCTAGGTGTGGTGTGGTATTTAAATCCAATCAATTATGGCAGTACGTCCAAAAAACATGGCGCTTGGACCTGTCCCCCGTAAACTGTATAATCTATATCCTTCATAAACAGGTTACAGACGGACCTACATGGACTAAAGCTTATTGATGTGTTGTGCTATATCAGTGTACGTCCTAATGAAGCTGCGCACACACGGAAAAAATATTCAAGCGACAGATTTCTACATTTTGTGACGTTTAGAAATATTTCGGCGCCACAAGCTTTAGGCCGATAGGACATCCCGGGCGATACAACGCCAGGTAAATAATCTACCGGAGCCCTGCCGATAGGAACGATACGTAATCTTATCTTACATTTCTGGAGCAAAGGTCACACGCACACTTCTAGAAAGGGTTAAGAATCCTAAAACGAGCAGCAAGAGCAGACAAGAGGTCGTGGGCTGTCAGACTTGCTGGGGCGAGGTTCCCCGTTACTGATCTTTGGCGCTGTTGGCCACCCCACTTTCCGCTCGTAGTTTCTGGCTACTGGCGTCGTTGTAGCTGATCCAGTGCACCAGCTCCTCCGGGAACTCAGGAGATTCCACCTGTTAAGAGAACGCAACGTTACTCAGAAGGTCACAGCGAGACGGGGCTGTCCGTGGAGGTCCGTTGCCGTATCGAGGCGCCATGATATCCCAGTAAGATTATTGCTTTGGAGATATCTGGTTTCAAGATTTCCCCCCCATTGATGCTGAGATTTGTGGCAACAAATCTCCCTCCCCTCCCCCACAGAAAGCTGCCTGAACCAATCATCAACAATCAGCGACTTAATGGGGAGGGATAATCATGCATATCCCGAGAACATGTAGTGACTATGGCTGCTCCCATGGTGTGGACAATACATATTGCGTAGGTGACCCGGGCATCTATAGTGTAAGGACCTTCTTTAGGATCTGAAGCTGGGGCCACCAAAGACTTCTACCACCCAGACACGTGTCTGCGAGCCTCACCTTCCTCTTGCACATGGACTGGACCACCTTGTCGGGGGAGTTTCCGATGACATGCTGCCGGCTCAGGAGCACGGCACAGATGAAGCCGTCTTTTGGAGACACGAAGCGTTGTTCCACGTAGAAAGCCCTGTCATCCCAGCAGAGCAGGCGAGTCTGGATCTCAAACCTCTCGAGCAAGCGTAGAGAGCGTCGGTAACGGACCGTGCACGCCGCCATTACCATGCCTGCGCCCAGGGACTGTATGGCTCCAAAGAGCCCGCTGCGGGTGAAGTAAGACAAACGCGCAAAGTCGGCCTCCCTGAGGTAGCGGGAATTGTTCATATGGAAGAGGAAATCCAGATCGTGGGGCAGGACCAGGCTTGAGTAGGTGTGCACCTTCAGTAGGTCCTTCACCACGGGCTGGAGACGGGCTCGGAGGACAGCCAGGAAGACTCGCAGGAAGTACCAGACATCCAACAGAGAAAACAAGACAGTGGTCAAGCCCAGGATTAGAACAAGTAACCACATGGCGTCTGCGTTAGGGTTGGACGGTGGACAGATGACGACCTGTAGAAGACACAGATTAGAACATCGCATGTGGTCCTCAAGTTCACTTGCGTCCTATCAACCTCTACTCAACTAGTGTCACCTTTACACCAAGCCTTCTACTCCTCCATTCTGGAGATAAGGTTTCTCTTTCCGTCTTTACATGTTTACCCCTAACTATGTAAACTTCATACTTAAACAGGACACCCTGCTTTCTCCAAACCAGATCCGGTCACCATTGAAACCCGCGGTACGGAGATCGCTCAAGTCAAAGGCTGTACAGGAGGGTTGGAGCGTCCCGATGGAGACGCAGAACACCAGCCCGGTAAGTCTATCGACTGTCATTCTGGATTAGATCTGGATGGTATTCCAATAAAGTCCTCCTGAAAAACTCGACTCAGAGAAATCCGACCGAGTCTTTGGGGGGCTACAATCCAGCCATGCGATTGGCTAATTGGTGGTCAGTGTACATCCCTCGTGGGCTGGAGAAGGACATCGATTTCTTGGCGGCCCAAACATGACGCGCCACTGTCCTCTACTCACCCTCTGTTCTAGACGGAGGCATTTCAGAGCCGAACGGGATACCCCCCCGGGGACGGCTGATAGGAGTCAGTCCACAGCTGAAAGCGCTTGAAGTTCAGTGGAAAAGACTCTTAAGAAGACATTAAAAGGAAATTACGAGCCGGCGGCAGCCGGGCCAAAAATACCCCTAACGATGTCCACAATAAACGGAACGAAGCGAGACCGTTCTCCCCGAGGAGGGAGGGAAGTTCATTTCACAGGAGGAGAAACGTTACAACAAGTGGCCACAATCTAACACTAGCGGCTCCAAACCTATATAAGGACGTTTTAGTTTACTGAGAAGGTAGTAGATAAGTGGAACAGCCTCTCAGCATGTAAACATGCATGGGATAGGCATATGGCTCCTGAATCTAAGACAAGACCAACGCCTGATTAAGGTTTTTATGTTTCTTGCTGTCTCCTGGAATCATATCTAGAGAACAGACGGACATAATGACTCGGCTCCCATTTTTTTTAATGACATCATAAATATAAAATAATAATTTTTGGTATAATCAGATACACATTTTCTTTTATAAGCTTTTTTTTTTTTTGCTTGGTCAGAATTAGACATTAACGACCTTGTAACATAATATATTTATTTTTAATCATTTTATATACGGTTTCTCGGAGGGAAAGCTTTAAGGATACGATGAGATTCTGCGACGTGGTTTTTAGATTGATTACAGAAAACCTCATTTCTGTCTCTAGATCAAGGACAAAATATAAAAATACCCCCGGCCCCCCCCGATCCTATTTCCCATAGATAGATGCCCCCGTACATGACCCTCAGAGACCAATCAGAGCCTTACCGGCTCCCAACATGTTGGCAGATCGGCCCCATCCGGCCCCCGTCTAGTCGCCCGTTTCTCCTGCTGTAAAGACTCAAACCTTAATCAGTCGTTGGTCTCGTCTTAGATTCAGGAGCCGTATGTCTATCCCATGCATGTTTAATCCCCTCACTGTATTACCCTCTACCACCTCTGCTGGGAGGCTGTTAAACTTATCTACCACCTTCTCAATAAAGTAAAATTCAAACTGAGTTAATTGCTCAGACACGCAAGCACATTCCAGTTAGGCCACGGACCGGGGCTGAGAATAAGGAAGGGGTTTGGGGTCTATGAGAGGCCCGACCGTTGCACAGAAAATCAATATACCGGTATATATTGTTTGTTTAAAATAAATATTGTGAAACCGTATCTCCCATCACCGAAAACAAGACAGCTACGGGCTATGGCTGGCTGAGGGTGATTATTTAATGGGTGGCCACCATCAGAAAACCCAGTAAAAAGCCCCTGCCCCTCCCACTTCCCCACAATATACTCCGCCCACTGCCCCACCGCACGCTTGGAATAGGTTCCCCCAAAAAGCAGCTACCTGGGCAACAAAGCTGGCAAGGGCCCAGATCTGAGTGGCAGCTCTGGGTGGCCCAGTTCATGAGGAGATCATGAGGGCCAATGAAAGTTTTACCCCCTCTGGGGGGAGGGGCTTGTAGAACGCACGAACTGGAGTGCTTAATGGCTGGGATTTGTCCTTAGCTCAGGACATTGGCTCATCCTGGTTGCTATGGTAACCAACACAAATTCTGCCAAATTGAATGTTTAATCGTTCTATTAATCAAGGCTGAGCGCCAAGCACCACAATCCTATGATCCGTGCCACGGCAGAGACGTTCGGAAAATGATGTTCTTATCTTCCAGTCTGTACTTTAATCACAACATTGAAATAATCTTTCATTTATTTATGTCCTCTGTACCCATTGTACAGCGCTGGGGAATATGATGGCGCTATAATAATAAATAAAAAGAGGCCATAATCTAAAATTAGAGCGTCGGAGGATTAGATTGAATGGAAGGAAGTTTTACTTTACTTAGAGGGTGGTAGATAAGTGGAACAGCCTCCCAGCAGAAGCGGTAGAGGGTAATACAGTGAGGGTATTACACATGCATGGGATAGACATACGGCTCGTATGACCCAAGACGTCTCGGTGAACCTTGTTACACGACGTCACGAGAGGCCATCACTGAACTGGGGCACGGGTCACAGGCGCTCGATGCCCCGCCCCACGATGCTCTGCAGCCGAGTATGGCATGGTGGCTTCTAGCCCCACCTACTCCCTCCACTGGTCACACCCCAAACACAGGTGTACCAATCTGGACAACGGACATTTTGGGGGGGTATTGTATACATACTACATACCTTGCAAGTGTGTGGTGTTTGAGTGTGTGTTACTGCATGGTGTAAGCGTGTGTTGCTGTATAGTGTTGGAGCGTGTGTGTGTGTGTGTGAGTATCTGGTGTTAGTGTGTGTGGATGGCTGTTGGTAGATGGTGAGTGTGTGTCAGCATTCGGTGTAAGAGTGTGTGTGTATATGTATGTTAGTATCTGGTGTTAGCGTGTGTGTGTATTAGCGTGTGTGTGTATATGTGTGGCAACTGCCACTAGCCCTAGGCCCCTCCCATAGTGACTGCTGGCCTTAAAGAGCCACAGCGTACGGCGTGCCCTGCAAGGAGTCCTTCTTCCTGAACAGACCGACGATCACAGCGCCCCGGCGATCACCGCGGGAGACGACCTGAGCGGACACGGACCGCGCAACGAGCTCAACCGCCACAAAATCAGGCCCATCACGGCATAAATAAACCCAGAAAAAGGGACCCCCCCCATTACAATAAATTATTTTTACGTATTAAGCCCCCTCCACGTGTAAATCATACAGACAGCCATCCGAAATGCCTGTTCTCAGGATCAGCAGGATTATTCCTCCCCGATAAACATTCATTCCCATAAAATGTAATTTACTGAATGGATCAAAGTCTTTGAAAGGACAGGAAATAATCTGCCGGCAGATCGGCCCCATCCGGCCCCCGTCTCGCCTGCTGTAACGGCTCAAACCTTAATCAGTCGTTGGTCTCGTCTTAGATTCAGGAGCCGTATGTCTATCCCATGCATGTTTAATCACCTCACTGTATTACCCTCTACCACTTCTGCTGAGAAGCGGTTCCACTCATCTATCACCCCTTTAGTAAAAGCCCTCATCTTGGAGATATTCTGCGCTGTATTTTGGGATGATTCGTTGAAACGCGCAGTCATTCATTTCTTGCAACTTCCTTCTTGTTGAGTAATTGCCTACAGTTATGAAATTACCCCACCCTGTGCAGTAAGCAGGTCTTACCTCCGCCAGGGGGGCCGCGTGGGGCCAGAGGACCCCCCCTGGGGTAGAGAGAGACCCCTACTTGCCCCATCACAACACATTCATGGAGAACATTCTACATATTGTACGAGGTCCCTTTAAATCAGCGACCCGCTAACCTGCACACCACCGAGCAGACATACCCCACACGTACCCCACGGTGCCAGTTACCCAAGCAGGTGTGTGTGTGGGGGGGTATGTAACCTTTACCCCAAGGGGGTGGGTAACCTGTATTTACCCCAAGGGGGTGGGTAACCTGTATTTACCCTAGGGGGTGGATAACCTGTATTTACCCCAGGGGGGT
Organism: Spea bombifrons; assembly: GCF_027358695.1. NCBI lineage: Eukaryota > Metazoa > Chordata > Amphibia > Anura > Pelobatidae > Spea > Spea bombifrons. Next base: position 107,898,393 of record NC_071091.1, on the reverse strand, counting down.
GGGTAACCTGTATTTACCCCAGGGGGGTGGATAACCTGTATTTACCCCAGGCAGGCAAGCAGGCAGGCAGCAGCTATCACAGGAGGGATCAATAGGGTGACACAGGTCCCCGTCAACATTCAGTGGAGGGGCTGCCCAGTCCCCCTATACCCCACCCTAATACCCCACCCTAATACCCCCACCTTAATACCCCACCCTGTCCCCCTAAAGCCCCAGCTTCCCACAGCCGATCCCAGTAGGAAATGAATGGGGAGCACAGACCTCTCCGGCAGCTCCGTCTGCAGCCTGACATTCACCCAGGGAGGAACCACTGCAGGAAGAGGGGGGAGCCGCCACACTCACGATAGGAGCTCTCTGTGTCTGTGGAAGAAACCAACAGCCGGCATGCTATAAACACTCATGACACACATCCAGCGTCACAACCCATTCTAGGAATGGGGGGGGTAATGCTTTTTTTTTAAAGTGAATAATGTTTCCCCCCCACGGCTTTGGTGAAATGGAAAGTCCCGCTGACGGATGCTTTGATGTTACAGAGCAGAAGTTAACTCCTCTTTGCCTGAAGACTAATAACTGCTGATACAGGAGTTACTGTATCTACTACTACTTTTTTTCTTATATGTAATCTCACTATGTATTTATGTATGAAAATTATTATGTATTTTTAGCAGCCTTTCACTACATACATAATTTATATAGATCTATCATGTCCTGCGCGCTGTACAACATGTGAACAGGGCAGAACTAGGAATATAAGGAAGTTTTGCTTTACTGAGAGGGTGGTAGATAAGTGGATCCGCCTCCCAGCAGAAGTGGTAGAGGGTGATACAGTGAGGGTATTAAACATGCATGGGATAGACATACGGCTCCTGAATCTAAGACAAGACCAGCGACTGATTAAGGTTTGAGTCTTTACAGCCGGGGAAACGGGCGACTAGACGGGGGCCGGATGGGGCCGATCTGCCGGTGGGTTCGGGGTTCTGTGTTAGAGGACGGTGGTTGTCGCATGTGTCATTCCCTTTAAATGTATGTGGTGTGACGGGGGTCGGCTGGCACCTTATTGGCCCTGGGCAGGAAAAGCCAAGTGGCCCTATCGGCCCCCTCCCCCCAGTGTAACTAATGGCCGATCAGCCGTAACATCATGACTGCCGACAGGTGATGCGAATAACACGGATAATCTCGTTATCATGGCGTCTGTCGGGGGGGGGGAATAGATCGGGCAGAAAGTGAACATTTTGTCCTCAAAGTTGATGTTAGAAGCAGGGAAAACGGGCAGCGTAAGGATCTGAGCGACTCTGACGAGGGCCAAACCGTGAGGGCGAAGCGACCGGGTCAGAGCATCTCCAAAACCGCAGCTCTTGTGGGGGTCCCGGTCTGCAGCGGTCACAAGTGGTCCGGGAAGGAAAAGCGTCGAACAGGATTTGTATATTGACTTTTTAATACTTTTTTATTTTTTATCTATTTATATTATATTTATAAAAATAGATCCTTAGGGCCAGTCCCGTAATAAAATGACGTATTGTTCAAGCATCGGCTGTTTTATTGAAGGCCGTCCCCCATAAAGGGAATGAGGGCATCTCTGGTGGGGATTTATACCCCAGGAATCACCTGTGTGCGGCATCAAGGACAGACCGGCAAGAAAAATACCGGCATATACTACGCCATTGTGGCTCTTTTTCCTTTGATTTCAGTCCCTCTGAATTCCACAAAGATTGAAAATCCCGTTTTTATTGCGAGTGCAATGAATGAGCCGTGTTATCGATGAAAAATATTGCAACAGTCTACACTATTATTATTTTCCTTTTTTTATTTGATCGTATATGATCGCCCGCAAGTGGAAGTTTTTTAGAAAAGGGTTAAAGTCTGGAGCCAGTCGCCCGATCCTCCCTTCACACCTTTTTTTGTGCTTCTGCACGATGCGAGTGAACTAAATAATTCATTTGCCTTTTATTTTCTGCAAGCGTAGCGAGCCGCTATATCATAGAATGAAGTTTTCTAACCAAACGCCATCTAGAGGAACAATGCAGAACTACAACTTTATATATTAATAGCATTTTACCGCTAGCATTCACTCGTTGCCATAACCACCGTCAGTCTTAAAGGAACACTCCACCCATCGTATGCACTTTAATCTATATAATACAGACCCCCCCGCTGAATGCAAGGAAAGCAGCCAATCAGTGGCAAAAACCATTGGATCGTACTGATAGTGGCTACAGATCTGCACTATAGAATAATATATAATAACATAATATATATAATAGATTCCAAAACAGACGTTCGGTAAGAAGTACAGCCTGCGGCGTTGGGATATTTATTAGCCATTTAATTCAGCAAAACATTTCATTAATTCATCTCTTGTCATTTTTTTTTTAGAATTTAAAGCAATTTGTCGCTTAAATAAAAAAATGAGATCTCTTATGTTTTGGATGGGCAAAAACCCGGAGAGTTCCCAGCAGGTGTAGGCACCAAAATTGCTCATGGTGGACATTTACTGAGGTCTATTTAATGATGTTCTGTGGACCTTGACAAGCATCGCCACGGTCAACCGTCTAGGAGATGAAACTTCAGCTCTCCTGCAGACTCCCAATTTAGTGAATTAACCCTAACATGTGTATATATTATATAAAATTTTAAGTTCCCCAATCACAATGATTGATCATTCATGGCATCTTGTACTGGCTACCCCCACCCGCGAGAGACCTACGGTTCCCTTAATGAAAAATCTCGGGCTTTAAATTCCCAATGCGAGTACGAAGCTCAAGAGACCTGTGATGGTGAGCGTTAGGAGCACACTGCCGGTCGTGCCACCGGCCCCACTCCCAAAATTAAAATTGTCTCCAATCTTCACGTTGTTGCAGAGGTCGGACTCGCAGCAGCCCACGACATCGGACACCACGGTGATGTTCGCTGAAACGCAAAGGGCCGAGCAGAACTTGTTTATGAGCTTCATGAAGCCCACATTTACTGAAGGAAACAGAAAAACAACCAGAGTCAGAGAAACTGTACGGCTTCAGTGCTTAGTGCTGTGCGCCCTGCGTGTTACTCCAAGCACCGTCACCGAATCCTAACACACGTTCTAACACCATAGACAGACACTCAATGTACACTAACACACACTATAACACTGGACATGGACACTCCACTCCTTCTAACACGGCATACTGACACCCGCACCTATCCGCTCACTCTAACACCATAGACAGACACTCAAACAATGTACACCAACACACACTATAACACTGTACATGGACATTCCACTCCTTCTAACACTGCATACTGACACCCGCACATAGCCACTCACTCTAACACCGTACACTGACACACCATCCAAAACTAACTCTGACACCGTACACTGACACACCATCCAAAACTAACTCTAACACCGTACACTGACACACCATCCAAAACTAACTCTAGCACTGTACACTGACACACCATCCAAAACGAACTCTGACACCGTACACTGACACACCATCCAAAACTAACTCTAACACCGTACACTGACACACCATCCAAAACTAACTCTAACACCGTACACTGACACACCATACAAAACTAACTCTGACACCGTACACTGACACACCATCCAAAACTAACTCTGACACCGTACACTGACACACCATACAAAACTAACTCTGACACCGTACACTGACACGCCACCCTTACACTCACACACACTCAGTCTAGCACTGTACACCAATTAGACTGACTAACCCCCAAACTCCCCACCCATTTCTCTAGCCCCCCCACATGGCTTGCCCTGTCCACGTACGTCATTAGTCCCACCCCTCCCAAGGCTGCTCCCCAGATGAAGGGCCCCGCCCACATTTGGGTTCAGCCCTGCCACTCCTTGCCTTTTGCCCTTACCTGTAAAAGGTATTATCTGAAAAGAAAAACACTACCTTCTATTCATGTTTAGCGGAAATAACTAAAGTTACCCGGAGGCTAGGCGGACGCGAGGCTGCATCTCCAGCGTTACGTGACCATTAATATGGTCCTTGCCTCCCTCTCCCTTTGCTGCAGTAAGATTGTTTCGGAGCTATTTACTAACATCAGCTGCTAGCTCCTGGAGGGTGAAAGACGTACCGATAGCTGTGCCACAGTATGGGGTGGGAGAAGAGCAGTTGGTGGTCTGCAGGCAATGGTCGTCTTGAGTGGCCATAGTACACGTGTAGCATTTATACGCGTCCCCTGAAAGATTCAAAGTCACATATAGGATAAGATCTGGGCGCCCCATCCAGTCGCATGCTTTTCCTGCCGTAAAGACTCAGACCTTAATACGCCGAGGGCCTCGTCTTAGATTCAGGAGCACTGACACTATGACATGTTCATGAGAGAGCTCCGTCAAGCACAAATCTGCAACAACATTGAGTGCAATGGGGGGAATTTTGAGGCTGCAGCGTGAAAAGTAGGGTTAGCATCTCCAAGGAGAAGTCTATCTTAGGGACAGAGCTTTATCAAAACTCTTTCTGTGGCTTTGTGCCCCATCGCGGGGTATTTGTGCAACTGGGTGGGACATTTAGAAGAATAATGGGTTTATTTACCCTGTTTAATTTATAAAGCCGTTCCCTGCTGTTTCTATACACATTATCGGGGCTTTTAGGGCTGTAGAACCCTGCGATCCCTTCATACCCAGCAAACATTCTGACCACCTAGAAAAGAGGGGCAACAGGGGAGGAGAGAGGGGCAACAGGGGAGTAAGAAAGGCATCAGGGGAGTAAGAAAGGCATCAGAGGGAACAAAGAGGAATATAATGGTTTCGGAATGACGGAATTAGGCATATTTTCTCACCGAATCTTAATAAGTTAATTAAATGGAATTTTGTTCAACTTTTACCCACCACAAGCACTGGTAGAAGGTATCCATTTGGAATTCTAACACACTGATCACGCTTTAAATCCCTTCATTAGTAACCAACAGATCCCCCCCAATTTCTGGTTCTATAACCATCTGAACGATCTCCCGTTCTCCGCCCCGCATCGAGGTCTTACCTAAGCCAACGAGGCAGCTCACCAACACGGCAACGGCGAAAAGGTTCTTCATGTCTCACTCTACTTTCAAGGACCCAACGTGAAGTGGCTCCTTTCACTAGACACTGAGTAGATGTATTCACATTATATTGACTTAGCAAGACGCAGAATCCACAGGCGTAGCGTAGATAAACCTAGAAAAAACAAACCAGACCAGTTTTTCCCTTTTTTTTGCATTCTTTTGCCCCTCACAATGGCCAGAATGTCAGGTTTGTGAATTGTCCTTTAACCTTCAAATTTACCCTCCCAACATTCTTTACTTCTTCTCTAACCTTTAACTCTATTCTCCTTCCGGAACCATAATGAAAGAAATAGAATAGAAGAGTACGGCCTATCGTACCCAGCCGTCCTTAGTCATTAGGTGGCCACAAGGCCTTAAAGTGACAGGAATAATAAGGATGAAGGCTTCTAACACCTCCTATAGGCCTCCTATGCTGTAGGTCCACCATATTTCAGAATTAAAAAGTAAATGAGAAGACTGCTGCTCTATTAGAAGAAGTAAAACATTTCAATGAGTGTTAATGCTTTGGGAGCAGGCCCGGACTGGCCATCGGGCACACTGGGCATTTCCCCGGTGGGCCGGGCCGGGCCGCGGCAGGGCCGGATTGACTTAGGGGCTGATGGAGCTGCAGCTCCAGGCTCCTACCTTAAAATATGCGGCCTCATTAACGCAGGGCATAAGGGGCACCTGCCCCTTAAGCCTGCCGCAACTGCGACCGGGTCCGCCACTCTAAGGGGCGGGGAAGCCCCCACCAGGGCCGGGCACAGGGCTTAACTTTATTTAACATGGAGGATGTTAAAGGTAAAAAAAAACCAAAAACCCGATGTTTTAAAAAAAAATGGGCTGCTCTGGCTTAAATGCCCGGGCCTATTTTTTTGTCCCAGTCCGGGCCTGTTTGGGAGTATCTCATGCAAAGGGCGGCTTTGTGGGGTGTGGGGCTATTAAAATGTGAATTGGAAAGCAAGCGGTTAAATGCCTTTCCATTGTCCAGAGAAAGAGAAAAGTCACCCAAGAAAGAAACCATTATTGGGGCTTTTAGGACTGTAGAACCCTGCGATCCCCTCATACCCAGCAAACATTCTGACCTCCTAGAAAAGAGGGGCATCAGGGGAGGAAAGTGGGGGATCGGGGGAGAAAAGAGAGGGGCATCGGGGGAGGAAAGAGAATCATCAGAGGAGGAAAGAGGGGGATCAGGGGAGGAAAAGAGAGGCATCAGGAGAGGAAAGAGGGGGATCATGGGAGGAAAGAGGGGGATCAGGGAGGAAAGAGGGGGATTAGGGAGGAAAGAGGGGGATTAGGGGAGGAAAGAGAGGCATCAGGGTAGAAAAGAATTACTGATAAAAAGGTTAGTGACACCGCACCCTAAGTGAGTCACAAAGAGTTAATACCCCTTTGTTTAACAGGTAGATGTTGCTCCCTCTTAAGTATTCCTCCAAACAAACTGGAAATATCTAGTTCCTGGTATCTGTATTTTTTGCACAAGCACTTTTTGCAGAGTATTTTTTTTGCACAAGCGCTTTTGATTTTTGGAATTATTTGAATATTTCCCTCCCGAAGAAGCTGCGTATAACCCAGGCCAGGGGAGACGCGTTGAGGGACTTCGGATGCTTGGCATCTATTCCGGTTTATCTGTCGGCTGCACGTTTTGCGCTCTTTGCACGTGGGATTGTGCGATATACACCAGCCGAGGAATAAAAGCGTTGGCTTCTGTGATCCTGACCATTTGTGAATGCATCGAGAAACATTCCATTCACTGTCATTTTTCTTACTATATTACACTATGATTATGTGTTTATGTTTAATTTTCATGTAATTGCGCCCCGATTTATGAAGACTACACAAGACTTTAAAGTGTGAAGAAGGACTACCCAACCTAGATGGAGCAGTTGGCAGGTGTAGTATTTTGGCAAGCGCTGTAGCAATTACTCCTCTGCCGTGCCAGAGAGTCTGGGGCCGGTTATCCGCTTCTTCCTTCACACTTTATTGTGCTTCTGGATTATGTGAGTGAACTAAATAATTCAGTTGCCTTTTTATTGTCTGCAAGGAGACGAAGCCGGTCCCAAAGCCGCAACATCAAGAGGGAAAAACAGCTCCATCTAGAGGGACAATGCAGAACTGCAACAGAAAAATGAAAAATGTATCAGTAGCATTAAATCCCTAGAATCCTCCACCTGTTGCCATAACTACCGCCAGCTTTATTGAGTGGCCTTTATCCTCATCTGAGACAGCAACACCTGATACTTCTATAAAAAGCCCAAAAGAACATATTGTAGTTAAACAATAAATTACACTTTTTAACAGCAAAACAGTTTGCTAAACAGCTTTATGTGTTGGCAAATCAGTCACAAGCCACAGATGACAATCAATTCTCTATTTTTACTTTATTGAGAGGGTGATTGATTAGTAGAACAGCCTCCCAGCAGAGGTGGTAGAGGGTAATACAGTGAGGGTATTAAACATGCATGGGATAGACATACGGCTCCTGGATATAAGACGTAATACGCATGGTGGACTATTTTCTTCAGACGTAATTGTTTCCGACATTTTTGATAAACGTTTACAGATAGACTTCCTCTGCTCTTGAGCCACCATATTTCTCAATTAGAAAGCAAAGGGTAGTATTCTGATCTCTATGAAGAAGAATAAAACCTGGTTTTATCTCATTTTGTCCCAATAATCTCCCTTTATCTGCAGACCTGGAGCCGCCGTTGCTGTCAGTCATGTGATATTTTGGGTGACTTTCCCGGCTCAAACACCACACTGAGCCGATGCTTTATGGCGATGCTAATGAAGTCCGTTCCTCCATAGACATTTTCTGAGATGCCACATGGTTGTCATGAATAAGAAATGTGGACACCTTGGTGCAATCTCATTTCACACCTACATACCATCATGTATCTAACCGCAATAGCAACACCATGACGTGTGTGCTTATTTTCAACATATATCAAAGTGATACAATCACCTGGTCTGAGTTCCTCGGTTATGTAGGAGAAAGCTGAGGTCTATCTGTGTGGAGCGACTCTAGCGTTAGGACCCACAAAATGTGAATTTAAAATATAGATCTATAGGAGCGCTAGATCTGCTCCCCTGGGACTCGAGGAAGAGATGCCATTAGTCACCATGGCAGAAAAAGAACAGTCAGGTTTGTTATCTTTTTTGCTCCACCGCGGTAGAAACACAAAGAGAGGGTGGAGAGTTATCTTTCCAAGGTTTACCCGGGCAAGCAGGGTAAAACTCATCCTCGCCTCCAATAAAATTTCGCAATCCCCTTTAAACGAACGCCGCCTGTCTCTAAAGTGCACGGTAATGCATATAATAGCTGAGATCCTTTTGAGTTTTTTTAGCACTGTCCGCTTTGCAATTGCACCCCATAAGCATGTGACCCTTCCCCACCCCCCAGATATTTTCCATGAAGGAGATACGTTTGGGTGAAATCATCTCCCTGCACGTCATGTACTTAACGTCAGTCGCCTCCAATGCTATTCACACCACCGTGCACGTACCCAGCAGACATTCTTATTTATGCTTCAGATAGGCGATTTAATATTTATGAGTCTCAGTTCATTCCTTTCTTTACGGTATGTAGATACTAGCCATTTCAGCAGCACCTTAAAGTCCTCTTCAGGGATTCTACCCGTTGGGCATCTGATATAAGATCTGATTTTCCTGTTACATCTACATTGGGCAGTTAGTGTTGCTGTTAGCTGAATGGCCACTAGATGGCGCACTTTAGGGATTCAAAAAACAATAGAAGTTTTGCATTCCAGAAATTAAAAATGTTGGTTTCCAGAATCATGGAGCTCAATGAGATGGTTGCACTTTATAGATGTATTCATTTTTTGAGCCTTAATTACTATCTCATCAACCACTTAATGGGACTGTTGCCAAAGGGACTTAATGTCACCACCGTGGGATCCTGGTGGGGCCCCTGTGCGTATTGGTAAAATTAACTTTTTATCAATAAACTTTGCAGATTTAAGGTATTTTATGTAGTACATATAGGAAAACATTGATTACTAAATACACTTAACTAATTGTATAATCTTTGTCATAAAACACAAGACATTCTAGTACATGGTGGCCTATGGCCAGCTAAAGGTGCTGTTCCACTTAGACAAGACATGAATTGCTTTCTTTTACTTTAAACCTTAGCAGATCTCTCATGTTTTTATTTTCTCAGAAGGCTTAATCACATAAAAAAATAAATAAAACCTTAAGTATCTTTTGTATTTTCTATGGCAACAACCTATCAGAGCCTGGAATAAGGAAACCTGTTATATGGCTCTTTTTGTTACAACTGTTTTAAATGTGGCCGAGGTAGTGGAACAGGAGCTTTAACTATTGTATAAGTCATTTATTAATCCCGTATTTAATATATACATTGGGTATTCTGGGTAGACATTTAAAGATTGTGTCCGCCCGTTTATTGCTCCCTTATGTACCGTTCACATTTGTTAATTAGACACTATTGTTTTTTAGAAATGTTTTCTTTTAAGTGTTAACTTTACATTTTCAGATCTCCCTTTTGATCTCCTGGAGCATTTTGTTCGTGACATGTGGCGGTAACATATCCTGGAGTGCTCTTCCTGTGGAGGAAGCGTCTGTCTTGGTGACCTTTGACTTCCCTAAAAGAAAAACTGTTCCCAGAAATGCACGTACTCTGGCCTTCTTTATTTCCGCCGAATGATCTATATTATGTAGGGTTTTAGAGTTCATGACTGCTTAGACCTACAGACCCCCCTCCCTCTTCCAACCCCTTATACCTACCCCCCAATCAATAACAACAAGGGTAAGGGTGTTGGCCACAGCTTTATTAACTCATTCCAGCTTAATATATATATAACCATAACCTTATAACAACCCGACAGCTGCTAGCCATTAAGCCTTCCACACACGCACACACATAACCAAGAGTTGTAGCCCAGCGGGCGCCATCAGCCACCCGAGCCTCCCCAATTCCATTCGGGCGCAGCTTCGACTTCTCATTCCAAACACTGGCCAGAGCATACCATGACATAAAACAGGGAGGGGGGGATAGATGTGCCTGTTGTTAGGATCCAGGCGGGAGAAAGGTTGGCGTAACCTCGCTTTGACCTTTTAAACCCACGCCCGCAACATTGTTGCACCCTCCTAGCCAATAGCGGGACTGCTCTTGACCCTATACTGCGGCCTAGGCCAGCAGTCGTATTCCCCCCTTTCCTAAATTTTCAGGGGGTCCCTTGATGTGGAATTGTTTGCAGTTCTGACCCCCCAACACTGCCAATAATACCAATAATATAATAAACATGATGTGAAAGCGGCTGTGTGAGCTTTGACATTCCTTTACACCTCGTAGATTAATGGCCCTTTGTCTCCATCGCTTGGAGCGTAAGAATTATGATTGATGTCGTCGAAGGGAGTGTTTTTTCTTCCCTCTTACCAGGGGAAACGCGTGCAGCCATTAACTCCTTTTATGTTCCAGGTTTTCTTCTCGTCTTCACACAGAAGAAAGTTGCACGACATTCTTTTTTTTTTTTTTGTTTTTGTGAACAAACATGATTCATTTTGATGTTATTCTGCCTCGAATTAGGGATTACAATAATTGTCTTTTATTTGTTTAAGAGAGTAAAGCCCCAAAGCACTGCTTGGTCATTGCTGTGTTGTTTTTTATAGTGGTGTTAAGAGAATATTGTGGTTTTTAGGGTACAAAAAGTTAAGCTTTCTTTCCGCTGTCCTTCTTTCTTCGCTATCCTTCCTCTCTTTATGTCCCGATAGAACTCTCTTCCCTCCCCACCTCTCACCTTTTCCCTTCTCCTCTATCCTCTATTTTTCTCTCCTGCTTTTTTCCTTTCTCTCGTTTCTCCCTTCTCTGTTTTTCTCTTACCTCTCTTTACTTTATGATCTCTCCTCTTACTTTTTGCTCTTTTCTCTTTTCCCTCTCCCCTCTCCATTCTTCTGACATACTCTCCTTTCTCTTCTCTCCTTTAGCTGTTTCTGGCTCTCTGTCATAAAATAACATTTGAATGAATGCTTAACGTATGGAGTTTCATTTACGGTTCATTCAATTTTCACATGAGAAGGAAGGCAAAAGTGATACCGGCAATAACCAGCAAATAAACTAAAAGAGGTCAAATTTACATGAAAAATCACAACATTGCATTACATGACCAGCCGCAGAAAGTTGGACATCATATTGCACATATACTATGGGTGACTACCCCCCAAAAGTCCAGATTTTCTTGAGACAGTCATGATTTTCAGGCACTCTCCTCCTTTTCCAGTGGGGAAGATCTTTTGATCTTTCCTGACCTCTCCTGACCGGCCAACGGAGATGTAAAATTAGTGGCGCCAACAGCACAGTCCTCCATTGAAGCTCACACATGGTCTCCTTGGAGTGCTCTAGAGCTGAGTGTTGGGAGGTAGCTCGTCGAATACCCCAATACAACATCTGAAATATTAGGGAGGTAGGTGGATGGACCCATGAGTCACGTGACCTTTGGCATCCTGGGAAATGGAACCCAACTGATGTGGCTGCCCTCTAAGGCTGATGGCCTTCTTCGTTCCTCAGGAAATATAACAATATGGCCGTAGGGTTCTTTCACACATAGTTCCTGGCAGGAACGGTGGGCTCCCGAGGGCCCCGCACATGAGTTTACAATCTAAATGATTACAATATATTAACAAATTGTAATTAAGAATATCTTGGAAAGGCAGAAAATGATGGATTTTTGAATATTTTAACCTGAGATCCCTTTTTTTTATACATAACCCCAACATATTTCATGTACTATGATTTATCGACTGTGTTTTCCCTTACAAGCTATTTGTTCCTGTTCTCAGGTCTCGGAGAAACAGGATATTAAGGAAGTGACTCAGTATCTCAGCTTCCCGCTCCTTCAATAAACGTTTTTAGAAAGAGGAGTTCCTATTGGCTGCTTGGGCCGCTATGACATCACTCCTGTCATTAGGAAGCCCACCTACCTCTGAGGATGATGTCTGGAGAGCAAGGAAAATACTGATATTTGTACTTTATAATGCTGCTTTTTAGTAGAGGTCACAGGCCGAGGTCGGTGCTGTAGGAGTTCAGTCAAAGTCCAGGTCACTTGCTGAGGTCACAACAGTCTCAGAGTCATCCAGAAAGAACTATTTTCCTAACAGGAAAGAGAAAAAAATTGCAAAAAAGGTCCATAAAGCCACCTTCCTGGTGTAAATAAAATCCTGTCCAAAATATTATTCATATAAAATATTCTGCAACTGGTGCCTGGGTGCAGGACTTGATTGGTACCCCCCATTTGCAAGAGGGCTTAAACTGATTTAATTAGCCCACCCCTTCATGTGCAGCTATATAAATAAAACAGTGTGACACCTTATGATCCATGGAGTGAGTAAAGACAAGTGCCCCCCCCAGGCCCCTGCCCCCCCGTAACTAACAGACCCATGATAATACACAAACTCACACTAACACCAATACACTCACATAATAACACAAATGCTCACACTAGCATACACTAACACACACTCTCTAACACCACACATACACTGAAATCCGATAAACCTAGATGCACACTCTAATATCATACACCCACTCTCTAACACCACACACTAACATGCACTCTAATGCTATATGTTAACACGCTCTCTAACAACATATGTTGACACCCAAAAAATCTCTCATGCCATTTGCCAATACCTATACCCACTCTTTAGCACCACATACTAACACACACTCACCGCCTAACACTAATCTAACTCACCACACACTAATTCATACTCCAATACCATTCACTCACACACACAAACATTCTAACACTATACACTAACACACACTAATAGTCATGTTGAAGTTCTGAGAATGGATTTAAATTACCCATCACGACAAGGCTACTTCACACTCGAATGACCTTTTTGTCATTTTAACCATGAGTTTGTTTCACCCTAATTTCCCTTTTTTTTTCATGTTTTCCTTAGTTTCGAACCTTATTCATTCATTCATTCATATAACGCAATATTTATTAAAGCTGAAATATTCTTAGCATATGGTCATAAATATAAACCCTATTATCTGGATCTAAAGTGTATTTTGTTGTTTCATTCTGTAAAAGGCTGCTGGGGAAGCACAGCTTCATTTCACTTTTGTAAATACAGGAAGACGGGCTAGATCTGTTACACAACGACAATAACAATAGTGTTTATAAAAGAGACGCTCCTTGGTCAGATGAGTCAAGGCTCCTTGTCTGGATGACAATACGTCTTCATCGCTTTGTTTGGATGTCCAAGAGAAACATAATAGGCATCAAAAAACGTCACTTTTCCCCCTTGGCCATGAAACCACCACGCCTATACGCCGCGAGCTATGCGAGTGGGAGCCTCGGCTCCACGGCCAGCCACTGAAGGAAACCGTCTTCCTTCTACATATCTGCTGTCAAACATGTCACACGGGACGGATCTGACGGCCTGTCTCTCGGCAGCCTTCTTGCTGCTCATTAATGGTAAGTCCAGATTCCATCAGAGAACGAGATTTTAAGAATGTTAGAGCTTCAGAATTTCACCCCATGTAAGAACAAAGTGTCTTTTCCTTTTTCCCTTATTCACTAATTGTTGAAATCCCTTTTGATCTTCATTTAGCACAAATAGAGTAGCAGATAAGTGGAACAGCCTCCCAGCAGAAGAGGTAGAGGTTAATACAGTGAGGGAACCAGGGAGACCAAGGACAGCAGGAAAAACAGGCAGCATAGATGGGGCCGATCTGCCGGCAAGTTCTATGTCTCTGTGTAAACAGACATTGTGTTATTCGTTGCTGCATTCGGTATGAATTGTATTAATTTAGTTATAAATTAGGCTGTTATTACATCTTTATTTTAGCAAACACACCAGATCTGCTGCAAATTTTTTTTTTTTACTTCTATCGTATTTGTTTTTTATGAAAAAAATGAAATTGCAAATGTTTTGAACAAAAGTAGATTTTTGCCCCTAACAGCAATTTTTTTTAATTTACTCATTTCCAGCATTCTTCTATAAAAAGTAATATTTCATCTGTTTAATGCAAATGTTTGAATAGATTATTATTATTGCTAATAATAATAATTAGTAGTAGTAGTAGCAGTATTAGTAGCAGTAGTAGTAGTAGTAGCAGTAGTAGTAGTATTGTTAATAATAATAATAATAATAATAATAATAATAATAATAACTATTTATTTTGGATTTGAAGATATTTTGAAACATTAATGTGAGCTCATGTTTTGGCAGTTACCGTACCCACCGTGTCTTCCTCAGAAAGTTCTTCATCCAGCGCGGTTATCCAACCAAACCCGAGTATTATCATAGATGAGAGGGAAGAGCTGGCTCTAGCGGGGACCCCACAAATCTTTGTGGCCCTCACAGACGTGGCTGAGGACACCCTCACAACTACCAGAGCATCAACTACAAAACCGGATACTTTAATTACCGCAATAATACGTACTACTACCAAAAGCAAGACCACGGAGATCTCAGTGACCACGCCAGCTATCAGAACTACAGCCGTTACGACAGGACCTAGAAAACCCATAGATGGAGTCACCAAGATGGCGCTCGGTTCAACGAGTGAGACCACAACAGCCTCAAGTACAAAGTCAATAACACATGTTGTGGAACCACTACACATAGAGACTACAGCTACTGAGACCACTCAGTCACGATCTGCCACAACGACAAGACGAATCTTTGCAGAAAGACCTACCACAACAAGTGTGGAGACAACAGCCTCAACAGCCACGATGACAGTTGTAACCACAGTGGCACCAACTGTCAGCGCACACCCAGAAAGTTCCACTAGTGAGTCCACTTCATCGTCATCTACTACAATGGCGACAAGACAAAGCTCTACAGAAAGGTCTACCACGACGTGGGAGGCCACAACAACCTCAACTGCCACAACAGCACTTACAACCACTATGGCACCAACAAAAATGTCAAGTACTGAGTCTACTTCATCATCATCATCTACTACAACAATGACAAGACAGAGCTCTACAGAAAGACCTAGCACAACTAGTGAGGCGACAACAACCTCAACTGCCACAACAGCACTTACAACCACCGTGGCTCCAACTGAGTCCACTTCATCGTGTCCTACAACAATGACGAAGGAAAACACCTCGGTGACACCGGTGACAAGTGAGCTGAGATCTACAAATCACCTAACTTCTGAGGGGGGCTTCTACTGTGGCATTTAATTTAACCCCTAATACACCTCTAATACACCGAGAACACTGCCATGGGTACTTCACACAACGCTGCTCTTCCTGTAATACTTCCAAATGGTGGTAACACCGTGACATTTACAGCGAAAAGTGAGACTGCTAACTAACAGGGATGGGTATAAACTCTAAAGTCTCAGAGGCTATTGTAACGACGTTCTAATTAACAACTAATACACCTAAGACTAACTCTGACCTAAGTACTAATTCAATATTGTTTGAGACCAAAGCATCCTTAGCATCTAAAATCACATCAGTAGATTACTTAGCAATCGCAACCAGGACAAGTACGGCAGAGCCAATCACACCAGGACATGTTCTTTAGTTCCTACAGTTGTATGGATACATTTACATAAGATCAGGTTGAAGAGGGATATAATACCATCAAATTTTATTTTTAAAAGTAAAATAAAATTTGTTGTAAAAAATAAAATAATTAAAATAAAATATTTCTCCAGAACAATGCAAGAGAAAAGTTACCATGTTTAGCCATAATGTGTCAAAAGTAACAAAATATTAATAATAATAAATGATAATAATAATAATAATAATTTTGAACTTAAAAAAAATTATCATTTTGATACTAACTAAATTTCTTTACAAAAATGGGACACAATTGGTTTTTCCTCCAACAGATTTTTTCCTATTTTCCTATTTGCCGCGTTTGCAACGTACTATTAATTTACCATTTGCTTTGCAAAATCTGGCATTTTTGCAAATACGGTACTTCTTTCAGTATATACTGCATATTTTATGTACGTAATAAGAAATTTTTTTTTGCAAATGTCCAAAAAAAAATGTACAACACATATCACAACATTTTGTTTTCTTATTAGGTTTTCCTTTCCTTACTAGCTGTTTTTATAACATTTTTTTTTTCTCTTTACAGGAACTGTTGTGCTAAATGTTAAGTTCCAGAGTTTATCCCCTGTAAATGCAACTGGTCTGCTACTTCATCAGGTAATTTGCTAATTTAAACAAATTGTATTATACATATAGCCCTGGGGTTTTAAATGAGTCATTCTGTTAAATTTAAATAAAATTTAAATTAATATTTTTTTAAAGAATGGGTGTCTATGTCCAAATCCTACTCTGATGGATTGCGAAAGAATGAGGGGATTTCTTAATTAATTAATATGCCTTTAAATATGGTGCGCGGAACAATAGAAAATCAGGAATCCAACGCTGACATCACCTGGCCACTCTGGGTATTGCATATTTACCCTTTAAAGGGACAGCCATCGAATGCAGTTAAATGCATATCATAACTGTGTGGTTCCTTTAAATTGTCATGATGCCCCTTGAAAATGCATGAGGGGGTTATCTACACACCGCCCCCTATATCCATTTCCCCCTTTACCTGGTGGACATACTTTAATTTATATTCTTCTTTAACAAGGCTTTTAAGGTCAGTAAACTGTCCCTTTAATCATTGCGGAAGTGTTTAGTGTGCTGCTAACTCTTCAGATACTCGAAAGACATTTCATTTAGTAGCTGTTACTTTCCTAAAAAAATAATCAAATTCCTAAAATTAAGCAAAAATAAACTATGATGCTAAAATCTGAATTTAACCTTAATGTCACATAGCGCAACAAAAACAAAACTGATTTGGCAGATTCATCTGCCCCCTGAAGGACAAATCCAGTACTGCAGTCTACAAATTCCGCAGGATAGAGAATTGACCGTTGAGCAGAAATTGGTTACATTTTGGGGAAAAAGGTTATTTAAATGTTACTGTAACGAGATAAGACACTTTATTTAGAAAATGTCTGCTTTCTAGCAGAATATTCCTGGAAAAGTGAAAAATATATAAATATTACTAAGATAAGTCAAATCTTAAGAACTGGCGTGAAACACCCCTGTTTATACCCCTAGAATTAATTCATAAACATTTGCCATTACTATCAGTAGCGTATTTTGATCTATAGTGACTACACTCCCATGACGGGGGCGACACCACTTACTTAATGGGTAGCTTGGGAAGATCAGAGATCTCGCTTTTAAGCAGCCTACTTATGTTATGCTAGCCGGCACAGCCTCCATTACCGGCAGCATCCTCCATAACCGGCAGCATCCTCCATGTGACTTTAAGCCAGACACAATGATGTAACATCCCGAGCTCAGCACAGCTGGGGTGGTTGGAACGCTGTTGGGGTGGTACAACAATGTCATCAGCAACCCCAAGAAATGCGCCTTGGTGCCCTTCCTTCAGGGGCATATCTAGAAACCACAGGGCCCTGGTGGGAAAATTGCCCCGGGGCCCCCAACTTCAACAAGCAAAATGTCTTACAGTGCCACCTTTGCCCCGAACAGCTTGTGAGTGCCTTTGCCTAAAGCAGCTTATCAGTGCCACCCTAAACAGCCTGTTTGTGACATCTTTGTTTTCAGTTTGTCAGTTCCCCCAAATAGTTTATCTGTGCCATCTTTACCCCAAACAGCTGGTCTGTGCCATCATTTCCCCCAAGCAGCTTGCCTGTCTCTTGTTTTTTTTAAATATATTATTTTTTTTTCTCTAGCTATGTTCCAAAATAAATGTCATGACAGCAAGTACTCTCGGTGTGAAAGTGACTTGGAGACAAAGGAGGATATCTCTGGACTGTGCTTCTCTATAAGGAATTGGCTTAGAATTCACCATCATTTGGACATCATGGATCACCATGAAACATCACTAGTGAGCTGAGCAAACCCTCATGGTGGCCCTATGGCTTTAACAGACATCTTTATGATAGCCCAGTCTTGTCAGGACTAGAATGTATCCTTCACCTCGATTCAACCAGGACAATGCAAAGGAGGCGGAGCTAGACTGTGTGACCCTGATAATCTCCCAATTGTGGAGCAGAAACACCGAGACTCAACGGGGGAAACCATGAAATATTTCACGTGTGTCGGAATTCTTCTCCAATACGGCCAAAAAAGAACGTTGGCGAGAAGCTGCTCTGAATCGTTGTGATCGTTCCCTGCTACGGACAGCATATATTCTTAAACAAATTTGTTATTTCACCAGATTTTCAGGTAGTTTAAGAAAAATCTGCAAACAATGCACAAATGGGAGACAAAATTATACAAGATCATCTTTTTTTACTATTAATCACTATAAAAAAGGACTTTCCAGAATTCCTTTTACTTTTTTGTCGTTACTTTCTAATGTGTTGGGGGAATATTTAATGTGCAATGTCCGAATTTAGTGTTTTTGTTAATGCGTACGATTATTTAATGGCCCCTTTAAATAATTATGACGTCCTGCTTGCAAATGCATTGGGGGGGATTCTGATGTTCCTCAACTCTTTTCATCACGTTGCAAATGATCGGCTACTTAAGGGAGAATGCCTGAACATCTCTTTACGTACTACCCAACAATCCTGGTTGTCGTGAGACAGTCCCGATTTGGGCTTCCCTATGGTGCTGCTGGAACTTCGTGGCGCACAAACAGATGCTTCCTGATACATACCTCCCAACTGTCCTGTTTTAAGTAGGTAGCTGGTTATATAGATTATAGCACAATATTAATAATAAATAAATACATGTAATAAAAGTAAATATTTTAACTGTTGCAGGGCTGGAAACTTTTACAGGCAAGGGGATAAGCCTTGCTGAGACATCCGATGATGGCCCAAATGAATGGCGTTGAGGTTGTTGCTCGTTAGCAGCTCTCTACTGGTTTCTAATCACACCTCGATTAATGCAGTTGGGGCCGTCTACCTCCTTCATCTTAAAACCTGCCCATGTTTTGTTGTCACTGAAATTCTGTGTTTAATAACAGAAACTCGAGAAAAACACGATAAATGGGGCGAGGCGTTTCAATCGTATAGATACGAAGGGACTTTACAGGCAATGGCTGCTAGACCAGTTTAACCAGTTCCCCCGGCAACCGCTACCGCTGTCACCAGGAACCAACTGTGAGTATTAAAGACTGTTATCCCAGAACCATCCAGGGGCCGAGCGGGCCGGCTGTTCTCCCGAGCAGAGAATGACCCCCCCAGCCCCCATGATCCTCAGCCAGCCAAAATATAGTCTCAAGCCCATCCTGAGCCTCAGTCCTCCTGAGCTTAGATTCCAGAGATGGGATGTCGCCGAAGCTCCAGTGATTTAAAGGGACAAACAAATTTACGACCTGCAGCAAAGAAATCATTCAGCAAATTGTCTCTGACCTTGAGGCCCTGTAAATATTTACCCTTTAATTGTCCATCACACAGATGGAACTGCAGCGACTCGCTAATGGCTGCAGCCAAATGGTTCTAATAGCAGTCCTTATAGAAACCGTGACTTGTCATGAGGTACAAATATTCTTAATAAAGTCACCTGTGTTCAAGCAGGGATTCCAGCTATATCGCAGGGAGAAAAGCACCAATCTGGACGCTCAGATATAATTAAATCAGAGGAGAATATGAAGGAGTCGGCTACAGACTGAGAATTCACCCTGAGACCCTAAACGATAGAGTAAAAGCCATCAGAATCTGCCCATTCCGCCCGAGATCCTGATAATGGAGAACCTTGAGAATCTGCCCATTAAACCTGAGACTATCATAACTTTCCACAGACTCGGGCCAAACCCTGCCGGCTCCTAGATTTACAACTTCATATTTCTCTCTCATAGTAACATAGTTATATAGGCTGATAAAAGACCGGCGTCCATCAAGTTCAGCCTTTCCTATATCTGTTAATTTGTTGCTATTGATCCAAAAGAAGGCAAAAAACCCCGGTTTCGCTCTTTCCAATTTTGCACTAACCAGGGAAAAAAAATTCCTTCTTGACCCCAAAATGGCAGTCAGATTTCTTCTTGGATCAATAAACTATTTCCCCATAATTACAGATTACCGTATTTATCGGCGTATAACACGCACTGGTGTATAACACGCACCCCCATTTTTGAACAAAAAAACTGAACAAAAAAAACTTCATCAGAATCACTGCTATCTGGGAAACCACACACACACAGTAAGACACACACACACTCAGACACACACACCCTAACCCCCCTTCTCAGGATCTCCCCTCTCTCTCCCTAACCCCACCCCGGTCACTTACCTTCAACTCCTGTGTTGGAAGCGTGAGGCGTTTGTCTCGGGTGCCGGCGCTTCACTGCACAAGAGTTGAAGCGCTGAGGCAGGCGGCAGGCGGCGGCCGCCAGCAGAGGAGTCCTGGATTTCTGTCAGTCAGGGGGGCCCGAGAGTTGCCGAGCGGTCGTCTTCAGCAACCGCTCGGCACCCCTTGGGCCCCCCCTGACTGGCAGAACTCCAGGGCCCGGTCGCAGTTGCGACCCCGGTAGTTCCGCCACTGGCTCTACGATTTATCGGCGTATAACATGCAGGTAGGATTTCAGCTTCAAATTTTAGTTAAAAAAGTGCGTGTTATACGCCGATAAATACGGTATATCCCCGAATTTAAACATCTGTACCGACTCCGATAAAACGACCTCTGCAGGCAGAGAATTCCACATCCTTACTGCCCTTACTGTAAAAACCCCTTTCCTCTGCCTTAGACTAAATCTCCTTTCTTCCAGTCTGAACGCCTGACCCCGTGTCCTATGCATAGTCCTGTTTATGAACAGATTTCCACACAATGGTTTGTATTGGCCCCGAATATATTTATATAATGCTATCATATCCCCTCAGAAACCTGACTTTCAACACCCACTGCCAGGTCATTTATAAATATGTTGAATAAAATTGGTCCCAGAACAGAACCCTGAGGGACACCACTTACCACTTTTGACCAGCTTGAAAATTTACCATTTATAACAACTCTCTGTTCTCTACCTCTAAGCCAATGTTCTACCCAAGAACAAGAATTTGCATCTAGGCCAATTTCTTTCAGTTTGAATTCTAACCTATTGTGTGGAACCGTGTCAAACGCCTTGGCAAAATCCAAGTAGATTCCGTCCACTGCAACCCCCCACTGCAATTCAATTAGTTTGACAGGACCTATGTTTCATTAAACAAAATGCTAATTTTTGCTAATAATACTGTTCTTCCCAATGAATTCATGAATATTACCCCTTAAAAGGCCTTCAAATACTTTCCCAGCCACGGAAGTTAGGCTCACAGGTCTATAATTTCCGGGCACAGAGTTGGAACCCTTTTTGAAAATAGGAACCACATCTGCCTTCCTCCAATCCTCCGGTACAATTCCTGAAAGAAAAGAATCCCGGAAGATTAGAAACAGAGGTTCACTTATTTCCTGACTCAGCTTCTCGTACTCGTGGGTGAAAACCGTCAGGCCCCGGAGCTTTATTGACATGAACTTTCTTTAGTTGCCGCGGCACCTGTCCTGAGCCATCCAATCAGAATTTGACTGCACCTTTTTTTCAGTGGTCATTTGCATTCCTATTGCCATATTTCCTCCTTAATATATACTGAGGAAAAATAGTTATTTAAAGCTTCTGCTTTTTCCTGGTCCTCATTAACCAGCACTCCCCTCTCTGTTTTTAGCGAACCTACACTTTCATTTTTTTTTTTTAAGAATTTATGTACTTAAAGAATTTTTTGGGGTTAGTTTTGCTCTCTTTGGCTATCCCTCTCTCATTTTCTAGTTTAGCCCATCTGATCACCTTTTTTGCATGCTTTATTGGCTTCCTTATATCTTATATAGGATGCGTCTGATTCGTCCGATTTAAATGCTGTAAAAGCCATTTTCTTATTTTTAATTCCCTCATATCTTTAAATCCCTCTTTATTTTCCAGTAGATCTTAAGGACCATTTACTATGTCTCATATGAGGACTCCAGATGCAAAGATAAAATACATACATATTTAATAAAGTTTTCATTTACAGAGAGGGTGGTGGAAAGGTTGAACAGCCTCCCAGTAGAAGTGGTAGAGGGTAATACTGTGAGGGTATTAAACATGCATGGGATAGACATACGGCTCCTGAATCTAAGACGAGACCAACGACTGATTAAGGTTTGAGTCGTTACAGCAGGAGAAACGGGCGACTAGAAGGGGGCCGGATGGGGCCGATCTGTCAGCAGATTGTAGGTTTTGCATAAAAACGAATTAGTAACCATTTGCTTTGAGGCTTACGTTATATATTAACTCTTGATCAGGAAACAATTTCTCGTTGTGCCACTTCACTTTCTCTATCATGCAATAAAATAAACATTATGCAAATACATAAAAAAAAAATTAAAAACAGAATAAGTATAAAAATCAAAAAGTGAGAGATAAATTAATTTAATTTGTTTTATTTGTAGTAAACTTTACACTGACCAAGATGCCCCCTTTTACGGTGGGATCTTCCATACATTCTCTCTCTCTCTAGAATAGCCTCCTCTC
Source organism: Spea bombifrons (assembly GCF_027358695.1). Classification (NCBI taxonomy): domain Eukaryota; kingdom Metazoa; phylum Chordata; class Amphibia; order Anura; family Pelobatidae; genus Spea; species Spea bombifrons. The sequence continues at coordinate 107,875,872 of NC_071091.1, read as the reverse complement.
TCAGTCTAGAATATTATTAAATAAATAAATAAATAAAATAAAATAAATAAATAAATTAATTAATTAATTAATTAATTAATTAATTAATAATAAAACCTTTTACCATCAATTTTAGTAGACTTTACAGAGACCTAGATGCCCCCTGTTACAGTGGGATCTTCCATACATTCTCTGTCTAGAATGGCTTCCTGTATCAGTCTGGAATATTATTAAATAAATAAAGTAAATAAAATGAAAATAAAAATAATAATACCACTTAATGAGCTATTTAATCTGTTTTCATTTTAGTAGCCCTTACGGAGACCTAGATGCCCCCTTTTAGGGTGGGATTTCCCATACACTCTCTCTCTCTAGAATAGGATCCTGTATCAGTCTGGGATATTATTAAATAATGAAAATTAATCAAATAAAAATAATAATACCACTTAAGGAACTATTTAATCTGTTTTAATTATAGTAGACCTTATGGTGACCTAAATGCCCCCTTTTAAGGTGGGATTTTCCATGCATTCTCTCCTTAGAATGGTCTCCTGTATCAGTCTGCAATATTATTAAATACATAAAATAAATAATAATGAAACCACTTCATTTTTTAATCCATTTTCATTTTAGTAGACTTTACGGCAACCTAGACCCCCTATTAGGGTGGTATTTTCTATACATTGTCTCTCTCGCACTCTCTCTGTGGAAGGGTCTCCTGTATCGGTCTGGAATATTCAGAATGTGCCGCATAACAGTTAAGGCAGGGCAGCGTTTCAGGTTTGGTAGCCCAGGTCATGAGGATTGCGCAATAGAATAGACGTAATTCTGCTTTCTGCCGGCAGCCGCTCCTCCCCTGATGCAAATCAGGACTTAGTCTAAAAATCCGAGCCTTACGGGACTCCCTTCAGGTGTTCACCCCGCCAGCCGGGGAACTGTTACTTTAGTAAATCTCTCCTATATTTCGCTATGGAGTGGAATAGACGCTGGCTTCTTGCAACGATGCTCTTCATCCTGCTGGGAATTCATGGTAAGATATTAATTGCTGGAAACACAAAATGTATGTTTTTGGCCCAGTTTTTCTATATTTATTTTAAAAATTCCCTATATTTTTCCCATTTTTATACAACGCATCATTTCTTATATAGACCGATGCCGAGTTATGTAGGTATCAGACTTCTTGCCCTATGACTTCTGAGAAGTATTAGCCACTTAATACTTATTCTGCCTCTTGCCTTCTCGTATGGCTAAGCATACTAGGTGTTGTGATTCAGAATTGCCGATAGATCCAAATCGCTCTTTAACCAATTTGTAAGTAAAATTTGTGTTCTACTGTCACTATCTTTTAATGTCTTTGGGGAGTAAAGTTAATTGCAATTTTATATACAGTCTATAGAGGTGTTTACAGTAACAGGGCATTTACACCCTGACCAGATCCATTTTGCTTTTGAACAAGGCTAGACGATATTATGTCCTGGGTACACCATCTGCCACATGCACTGCATTGGCCATAAGAAACATTGACCCATCTCGTCTGCCCAATTTTTCATGCTGTAAAGACTAAAGCTGTAATCAGTCCTTGGCCTCATCTTAGATCAGGGCTGGACTGGGAATTAAAAGCAGCCCTGGAAATAATGAAATACCATTTTGTGGCACATGGCACCTACGGGGTTCTGGCCCCAATATTTTTTGTTGAGAACAGGGACAAACCTTGCATCTTAACACTAATATTAAAAACATTAGGCAAAAAAAAACCATATAAAAATACATAGTTTCTAATATCACTGCGGCCCATGACATCATGTGACGGACTCCGGCCAACTGAGAGCACATCAGTATAGTACGTATATAGTGAAAAACAACAAGTATGAAATTTAACTAAATTAACGAGAACAAATTTATTTACAGAAAACAATTCTTTGACACTAAATAACAAACAGTGTTAGAGTGACTGCGTGTGTATGTGTGTGATGTGTGTGCGTATATGTAAGAGTGTATTGTTAGAGTGGCTGTGTAAGTGTATGGTTCTAGATATTTGTGTGCATGTATGTTTAAGAGAGTGTGAGTGTGAGAGTATGTATGTTTCTATGTTTAAATGCATGGTGTTAGAGTGGCTACGTGTGTGTGTATGGATAAGTGCATGGTGTTGGAGGGGCTGTGTGTATGCATGTATGTGTAAAGTGTTAGTGGATATGTGTATATGTGTGCATGTTTATGATGTTAGAGTGTATGTATGTATGAATGTATGTATGTGCTAGTTTAGAGCTGCTCCTGACCATCATCATACCCCCAACACCCCTAATTAATTTCAATACTCAACCACAAGCATTATCCTCCAACCAACATATTCACCCCCCCGTCATCACATTCTTCCCCACCGTTTTTTCCACCCCTATCATTATCACCCATATTGTACCATAACCACCCCCCTCCTTCTTCATGCTCCTTACTTGGTTAAATTCCTTTATGCATTTAAATATTTATCTTGCCACTTTAGTGAATACATCCAAGGGTGGCATTAAATCCATATGTATCTAATGGAGGGATTGCAGGGGTTTAGATGTTAGATAAAGAAGTTGTATTTTACTGAGAGGAAGGTAGATAAGTGGAGCAGCTACACAGCAGAAGTGGTAGCGTTGTTTTTTGCAGTTATCCCCCCGGTGTGCATACTGCCAGCAGTGTAGGTACTATGGGGTTTGTTGCTGCACCTGCGCAGGTGACACCACCTCTACCTGTTTATGGCACCCTTCATGGTTTGTTTAAAGCTTTCATACCTGGCGGAGCTGGTTTTTTTTGTAGCCCACATCGCCTTCTGCTTTTATGAGTGTTACAGCAGAATAATGACTGCTTGAGGTCGCATACCTCTCAACTATCCCGCTTTTCATGGGACAGTCCCGATTTTTAAAGATACTATGCACAGTTCTGCAGACATCTGCAGATATTTTTGGGACATCTCGGAGAAATATTTTATCCATAGAGCCATAGGGGCTCTCGGTTGGCTGCTTCCCTTACCTCTGCCGCTGGAAGTCTCGCAAGTTTTAGAGACGGATACTTTTAGTCTTAAACATGACGTTCTGCTTTAGACCCTGGTTAGCGTAACTAGTAAATGTAACTCCTTTATATGTGTGCCTAAACTACTTTATATTGTGTACTATCGTCTACCATGAGATAATTGTCGGCGACTGCTTGATTAGTTCTTTCAAAACGTATCTAGCTTTGCCCCTTATTAATGTAACCCTCGCGACTACAATAATTGCCCTTATTGGTAACGTCGGCAAAATAACATTTATGAGAAGAAACTGGAACGGAATCTTCATTTCATAATAAGACCAAATATGGAATTGTAATACAAAAGCATAGCAACGCAGCCAGGGCCGGACTGGGACTGAAAAGCAGCCCTGGAAACATTTGGGGAGCAGCCCCATATAGTTTATCTCGCGGTCGAGCTCTTAAACCCACACGCACCCCTTATACACACCCGACTCACACTATTTGCCATACAAATAACTATAAAACATTCTTTTTATCTCATTATTTGTATTAAAATGCCTGAAAGCACAAGTGTTAAAAGGCCCTAATAAATGAAATACATTACACAGAATGGGATCAAAACATTTACTACTGCGAACATTTTTAGATGAATGAGTTCCATTTTATTCAGTGGAACAAAACACTGATCACATTATTCTTCACGATATTCTTGTAAAAAATGTTTATTTCTTTATTCATTCATGTAAACTATACCCCACTATATGCCACTCTGCCTCCCTGATATGCCTTATACCCTTCTACATGCCACTCTGCCTCCAGAAATGCCCTTTAACCCCTATATCCCACTCTGCCTCCAGAAATGCCTTATGCTGCTCTGGCATATAGGGGGTTAAAAGGCATATCATGGGACAGAGTGGCATATAGGGGGTATAAGGCATTTCTGGAGGCAGAGTGGGATATAGGGGGTTAAAAGGCATATCATGGGGCACTCTGCCTCTAGAAAAGCCTTATACCCCTATATGCCACTCTGGCATATCTCCCCATATAACCCCCCCCAACTAACCACTGCTTATGACTCCCTGGTGTCCGGCGAGGGCAGCGGGTGGAGGCCGGTATTCAAGAAATTAAAGTGGCTGGTGCGCACGCACAGCACCGCCCAATGGCCATGCCTCAGCTCTTCGTCCCAGCCCATTTAAGACGTGTGCACACCGCCCCCTTAACTTCATTAGGCGCTGGCAGCGGGAGGAGGCGGCTGTTTTGAGTGTTCGTCTGCCAGCCGCCCGCGCCCACGGACCGACTGACCCACCGGAAAATTTCCCGGTATCCCAGTGGGCCAGTCCGGCCCTGAAAACAGCAATTTCATTACTATATTTAATAAAAATATTTTCAGAGCTTTATTTTTTTTAAAGAGGCATTTTTTAAACCATCCGACTCATTTGAACAAAGAGCAACAAAGTCCACAGTTTTTAATTTTAAAATGTTAGGACCCGGCGTAAGGTCTGTGTGTTACCAGCTAAACATTTTTATGGGCTAATATTGTAAAATGAAATGAAAAAAATTACAATTTGAAAAGTCAATTTTTTTCTGTTTTAAAATTTCCGGATTTTTTATATTTTTTTTTTGTTTTTTAAGTGTTTGTAATATGTTTTATAATTGATGCAGTAAACTAATAGTTTTGTTTTTTTCATAGGCTGTGGATCCACATCTACTACATCAACCTTTGTGACAAGTGAGCCCAGTTCAACAGTGGTTAGTGTGGAAGTGGCTACGGCAGACCCCACATCATCAGCTTCACTAGCGCCCAGCGATACAATGGAAACTACAGTCGCAGACAATACAACGGCAGCTGCTACAACAGGAACTCAAGTGGAGCCCACAGAAACAGCTACAGCTGTATCCAATACAACACCATTTGCTACAACTGAAATGATAACAGAACCCATGACAACACTTACTACAATAGAAACTACAGTTACAACCAATACACCTGTTGCTTCAACTGAAACTATAGCAGAAACCACAACATTATACACAACATCAGCAAGTACAACAGAAGCTGCTACCACACCATTTATTACAGAGGGAACTACAACTCCATCCACGACAGCATCAGCTACTACAATAGAAACTACAGTTGCAACATCTACAGCATTGGATACTACAACAGAAAGTACCGTTCCACCTACTACCTCCTTTCATACAACAGAAAACACAATTGTGTCTACTACAATACCAGTTACTACAATAGAAACTACAGTTGCACCCAATACACCTGTTGCTTCAACCGAAACTATAGCAGAAATCACAACAGCAGCCAGTACAACAGAAGCTGCTAGCACACCCTTTATTACAGAGGAAACTACAGCTCCATCCACTACAGCATCAGTTACTACAATAGAAACTACAGTTGCAACATCTACAGCATCGGATACTACAACAGAAAGTACAATTGCACCTACTACCTCCTTTCATACAACAGAAAACACAATTGTGTCTACTACAATACCTGTAACTACAAAAGAAACTACAGTTGTGCCCAATACACCTGTTACTTCAACTGAAACTACAGAAGAACCGACAACATTACACACAACAGCAGCAAGTACAAAAGAACTTGCTAGCACACCATTTATTACAGAGGAAACTACAGCTCCATCTAATACAGCATCAGTTACTACAACAGAAAGCACAATTGTGTCTACTATAATACCTGTTACTACAATAGAAACTACAGTTGCACCCAATTCACCTGTTGCTTCAACTGAAACTACAGAAGAACGCACATCATTGTACACAGCATCAGCAAATACAAAAGAAGCTGCTAGCACACCATTTATTACAGAGGACACTACAGCTCCATCCACTACAGCATCAGTTACTACAACAGAGAGTACAATTGCACCTACTACGTCCTTTCATACAACAGAAAACACAATTGTGTCTACTACAATACCCATTACTACAATAGAAACTACGGTTGCAACCAATACACCTGTTACTTCAACTGAAACTACAGAAGAACCGACAACATTACACACAACAGCAGCAAGTATAACAGAAGCTACTAGCACACCATTTATTACAGAGGAAACTACAGCTCCATCCACTACAGCATCAGTTACTACAATAGATACTACAGTTGCAACATCTACAGCATCGGATACTACAACAGAAAGCACCATTGCACCTACTACCTCCTTTCATACAACAGAAAACACAATTGTGTCTACTACAATACCTGTAACTACAATAGAAACTACAGTTGTGCCCAATACACCTGTTGCTTCAACTGAAACTACAGAAGAACCGACAACATTACACACAACAGCAGCAAGTACAACAGAAGCTGCTAGCACATCATTTATTACAGAGGAAACTACAGCTCCATCCACTACAGCATCAACTACTACAATAGAAACTACAGTTGCACCGTTTACAGCATCAGTTACTACAACAGAAGACACAATTGTGTCTACTACAATACCTCTTACTACAACAGAAGCTACAGTGGTGCCCAATACACCTATTGCTTCAACCAAAGCTATAGCAGAAACCACAACAGCAGCAAGTATAACAGAAGCTGCTACCACACCAATTATTACAGTAGAAACTATAGTTGCAAGCTCTACAGCATCAGCTACTACAAAAGAAAGTACAATTGCACCTAGTACATCATTAAATACAACAGAAAACACAAATGTGTCTACTACAGTACCTCTTACTACAATTGAAATGACAGTTGCGCCCAATACATCTGTTGTTTCAACTGAAACTATAGCAGAACCCACAAAAACATCATACACAACAACAATCGCAAGTACAATAAAACCAGCTAGCACGCAATTTACTACAGATACACCCACTACAGCATCAGTTACTGCAATAGAAACTACAGTTGTACCATCTACAGCTTTAGTTGCTACAATGGAATTAAAAAATGCATCCACTACAGCATCAATTACTACAATGGAAACTACAGTTGCTAACACATCAGCTACTGCAGCAGAAACTACAACTGTACCATCTACAGCTTTAGTTGCTACAATGGAAATAACAAATGCATCCACTACAGCGTCAATTACTACAATGGAAACTACAGTTGCTAACACATCAGTTACTACAGTAGAAACTACAACTGTACCATCTACAGCTTCAGTTGCTACAATGGAAATAACAAATGCATCCACTACAGCCTCAATTACTACAATGGAAACTACAGTTGCTAACACATCAGTTACTACAGTAGAAACTACAACTGTACCATCTACAGCTTCAGTTGCTACAAAGGAAATAACAAATGCATCCACTACAGCGTTAATTACTACAATGGAAACTACAGTTGCTAACACATCAGTTACTGCAGCAGAAAGTACAACTGTACCATCTACACCTTCAGTTGCTACAATGGAAATAACAAATGCATCCACCACAGCCTCAACTACTACAATGGAAACTACAGTTGCTAACACATCAGTTACTACAGTAGAAACTACAACTGTACCATCTACAGCTTTAGTTGCTACAATGGAAATAACAAATGCATCCACTACAGCGTCAATTACTACAATGGAAACTACAGTTGCTAACACATCAGTTACTACAGTAGAAACTACAACTGTACCATCTACAGCTTCAGTTTCTACAATGGAAATAACAAATGCATCCACTACAGCGTCAATTACTACAATGGAAACGACAGTTGCTAACACATCAGTTACTACAGTAGAAACTACAACTGTACCATCTACATCTTCAGTTTCTACAAAGGAAATAACAAATGCATCCACTACAGCCTCACTTACTACAATGGAAACTACAGTTGCTAACACATCAGCTACTGCAGCAGAAACTACAACTGTACCATCTACAGCTTCAGTTGCTACAAAGGAAATAACAAATGCATCCACTACAGCCTCAATTACTACAATGGGAACTACAGTTGCTAACACATCAGTTACGACAATACAAACTACAACTGTACCATCTACAGCTTCAGTTTCCACAAAGGAAATAACAAATGCATCCACTACAGCCTCACTTACTACAATGGAAACAACAGTTGCTAACACATCAGTTACGACAATAGAAACTACAACTGTACCATCTACAGCTTTAATTTCTACAAAGGAAATAACAAATGCATCCACTACAGCGTCAATTACCACAATGGAAACTACAGTTGCTAACACATCAGCTACTGCAGCAGAAACTACAACTGTACCATCTACAGCTTCAGTTTCCACAAAGGAAATAACAAATGCATCCACTACAGCCTCACTTACTACAATGGAAACTACAGTTGCTAACACATCAGTTACTACAGTAGAAACTACAACTGTACCATCTACATCTTCAGTTTATACAATGGAAATAACAAATGCATCCACCACAGCCTCAATTACTACAATGGAAACTACAGTTGCTAACACATCAGTTACGACAATACAAACTACAACTGTACCATCTACAGCTTCAGTTGCTACAATGGAAATAACAAATGCATCCACTACAGCCTCACTTACTACAATGGAAACTACAGTTGCTAACACATCAGTTACGACAATAGAAACTACAACTGTACCATCTACAGCTTCAGTTTCCACAAAGGAAATAACAAATGCATCCACTACAGCCTCACTTACCACAATGGAAACTACAGTTGCTAACACATCAGTTACTACAGTAGAAACTACAACTGTACCATCTACATCTTCAGTTTATACAATGGAAATAACAAATGCATCCACTACAGCCTCAATTACTGCAATGGGAACTACAGTTGCTAACACATCAGTTACGACAATACAAACTACAACTGTACCATCTACAGCTTCAGTTGCTACAATGGAAATAACAAATGCATCCACTACAGCCTCACTTACTACAATGGAGACTACAGTTGCTAACACATCAGTTACGACAATAGAAACTACAACTGTACCATCTACAGCTTTAATTTCTACAAAGGAAATAACAAATGCATCCACTACAGCCTCACTTACCACAATGGAAACTACAGTTGCTAACACATCAGCTACTGCAGCAGAAACTACAACTGTACCATCTACAGCTTCAGTTGCTACAATGGAAATAACAAATGCATCCACTACAGCGTCAATTACTACAATGGAAACTACAGTTGCTAACACATCAGTTACTACAGTAGAAACTACAACTGTACCATCTACAGCTTCAGTTTCCACAAAGGAAATAACAAATGCATCCACTACAGCGTTAATTACTACAATGGAAACTACAGTTGCTAACACATCAGTTACTACAGTAGAAACTACAACTGTACCATCTACAGCTTCAGTTTCCACAAAGGAAATAACAAATGCATCCACTACAGCCTCACTTACTACAATGGAAACTACAGTTGCTAACACATCAGTTACTACAGTAGAAACTACAACTGTACCATCTACATCTTCAGTTTATACAATGGAAATAACAAATGCATCCACTACAGCCTCAATTACTGCAATGGAAACTACAGTTGCTAACACATCAGCTACTGCAGCAGAAACTACAGTTTACCCCTCTACAGAATCAGTTACTACAACAGAAAGTCAAATTGCATATACAGAAAAAAATACAAATGTGTCTACTACAACACCTGTTACTACAACAACAACACAATCCAATACCACAATGGAAACTACAGTTGCTAACACATCAGTTACTGTAGCAGAAAGTACAACTGTACCATCTACAGCTTTAGTTGCTACAATGGAAATAACAAATGCATCCACTACAGCCTCACTTACTACAATGGAAACTACAGTTGCTAACACATCAGCTACTGCAGCAGAAACTACAACTGTACCATCTACAGCCTCAGTTTCTACAAAGGAAATAACAAATGCATCCACTACAGCCTCAATTACTACAATGGAAACTACAGTTGCTAACACATCAGTTACGACAATAGAAACTACAACTGTACCATCTACAGCTTCAGTTTCTACAAAGGAAATAACAAATGCATCCACTACAGCCTCACTTACTACAATGGAAACTACAGGTGCTAACACATCAGCTACTGCAGCAGAAACTACAACTGTACCATCTACAGCTTCACTTGCTACAATGGAAATAACAAATGCATCCACTACAGCCTCAATTACTACAATGGAAACTACAGGTGCTAACTCATCAGCTTCTGCAGCAGAAACTACAACTGTACCATCTACAGCTTCACTTGCTACAATGGAAATAACAAATGCATCCACTACAGCCTCACTTTCTACAATGGAAACTACAGTTGCTAACACATCAGTTACTGCAGCAGAAACTACAGTTTACCCCTCTACAGAATCAGTTACTACAACAGAAAGTCAAATTGCATATACAGAAAAAAATACAAATGTGTCTACTACAACACCTGTTACTACAACAACAACACAATCCAATACCACAATGGAAACTACAGTTGCTAACACATCAGTTACTGCAGCAGAAAGTACAACTGTACCATCTACAGCTTCAGTTGCTACAAAGGAAATAACAAATGCATCCACTACAGCCTCAATTACTACAATGGAAACTACAGTTGCTAACACATCAGTTACGACAATACAAACTACAACTGTACCATCTACAGCTTCAGTTTCTACAAAGGAAATAACAAATGCATCCACTACAGCCTCACTTACTACAATGGAAACAACAGTTGCTAACACATCAGCTACTGCAGGAGAAACTACAGTTTCCCCCTCTAGAGCATCAGTTACTGCAACAGAAAGTACAATTGCACATACTACACCCCTTGATACAGTAAAATATACAAATGTGTCTACTACAATACCCGTTACTACAACAACAACACAATCCAATACCACAATGGTTACTACAACAAGAACAGCACCCACCACCACACAGGCCCCCAATTCTACTTCTGCAAGCTATACCAGTATGAAGCCGAGTGTTACCAGCAGAAACAGCACTACAATTAACTCCACAGTCACAGGAGGTAAGTCTTATTCAAAATAGTATATTTTTAGGGCTATCTTAAGCTAGGGCAATTTTCGGGGGCCCATGAGAGATGTTGGAGAGCCACTACAATTTATTTGTATGGAGAAGACCCAACCAGCCAGTACAGATGGGTGGTATGGGGGCGAATAAGAGGTAAAATAAGTATGGGTGGGACCCGGTGAAACTGTAGAGGACGTTGTAGAGAACTTCCCAAAATTGTTGAATACTGCATGTGATCCATGTGCATTGCATTAATGAAGAGGACAGGGGTATATGGTGAATTGCCCAAGGGCTCCCTAGGCTCCCTCATGATAGTCTCCTGTAGATGAGTGCTTCTCTACAGCTCATCTTCAGTGGATAATGGTGCATAATAGAGTAGCAGGTCCTTAGGTCTAGGGACTGCACACCCAATGCCCCAAAACCTGGGGCAAGTTGTCCTGTTGGGTGATGGACTCCCCATTGTGCTGTTGTTTAACGGGCCAGCTGGGATCTCCTTTGTAACTGATCCATTTAGACTACGGAGGCAACTATGATATCTCTACCAGGTGCCACACATTATGCTTCGGCTGACCATGCTTTTCCTCAGCAGCTGTCATCTTCTCTGCCAAGATATGACATCATAGCGCATACCTCACAACTTCTACCCCAAGGGACATCGGGATAGAGTGTCTCAATCAGCATTGTCCCGCACAAAGTTGCAAAGTATGTCCAGCACTCAGCAGGGAGAATGGCAGCCGCTGGTTTTGCTACTCCAGGTCTTAGGCCTAGCTTAAAAACCTTTTACATTGTACTTCACTGAGAAGGTGGTAGATAAATGGAACAGCCTTCCAGTAGAGGTGCTAGATGTTTACTAGTGAGGAGATTTAAACAAGCGCATGAGCTGATTAGATGAATTGAATTGCAGCCAGATTATCACTTTCTGTCCAGCTATAAGGACAACAGTAAATATGAAATGTCTGTCTTGCCCTGTGTGGACCCCATTTTGTGAATTAGGTGCAAGAGTGGGGCAGTAATACACTATACCTTAGAGACATACGCATACTCGGGAACTCCTGGAGAAGCGATGATTCTCCGGTTCTCCGGGTCAACACCAAACACTCCCGCCCGTTACCCCTTTAAATGGGGTTGTTTCCCGCGATGTCAGCTGGACCACCTACCAACGTCAGTGGGCAGTGCTGGCCACGTCCTGGAAGAGTAAGCTCCGGGTAGCCGGAGCCCAAAAGTTCCCTGGTGTGGCTATATGGCTCGGCTGCTTTGCTGTTTTTCTTCCCCTTGAAAACCTCAGCTTGTGAATTGCTCTTGTTGTTAACATTTTTTACTCTCTTTTAACAGGAATTTCTGTATTGAACTTTAAAATACAGAGCTCTGAGACCAACTACGCGCGATTAATGGACGCTCTCATACAAAAGGTAATTTCATGGAATGAAACGCCATTACTCAATGTGTAAGACCCCCATAGTTGGAGTGGAGCACAGAATTCTTTGAGCCCTGCCCAATGGCGACTGGTAAATACAGACCCAGGGTCATGGCTTACAGTATAACTTTCTGGAAGGTGAAACACCATGTAACTCCATAGCATAACCATAGCAACCCACGTAAGGCCAGCGGCTGACGTCTGGTGTAGCTGACGGCTGGATATCTGTGGGCATGTACGACGAAAGGCCCACCTGATAACTTCCCATGGGGTAGAAGCGTGTTACGGACTTTACTAGCCACAAATTACATGATATTAATCTTGGTTATGTTTCTTTCCTCTGTAGACGTGTTCCTTATTTCGCCTGAAGCCTCACTTTGGGAACGTTACGTTAACCTGGGGAGCAACCAGAACATCGGTGAATTGCGCCTCGGTGACGGGGGTTGCCTTTTAACCAAGAACTAATATATTAACTGTATTTTATTTGAGATCAGTGTATTTGTTTGGATTGGACACCATTTATTGGATCATCACGATAGATTATCACGGACCCATAAAAAGGAATCTCTCTCGTATGATCCCCAAACAGGGTCTGCCCCGGATCAGCCATTTTGGGGCCTTCGCTCCAGGACTACCTAGGAAAAACCCTTCATCGGGTATATATTGTGCGTTATACATACGTATACGGTTTTATATTTATACTGTTTGTACATTATATTGCTTTGTAACATGTTTGGTTATTTATTTATCACAACATTTTCTTTATTAGACGCCTTATAGCAATTTGTAAATAAAGATACATGTATACAGTGGCTGTGCATTTTCTAACCATGTTTTATATAATTTCCCTATAAGTTATAAAACTAAAAAATACTTACTACAGTTTTTTCTTTGTTTTTTTCTTTGGATGTGTCCCTGTTGCAGGATACTTTTCACCATAATGATACCTCAGCTTTTCAGGAAAGGCTTAGCTATATATATATATATAATTAGCTTGGCATGGATGGCATCACAGGATATTTTAGAAAAGTACTGAAAAAAATAAAATGTTTTTTTTAACCCCTTAAGGACAATGGGCGGTCCCTAAACCCATTGAAAACAATGCATTTTGAGCCCGTACATGTACAGGCTTTGTCATTAAGGGGTTAAAACTTTTGCCCCCCCCTTAGTAAATGTATCCAACACACGTGTATATTGCACATGCAGTCCATGTAGATGACAATACAAAAAATATCACTAGGTACGCACATATAGGTTAAATGTCATAACTGTACGCAGTAACACAATCTAGGAGGAAAGTTCAGGTTTCCACAGGTGTGCCGCCCTTTCTTCGCCTCTCTACCTGCTTCTGCAGCTCTGATACCATTTTTTGTAATGTAAAATGCATGTGTGCATTATATTTTTTAATTATTTAGAGATATGTGGTATGTGGCGATGTCTGATTCCTGTATGACCTGGATTTTTTTTGTTGTTATTGAGTTGAGTTATGAATTAAGTTGATATAAGAAAGAATATGCCTGATATCAAGTTATCATTCTATTAATGTAATAAGGGTCCTTATATCAAGATGCAGGAGTGAGCCTAGGGTTAGTGGCACCTAGGTGAAGTATTTCATCAGACCCACCCTCCCCAGTATGTAAAACATATGCAAATACTAACACACAAACTCACTTCAACACCCACTCACTCTAACACCATACACTTACACATACTATCTCCCTCTTCTCCTATACACTGCTGACACTTAACACCATGCACAAGAACACACATGGGCTAACCCCCCACACAGATGCCTGCTGACATCAAATATTAACGCACCCACTCATGCTAACACCAAATACTGACATAAACACACTCACTAACACCGTATGCTGACACTAACGCTAACATCATTCATATAGGATTTTGGAGGTACTTTTTAAAATCACAACATGTGTTCCTCATGTATGTTTATGTTTTATTTATTAGGATTTGCCACCATAAGCACTCTTCTGGAACCATATTTCAGGGGCAGGCACTTCATACGCCTTGGTTAATGTTTTAGTGTTTATTGTGTTTACATTAGAGAGTCACCTTGCTGCTCTGAGGTTTTATTTGAAATAGCAGTCACATAACAGCCATTATACGGTGTTTTCCTACCCTGAGGGCCAGGTGGTCCCTGTGGTATTTTAGACGATGGCTTCCAGGCTTTTTTGGTAAATGGTTGAATTGTATAATGGACGGATTCAGCAAGAAGGCGATAGGAGCAAAACTATAAGGGGGTCTTATTGTCTAAGCTGTCGTTATGGTCCGTCATTTTTGGATTATTGTTAAAACTAAACCGTTCAATGACCCCTTCTCTAGCTTTGGCTTCCATATGTGGTCAACCATACTCAACCCTTCTTTAAAAACACCATTTTTGATGCTTGATATAAGTGATATTATGATGTTTTGAGTTGTATTTAGAGAAACCGTCGTCCTGAAATTCAAGATACAAACTTCGCATTCTGTTGAAGGCTGAAAACATTGCTCTTATGAACGGGGTAAATGGAAAGGAGTGATCATTTCTACTTTTCCCTTCACGTCACAAAAAAAAACTATTTTACCAACATGTTTCGGATTAATATCCCGTTTAACCGGTTAGTCCGATATAACGCACAGGGCCAATGCCGTCATCACTGCAGGGGAATTTCCCACGGCCGGTCCTACATAATGAATAACAATAATAATCAAATATATGTAGAATTCTAAAAATGCACGCCTATGAAGATAATCTACAATAGTCATTTACAACATTAACCCCATCTGCGCTGGATTTCTGATTAGTCTCATGTTATTTAAATGGACAAAATCTGCTTTCCTTTCCAAAACAAGGACATTTGAAACAAGTGACCCCCAACCTTTGAATGGTAGTGTACAGTATATATATATATATATATATGATACAAATGGCAATGGGTTCTAAATATAGAGATAAGTACATTTAATCCTAATATTATTAGAAGATTATTACAAATAATAGCATAATCAAAAATGCAAATTCATATACTATTTCCTAACTCTAAACAATCACTCCAATAAACAGAGTGAATTAAGTGTTTGAGTTGCTTATTTTTTTGTTGTTGTTTACACAATACAATACCTTTAAACGCTCCTGTTTTGTCCATGACATAAAGAACCTATGGATACCTATGACATCAAATCATTCTTGCCCACCTATAGAAATTCTATTGTGAAATTCATGCTTCAATGAATGTTGATTTAAAAAAAAAAAAATTAAATAAATAAAAATAAAAATAATAATAATAAAATAAATAAATAAATATATATATATGTATTACAGATATGTACCCTTATTTTTCTACAAAATAAAATTGAAGTTATGCAGCTGACCTGGAGACAGAAACCAAAAACCATTAAAAAAATGTAATATAAATAAAGTAGTTAATAAATATTGGCTTTTCATTAATAGATATGTTCTTATGTTGATATTTCCATGTACAGATATGAATTGAATTTCAGTATTATTAGCCAATTCCATTATTATTTATAATATTTCAAAAAATGACATTTATTTTCTATAAATCTAGTATAGGTTTATGTGGGGAAAACGGCATTTTTTGCAATGCCAAAACTGTGTGAAATCACATTGATAATGAATGAGTGTGTGAGTGAATGAATGAGTGCTTCGGGGCAGGAATGGGACAGGCAGGATGTTTAGGGGAGGTGGCACAGGCAGGGGCAGAAGTGGCAAAGGCTGCCTGCTAAAGGGGCAACGATGGCACAGGCAGCCTGCTAAAGAAGCAGAGGCCTAGCACATCGATGTCTGTCTCAGTGTATAGTGTATGGGAGTTATGCTGTACCATATCTGTTCAGTAAATGTAATTTATTTAAACTTATTTAATTTATTTAAATTGTTGATGATGTATGTATGGGTAAAAGAAGGCATTAAGATGCAATAGATTGAAATATTACAAGGCGTGATCCTGATCAGGGCCGGCCCGACAATGGAGCCGAGTGGGGCGGAAGAGAGAGAGAGAGAGAGGGGCGCAGAGTGGTTTTCGCTTACCAAGTTGTCAGTACCCGCTCGGCCCCCCTCTCTCTCTCTCCTATCCGAGCCCTCTAGCTCGGTCTCGGTGCCGGCTTGTAATGCTGAGCGCCGGAAGATGACGTCATTTCCGGTGCTCAGCATTACAAGCCGGCACCGAGACCGAGCAGGGAGACTCGCCACAGGACTGCTGAAAGGTAAGTACAAGGGGGGAAAGGGTAGATAATGGGGGGGGGGCAGGGAAGGAGAGGAAGGGTAGATAATGGGGGGGGGCGGCATTTTTAACTTCGCCCCAGGTGGCATTTTCTCTTGGGCCGGCCCTGATCCTAATAAATAATCTATTTGCTGCATTATAGCAAAATAATTAAAGAGCAAAATGATATTCAATTAAACAATTTGGGGAAAATAATATTCATTAGTGATCTGTTCTTTAAAGACAATGTTACAAGTGAAGGGATTGGTGATTCATTTCCGGGGTGCATCACCCAGCAACAAAATTAACATTTCGCGTTGAAAGCCATTGATGGAGCAGCAACGGGGAAAGTAACAAAAAAGTCTTGCTGGTTTTGTTTTGTAATAATCCAGCTCTTAATGGGGAAAAAATGGATTAAATATATAGAAATAAAGCACCCAGTGGGTAAAACTTATCAATGTATGCTTAAGGATAATCGCCATCTAGTGATATTCTGAACAAAAAAAGCAGATGTTTGGATCATTTATAATACAATTAGAACTCTTTGTGTGCTGGAGAATATGTCGGCCAATCATAGGTGTTAATAAGTGTGAAATAATTCCTGCAAATGGTATTATATACGCCGCGGGCAATCAACGACATTACATGTGTGGTGTATATATATATATATATGTGCGGTATATGTGTGATATATATATATATATGTGCGGTATATGTGTGATATATATATATATATATATATGTGTGGTATATGTGTGGTATATATATATATATATATATATATATATATGTGCGGTATATGTGTGGTATATATATATATATATATATATATATGTGCGGTATATGTGTGGTATATATATATATATATATATATGTGCGGTATATGTGTGGTATATATATATATATATATATATATATATGTGCGGTATATGTGTGGTATATATATATATATATATATATATATGTGCGGTATATGTGTGGTATATATATATATATATATATATATATATGTGCGGTATATGTGTGATATATATATATATATGTGCGGTATATGTGTGGTATATATATATATATATATATATATATATATATATATGTGCGGTATATGTGTGATATATATCTCTCTTTATATATATATATCTATATATCCCTATTAAGGGCAGAATCACATGTGATGTTTGGAAGTAGAAGCATAGAATAGGATTTACCTGCTAATTCTGCAAATTTGATTAAACAACCAGGCAATTACTGACATATATATTTATATATAAACATCATCAAAAGTTTGGGCTGTTTTTATGGAAATCAAGGCAACTTCTGGCTGTAAAATAATCGCAAAAGGGTGTTCTATCAGCCTTTTAAACTTAAAATTGGATCAGCGAAGACAACGTGCCATTGGAACACAGAGTATGGGATGGCATTAAGATTATGGGACCTACAGTATATATAGTATATTGAAACATATATACAAAAAGCTGACAATGTGCTTTTTTGACCCTTTAAAGTTTGATAAGTATAGGACATTTAAGCTTTGTTCTTTTCTGTTAATTATGGGGCTGGGAACTCTTTTGGCTATTTTAGGGTCCCTAAAGACTTAGAGCCACTTCTGGGTTAAGAAGTTATATAGGATTTTTTTTATCATTTTGATTATATGTTTTATTTATTTTTTATTAAATTAGATATTTTCATATACTTTTGATTTGCTCAACATCTTAGCATTTATTAATTTAAATTAAACTTCATAGCGATTTTCCCTAATGGGGATCTTTCACGCAGCAGAAAGCTCATCGAGTACTGAGCCTTCAGGAATTCTTCACAGGCTCTTACCGCCTCGACATTTACGCCAAAAAAGTGGTTTTCTGGTACAATTCCATCACTTTCGATGTACAAATTGTTTAATAAGCGGGGATATCCGTGCAGCGCAGTCTATAAGCACAGAAATCCATCTTTTAAGTGGAAGCTCGCTCTGAAAAATGCAGGGGTCTTTCTTTTCCTTGTGATATTAAAGTTACTCTGTCCGGACAGGTTCTGCATGTACGTGGAAATTCTCTGCCTGTCCATCCCCCTTTTTACTCTTTATTCCAAGGGATCCTGTATTCCGTACATACGTGCATAATCGTCACAATATTTTTTTTTGAAAAAATATTTTACTAATCACATAGTGATTAGAAAGCTGGGCTCCATTGAGTTGCATGGCTGGATGCAGTACCTGTATTCAACCTGCAAGGGGAGCCAGAGTTCTCAGGAGGGTCTGTAGAGACATCATTACGTGACATTATCTTTATTTATAAAGTGCTGGCAGATTCCGCAGCGCTGTTACAGCGAGGCATGACAGCAACACCGTTTAAGCGAAGAAAGCGATTGTAAATGCCTGGCACGTCATTGGTCGTTAAGGCGTTCATATTCATTTCATTGACGCTCGTTAACCAGATATTAATTTTGGGTGATTTTTTGTCTATATGCAATGCATAATCAGATTAGAAAGTAGGTGCAGTGAAAGATTTACAAAACAATCTAGATGTTATAGAAACATAGAAAGTGACGGCAGATAAGAACCATCCGGCCCATCCAGTCTGCCCAACCTCTAAATACCTTCCTTAGTCCCTGGCCTTATCTTATATCTAGCTTATCCTTCTGCACTGTATTAACATCTACCACTTCTGCTGGAAGGCTATTCCATGCATCCAGTACCCTTTCCGTAAAGTAATATTTCCTGATGTTACCATTAAACCTTTGCCCTTCTAGCTTATGACTTGTTGTGGTTTTTACAAACTCCCTTCCTTTATCTTGTTGACTCCCTTTAAGTATTTAAATGTTTCTATCATATCCCCCGTCTGTCCCGTCTTTCTTCCAGGCTGTATATACAGTATATATATGTATATAGCACAGTGTGTATATAGCACAATATATATATATATATATATATATATATATATATATATATATATGTATAAAGTACAGTATATCTATGTATGTATATAGAACGGTATATCTATGTATGTATATAGAACGGTATATCTATGTATGTATATAGAACGCTATATCTATGTATGTATATAGCTCAGGGTATATACCGTATTGGCTCGAATATAGGCCGCACTTTTTTCCCCCACTTTAAGACTTCAAAGTGGGGGTGCGGCCTATATTCGGGGAGTCTGCTCCGGTAAGTCGGGGGGGGGGTAGAGGAGGACAGTGGCAGCATATCTCGGGGGGGAGGACAGTGGCAGCATATCTCGGGGGGGGACAGTGGCAGCATATCTCGGGGGGGGACAGTGGCAGCATATCTCGGGGGGGGAGGAGGAGGACAGTGACAGCATATCTCGGGGGGAGGACAGTGGCAGCATATCTCGGGGGGGGACAGTGGCAGCATATCTCGGGGGGGAGGAGGAGGACAGTGGTAGCATATCTCGGGGAGGGAGGGCAGTGGATCTCGGGGAGGGAGGGCAGTGGCAGCGGATCTCGGGGAGGGAGGACAGTGGCAGCATATCTCGGGGAGGGAGGACAGTGGCAGCGTATCTCGGGGGGGGACAGAGTGGCAGCATGTTTTTTTTTGATGCTTTTTTAAAGAAAAAAACTTTTTCTTTAAAAAAGCACCAAACTTTTAGGGTGCGGCCTATATACGGGGGCGGCCTATATCCGAGCCAATACGGTATATAGGTTAAGATCCTTTAACCTGTCCTGGTAAGGTTTATCTTGTAATCCATAAACCATTTTAGTAGCCCTTCCCTGAGCTTTCTCCAACATATCTATATCCTTCTGGTGATCCAGTCTCCAGTACTGTACACAATACTCCAAGTGAGGTCTCAGCGGTCCTCTGTACAACGGCATGAGCTCTTCCCTCTCTCTACTGCTAATACCTCTCGCTATACAAGCAAGCATTCTGCTCGCATTACCTGCTGCTCTACTGCATTGTCTGCCTACCTTTAAATCCTCAGAAATAATTAACCCCTAAATCTCTTTCCTCACACGTTGAGGTTAGGACAGTATCAGATATTCTATACTCTGCCCTTGGGTTTTTATGCCCCAGATGCGTTACTTTGCATTTATCCGCATTAAATGCCAGTTGCCACAGCTCTGACAATGTTTCCAGTTTACCAAATCATTTGCCATTTGGCTTCTCCCTCCAGGAACATCAACCCTGTCAGCAAATAAACAAACCTTTCCATCAAGACCATCTGCAATATCACTAATAAAAATATTAAAGAGAATGGGTCCAAGCAGAGCCGGCCTTAGGTGTTCTGGCGCCCTGTGCGGACTACTCGTCTGGCGCCCCCCCCATCCCAAAAAAAGAAAGGAATCAAAACTTGTAACAAAACCCCAATCACTATATACTACGCCAAACATTGATGTGGTGTAGGCCTACCACTTCATTGTCTGGCTTAGTAGTAGGGATGCACCGAAACGAATTCTGGACTGAAACCAAAAGTGCAGCATTTACCTGGCCGAAACCGAATATGACCCCCCCACACACCATAACACATAACAAAACAATTAAATAACAATATTTTTATATATATATATATATATAATTAACAGCAATCACATTCTTATCATGCCCGCAGATTCCAGGATGTACTCGTAGACTACTTGGCATGATAGGAGTATGATTGCCCTATGTACCCCGTCTCACTCCATTCTCCCTATCTACCCCTCCTAACTATCTACCCTCTCCCTCTTTGAAGTTCACTTACCTTTCAGAAGTCCTGCGGTGAGGGTGCAAGGCCTCTGCCTCCCAGCTCTGCCACTGTATGGAACAGTACAGAGTGATGGGAGTTATGATGTACTTTAGAGCATAATTATATAATGAAAAATACATTGGAAATGGTACAGCATAACACCCATCACTCTCACACCCTTACCAATCCACACATATACCAATCCACACACATACCAATCCACACATATACTAATCCACTCCACACATATACACCAATCCACACATATACTAATCCACTCCACACATATACACCAATCCACACACATACACCAATCCACACACATACACCAATCCACACACATACACCAATCCACACACATACACCAATCCACACACATACACCAATCCACTCCACACATATACACCAATCCACACACATACACCAATCCACTCCACACATATACACCAATCCACACACATACACCAATCCACTCCACACATATACACCAATCCACATATATACACCAATCCACACACACATACCAATCCACACATACCAATCCACACATATATACCAATCCACACATATACACCAATCCACACGCATACCACTCCACACATATACACCAATCCACACATATATACCAATCCACACGCATACCAATCCACACATATACACCAATCCACACATATATACCAATCCACACATATACACCAATCCACACATATACACCAAACCACATATATACTAATCCACACATATACCAAACCACACATATATACCAAACCACACATATACACCAATCCACTCTCACTGTCACTCTATGCTTTCCTACCTTTCCTCTTTCAGTTTCTTTGCCTCCTCTTCGCTCTTCTTCTTAGTTCTTCTGTCTTCTCTTCTTCCGGGTCAGAGGGCACGGACAGCGGTGGGCGCGGCTTCAGTGCTGTGCGCCGGGATCTGACAGCAAACCCCGGTGCACAGCAGCTGTTGCCGCGGGGATCACAAGGGAGCGGTATCGGAGGTCTGTTAAAGACCTCCGATACTGCTCCCTTGCGAGCCTGCTCCTCCAGCGGCGGACATTACTGTCCGTCTCTGGAGGGGTGCCGGGTGCCCCCATACTGGCGGCAGCGGACCCCGCGGCGGCGGACCCCGCGGCGGCAGTGGCGTCGGACCGCGCGGCGGCGGACCCCGCGGCGGCGCCCCCTGGAGTGTGGCGCCCTGTGCGGTCGCACAGGTCGCACACCCCAAAGGCCGGCCCTGGGTCCAAGTACGGATCCCTGAGGTACCCCACTGGTAACAAGACCTTGTTCTGAATATATGCCATTGACTACAACCCTCTGTTTTCTGTCACTCAGCCGCTGCCTGATCCATTCAACAACATTGGGATCTAAACCCAGAGATTGCAGTTTATTGATACGTCTTCTATGTGGGACGGCGTCAAAGGCCTGACTGAAATCCAGATACGCCACATCCACGGGCCACCGGGATCCATTACTTGAATGAATAAAACTTTATTAATTGTCAACTATGGATTTTTATAACACAGCACCACGACACTCAACCTTTATTAAATGTTTACATCATTGATCATTTTATAACCATTTATTAGCCAAACATATTTTGGCCCAGTATATAAACATTTTACCGTCAAAATAACAACAACAATGATAACCAATCATAACCATGAAGTAACCTGCTGGTATGGGCGTGTCCACCTGTATCCCTGCTGGAACTGCCGGCGTCCCCTAGCGCGGCAGTCACATGACCCTACGATTCACAGGGGCGCATGCCCCCGGAGTGTCCTGCACTTACACCTCTGTGCACCACAAGTAACCGCACCTAGAGGGTTAACTCCTGCACCGTACCAGCTTAAAAACCTGAGCCCCCGGCTAATGCAAAAAATCAGGGAGGGATGGGCGGGAAAATATTTTTTAAAATGATGACCCCCCTTTATATACCCCCTCAGGGAGGGCAATTACCCCCTCCCGTCTGGTCTTGCAATCCTGGTTATCGTGAGACAGGCCCGACTTGAGCTTCCCTATGGTCCCGCTGGACCATGTGCATCCAGACTTCCTGACTCTGTGTGATGATATTGCACCATTTTTGGTCTCCTTGTTTTTATAGATTTTAGAAGCCATTAAAATTCTGCTGATATTCTACTGAACCCTTGATGAGCCTGCTTTATCCTACTTGTTTGTGAGTGGATCTGACACCTTATTTTATTTTTTAATTGTGCGTTCATATTGCACTATTATTGTAGTTTCTTTTTTTCTCCCCATCGATATGCGCTCCATGGTTGGTTTATTGTGCTGTTAAACACCCTGAGGAAGAGAGTTATTGGAAGCTGCTTTGGATTGGGGAGTATTTATTATTATTATTTGTTTTACTACTTTTCACGTGAATTTGGGTTGTTGTTTCTTTGCTGGTTATATAGAATCTACTGAAATATTAACAAGAAATAATAAACAAAAATTAAATAATTAAACAAAAGTAATAAACAAATTAAAACATTTAACCTTTGCAGGGCTGGAAACTTTTACAGGCAAGGGGATAAGCCTTGCTGAGACATCCGATGATGGCCCAAATGATTGGCGTTGAGGTTGTTGCTCGTTAGCAGCTCTCTACTGGTTTCTGATCACACCTGGATTAATGCAGTTGGGGCCGTCTACCTCCTTCAGCTTAAAACCTACATGTAGGGAATTACCGATGGCTGCGGGACAAATGTGTTTTTGGCATTTTTTGCACATTTTGTCGCTGAAATTCCGTGTTTAATGATAGAGGCTCAAGATAAACATGATAAATGGGGTGAGGCTATAGAGATGATGGCTGCTAGACCAGTTTAACCAGTTCCCCCAGCAGCCGCTACGGCTGTCACGAGGAACCAACTGCGAGTATTAAAGACTGTTATCCCAGAACCATCCAGGGGCCGAGCGGGCCGACTATTCTCCCAAGCAGAGAATGACCCCCCCCAGCCCCATGATCCTCAGCCAGCCAAAATATAGTCTCAAGCCCATCCTGAGCCTCAGTCCTCCTGAGCTTAGATTCCAGAGATGGGATGTCGCCGACACTCAAGTGATTTAAAGAGACAAACAAATTTACGACCTGCAGCAAAGAAATCATTCAGCAAATTGTCTCTGACCTTGAGACCATTTTTTCAGGGGGTAAAGATATTCTAAATGAAGTCACCTGTGTTCAAGCAGGGATTCCAGCTGTGATAAAGCAGGGAGAAAAGCACCAATCAGGACGCTCAGATATCATTAAATCAGAGGAAAATATAAAGGAGTCGGTTCCAGAGTGTGTGACCCTGAGAATCTGCCCCTTCACCCCGAGACTGGGGTAAAAACCCTGAGAATCTTCCCCTTCACCCCGAGACTGGGGTAAAAACCCTGAGAATCTGCCCCTTCACCCAGAGACTGTGGGTAAAAATCCTAAGAATCTGCCCCTTCACCTCAAGACTGGGGTAAAAACATGTGACTCCGAGACCTTGACAAAACATAACATTCCACAGACTCGGGGCAAACCCTAGATTTAAAACTTCATATTTCTCTCTCATATCTCTAAACCCCTCTTAGACACGTTATTCTCCAGCAGAAGATCTTAAGGGACATTTGCTATGTCCAGGTGCAAAGATACAGTATATACATATTGAATAAAGTTTTCATTTACTGAGAAGGTGGTGGATCATTGGAACAGCCTCCCAGCAGAAGTGGTAGAGGGTAATACAGTGAGGGGATTAAACATGCACGGGATAGACATACGGCTCCTGAATCTAAGACGAGATCAATGACTGATTAAGGTTTGAGTCGTTACAGCAGGAGAAACGGGAGACTAGATGGGGGCCGAATGGGGCCGATCTGCCAGCAGGTTCTGGGTTTTGTATAAACATGAATTGGTAAACATTTGCTTTGAGGCTTAAGATATATATTAACTCATGATCAGGAAACAATGTCTCGTTGTGCCACTTCACTTTTTCAATCATGCAATAAAATAAACATTATGCAAACACATAAAAAAAAAATTAAAAAAAAAAATTAAAAAAATATGGGATGGACAAATAAGGGAGTTGGCTAAAGAATCAAAAAGTGAGAAATATTTGAAGATTTTTTATATATTTTTGCTATTTTTTTATTTTAGTTTAAAAAATAGATAAAATTAAAAAACATTGTTTTGTTTTGATAACTATTTAATTTGTTTTAGTTGTAGTAGCGCTCACAGCGACATTCTCTCCCCGTTTCAGGTTTGGTAGCCTGAGGAACGGACGATAGAAGGTAATTTCCTGGTCGCGGGGGAACTTCTGTCTTGTAACCTTTTTGTCCCTTAAGCTACACGAGAAGTAATTCTGCTTTCTGCCGGCAGCTGCTCCTCCCCTGATGCAAATCAGGACTTAGTCTAAAAATCCAAGCCTTATGGGACTCCCTTCAGGTGTTCAGCCCGTCAGCCGGGGAACTGTTACTTTAGTAAATCTCTCCTATATATCGCTATGGAGTGGAATAGACGCTGGCTTCTTGCAACAATGCTCTTCATCCTGCTGGGAATTCATGGTAAGATATTAATTGCTGGAAACACAAAATGTATGTTTTTGGCCCCATTTTTCTATATTTATTTTAAAAATTCCCTATTTTTTCCCCATTTTTATACAACGCATCAGTTGTTATATAGACCGATGCCGAGGTACTTCTTGCCCCTTGACTTCTGAGAAGTATTAAACACTTAATAATTCTGCCTCTTGCCTTCTTGTACAGCAATCAGAATTGCCGATAGATCCAAATAGCTCTTTACCCACCTTGCAGGCAAAAATATATTCTACTGTCACTGTCTTTTAATGTTTTTGGGGAGTAAAATTAATTGCAATTTTATATACAGTCTATAAAGGTGTTTACAGTAACAGGACATTTACACCCTGACCAGATCCATTTTGCTTTCGAACAAGGCTAGACGATTTATACAACACATTAATGCACCATGGGGTGGGGGGGGGGATCTGATAATAAACTGAAACGATGGCGGTCACTCCCTGGTTGCAGATCCTAGTTGTCTGCCGGAGATAATCCCCTTAGCCAGCGATGACATGATTATACTGCTGGGGGTAGCCACAGAAGTCTTAACAAATTCAGGGCCCATAGTCAATAGGGAGGGGGCTGGCAGTCAGGCCTCTCCAGTGGCCCCAGTGATGGAGGGTCCCGTCACAGTATATGTTGTAAGAGTGTGTATGCATGTATGTGTAAAGTGTTAGGGGATATGTATCTATGTTCATGGTGTTAGAGTGGCTGTATGTGTGTATGTATGTGTGTATGTATGTGTGTATGTATGTGTGTATGTATGTGTGTATGTATGTGTTAGTGTAGAGCTGCCCTTGACCATCATCATCCTAATTAACTTCAATACCCAACCACAGGCATTATCCTCCGACCACCATATTCATACCCCCTTATATGTGTGCCTAAACTACTTTACATTGTGTGCTATCATCTATACAATATATATGTATGTGCAACCACATATATTGCATACATTTACTAATGGGGTGGGAGTTTTTAAGAAAGTTATTTAATTTTACCCTTTGGTGAAATAAAAGGTGAAAATGCGTAACTGCCTGCTATGGGGAAACATCTGGCACAGATCTAAGAAAAGAAAAAAAAATATTGTGTAAAATTTGGTGGAAATTTACCCAATAAGTTACTTTGCTGGTGGTCCCATTAACCTCACCTAATTTCCTATAGCTGGGTTTGCTGTTCTAGAGCAGCTGGGGGGATTATTGTCGGCGGCTGCTTTTTTAGTGGTTCTTTCAAAACGTATCTAGCTTTGCCCCTTATTAATGTAACCCTCGCAACTACAATAATTGCCCTTATTGGTAACATCGGCAAAATAACATTTATGAGAAGAAACTGGAACGGAATCTTCATTTTATAATAAGACCAAATATAGAATTGTAATACAAAAGCATAGCAACGCAGCAATTTTATTATTATTTTTAATAAAAATATTTTCAAAGCTTTTCATTTTTTTAAAGAGAATTTTTTTTTAAGCCATCTTTTTTTATTTTTAAAATGTATGGCCCTGCCGTAAGATCTGTACGTTCTCAGCTAAACATTTTTATGGGCAAATAGTGTATAATTTTTTTAAAAATATATAAAAAATCTACATCTAAAAAGTGGTTACATTTTTTTCTGTTTTAAAATTTGTGTTGCGTTTTACAAATTTACAATTTTAGTTTTTTTAAGTGTTTGTAATATGTTGATTGATTGATGCAGTAAACTAATAGTTTTGTTTTTTTCATAGGCTGTGGACCCTCATCTGCTACATCAACTACGGCAGACCCCACATCATCAGCTTCAGTAGTTCAAGCGCCCAGCGATACAATGGAAACTACAGTCGCAGACAATACAACGGCAGCTGCTGCAACAGGAACTCAAGTGGAGCCCACAGAAACAGCTACAGCTGTATCCAATACAACACCATTTGCTACAACTGAAATGATAATAGAACCCATGACAACACTTACTACAACAGGAAGTACAACAAAACCTGCTAGCACACCAGTTCCCATAGCAGAACCTACAGCTCCACTCGCTTCAACATCACTTGCAAAAGAGCCAGGTTCCACATTAGCTACTACTAATGTACCTTCTACAGCATCAGTTACTACAATAGCAACCACATTTCCACCATATAAGTCCTTTCATACAAAAGAAAACACAATTGTGTGTACTATGGTACCTGTTTCTACAATAGAAACTACATTTCCACCATCTACAACATCGGTTACTACAACAGAAAGTACAAGTGTGTCTACTACAATACCTGTAACTACAACAGAAACTACAATTGCAACATCTACGGCATCGGATACTACAACAGAAAGTACAATTGCACCTACTACGTCCTTTCATACAACAGAAAATACAATTGTGTCTACTACAATACCTGTAACTACAATAGAAAGTACAGTTGCACCCAATACACCTGTTGCTTCAAAAGAAACCACAACAGCAGCAAGTACAACAGAACCTGCTAGCACACCACTTATTACAGAGGAAACTACAACTCCATCCACTACAGCATCAGCTACTATAATAGATACTACAGTTGCAACATCTACAACAGAAAGTACAATTGCACCTACTACGTCCTTTCATACAACAGAAAATGCAATTGTGTCTACTACAATACCTGTAACTACAACAGAAACTACAATTGCAACATCTACGGCATCAGATACTACAACAGAAAGTACAATTGCAGCTACTACGTCCTTTCATACAACAGAAAATACAATTGTGTCTACTACAATACCTGTAACTACAATAGAAACTACAGTTGCGCCCAATACACCTGTTGCTTCAACTGAAACTGTAGCAGAGACCACAACAGCAGCAAGTACAACAGAACCTGCTAGCACACCACTTATTACAGAGGAAACTACAACTCCATCCACTACAGCATCAGCTACTATAATAGATACTACAGTTGCAACATCTACAACAGAAAGTACAATTGCACCTACTACGTCCTTTCATACAACAGAAAATGCAATTGTGTCTACCATAATACCTGTAACTACAACAGAAACTACAATTGCAACATCTACGGCATCAGATACTACAACAGAAAGTAGAATTGCACCTACTACGTCCTTTCATACAACAGAAAATACAATTGCGTCTACTACAATACCTGTAACTACAATAGAAACTACAGTTGCGCCCAATACACCTGATGCTTCAACTGAAACTGTAGCAGAAACCACAACAGCAGCCAGTACGACAGAAGCTACTAGCACACCATTTATTACAGAGGAAACTACAACTCCATCCACTACAGCATCAGCTACTACAATAGATACTACAGTTGCAACATCTACAACATCTACAACAGAAAGTACAATTGCACCTACTACGTCCTTTCATACAACAGAAAATGCAACTGTGTCTACCATAATACCTGTAACTACAACAGAAACTACAATTGCAACATCTACGGCATCGGAAACTACAACAGAAAGTACAATTGCACCTACTACGTCCTTTCATACAACAGAAAATACAATTGTGTCTACTACAATACCTGTAACTACAACAGAAACTACAGTTGCGCCCAATACACCTGTTGCTTCAACTGAAACTGTAGCAGAAACCACAACAGCAGCAAGTACAACAGAACCTGCTAGCACACCACTTATTACAGAGGAAACTACAACTCCATCCACTACAGCATCAGCTACTATAATAGATACTACAGTTGCAACATCTACAACAGAAAGTACAATTGCACCTACTACGTCCTTTCATACAACAGAAAATGCAATTGTGTCTACCATAATACCTGTAACTACAACAGAAACTACAATTGCAACATCTACGGCATCGGATACTACAACAGAAAGTACAATTGCACCTACTACGTCCTTTCATACAACAGAAAATACAATTGTGTCTACTACAATACCTGTAACTACAACAGAAACTACAGTTGCGCCCAATACACCTGTTGCTTCAACTGAAACTGTAGCAGAAACCACAACAGCAGCAAGTACAACAGAACCTGCTAGCACACCACTTATTACAGAGGAAACTACAACTCCATCCACTACAGCATCAGCTACTATAATAGATACTACAGTTGCAACATCTACAACAGAAAGTACAATTGCACCTACTACGTCCTTTCATACAACAGAAAATGCAATTGTGTCTACCATAATACCTGTAACTACAACAGAAACTACAATTGCAACATCTACGGCATCAGATACTACAACAGAAAGTACAATTGCACCTACTACGTCCTTTCATACAACAGAAAATGCAATTGTGTCTACTACAATACCTGTTACTACAATAGAAACTACAGTTGCGCCCAATACACCTGTTGCTTCAACTGAAACTGTAGCAGAAACCACAACAGCAGCCAGTACGACAGAAGCTACTAGCACACCACTTATTACAGAGGAAACTACAACTCCATCCACTACAACATCAGCTACTATAATAGATACTACAGTTGCAACATCTACAACAGAAAATACAATTGTGTCTACTACAATACCTGTAACTACAATAGAAACTACAGTTGCGCCCAATACACCTGTTGCTTCAACTGAAACTGTAGCAGAAACCACAACAGCAGCCAGTACGACAGAAGCTACTAGCACACCATTTATTACAGAGGAAACTACAACTCCATCCACTACAGCATCAGCTACTACAATAGATACTACAGTTGCAACATCTACAACATCTACAACAGAAAGTACAATTGCACCTACTACGTCCTTTCATACAACAGAAGATGCAATTGTGTCTACCACAATACCTGTAACTACAACAGAAACTACAATTGCAACATCTACGGCATCGGAAACTACAACAGAAAGTACAATTGCACCTACTACGTCCTTTCATACAACAGAAGATGCAATTGTGTCTACTACAATACCTGTAACTACAACAGAAACTACAATTGCAACATCTAGGGCATCGGATACTACAACAGAAAGTACAATTGCACCTACTACGTCCTTTCATACAACAGAAAATACAATTGTGTCTACTACAATACCTGTAACTACAATAGAAACTACAGTTGCACCCAATACACCTGTTGCTTCAAAAGAAACTTTAGCAGAAACCACAACAGCAGCAAGTACAGCAGAAGCTGCTAGCACACCACTTATTACAGAGGAAACTACAACTCCATCCACTACAGCATCAGCTACTACAATAGATACTACAGTTGCAACATCTACAACATCTACAACAGAAAGTACAATTGCAGCTACTACGTCCTTTCATACAACAGAAAATACAATTGTGTCTACCATAATACCTGTAACTACAACAGAAACTACAGTTGTGCCCAATACACCTGTTGCTTCAACTGAAACTGTAGCAGAAACCACAACAGCAGCCAGTACGACAGAAGCTGCTAACACACCATTTATTACAGAGGAAACTACAACTCCATCCACTACAGCATCAGCTACTATAATAGATACTACAGTTGCAACATCTACAACATCTACAACAGAAAGTACAATTGCACCTACTACGTCATTTCATACAACAGAAAATGCAATTGTGTCTACCACAATACCTGTAACTACAACAGAAACTACAATTGCAACATCTACGGCATCGGATACTACAACAGAAAGTACAATTGCAGCTACTACGTCCTTTCATACAACAGAAAATACAATTGTGTCTACTACAATACCTGTAACTACAATGGAAACTACAGTTGTGCCCAATACACCTGTTGCTTCAACTGAAACTGTAGCAGAAACCACAACAGCAGCCAGTACGACAGAAGCTGCTAACACACCATTTATTACAGAGGAAACTACAACTCCATCCACTACAGCATCAGCTACTATAATAGATACTACAGTTGCAACATCTACAACATCTACAACAGAAAGTACAATTGCACCTACTACGTCCTTTCATACAACAGAAAATGCAATTGTGTCTACTACAATACCTGTAACTACAACAGAAACTACAATTGCAACATCTACGGCATCGGATACTACAACAGAAAGTACAATTGCAGCTACTACGTCCTTTCATACAACAGAAAATACAATTGTGTCTACTACAATACCTGTAACTACAATGGAAACTACAGTTGTGCCCAATACACCTGTTGCTTCAACTGAAACTGTAGTAGAAACCACAACAGCAGCCACTACGACAGAAGCTACTAGCACACCATTTATTACAGAGGAAACTACAGCTCCATCCACTACAGCATCAGCTACTAC
The DNA here is from genome assembly GCF_027358695.1 of Spea bombifrons. Classification (NCBI taxonomy): domain Eukaryota; kingdom Metazoa; phylum Chordata; class Amphibia; order Anura; family Pelobatidae; genus Spea; species Spea bombifrons. The sequence goes on along the minus strand of NC_071091.1, from coordinate 107,843,868 downwards.
AATAGATACTACAGTTGCAACATCTACAAAATCTACAACAGAAAGTACAATTGCATCTACTACGTCATTTCATACAACAGAAAATGCAATTGTGTCTACTACAATACCTGTAACTACAACAGAAACTACAATTGCAACATCTACGACATCGGAAACTACAACAGAAAGTACAATTGCACCTACTACGTCCTTTCATACAACAGAAAATACAATTGTGTCTACTACAATACCTGTTACTACAATAGAAACTACAGTTGCACCCAATACACCTGTTGCTTCAACTGAAACTGTAGCAGAAACCACAACAGCAGCCAGTACGACAGAAGCTGCTATAGCATCGGATACTACAACAGAAAGCACAATTGCACCTACTACCTCCTTTCATACAACAGAAAACACAATTGTGTCTACTACAATACCAGTTACTACAATAGAAACTACAGTTGCACCCAATACACCTGTTGCTTCAACTGAGACTATAGCAAAAATCACAACAGCAGCAAGTACAACAGAAGCTGCTAGCACACCATTTATTACAGAGGAAACTACAACTCCATCCACGACAGCATCAGCTACTACAATAGAAACTATATTTTTACCATCTACAACGTCGGTTACTACAACAAATGGTACAATTGCACCCACTACATCGTTTCATACAAGAGAATACACGATAGTGTGTACCACAATACCTGTTACTACAATAGAATTGACAATTGCGCCTAATACATCTGTTGTTTCAACTGGAAAACCAGTAAAACCCACAACATTATACACAACAGCAGCAAGTACATCTTTTACTACAGCAGAAACTACAGTTGCACCCTCTGTAATTGTACCCTCTACAGCTTCAGTTGCTACAATGGAAAAAACAAATGCATCCACTACAGCCTCAATTATTACAATGGAAACTACAGTTGCTAACACATCAGCTACTGCAGCAGAAACTACAACTGTACCATCTACAGCTTCAGTTTCTACAAAGGAAATAACAAATGCATCCACTACAGCCTCAATTACTACAATGGAAACAACAGTTGTTAACACATCAGCTACTGCAGCTGAAACTACAGTTTCCCCCTCTACAGCATCAGTTACTACAATGGAAACTACAGTTGCTAACACATCAGCTACTGCAGCAGAAACTACAACTGTACCATCTACAGCTTCAGTTGCTACAATGGAAATAACAAATGCATCCACTACCGCATCAATTACTACAATGGAAACAACAGTTGCTAACACAACAGCTACTGCAGCAGAAACTACAACTGTACCATCTACAGCTTCAGTTGCTACAATGGAAATAACAAATGCATCCACCACAGCCTCAATTACTACAATGGAAACTACAGTTGCTAACACATCAGCTACTGCAGCAGAAACTACAACTGTACCATCTACAGCTTCAGTTGCTACAATGGAAATAACAAATGCATCCACTACAGCGTCAATTACTACAATGGAAACTACAGTTGCTAACACATCAGCTACTGCAGCAGAAACTACAGTTTCCCCCTCTACAGCATCAGTTACTACAATGGAAACTACAGTTGCTAACACATCAGCTACAGCAGCAGAAACTACAACTGTACCATCTACAGCTTCAGTTGCTACAATGGAAATAACAAATGCATCCACTACAGCGTCAATTACTACAATGGAAACAACAGTTGCTAACACATCAGCTACTGCAGCAGAAACTACAGTTTCCCCCTCTAGAGCATCAGTTACTACAATGGAAAGTACAATTGCACATACTACACCCTTTGATACAGTAAAATATACAAATGTGTCTACTACAATACCCGTTACTACAACAACAACACAATCCAATACCACAATGGTTACTACAACAAGAACAGCACCCACCACCACACAGGCCCCCAATTCTACTTCTTCAAGCTATACCAGTATGAAGCCGAGTGTTACCAGCAGAAACAGCACTACAATTAACTCCACAGTCACAGGAGGTAAGTCTTATTCAAAATAGTATATTTTTAGGGCTATCTTAAGCTAGGGCAATTCTCAGGGGCCCATGAGAGATGTTGGAGAGCCACTACAATTTATTTGTATGGAGAAGACCCAACCAGCCAGTACAGATGGGTGGTATGGGGGTGAATAAGAGGTAAAATAAGTATGCTAAGACAGAAGGGTGGGATTTGGTGAACTTGTGAAATCAGTCGAATACTGCATGTGATCCACGTGCATTGCCTGAGAGCAGAGGTCCCTTGGCACCCTCATGATAGTCTTCGGTTGATGAGTGCTTCTCTGTAGCTCGTCTCCGGTGGTGGATAATGGCTGATAATTGGGTAGCAGGCCCTTGAGGCAGGTTGTCCTGTTGGGTGATGGACTCCCCATTGTGCCGCTGTTTAATTGGCCAACCGGGATCTCCCTTGTAACTGACCCATTTACACCATGGAGGCAACTATGATATCTCTACCAGGTGCCACACATTATGCTTTGGCCGACCATGATCTTCCTCTACAGCTGTCATCTGTCAGGATATAACATCATACCCCATACCTCCCAACTTCCGCCCCCAAGGGGCAGCAGGATAGAGTGGCTAAATCAGCATTGTCCGGCACAAAGTTGCAAAGTATGTCCAGCACTCAGCAGGGAGAATGGCAGCCGCTGGTTATGCTGCTCCAGGTCTTAGGCCTAGCTTAAAAACCTTCTGCATTTTACTTCACTGAGAAGGTGGTAGACAAATGGAACAGCCTTCCAGTAGAGGTACTAGAGGTTTACTAGTGATGGCCTGATTATATAAATTGAATTGCAGCCAGATTATCACTTTCTGTCCAGCCATAAGGACAACAGTAAATATGAAATGTCTGTCTTGCCCTGTGCGGCCCCCATTTTGTGAATTAGGTGCAAGAGTGGGGCAGTAATACACTATACCTTAGAGACATACGCATACTCGGGAACTCCTGGAGAAGCGATGACTCTCTGATTCTCTGAGTCATCACCCAAACACTCCCGCCCGTTACCCCTTTAAATGGGGTTGTTTCCCACGATGTCAGCTGGACCACCTACCAATGTCAGTGGGCAGTCCTGGCTGCATCCTGCGAGGGTAAGCTCCGGGTAGCCGGAGCCCAAAAGTTCCCTGGTATGGCTTTATGGCTCGGCTACTTTGCTGTTTTTCTTCCCCTTGAAAACCTCAGCTTGTGAATTGCTCTTGTTGTTAACATTTTTTACTCCCTTTTAACAGGAATTTCTGTATTGAACTTTAAAATACAGAGCTCTGAGACCAACTACGCGCGATTAATGGACGCTCTCATACAAAAGGTAATTTCATGGAATGAAACGCCATTACTCAATGTGTAAGACCCCCATAGTTGGAGTGGAGCACAGAATTCTTTGGGCCCTGCCCGGCGGCGACTGGTAAATACAGGGTCATGGCTTATAGTATTACTTTTACTTTCTGGAAGGTGACATACACCATGTAACTTCATTAAACGCATTTTTCTCTTATTTTGCACCCAAGTCATTTTAAATGAGGTATTATCACCATAGCAACCCATGGAATGGTCCTATTAGTAGGCACATTCCATTGGTTGTTGTTGAATCTTTATAAGTAGCCCTCATGAGTCCTCACTGGGCTTATCGCAGGATCTTAATAGTCCAGAAAGCCCATCAAGTTTAAATGACAAATATATGCACTGTCCCCCGTTTATGTACCCACCATCCTGTGAAACCGATAGAGGCCTGTGTTGTTGCAGCAGACATCTCCGTCACGGGACCATCTCGTGATGCGTTAAAGTCGTGTGCTGTAAGGTGGCCGGAGTCTTAAGGTTGGGTTTCTTCACCCAGCACCGGACTGGTGATGTTTAGGCAGCCCTGGCACTTTAAGGCCAGCGGCCGCCTGATGATGTAGGTGCGGCTGACGGCTGAATACCAGTGGCTGCAGTGTAGCATGCGGATGGGCATATACAGCCAGTGGCCCCCCAGGCATTTGCCGGCCCTGGCCACCCCAATATCCATTAATATGATGATTTCCCATCAGCACAGACCTTACTAACTACAAATTACATGATATTAATCTTGGTTATGTTTCTTTCCTCTGTAGACGTGTTCCTTATTTCGCCTGAAGCCTCACTTTGGGAATGTTACGTTAACCTGGGGAGCAACCAGAACATCGGTGAATTGCGCCTTGGTGACGGGGGTTGCCTTTTAACCAAGAACTAATATATTAACTGTATATTATTTGAGATCAGTGTATTTGTTTGGATTGGACAGCATTTATTGGATCATCGCAATAGATTATCACAGACCCATAATAAGGGTCTGCCCTGGATCAGCCATTTTGGGTCCTCTGCTACAGAACTCAAATTACCTCCAGACCTGGGAACGTCCCAGGGTAGGCTACTCAAGAGTTCTCCCTCCTCTAGGGGAGTGGCTTTGATATGGACAGGGTGTGACTAACTTGTGGGGGTGGGACTATCCGTGTACATGGGTGGAGCTATCAATGTGTGGAGGTGGGGCTTGCCCCAGATAATGAACTTTTAGTGGGAGGGAAGTAGGCGGAGTGTAGGAGGGAAGGGAGGGGCAGTAGGTGTGAATAAACACCGTACCCTTTCCCAGAGAAAGAAGAAACTGACTCGGAGACCTGGGGAAGTCGGGCTTCACCAGGAGACTCCGGGCCAAACCCAAAGAGCTTCCACATATGATTAAAAAGATTTTGTGACTATATAACATTTTTATATTTATCTTGTTTGTACGTTATACTGCATTGTAACATCTTTGGTTATTTATTCATCACAGTGTTTTTTTTTACTATACGCAATTTGTAATTAAAAATATATACCGTATTTGCTCGATTATAAGACGAGGTTTTTTCCAGAGCAAATGCTCTGAAAAATACCCCTCGTCTTATAATCGGGGTCGTCTTCTAATCAGACCCCAAAAAAATGGCTGGGGCCATGCTGCTTACCGGTCGCGAGCAGCGTCTCTTCCGTTAGAAGCAGGAGGACAGGAAGCTTGTAGCTTCCTCACAGAACTCTATCTCCCCCTCCCTCCTCTGGGGGCGGGGCCAGAGAAGTTGCTGGTACAGCCGGTCCCCTGCAGAAGTCTTCGAGTGAGAGATCTGCAGTTCAGGTAAGGGGGTGGGGGAGGGTTTTTGGGTAAGTATGTGTGATTAATGTGTGAAGTATGTGTGATTAATGGAATGAATGAGTATTTAAATGTTTGTGAATGTGTGTTTGTGTGTGATAGCATGGATGTGTAAGGGGGGTGGGGGTTGTAGCATGGCATAGGGAGGCTGTAATCCCACTACTATCATCCCCAGGTTCCAGCATGTACTGGCTGCCTTGGCTTGATAGGAGTGTGATTGCTGTTAGCAGCAATCACACTCCTATCAAGCCAAGGCAGCCAGTACATGCTGGGTTAAAAGGCATATCATGGGGCTGAGTGGCATATAGGGGGTTAAAATGCATTTCTGGACCTCCAGAAATGCATTTTAACCCCTTATATGCCACTCAGCCCCATGATATGCATATATATACCTCCAGAAATGCATTTTAACCCCCTATATGCCACTCAGCCCCATGATATGCATTTTAACCCCCTATATGCCAGAGTGGCATATAGGGGTATAAGGCATATCATGGGGCAGAGTGGCAAATAGGGGGGGTATAAAGTATTTCTGGGGGCAGAGTGGCATAACTGGGGGGGGGCAGGTTGGCAAATAAAAGGAAATTTAAAAAATATATTTACATGAATTAATATTTACTGGTAAAACTTTTTTTCCTATAGGGTCGTCTTATATTCAGGCTTTTTGTTTTTTTCCTAAATTAATATTTTGATTTTGGGGGGTCGTCTTATAATCGGGGTCGTCTTATAATCATGCAAATACGGTAACTTACAGTGCATTTTGTAACCATATTTTATATAATTTTCCTTATATTATGACGTTTTAAAACCAAAAAAAAAAATACTTACTGCAAAGTGGATGTGGATGTTTCCCAGTTGCAGGAGACCTTAATAATAATAATAATGATCATAATAATAATGATAATAATAATGATACCTCAGCTTTTCAGGAAAGGCTAAGCTCTTCATAGTTATCTTGTTTAAAGAATAACACGGATGGCTTCACAGGATATTTTAGGAAAAATACTTAAAAGTAATAATAAAAGTAACAAAAACAAATGTTTTTTTAGCCGCTGAGATGGAATGTGTGTTAGTGAGTACGACTAAGTGTGTGTGATTTGTGTATGTGTGTTTACACACGTGTATGTGTGTGCTGGAAGGGGGGCAAGCGGCAAAGAAGGGACAGACCAGCTGTTTGGGGGCCCCCGGGGCAATATTCGCACGGGGGTCCTGTGCTTTCTAGTTACGCCTCGGCTAACCCCCCACACAGATGCATGCTGACATCAAATACTAACGCACCCACTCACGCTAACACCAAATACTGACATAAACACACTCACTAATGCCGTATGCTGACACTAACGCTAACATCATGCATATAGGATTTTGGAGGTACTTTTTTAAAATTGGAACACGTGTTCCTCATGTATGTTTATGTTTTATTTATTAGGATTTGCGACCATAAGCACTCTTCCTGAACCATATTTCAGGGGCAGGCACGTCATACGCCTTGGTTAATGTTTTAGTGTTTATTGTGTTTACATTAGAGAGTCACCTTGCTGCTCTGAGATGTATACGTGATGTTTATTGACATTTAGGTTTATTTGGAACAGCAACCACGTGAAAGCCATCATACAGTGTTTTCCCACCCTGAGGCCCAGGTGGTCCCTGTGGTTTTCTAGACTATGGCTTCCAGGAAAGGCTGGAGTCCTCCTTCCCCTGCTTGTGTCTTGGTTTTTTTCCCCCTTAATTTTTGGTAAATGGTTGAATTGTATAATTGCCTTCAGCAAGAAGGCGATAGGAGCAAAACGATAAGGAAGTCAGTAAAATTGAAATACATGGACCTGTTAGAGAGGAGTAAAATCATTGGAGTCAATCCAAATTGGGCTCCAACGTATATACAGTGCTGGGTTCAATACCCCTCGTCTTATAATCGAGGTCGTCTTCTAATCAGACCTCAAATAGCGGTCTGACTACAAGACTAGGATCTAGGGATGTACTGATAGATCGGTGGCTGAAATATATCGGCCGAAAAGGGCATTATCCGCAAAATGCCGGAAAAAAAAAATGGCTGGGATGCTTACCGGTGCTTTGGTCGCACAGCGTCTCTTGTACCGGCCAGGAAAAGCAGGAAGGAACTCAGCAGAGTCACGTGAATGCACATCATGTGACTCTGCTCCCCTCCTTCTTCCCCTGGGGGCGTGGCCAGAGAAGTTGTTCGAGAGGAAGCAGCAGGGCCCCTGCACAAGTTTGTGAATGAGTGTGTGTGTGTGTGATAGCATGGATGTGTAAGGGGGGGCGTAAACATGGCATAGGGAGGCTGTAATCACACTCTTATCATGCCCAGGTTCCAGCATGTGCCAGAGTGGCATATAGGGGGTTAAAAGGCATATCATGGGGCACAGTGGCAAGCCTGGGGGCAGATGTGCATAACTGGGGGGGCAGGTTGACAAATAAAAGGAAATAAAAACAAAAAAAATATTTTTCTCAATCATAGCTTTTATTAAATATGAAAAAATAGTTTACATGAATTAACATTTACTGGTAAAACTTTTTTCCTATAGGGTCATCTTATATTCAGGCTTTTTCTTTTTTTCCTAAATTAATATTCAGATTTTGGGGGGGGGGTTGTCTTATAATCAAATAAAGACGTTGGGCTGATTAGCATGTGACCCATGTCCTCAACAGAACTGGAGTAGTAATGTTGGCCCTGTGTCTTTAAGGCCAGCAGCCAATAAATCACAGGGGTGCTACTGCGCTCTACAAATTGTAGGAGGTGCTGTTGGGCCCCTAGCCAACCAGGCATTTGCCCAGTATGCCCAATGGGCCAATCCGAGTTGAGGAATGCTTTGTAGAGCTGTAGGATTTACAGTTTCAGTTGGCTTCCACATGATTTGACGTCGGACATCGGAGACGGGTATTGTTTGTGCCCTTACTTCGCGGGTCCCTTTTTTCCCTGACAGCCCGTGTCGTATGTGTAGGACACAGACACGAGGTCTGAGGTCACACGGTCTCCTGAGCCATTCGGTAGTCAAACACACTTCCTCTCTCGGCAAAGCTACGACTGTGTTTTTTGGAAGGCGTCTGGGCTTTCTCTCTCTCCTCACATTTGCCATAACCTCCCCCACCCGGGGTGCGAAGAACGAAGACGTCCTGTGAGAAGAAGCAAAACCCGTTTCCATCAACGGAACGTATTACACGGAAATAAGTCATACAACAAAGCTGCTCCTTATCATAAAAGTGCCTCCTTCCTTCTCTCATCACACTTTCTGCCCCCAAAGCAGCAGTTTGGCTCCGGTAGACATTTAGTTGTCACACTCCATACACATCATTCTATGCTGTACGTCACACGTCACGTTCACACATTATTTTGTCATATTGCCAGTACTCTGCTTGTAGCAGGTAAGTTCTTACCCCAGGCTGTATTGGAACCGATGTCTTCCCTCCCAGGTTAATGGTTCTACCATCCCTGCGGTGCAGAAGGTTCAGTCCAGGCGCCCCTGGAGACCCCCCTGAGGACAAGGAAATAGCAGGGATCAACTTCAGTAGAGTAGCAGGGGCACATAGAGAGTGATACAGATATACATATATATATATATACACATGCATTGAGGATTGGCATCCCGGCATCAGCGGGACCAAACACTGGCATCAATGGGACCGACATCAGCAGGACCGACCACTGGTGCCAGCGGGGCTGCCTACCATCATCCGGAATAGGGAGGGCTTCAAGTAATCCACTCCCTGCTCTCCTTTCATGTTTCAAATAATAGCCAACTACTTTTTTTTTCTGACACGATTTTCAGTCATGTTAAAAAAAAAGCGATATAAAGGCAATAAAAGCAATGCACAGAAATACGATGACATTTAATAGATTTATTAATAGGTATTTTGTAGACTATATGGAACCACATCATTCTCGCTTGTTCTGATCCACTCCTTGGAACAGAATCAACTCACTGTATCTTTTACTAGACATTTTGGGAGGAGGTTTTATGAAATCAAGACATCTCTGCGTAGAAGGAAATAAAATCCGATCGTTTTTATATTACTATTTACAAGGAACAAAAAAAATTAAATCTGCATAGACCCATTCTGCCCCGTCTAGTCACCCGTTTCTCAAACCTTAATGAGTCTCGTCTTAGATTCAGGAGCCGTATGTCTATCCCATGCATGTTTAATCCCCTCACTGTATTACCCTCTACCACTTCTGCTGGGAGGCCCTTCCACTTATCTAGTAAAGTAAAACTTGTTTGGACAAAGGAAGTCACCTTGCAGTCCGTAGGGTCTAAACGCTCTGCGTTCCGTCAGCACAGACAGGATGACCTCTTCTCTGAACAGCAGCTCCCGAATCACCCCGTCCCCGCCACAGAACTGACCGGCCCCACCGGTACCGGGGGACAGCTCAAAACGCTTCAGAACCACGGGGTATCTGAGAACCAAGAAAGGCGACGTTAAAGGGGAAAGGCGGTTTACTATTGGTTCCCCCGGCCATTTTCTATCTAACCCCACAGTCCTCGTAGGTCACCGTACCGTTTCTCCAGTATCTCTGGGTCCGTGATGCGGGTGTTGGTCATGTGGGTATGAATGCCGCTCCTCCCATCCCAGCGTGGCCCCGCTCCTGCGCCGCCGGCTACCGTTTCATAATAACCAGTTTTCTGGTTCCCAAAGGTAATGTTGTTCATGCAGCCCTAGGGGAACATGAAGTGAAGATGCATAGAAAGGGAGGGGCGTTTGGCCCATCTAATCCCATACTTTGATCCCGCTTGGATCAGTGCTTTGTGTTGACCGTCTCACCTGTGATGCTGCACAGACGCCAAAAGCCTTGAAGATGACATCTACGATCCTCTGCGACGTTAGTACGTTGCCGCCGACCACGGCCGCGTCTGGGGAGGGATCCAGGATGGATCCTTTGGGGATGATGACGTTGATGGGCGCGAGGCAGCCCTGAACAGAAGAAGCAAAGAATACCGATTACACGACACAGCCGGAGACGGGGAAGCCGAGGGAGTGCATGCGATGCCCACCTGATTGAGGGGGATGTCCCGGCCCACCATGGACCGAAGGCAGTAGATAAGAGCAGATAAAGTGATGGCGCGAGGGGCATTGCAGTTCCCGAAGACCTCGTATCCTGATCCACTGAAATCAAACATGGCGCTTCCCTGCAAAACAGGAATCAGCTGTCTCTCGGGATACGGAAAACGTAGAGCGAGACGGCACAGGAGACCCAAAGTCTTTTCATCCCCCCTATAAAGTTCCTTAATACTTTCATTCTATGATCGCTTTGCCATACTGGAATATGTTAAATTTGTTAATTCCTCAAATGCCCAAAAAACGAGGAGCGACCCCTAACTAAACAAACAAGAATGAAGGAGAAAGCTATGAGTTTTCATTAGAATGTTGTTGTTGTTGTTTTTTTACTCTCTCCCTACTTCTCCGGCAACCGCTTCCCCATCTCCACTTCTCCGTTTTCCGTTTCTTCATCTCCGATCAGTCTTCGCTGCTTCTTCGCTTCTCTGTCTGCATTCTTCTCTCCTCTTCAGAGGGATTCCGAAACAGGTTGGAGAGTCCGCGCGCACCACGGGGCCAGCCTCTGGAGGAATAGGGGAGAGGTTCTCCCACGCGGAGTGCGCGGAGGCTCAAGCTTGTTGCAGAGAGGAGAGAAGAATGCAGATGGAGCAGCGGAGAAGGAGAAGCAGAATCTGAGGTCGAGCAGCGGAGAAGAAGAAACGGGGAGCAGCTGTCGGAGAAGGTGGGGGGGAGAGAGCGAATGAATGAAAGTGAAAACAACTCATTTTGGTGCCCAAAAAAAGCCCTCCTAATTTAAAGGGCAGGAAAAGAAATTTGTCAAAAATAATGGACCATGAAAATGTAATATGAATGGTTTTTGGTTCACATGCGCAGGTCTAATGCCCAGTTGATCTTCTGGGTTCCTTCAGGATAAATAGCTGATATAATCGCTTCCTAATTCCAGACAGCAACAGAGTTTACCCTCTAGGTGCTTCTACAATACCTTCTACAGAGGTTGAGGTTGGACAGGGATGACATTTGCTGAAAGTTTTAGGAACTCTGCAGGACCCCAGCAGCACAGGGAACCTCAGTTTAACAGACAAACGTTGTGATGTTTCCTGTGTTCCACGGGAAGAATGTTGCGTTACCTCTTCCTTGTTGATCTGCACCCTCAATCTGATTGGTGACCCATCGTCCATGTGATCTACTGACTCCACCTCCAATGCACCTGTCTGACGCTGCCAGCGCTCGGCAAACTCTCTCAGCATCTCCCTCACCGCCACCTCTGCGTTGGCCTGAAAGTGCGACATTGTGTAAAATTAAATTAAAATACTGATGTGAAATGTCTACTCACCCGCAAAGGCAGCCGGGAAAGGTAAAACGAGGCATTCGGCAAAACCATGATGGTTTAAAAAGGGGAAGAAAAATATTTCTTCTTGAGCCTAAACCCCAGCACTGTATACAGTAATGTCTGTCGGCATTGACAAAAACTTGGTTTTATCTCATTTTGTTCCAATAAACTCCCTTTATTTGCAGGCCTGGAGGCTGCCATTGTTGTCAGTCATGTGATATTTTGGGTGCTCAAACCCGGCTCAAACACCACACTGAGCTGATGCTTTATGGCGATGCTAATGAAGTCCGTTCCTCCATAGACTTTCATTATTGAGAGTGTCCGGCTGGGTGCTAGGTGTTCCTAACCCCTAGTCCTTACCTGGATGTGAGCCATGTACGCCTGCACAACCTCCAGCCGGTACGCATCAATGAGCTCGTTAACCAGCTGGATGCCCTTCTGATTGGCTGCCACTTGGGCCCGAAGGTCGGATAAGTTGTCGTGTAGATTACGGGTTCCGCTGCTGCCGGGGATAAGTCCTGGAGCCATCAAAGCTTCGGTGACGGCTGCAGAGACGCAGGAAATGGGGAAAGTAACAAAAACACCAATAATAATTATAATCCAGCTCTTAATGGGGACAAAAATGGATTAAATATATAGAAATAAAGCACCCGGTGAGTAAAACTTATCAATGTATACTAAAGTATAACATAAAGAGTATGGGACCAATATACAGCATAATGAAACAAATATACAACGAGCTGGCAATTTGCTTTTGGACACTTTGGGGCCACATGTCTCACTACTGAGGGGGCTTCTTAGAACGTTACATTTTATTCCATCAGCAGAATTGTTTCAATTTACAAAAAAAAATATATATATATTAAGTAAAAAAATCTCCCTTTTCTGTTTTTAATCGAAAACTATCCCTATTAGCTGCCAGAGATCAGGGGCCCCTAGACACATTTTTTTATTCCATCCCCTTCATGATCTGACGGGCAGCCCCCTCACCTTCCTCCTGGAATTCTCCACCTTGCACCAGCTTAAAAGATGTGAAGACGGCGCCCTCCTCCTGCAGGGATTTGGAGTGGGGGGGCATAGAGCCAGGGGTCACCCCTCCGATATCTGCATGGTGCCCGCGGGAGGCTACAAAGAACACCGGGCGCGGAGCCTCTGGCCGGAAAACCTGATGTGGGCAACCAAATAAAAATGAGCACAATCGATGCACAAACATCGGGGATCTAATGGCATATTAAAGACCTCTTATCAACCTGCTCACAGACACCCTTAGAGTGGAACTGTTGCCATTACGGCTTTTAGCATAACTACATCTATCACTGAAAGAGTTAAAACTACCACAACTACGTGTCAATCACTAAAATTGTTTTGGGTAAATTTGGGTAAAAAGTAGGGGACTATTTTAAGTTGGAGAGGTTGAGATCAGTGGCAGCGCGTGGCAGAGCCGGCATTACTGATTTCATGTCCTGAAGTTCTCTCCCTTCTTCTCCCTGGGAGGAATCATCGCGCAGATCCTGAAAGTTAAAACATGAACCACATGGCCCAGAATGTAAACATTATACACACGATTCTGTGCAAAAAGCCATACATTCACAATATCTGCCATTTATGACACCGAGAAACGCCCAAACAAAGCAGAAGTCCTTGCTCTACTGCTGGTGGCCATGACTATGAGCACCTACCGGAGTGATCACGGTGAGGTCAGGGAGATGGCTCCCTCCGGCGCATGGATGATTACTCAGTATCACATCGCCTTCTTTCAGGTCATCCTGTAGGTTTTTGATCTGTGATGTTAGCAAAAGAAACGAGTTAGAGGGACAGTCCCAAAAAAATATTTATTTGAATATTTGAAGGAACATCTAATTCTACCCCTAGACATCTGCGTCTGAAGCACCCGCTCTCCACTTCTCCAACCAGTTCCAAAGTCAGGTTCTAGCCTCACCTGGAACTGGACGGTTTCTTGCATGGCTCCCAGATGTACGGGTATATGAGGGGCATTAGAGACCAGGCCACCGTCGGGTCCAAAAAGGGCGCAGGAGAAGTCCAGACGTTCTTTGATATTGGTGGAAATGGCCGTTCTCTGAAGGATACGACCCATTTGTTCTACGGAAAATTCAGACCGGATTGTGAGTCCGGGAGGACTTAGTTGAAAGAAAAAAGGGCACTTTGCATGAAGGGGAAGGAGTCTTTAATAACCTGCGATGCTCATGAAGCGATGAGAGAAGATGGAGAGCTGGATGGTGTCCAACTCCAGCCCGATTTCTCGCGGACGCCCGCTGCCCACCGAGATCTGAATATCTCCGTATTCGGTAACCGATGCTCTGCAGTCGGGCTCCACCAGGATGGTGCTGGAAGAATGGAAATAAAGTTAGTTAAATAAATATTAAAACTCCATTACTCGACGACAACAAAGACACTTTCTGTCCTCCACAGAATCAACATTGTGGCCCTCAAAAGCTAACCTGCAGATTGCAGTCCCCAATAAGCAGTGGCGCAACTACCGGGGTCGCAGGGGTCGCAACTGCGACCGGGCCCTGGAGTTCTGCCAGTCAGGGGGGCCCAAGGGGTGCCGAGCGGTTGCTGAAAACAACCGCTCGGCAACTCTTGGGCCACCCTGACTGACAGAAATCCAGGATGCTGCCGCCGCCTGCCTCAGCGCTGCCCAGAGTGCAGTGTTGGGAGCGTGAGGTGTTTGTCTCGGGTGCCGGCGCTTCTCGCACTGGGGCCCTGAGGTCCTGGCTCGGCCTTTAAATGTTAGTACGAGGTCATAATAATCATTATGTCTGTGGTGGCATCGCTGGGACATTACCAGCAAAACTATTTTTTGTTTTGAAGTTGTTTTGATTTCATTTCAAATAATACTTTTGTTTTTTTAGGTTTGTTAATGAAATTTGAAAATCCATATACAAAAACTTCAAAAAGGAAAACAATTAAGAGGATTTTAAAAGTGTAATTGATACCTTTTTCATGGTTTTTTTTTAGAGTCCATTTAAATTTTTTTTTTTTTTTAAGAATGTACAACTTTTACATAAAGACACCCAAAAATCTAAAATCCCAATAAAACTTGGTTATTGAATAAACTTGTAATTATAATGCATGCACGTGACTCTTAGCCGGACCTGTTTCTGTCGATAATAATAGCCGGGCCAGGGATGGCGTGGTCACAGGTGAGGTCCTGCAGAAGATATACATTGCTGTCCATATACCCTTCTTCAAAGAAGCATTTAGTGACCTGTTTGGGGATGACAGAAAAACACAAACTCATCGTTTTTAACAATTTGCTCGCACAACCATTTGGCCATCGAATGTGCCCATTCCAGTTCCTCAGGGCCCCTTAGAAATCCTGGGTTTAGACGTTATATAGGATTTTTTTTTATCCCTTTGGTTATATATATATATATATATATATATAATTTTAAATAAAATTAATTGAATATTTTTCTATATTTTTTATTTCTTCAATATTATTCATCTTAATATTTATTAATTTAATAATTAATTTAAACGTCATAAAGATTTGCCCTCTAAAATGCCATGGGTCATGTCAAAGGTCATCGAGTGCTGAGCCTTCAGGACTGTGCCCGGTGCGGCAGCGAGGCCACAATCAGGAACTTTTTCACAGGCTCTTACCGCCTCGAGCCGGGGAGGCTGTCCGCCGGGCTGAATCCGGCTCTCACAGCGGATGCCCGTGCTTCCAGTCCCGCGTACTCTGATGTCATCAACGACAATCACCCTCGAAGGAATCGTGAAGCCAAACTCTGTGAGATACCTGGAGGAGAGAGAGAGAGAGGAGAGAGAGGTCACAGCGGGCCCCTAACGCAGATTCTTTCAGATTACACTAAATATACCAGGGATTATATGCATGCACTGACACAAAAGATAACATTATTTAATCGTCACAATATGGACAAGGCTGATTGCTTTTGAGTCTATTGTCTAAGGGTTAATTTAACTGACCAGATTGGACTATGGCCTTTGTTAATCTGCAAGTTCTTTGGAAGTTACAAGCGAGGGCATGTCAGTTTAATGCAAATTTGCATGTCCTCACCTGAAACTCGCAAAATAAACTCTCCCGTTAACGATAATTGCCTCTCCTCTTCCCCTACCCCTTACATTTATGGGTGACATAATTAAATAACCCTTGGGGTATATGCCCCTTTATATCCCCCTCCCCTGCTAATGAGTATAGATCCTCGGCTGTACCTCCTTCTAATCACCCATTCCATTCCCAGTCGGATGAGGGTAAAAGTGACCCTTTTGGTGAAGGATGTTCAAAGTTACCCCCTCAATCCCGGTACTTATACCAGGAATAGGGGATTAAGTTAAAGAAACATAAAAAAAAACAGTCATACCCGTTTTCCCCCTAAATTTCTCAGCCCATGGAAATGCGCCACCTAAAAAAAGTCAGCTGAAAACAAAAAGCCAAATAATCCATCCTCGGGCAGTGGCTGCGCGGGAGCGTTCATATACACTCCTGTGCAACAGCGACCCCCAGTGTTAGAAGCCTGCACTGCATCTCATTTAATGTGGAGTATTTTATGTTTTGCAAATGCTAAAGTTGGCTTTAGTGAATTGGGAGAGTTGAATCTTTAACTGCTGCTGTTTTTTTTCCAGCTTCCAAGCCAGTTTTTGAGTTTGCATTGAAACAATCTTAAGCCAGGTGTCTGATTCTTATTCTATGCCCAAGCCTTTGCTAGACCAACGCCGTATCAGTCCCGTGTTTCTGTGTCTTCCCTCCGCTCTTACCTGGAGTTAAAGGCTGCCTGGAAGTCACCCACGCGGCAGGAGCCCACGCTGGCCGGGTAACCCTTTGCAGAGCACATCAGGGCACAGTCTGTTCGCTCGTAACGCAGATGAAGGAACGGCTCAGTGTCGATCTGAGACCTAACAGAGAGCGACCATCAATCTGAACCAGGGTATTATTATTATTTAATGTTTTATATAGCGCCATCAAATTCCGTAGCGCTGTACAATGGGTAGACCGGACATAACATAACAATTTGACTTACAGAAACAACAGATCCCTGCTCAAAGGAGCTTACAATCTAGAGGATATGTAGGGACAAGACATAACAATGACATATCCAAACTGAACAAGGCGCACTAGAGCTTACAATCTAAACGTCACACACATCAGGCTCTCCTGAGTTTTAGTAAGCACCACCTATTAGTGCCTGCTTTTTGTGTCACATGACAATTAAGTGATCCCCACAAAAAAGGATGAATGTAGCAAAAATTTTACATGTTTCATCAGTTATCTCTTGGAAGGGCGTTCAGCAAAACCGTGAATGGCGGTTCTAATGCCGTGCTTACTTCTAAAAGAGTGGAACAGCAGCTTCGATATATGTGTGTCACGTGCATTTTGTTACGATGGAATGAGGCTCTTGGAGCGGCTAGCAGGAATGATCATTGGCTATCTTACCTGTGGAAGCCCTGCCGCTGCAGCGCCTCTATACACTGCCTCTCCAAGGCCGCGATGCGCTCCTCCAGGAGCGGGAACGAGTCCGCGTCGTACGCCACGGAGCAGGGTTCCTGAGCTTCATGCACGACATTGGCCAGAGCCATGCCAAACGCAGACAAGACGCCTCCATACCTGGTGAGAAGAGGAATGAGGGGCAAACAGCGGGGTATGGAATGGATAGGAGTCTAAAGAAATTCACAAAAATCATACAGAAAAAAATATATAAATATATATATTTATTTATCGTATTTGCTCTGGGCCTGTCGCTCACCCGTACTCACACTCCCAGAGAGGACACTCACTTGTGGATAAACACCGTTTTCATCCCAAGAGAACGGGCTATAGCGCATGCGTGTTGTCCCCCCGCTCCTCCGAAGCACGCCAGCACGTGGCGGGACGTATCGTGACCTTTGGCCTAAACAAGAACAAGCCCAAAAAAAAAAAAAGTAGAGCCTTTTGTGATTTTTTTACAAAGAAAAATATAATAGTTTTTTAGCACATTTTTTTCTTCTGGTTTGATTTTAAAAAAAACTAAATCCTCCCAGAGATCAAAACCCGAAAACGGCCAAGGGAACTGCAAACCCCAAGACAGACTCAAACGTACATATAGACATAAATCCAGGGCTTGGTACTAATTAGGGCCCAGACACCCAACCTTATTCCTCCAGGGGCCCCTTTGGCCCTTAGGTTTATAAGTGGGAATTCTCCAAGTTTGGCCAGAGACTCCGGCTGGAGCGCGGCTTCTCCAGGTCTCTGGGTCATCAGTGAGGAACTCCGGGTCATGGGTTATGCCACGCCCCATTCCCCGCCCCATTCCCCTTCAATCATGCTACTTTTTCTGCAGTGTCAGCGGAGTTATACGAACGCACCAAGTACCTGAGTGAGCGATCTGATTGGCCGACACATAGCTTCATTGGCCACTCTAATAAAACCCATGGCCACCTCTTCCACGCTCAGTGGTGCTCCTACCCCCGGCCTCCCAGACTGGAAACGGTTAATTTCAGCAGTAAGCTCTTGAAACAGGCGCAGGGTGTCATCTCGGGCAAGCGGCTGGTCTTCCGAGGGGCCGAAAATTTTAGGGAAGTAATCGGGGAGCAGGCGGCCCAGGCAGAGGTTGGCGTCTGTCACAGTCAGAGGTCCCCCTGGAATATATATATATATATATAGAGAGAGAAAATATAAAATAAAGGGCTGCTCTTAGAAAATGTGGGTATGAAACAATTTACATCGAAAAAGCAGATTTAAAGAGCAACTGTCCCATAAAACTTCTAAAATCAAATTGAGAGGGTGGTAGATAAGAGGAGAAGCTTTCCAGCAGAAGTGGTAGGGGGTAATACAGTGAGGGAATTAAACATGCGCAGGATAGACATACGGCTCCTGAATCTAAGACGAGACCAACGACTGATTAAGGGTTTTTTTACATCAGCTGGAAAAATAGGCACAATGGCTGCTATCTGCTATAAATGTCTGTTTTAATGAATCCAGCACTAAAAGGGGACCAGATAAAAATACTTTTTTCTGAAATGTTGTAGTTTTTACTCCATAATATAACGTTTTCAGGCAGCTGCATATCAGCCATCTGTATGATTCTCGCTCTGTTATCTGATCCCGAATCTACAAACACCCCGACTCCTTATCATACTGCCTGTGGGACACAATAGAATGGCTTAGTCTTAATCACCAAGCCGTACTCTCTGACTAATGGAAGTCTATGGAGGGGGGACTTCATTAGCATTGCCATAAAGCATCAGTTTGACATGAATGACAACAATGGTGGCCTCCAGATCTGCGGATAAAGGGAGTTTATTGAGACAGAATGATTAATTAATACTAGGTTTTTGTCAACACCTTACTGACACTACTGTATACAGCGCTGGGGGTTATATTACTGTATACAGTGCTGGGGGTTATATTACTGTATACAGCGCTGGGGGTTATATTACTGTATACAGCGCTGGGGGTTATATTACTGTATACAGTGCTGGGGGGTTATATTACTGTATACAGCGCTGGGGGGTTATATTACTGTATACAGCGCTGGGGGTTATATTACTGTATACAGTGCTGGGGGTTATATTACTGTATACAGTGCTGGGGGTTATATTACTGTATACAGCGCTGGGGGTTATATTACTGTATACAGCGCTGGGGGTTATATTACTGTATACAGCGCTGGGGGTTATATTACTGTATACAGTGCTGGGGGTTATATTACTGTATACAGCGCTGGGGGTTATATTACTGTATACAGCGCTGGGGGTTATATTACTGTATACAGCGCTGGGGGTTATATTACTGTATACAGTGCTGGGGGTTTTATTACTGTATACAGCGCTGGGGGTTATATTACTGTATACAGCGCTGGGGGTTATATTACTGTATACAGCGCTGGGGGTTATATTACTGTATACAGCGCTGGGGGTTATATTACTGTATACAGCGCTGGGGGTTATATTACTGTACACAGCGCTGGGGGTTATATTACTGTATACAGCGCTGGGGGTTATATTACTGTACACAGCGCTGGGGGTTATATTACTGTATACAGTGCTGGGGGTTATATTACTGTATACAGCGCTGGGGGTTATATTACTGTATACAGCGCTGGGGGTTATATTACTGTATACAGCGCTGGGGGTTATATTACTGTATACAGCGCTGGGGGTTATATTACTGTATACAGCGCTGGGGGGTTATATTACTGTATACAGCGCTGGGGGTTATATTACTGTATACAGTGCTGGGGGGGTTATATTACTGTATACAGCGCTGGGGGGTTATATTACTGTATACAGCGCTGGGGGGTTATATTACTGTATACAGCGCTGGGGGTTATATTACTGTATACAGCGCTGGGGGTTATATTACTGTATACAGCGCTGGGGGTTATATTACTGTATACAGCGCTGGGGGGTTATATTACTGTATACAGCGCTGGGGGTTATATTACTGTATACAGCGCTGGGGGTTATATTACTGTATACAGTGCTGGGGTTATATTACTGTATACAGTGCTGGGGGGTTATATTACTGTATACAGTGCTGGGGGGTTATATTACAGTATAGAGCGCTGGGGGTTATATTACTGTATACAGTGCTGGGGGGTTATATTACTGTATACAGCGCTGGGGGTTATATTACTGTATACAATGCTGGGGGTTATATTACTGTATACAGTGCTGGGGGTTATATTACTGTATACAGCGCTGGGGGTTATATTACTGTATACAGCGCTGGGGGGTTATTACTGTATACAGCGCTGGGGGGTTATTACTGTATACAGCGCTGGGGGGTTATATTACTGTATACAGCGCTGGGGGTTATATTACTGTATACAGCACTGGGGGGTTATATTACTGTATACAGCGCTGGGGGTTATATTACTGTATACAGCGCTGGGGGTTATATTACTGTATACAGCGCTGGGGGTTATATTACTGTATACAGTGCTGGGGGGTTATATTACTGTATACAGCGCTGGGGGTTATATTACTGTATACAGCGCTGGGGGGTTATATTACTGTATACAGTGCTGGGGGGTTATATTACTGTATACAGCGCTGGGGGTTATATTACTGTATACAGCGCTGGGGTGGTATATTACTGTATACAGCGCTGAGGCATTGCAGGGGCATTTAATTCAAGTTCCCCTCCGTTTCCAATGATCCCTCGGTGCAGACTGCTTTGGAATCCGCCCATCAGCCCAAGCAGGAAGTTGTAATCCACTTCCTGTTCTCTCCCTGCTTTGTTATAACAGACTCTAGCGCTGGGGATTGTGATAATAGTTATTTTAATATAAAATACTAAAAGAACAGAATTCTTTCTGTAAGTTTTAAAGTATATAAAATATTTTCGGAGTGGTTTTAGCCGGTGGATTGGGGGGCGACGTTACCTTTTCTGTAGCAAGCAGGACCAGGGTGAGCTCCTGCCGACTCCGGGCCGACCACAAACAGACCGGACCTGTAAACCGAGCGTCACATTGTGATTTCTACTGATACATTCCATTTCTCCCCGTATTCTGGAGCTCATGCGCGGTACTTTTTTTTGTAAAAAAAAAATCCCTTCTCTGCCTTTTGGGTGCCTTTGAGTGAGGGAAAGCTCGTTCCTTTGGCCTAACGACAGCTGAGAAGCCCCGAGGTTCTCTTGGAGCTCCTTGACCACGCTCCAGGCCTAGGCTGGACATCCATTTTTATCACACAAGCCTTAAGGGCTGGGGCTCCATTATAAAGCACATTTTGTATATATATATTTTTTTACATGATTGCACCATTTTACTTGCACCGTGCGCATGTTTCTTGATTTTTTTTTGTTTACATTTAAAAAATATATATATTTTCACCAGGAAAATATTTTGAGTAAATAACGCCGGAATTTGAGCTGGGTCCCTTAAAGGGCCCAGCGATTCTGATGAGGTAGGAGTTAGGTGGTTCTAAGAGTGGCCCCTTCCCTCTTACCCACATATCTCTTTGGGGAGCTGCGGCCCCCGAAGGAAAGTAGAAAGGGATCTGGCATCCACGGTGGCACTTTTGGCACGTTTTGGCACCCTGTTCTTTTCACATTGAAGCACCTGAATCGCGGGGCATAAAAAATGGACAGACCCGCTTCTTTAATCTCTGTTAACTCCATATAGAACATCCTCCTTACTTGACGTGCCACCGTGTAGAGGACAGTATGGAATCCCTTCCTAATTTTAAGAGCTTTCTTAACTTTTTCATCCTAACCTGAAGAAGAGCATGGACCCTCCTCCGGCAGCCACCGTGTTGACGTCCAGCTGTGGGGCTTGGATGCTGATTCCAGCTGTTGTGGCTTCAAAAACATGTTCGTATTCCCCAGCATATCTGCTGACATCTGTGGAGGTTCCTGACAGGGAAATCAAAGGATAAGTTAAGATCCAGTTGAAGAGTTTGGCTAACGAGGGGTAGACCGGACCAGTCCATCCAGCTAACTACCCAACACATCCAAATAACCAATCGTTTAATAAGATACTTTGTTCTGTTCCTTACCTCCCATATCAAAGCCAATGACAGGCTGCGGTTGCTTATGATTATAAGTGGTGATGGCGTAACCCACAACGCCTCCTGCTGGCCCTGAGAGGATAGCACGAGATCCGCTGAAGCTGTGCATGGGGGTCAGGCCTCCGTCAGATCTCATGAAGAGTACCTGCAAGTCCTGAAGGCAAAAGAAAGGCCTGGTTCCACAGCAAGAGACATCGATTCCTGTACTATAAGCGATGTCTAGAGATATGTCTTCTACTTGAGATCTTATTTTGTTCTCCACCATTCAGTGAATGTACAGAAGATATAATCAGCCTTAACAAACCACTGAAGCCATCATTAGTCCCATTCTCCTATGGATCCTACATGGTGCCCAAACTATGAGACGCAGTCAATTCTTGAAGACCAAAACTTGTCCCTGGTCACTGATAGCCCATCTAGGCCATTTTCCAAAGCACATGGTGGCAGAAAGTAGCACATGGAACAAACATGTTTACTTGGGCTGTATTTTTAACATGCATGGTGACTGTTAAATGCCACTGCTCAAGACACCGCAACACTTTGTGACCTTTCATGAAATGCCACGTCTCGTGGTGTCTCGTGACAGTAACTAGCAATTGACATTATCGTGGAAGGGGCAAACGCGAGACATTTCCACAGTTATCCTCACTATTTTATCACCCTGCTCTATTGTACAGGATGCAGATTCTCCCATTACTGAACGTTATCTACATAATGTCACTTCTTCATGGTCAACAATGAGAATCTCCAACTGTCGTTAGATGGTTTCCCTACTTCCTGGGTCCCCGATATGACCCCTGTAGATGTCAGTAGACCCTTACCTTCAACTGATTACGAAAGCCACTGCAGAACCCATCTAGATACCGTTGAATACAAGGGGTAAGATAGGCATCAGCACATGCCGTATAGCCTCGGGGCACCATGCGAATCATTGGCATCACCTCCGAAGACAAGGATACATGGGAAAACCCCAAGGAGCGTGCCAGCTCCCCTATCTGACGCTCGTGTGATGACCACCTGAGATAGAGAAGAACATACTTCTTTTAATTATGGAAGATGTCACATCCCAGAAAATATCTTTTCAGATAGACATGGGATGGTCATTCCTTTGGTGGTGGGTCTCCATGGACGTTGATGTTCCCCGGGAGATCCATGCCTAATTCCCCGCTCTCTACTCACGTGTAAGAATGCATAAGGACAACCGCAAGGCTCCGGATCCCACGAGACAGAACACCCAGCAACTCATGTTTCAAATGTTCCAGATTTAGCGGCTCCCAAACTTCCAGCGAATCTCCAGAGGAACCTGGAAGTTTAGGAAAATTCTTAAAACTAGGCCACGATTCCAAACTTTAACCTCTTCTTTCCTCTCACCTGACTCTGGCACCTGTTATGAAGATTGTTTATAATGATTTAATGTGGTCTGGCATGGTCTGCCAATCGAGCAGAGGTCAGGTGCATGCTGGGAAATTTAAAGCAGTTCATGGAAGGGGAACAAAATAACACATATCGACTCCAATGTTACATTGTAACTTCTTCAACAAGATCCAGCATGGCTGATATCCCCTGCACTCACCTACAAAGGTTTTTATGGAAGGGTCCTTGGGTAGGCCACAGCCGTCACGTTTCAGTACAACGCGCTCCTCAACCTCTATGACCTCCTCGTACAAAACCTCAGGCATCTGGATTTCCTGAGGACAAACCATGGAGGTGTCATAGGAGGTTACTTCCATGATGGAAAATACTTTGTCTGGCTTAATAGCTGAGCTCCTGGAGCCCCCCCTGAAGCCCACCATGAAACTGGAATATGCCCGCTGCAGGTGTATCTGCATCACTGTGTTACCCTCTACCACTTCTGCTGAGAGGCTACACCAGTTGTCTACCATCCTCTCAGCGAAGTAAAACTTCCCTCCATTCCATCTCAATCTCCGATCCTCTGGTGTTAGATTCCGGTCTCTTGTTGTAACTTTTCTCCTCCTCGAAATAAACTTTATTCCACTTTATTCCACGGGTATCTGTAACTCACCAGGTCAAAGATTTTGGGCCGCGCCTGGTTGCCGATATGCAGGAGGTCTCGGAAGCCCCGTGTGATGAGCAGAGCTATCCTTTCCCCCTTTCTCTCCAGCAAGGCGTTGGTGGCCACCGTGGTGCCCATCCGAATCCATTCAATGCGGTCCGTGTCCAGCGGTTGGTCGCGGGGGAATTTAATGGCCGTCTCCTGACCAATAAGGAACCACAGCGTTAGCAAATCCAACCAATCCCTCGCCAACGTTTATATGTTATATTCATTTCTTTGATGCTCGTTAACCCAATATTAGCGTCGGGCAACTTTTTGGCTCTATGCAATCTATAATCGGATTAAACAGTAGGTGTCCACCATCAACTGGAAGGATTTCCCCAAAAAAATATCTAGATGTTATATAAAGAAGCTTTACTTTGCTGAGAGCGTGGTAAATACATGGAACAGCCTCCCAGCAGAAGTGGTAGAGGGCAATACAGTGAGGGTATTAAACATGCGTGGGATAGACATACGGCTCCTGAATCTAAGACGAGACCAACGACTGATTAAGGTTTGAGTCTTTACAGCAGGAGAAACGGGGGCCAAATGGGTCGGAGTTCTAGGGTTCTATGAAGCAAAATTATGTGTATTGAGATTTTAGGGGAATAATTAAGAATTTGCCCCAAATTGTGGTTTTCAGCAAATGTCACCTCGAGAGATCTATTTATTATTAAAGCTAAAACATGGACATTATTTTGGTGTTACCCAGGACCGTTTGTTTCTCACCTCCTCTAAGATCCGTCTGATGCCCTCAGTGGGGGCATCTTGGTAGTTTGCTGGGTCCTCTGAAAGTAACTTCATTACACGGACCTTCCCACCAGGACACCGCGCGAAGACATCGGTGAAGGTGCCGCCACGGTCAATGGCAAACTGAAACTTATCCGGACCATCCATAGTCACGGGACCTCCTCTGTCTGCAGAAACAAGAACAGGAGGACACTTTCCAGAGGTTCTACGGGAAGACGATTTAATGCTGCAGAGCTGGCTTACAGCTGTTGGTGAACTCCTCTAATGCTCACCATTATCATACTGATATCACACTGAGAGGGCGGTTCATAAGCAGAACAGCCTCCCAGCAGAAGTGGTAGAGGGTAATACAGTGAGGGGATTAAACATGAATGGGATAGACATATGGCTCCTGAAAGACGAGACCAATGACTGATTAAAGTTTGAGTCTTTACAGCAGGACTAGACGGGGGCCGAATGGGGCCGATCCGCCGACAGGTTCTGGGTTTCTATATAACGTACAAACTATTTCCTACATGCTGCTACTAAATATATAATAATAATAATAATAATAAAATTAAAATAATAATAACAATAATTTGTCAATAATCCAGAAATTAATTTAAATAATAGTATTTTATATAAAATGCACCGTAATGACCTCGTTCTGCAGAGCTCCTCCTTCATTACCTACTTGACTTAAAGATAAGAAAACCTAAAAAAACACCCCTTTCTCCTTCTGTCTTCCCATCCCCCGTTCCGCGTTACTCCAGTTCCTCGAACCCCTTCCACGGGATCCTGAAGACTCCGTACAGAACGATCCGGCTCTTACCTGAGACTCCGAATATTAATCCTTTAATAGCCCATCGTGGAGATCCTACTGTAGCGACTCACTAGCGGTGGCAACCGAAAGGAAAGCGGGACGGCGCGCTCATGCAATCCGTGACTCATTGAGTGAGCTTCAGTTAATAGTTAGTGGAGTTTAGAGTCATAAAAATGATGTCTTAAACTCGATCCATTTTATAAGCCCGACGGGCCGGTCAGTGAAAGTCCCCAACCGGCCAAGGAGCCCCACTGCCCGCAAATGTTCTATGGGACGGCTTCACAATGGCCAGAAATTGGGACTGTCTGGTGAAAACGGGATGCTTGGGAGGTATGAGAACAGGTCTGATTCAAAATCCTAGATGAAGGTGGCTATACCTGTATCTCCGGATATTTCTGTATTCACCGCTCACCCGGGGTCTGACCATCAAAAACCCAGTGTGATAAGGAGATGTGTAACTAGCTCAGTACCAGGCGTCACATGAGTCTCACGTTTACATGATTTTGCACATTCTGTAACAGCAATGATTAACCTCCATCCTGACCAGATCTCCTCAAAGGCTTTAATCGCACGAGGCAACAAAGAAACTTTTAAGAAGCGTTTTCCGTTTATACGGCAACAACCTATCAGCTTCTGTTTCTTCAACTGAATGTTTACAAAATAACAATAAATGGAGTTACATTAACCCCTTAGGGACAGTGGGCGGTCCCTAAATCCATTGAAAACAATGCATTTTGAGCCCGTACATGTACGGGCTTTGTCATTAAGGGGTTAAAACAGCAATATTTGGAATGTTCTGCTGTTAATGGCCTTTAAAGTTAATCAGTCGTTGGTCTCGTCTTAGGAGCCGTATGTCTATCCCATGCATGTTTAATCCCCTCACTGTATTACCCTCTACCACCTCTGCTGGGAGGCTGTTCCACTTAACTACCACCCTCTTAGTAAACTTCCTTCCATTCCATCTCAGCCTCTGACCCTCTAATTTCTCCTCCTTTGAAATAAACTTCCCTCCTGTCCTTTGCTAAACCCCTTTATGTATTTATATCTCTCTCTCCCATCCCTTCTCTCTCTTCTCTCCTCCAAGCCGGACATATTCACATTCCAGCTGCCGTCGAGTAGAAGTCCTGTCGGGCTGAGCGGGATAGGAGTTGTAGTCCGCATGCCATGGCTAATGGGTATTTGTGGCTGGGCGCGTGGCTTCAGTGACCTCTGGTTATCCCGGCTGAGGTGTTGATCGCGCCCTACGGCTCTTTGATAAAAACGTCGAGGCTCGGGACGGCTGCCGCTGCCAGGTGCCGGCTGCCACTCTCACCGCGATGCTGCTGGCACCTGGGGACCCTGAGACGCTTTAAACATTAACCCTTTCCTAGGCCATCGCAAGGATTTTGTTGTAGCGAAGTGGTTTTGATGACGGCCCTTAAGAAAACCATGACTTGTCAGGCGGTAAAGATATTCTGAATAAAGTCACCTGTATTCAAGCAGGGGTTCCAGCAGTGAGAAAAGCACTGGCATCCACCAGCCTTGTTAGCGCCATTAGCTGTTCCTTGTTGGCATCTATGAGCCGTGCCTATCGGGGGAGGATCAGCACCATTCAGCCCGGTAATATAATGCCCCCAACATCGTAGTGCCCTGAGCAGGCGATATACGCAGTGGGCACATTCACCAAAAGGGACAGCATGGAGGATGGGTACAGGGAGCAGAGTAAGGATCCAGTCAGACCTGGTGACATTATGTGGAATTGCAACTAACATGAAAAAAGGCTTTACACATTGACCCCAAATCAATCGGAGCAACCCAGGGGGCAATTACCTGCCTGCCTGCCCCCTTGCCATGCCTTTGGACTGACCTGGGTTCCTGGGTGCAACCTAAGGCTTCAGAATGGAGTTTCTTGCAGATCGAGGGCAAGTAATTCCCAGGATCCTGCAAATGTGTCCCCCCCATGCAGTGTCCCCCCCAGCCCATGCCGGCTTGTCACAATCCAATGCATGGCTACGTAAAAGCAGCCGTGAACACGTAACGTAAACATGTGACGTAAAGAAATCCTAAACACGCATACATACAGAGCGCAAAGACGTCCTCGCAGCGGGAGCAGCGCGGTCACCGGCAGCCTGTCGTCTGGTACTCAACGAGTTAACACCTTATCCAGGCTCACATTCCAGCCATAGAATTCTGACACGCCTCTCACTCCACCAATCACAGAACAGACACAGACCTACAGGCTGCTGCTGATTGGCTGAACGTAAGCACCGCCCAACCCCATGGGTTTTACAAGGAGAGTGAGACACGAGGATGAGCAGGGTCTGAACCTTTTATTATTATTATTATCTTTTATTTATATAGCACCAACAATTCCTGCAGCGCTTCTCACAGTCCCTGCATTCAAAGGGTCCGACAAGACTAGACTCTAGACATCGGATAATAGTTTTATACCCTAATAACCCCTTCATATCCAAAAGACCAAAACATTGTCTTTTTACCATATTTACCGCACAAATTACACATCATTTTGTTTTGGAAAAGTAGGGCCTTCTTTGAAAATCATAGAAATACAGAAATAGAATTTAAATTTTTTTTAAAAACAATACCAAAATAGAAAAGAAATCACATTTTTGCTGAAACATCACAGCTTAAGTTTTCTTCTATACTGTAAGTGCCATAGCTGAACAATGACCCAATTTATGTCCAGAAACGTGTATTTGTTACCCGGAGGGCCGCATCCATGCTTTACATATTACCCTATATAACATTTTTGGTGTAAGGGGTTTGGGGTGATTTTTTAATATATATTTTTTTACTTATAGCGGAACTGCACTGTTCCCAGCACAGCACGGCTTAAACTCACTTCGAAGATCTCTCATATATTTTTTTATGCCAGTGATGTCATGATGACATCACTAGCCTGCCAATCAATTAATTTTTTTATGTATTTCATTTTTTACATAATTTCTTCTCCATTTTTTATTTATAAGGGAGAACCCTGATCTGTTTGAGCTGTGATCAGCAAGCAGAGCTCCATAGCCCTGCATCGCCAATTGCCAAAGGGGGAGCAATGGAGGCGTAGCTCTTGGCATAGCTTCCATGGAGCTTTAACACAGATGTCAACGGGGAACTCAAGCAATGGCTTTTCATAGAGATATTGCCACATTGACTGTCTATTACTCATTACAATACGTTACTACAACGAGAAACAAGCTCCTCCCCTCTCATCCGGCAATAGAATCCGAATAAACAATTTAATTCTAAGAAACCCAAGATAAGGATGTTTTTTAAGTTTATTTAAGTTTCCAGTTTTGGCTGGATCCGGTGCTGCTGACTCTGCTCCTTAACGGAGGAACTGGCGACACCAAATAGACCAACAATCTCCAGGCTGTAGAGGTGGGATGGCAGGTGGTAGTGATGGCTGTAGCTGTAGAGGTGGGATGGCAGGTGGTAGTGATGGGTGTAGCTGTGGGGTGGCAGGTGGTAGTGATGGCTGTAGCTGTGGCAGGTGGTAGTGATGGGTGTAGCTGTGGCAGTGGGGTGGCAGGTGGTAGTGATGGGTGTAGCTGTGGCAGTGGGGTGGCAGGTGGTAGTGATGGGTGTAGCTGTGGCAGGTGGTAGTGATGGGTGTAGCTGTGGCAGGTGGTAGTGGTGGGTGTAGCTGTGGCAGGTGGTAGTGATGGGTGTAGCTGTGGCAGGTGGTAGTGGTGGGTGTAGCTGTGGCAGGTGGTAGTGGTGGGTGTAGCTGTGGCAGGTGGTAGTGATGGGTGTAGCTGTGGGGTGGCAGGTGGTAGTGATGGGTGTAGCTGTGGGGTGGCAGGTGGTAGTGATGGGTGTAGCTGTGGCAGGTGGTAGTGGTGGGTGTAGCTCTGGTAGTAGGGCGGTGAGTTGTATGTTCTCCCACAGGTTGAGAGCAGACAGGCTAGATGGTTCCTGATCATATCCACGAGAAGACACTGAATCGTTCCATTGAGCACTAGAGTAAGAGAACCCACAGAACAGATTCTGATCCAATGGGGGCTCCTGGAACCTCAGAAGGTAAAAATGCTTCCTTCTGTGACAACGTCAGCAAAAAACTCTCCGGAGACGTTGGGAGGAAGAAGAACGGGGGAGCTGCTCTTCCCACCTCAAGGTCTCCCCAATCAATAAACTCAAAGAAGGGATGGAGGTGGATGGCGGCAGCTTCTTTCAGCCTCTTGGAGGGTTTCTTGCACAGCATCTTCTCTATGAGGTCTTTGGTGTCAGGGCTGAGATGGTCAGGGTACAGCCGTGTGTCCTTGATGACCGATCTGGCCACCTCTTTAATGTCTGTCCCGCCGTAGAATGGTATGTCTCCTGTGGCCATCTCATACAGTATAACCCCGTAGGCCCACAAGTCTATAGAGGCATTATACCTCTTACCTTGGTGCATTTCAGGGGCTATGTATCCCAGGGTCCCAGCAAAACCATCAGCCGTCTGCTCTCCGAACATGTTCTCCACAGCCAGACCAAAATCTGCTATCTTAAGATGACCCTAGTTGTCCAACAGCACGTTCTCTGGCTTCAAATCCCGATGGACGATCTTGCTATGGAGACACCGCAAACCGCAGACTAGTTCGGCAGCGAATAACGTGGTGACGTTGGGGTCAAGTCTGCCGAACGAAGCTTATCCAGGTCTCCTCCATTTAAGAACTGCATGGCGAAAAACAGGGGGTCCTCGGTCTGCAAAGCGGCGTGCACATGGGTCAGGAATGGGCTCCCCACTGCCGCTTCCAACACGCGCCTCTCCACCATAGTGCTGCTCCTGTTCCTCCTCAAGAAGTTGCTTCTTCTTCATCCTTTTAACGGCCAAGAATCTTTTGCTGATGGTGTCGGCAGCCAGCAGGACCTTGCCGTAGCTGCCCTTTCCCAATAAGCCATGGAAAATCCACTTGGGGGCGCTCATATAAGAAAAAAGGAAAAGAGACAGACCATAATAGTATAGACAATGGTGATTCAATAATGAGATCAACGTATTCTCAATGTATCTTGTATTACCAAACCGGAACTAGAAGAAAAAGGCAAAGACCCAATGGTGCAGTATGTCAACCAAGTATAAAAATTAAATGTATAACAAGCGCACTCACATGGAGTTCTGCACACCAGAACATGTGCAAAAGGGCTCAATCTCTCAATGGTTTCTTGTCTTTGTTCTTCTTTTTGTGGGTTCCAATAAAATGCCAGTGAATAAATAATGTAGTTATAATATAAGCGGGACCCCACACTGCCGTCAGCGGGTACCCGTAGCCCATGAGTTGCCCGGTATTCCCGGCCGTTGAGAATAACATTGTCACAGATTAAGACACTCGCTACAGGAGGAGGAGAAGACCCTGCTCTTGAGAGCTGACAATCTAGTCTTCATTCCGATGGACTCGGCCTTGACCCGGCCGGCGACAACCCATCAAAC
Organism: Spea bombifrons; assembly: GCF_027358695.1. NCBI lineage: Eukaryota > Metazoa > Chordata > Amphibia > Anura > Pelobatidae > Spea > Spea bombifrons. The sequence continues at coordinate 107,812,934 of NC_071091.1, read as the reverse complement.
ATGATACCATGGCTGAACTGAAGTTTAAAAAAACTTTATTAAACATAAAATGTCAACAAACTGCCGTCAAAACCCTCCCGCTTCTTTGTTTATGGCTTCATCTAAAATTTTCCAAAATTCTGTTTTATTTATTAATTTATTTAATATGACTTTTCTCATGTGGATTTTATCATTATGATGCTATCATATTTACAATATTTATTTACATATTTATGGCATTTACACATAAACCGCTCTCCCCTAGCCTTTTCCGTACGCTCAGATGCCTTCCTCCTTGGTGAGTGATTAGGACTACATTGACCGGCAAGCACCGCACTCATCGTTCTTCATCAGGCGCTAGTGTTTTGGAGTGAAGCATGCCGGGTGATGTAGTACTCATTGCGTCTTGTAGAGACGGTTCGGAAGTCCCGTGAGTCAGGAGCGCTGCGGCTGCCGGGAGTTGTAGTTCCCAGTGCTGCCGGACTCACGTGGGTCGCCATGGCTGGTTTGGAGCTTCTGTCGGATCAGGGCTACCGGGTGGATGGCAGAAAGGCGGGCGAGCTGCGCAAGATCCAGGCCCGGATGGGGGTGTTCGCTCAGGCTGATGGCTCTGCTTACATAGAGCAGGGGAACACCAAGGCCCTGGCAGTGGTGTATGGGCCGCACGAGGTGAGGCATGGAGGTAACCCATCTACCCCCTGTCACTGCCCTGCCCCCCCCGGCAGAGTATCTACCCCCCTGCCACTGCCCTGTGCGGGCAGAGTATCTACCCTCCTGTTACTACCCTGTCAAAAGAATGTGCCCCCCCATGTCAGTGCCCTGTGCGGGCAGAGTACTTACTCCTCCCTTACCTGTGCGTCCAGAGTACCTACCCCAGGTCACTGATCTGCCCCCCTGATGCCCGAGGGTGCTGAGCATCTTTGGCCCCCCTCTGATGCCACCCCGTGGACGCGGAGCATCTCTGGCCCCCCTCTGCCGCCCCTTGCGCGCGGAGCATCTCTGCCCCCCTGACACTAGGCTTAAACTTCAGCGCGCAGCTCAACAGGAAGCAGAACCTTCCTGGCCCGAAGCTGTGGTTTTAGGGAGCCGGTTTCCTTGGCCTCTCTTCCTCCTCTGTCTTCTCTCCTCGCCTAACCGGCTCAGAAGAGTAAATGTCGGCTTTCGTCTCTCTAGATCAGGGGGTCTCGCAGTAAAGCGCTCCACGATCGCGCCGTCGTGAACTGCCAGTTCAGCATGGCCACCTTCAGCACGAGCGAGAGGAAACGGCGTCCGCACGGAGATCGCAAGTCCACCGAGATGACGCTGCACCTCAAGCAGACCTTCGAGGCGGCCATTCTGACCCAGCTCTATCCCCGCTCGCAGATAGACATCTTCGTACAGGTGAGGCTAGCGGGCGGGCGCTCGAGAGGTTAATGCAACCGGAACTCGCATGTCTCAACATAGTCTTCTCTGTCTTCTTCTTGCCCAGATCCTTCAGGCCGATGGTGGTAATTACTGCACGAGCGTCAACGCCGCCACCCTCGCGGTGATAGATGCCGGCATCCCCATGCGGGACTACGTTTGCGCATGCTCGGCCGGTTTCATCGAGGACACGCCGCTGGCCGACCTCAGCTACGTGGAAGAGACAGCCGGCGGACCTCAGCTGGCTTTGGCGCTGCTTCCCAAGTCCGACCAGATCGCCTTGTTGGAAATGAACTCTCGGCTCCACGAGGACCACCTCGAGCGAGTGATAGACGCGGCGAGCAAGGCCTGTAAGGATGTCTACACCGTGCTGGACCAGGCCGTGAGAGAGCACCTTCAGGAGGTCAGCATGCTGGTGGGAGACCGAGGAACCGTGTGAAGGCCACCAAACCCAGCTATCTTCTAAGGAGTGCTGCCAAAGAGGAGACCGGCAAGCGGCTTCACGCGCTTTGTGTGGGAGAAGCTGAAGCTCCGTTGGGGACTCGCCAAACTGACCAAAAAAAATTAAAAGTGAAGAACGACCATACTGGGCAGAGAGGAGGCGTTTATCTCTAAACGGCTGTAAAAAAAATATCAAAAGCTATTCATGCTGGACTCGGAGCCCCTCCTCCTACGCTGTTGTGTTTTCTTATACTATAGCTGCATATAAATGTTCTTTTTAAAATAAAAATTAAGAATTTTTTTTATTTTTAAGGATTTTGCATTGAAAGCCTCTGGTGGGTTAGCGATACTCGCCTTTAGGTTGGATTAAGTAACCGGATCCCCTTCTTCTGTTTTATTGCTCTGGAGGGGTCTAACGACAAGGGGGGGGGGGAGTTAAAAAGAATACTTGCTTGAAGCAGAGCGGCGGGGTAGAAAAGCATTCGGCCGGCCTATATGCAGTTGTCTGTCGCTCTTTTTTTAATGGGACGCGTTATTTAATGCGTATAAGTGCGGGGTCCCTTAAAATTTTTGTGTGGTCCTTTTTTGCTTTCTGCAGAATCCACCTAACTGCGTTTGCCCCCGTTTCCCCTCCCCCACCCCAGCTAAATGCCCTGCAAGAGAGGCGTTCTGCAGATCTGAACACTGCATTTTAACCATTGATTTAAATGGTAGCACTTTCCTGCAGCTGATTGGCTGCTTAAGCTGTCAATCAGTTACTCTACAAACTCCCACTGGTGTCATTGAAAGTACTGACAGCTTAAGCAGCCAATCAGGATGCATATTGAAGTACTCACAGAGGATTCGTTCGCGTTTATCGATTTATATAGCGCCGTCAGATTCCACAGCGCTGTACAATGGGATAACAGGACATAATGTAGTGTATAACATAACGACGTACAGAAACAAAAGGTAAAGGGGGTTAATCAGAGTACTGTATTCTACAGTATGTCATGGATGCTGGACTGTTCCTTTAAATGGGGGTATCACAGGTCAGATGCAGGAAGTGTACTTCAGTATGCTTCCTGCTGTCACCAGAGGAAGTGGGGGGGGGGAAGACAGCCGTCTCAACATAGATTGTAAGCTCCTTTGAGCAGGGCCCTCCTGATCTGTTTCTGTAAGTCAAATATTTGTTATATACTACTTATGTCCTGTCTACCCATTGTACAGCGCTACGGCATATGTTGGTGCTCTATTAAGCAATAATAATAATAAAGCATGTATATATTTGCACGCAGGGGTCCATTCCTTCATCTGCTGAAGAAGCAGGCTGGTCAGTTTTTATGGTCTAAATTGAATTTTTAACCCAAAACACCTCCCAAGCCAAGGAGCTGGGCAGGAAAATGGCCAATCGCGTAGTAGGGGGAATCTGCCGGTGATCAGCGCTCCTCCAGCCTTGGATTTTGATCGTAGGATCAGGTGTTTGAGGAGTAAAGTATACCGAGCTGTCGGCATGGACCCGGAGAGTGCAGACCGTCATTATCCTGATACTTTACGCAGCGCTGGGGAGATCTCCCTGTCTCTGCAAACAAAGCAGGACCTGCTATGTCTTCTGAATGTTGACATGGATATATATATATATTTCTTTTAGAGAAATGGTTAATCACCCTGAGAGACTGTGTGACTAATGGAGGTCTGCACTAAGGGACTAAATAAGCTCTGCCATAAAGCATCAGCTCAGTGTGGTGCTTGCATTTAGAATGTTTTTTTCAAATCTTTTTTTCCCCAGTCACGTTATCCATTAAAGTATACATTGTACAGGGCCGGCTCAGCCTTGCTGGAGAAACCTGCCGGTGTTGGCCCTTCAAGCTCTCCCTTTTCTGAATAAACCCGTTTGGCATCTTCTCCACCGTTAAAGATATAGTAACCAGGATGGAGAGATTGTGGTTTATTCACCAAAGTGTGGATGGGTCCAAACCCTGCATAATGCAGTTCTTTCCTTATCGCCACCTTCGTATTTGTCGGCTGGCTCTGAATGTTGGGAGTTATCACGATCTGCATTCACTTACTGTGCTTGATTAGATTGATCCAGCTGAAGACCCTCCCTGTGGTAACATAACTGCTGGGGCTCCATCTGAGACGATACAGACCGGGGTTCCCAGACTGCATTACCCACAGCTGCCTGTAGGTGTCGCCACATAAGTCTCTATTCTCCTACAGCCTGCGCTGACTCCGCCGGACAGCAGGTGTCGCTGCCAGCCTCCCAGTCACTCTCTGGTACCGCTCTGTGCTGTTACTGCTCGCGCTCTATGATCCGGAAGTCGCTGCAGGTACAGTGACAGCAGCGAGAGGCGGTAAGTGTTACCTGTGCGCTTATACAGAGAGTGTGTACCGGCAGAGCCCCGTGCTGTGTGTTAATACAGAGTGAGCGTGCGGCCTCCTCGCACAGAGAGCGTGTCCCGGTACACAGACCATGTGACCTGCCTGCTAATGCAGAGAGCTCATCCTTATACAGGGAGTGCCCTGTGCCGTGAGGTAATACACAGTGCGTCATTATACACAAAGCACATCTGTCTATTCTATCTACTAATACAGACGGTGTAGTAATGCCTGCTATAATAGGTGTTCATTCATATAAACATGGCACTGGGGTTACATAGAGAGTATCATATATCGTCCTCTGTACAGGCTGACACCCCAAGGGTTAATCTCTATGAATGAGGACCGTGGGAATGAATGAATGTAGTCTGGTTGCCACAGGGCTTGCGTGGATAGGTGTCAGTAACTAGGGACGTTGGGCATCGAGCAATATGGAGATGGGATCAGAGACTAAGACCCCCATCATTACAGCTGTGGTGGCATTGCTGAGGTTGATGTGGGTTGATTTCTTATTGCAGCTGAAGCAGTGGAGGCTACCGTTATATTCAACGCTTTGTCCCTCAATTCTTGGATTTATTGAGCCTTGGATCTGTCCTGACAATACAACGGCTCGTTATCTAAATGCCCCCATCGGGCAATGCTGGCAGCCAAATCATAAATTTAGGACAGACAACTGAAATTTAGCATTTACTAATTATGGCGATCGCTCCCAGCTTAGCCCTAGTCCTGCTTTACCAAATAAACCTCTGCGTTGGTGGTTCGTTACACTTCTAGGCTACGCCCTAAGACAAAATGTATACCATGTCTCTCACAATGCATGGTCTGATGACTATGAGACGGGGGGGGGGGATGTAGGGCCGATATAAAGAGCTCTCTAGAGATCTGTTCATTGACTGAAATGTACCAAGAACAAGAGGTCGTCCTCTGAGACGGGAAGAGCGGAGATCTCATACACCGCAAAGGAAGGGATTCCTTACAGTGAGGGCCGTAAAGATAAAGAATCCACTGTCAAGAGAGAGGAGGTTCTAACAGATCCAACGGATGCCTCCAAAAAGGGGTAAAAGCAGAGCATACAGGGGTATAAATAATAGAATACACATTAATATTTAAGAGCTTCTTCTAAGATTGGCTTTTGGCGTCATGAAGGAATTTGTTGGTAAAATTTGAAACAAATGACTGCATTACTCTTAGAAGCGTAATCTAATCTGCTATTATTTTACTGTTTGATTAAAATGAGCTAAAATAAGACATTTTGGTTCACATCAGGCAGCAATGTTTAATGCATGTTATCAATCGGATTAACCCACGTTGAACCTCTACTTTCCAGTTCTCCTGTTACTCCTGTGAGAGACTCGAGAGACAGCCTGGCTATGGGGCTCCTCTCTGACCCAAACCGCCGACAGGCTCTGTCCCGGATTGTCACCAGGCTGAACACTCCTCTTTGGTGAGTAAATGTCTCAGACTGAAAACGTCTCAATATTGTGTCAGCATTGACAGAAAAAAACCTGGTTTCATTTTGTTCCAATAAACCCCCTTTATCTGCAGACCTGGAGCCGCCATCGCTGTCAATCATGTGATATTTTGGGTGACTTTCCCGGCTCAAACACCACACTGAGCTGAGCTTTATGGTGATGCTAATGAAGTCCATTCCTCCATAGACTTTTATTAGTCAGAGAGTCCGACTGGGTGATTAAGACTGAGCCATTCTATTGTTTCCCACAGACAGTATGATAAGGAGTCGGGGTGTTTGTCTACTAGATTGGGGTCAGATAACAGAGAGAACAAATGTGCAGCTGCCTTAAAATATTTTATTATGCAAAAACTAGAATAATAAAAAAAAAATTACCATATTTCTTACCTGGAACTACTAACAAAAATTGATGGGATTTCCCTTTGAAATATAATTTCAGATATGGAATTTTTGCCCTGATTCCATCATTGCTTGCAACACATTCTGCCATAAGGATACAGTCAACAGAATTCCAATAATCTATAATATTAATATTTTTCCTTCCCATCTCTTACAGTATCATCAGCTATCTGATTGGCATAGGCTGGTTCCTAGGCCTGGCGTTTCATCCCTTCACGCTGCGCTCTTATATATCCGAGAACTCAATGGGGTCCACCATGGTGGAGGAGCAGTTTGTTTCGGGAGAAAGGGCTCTTTCGTACGCCCGAGAGTTTGCGGCACACAAGAAGGCAGCTGGGTGAGTGACTGCTTGCAAAACAGGCAGGGTGATTTATGGGCAACAGCGAGACGTGTCAAAGATCACAACCTAGGGATATTCATCTTTGTAAAAAGGTATTTCCTCGATTATAAGACCTTGTCCGTACTTCTGCGGACACATTATACGCACGCTTGGGGGGCATCCAAAGACTTGCCAGACTCTGAACTGCAAGAAACTATGCACCCCCGCGACCCCCGCTAAGTCCCAATCTTCACAAAGTGTATGCTGCATAACGCAGCATCGTCTCCCACAGTCCTGCCTGTTAGTCTGTGCTCCTCTTCCCAAGTGTTTGAGAGGAACTGGTTTAAATAGCAGCAACTCTGTATGGACTGCATATCCCATGATTCTCAGGCTGCCTTAAGGTTGACTGAGCATCATGGGACATGTTGTTCCTAAAGGTGTGTTGCTTATCACTGAGCCGCTGACTGATGGGACGGTGAGGATACAAGATTTTGTACTCATGACATATATATTCAATTACCACCCCGCATTTCTACCTACCCGTACACTTATGTACCTATAGGGTCCTCTTATATTCGTCTTATAAAAAGGGTCATCTTATAATCAATCAAATATGGTATATAGATGACTATGATTAGCTGCTGTGGGTAAAAAATAAGGCATGGTGCTCTCACTGTTGCCACCTAGTGGTAAGGATTGGGGTAAACATTAGAGACATGTAAGCAAAACCTAGCTGAGTCTGTGTCTGTATTACATGCCATTACATTTATCGGTAGGATAAAATCTCAAACAATAACAAACCGGTACCAAAGGAGAAGAGGTCCCTGCTCCTGTGAGCTTACAATCTAGTCGGTTGAGGGGGAAGTGAAGCAATAGGACAGGACGGCTTGGATGGGGATGAGTTGGCCGAGTCAGGATGAACTGTGCAGGCAGTTGGTCGATGGCTTGATTAGGATGCTGGCTGAGAGTGTTTTGAGGAAAGGTTCTATGTACCTCCATCTTCAAGTAATTCCAAATATAGACTCCCATATAGTCTTTTAAGATTTTTGGGTTTAAAAGCAAAAGGTATTTGTAAAGCGCGGCAGTCATACTCTTGGTTTGAAATTTGGATAGGTAACATGATTTCCCCCTGTAGCTGCGCAGATCGAAGGACTTCAGTGTATCAAGCAAGGTTAAAGCTAACGATCAGCCCAAACATTTGTCTTGGGTCAGACAAAAACGTCCCCTGCTCCAGTCAACGGCGTAGGCTTTGTTGTTGCGTCTTAATTTACCTTGAGTGTCTCTCTGTCTTCAGGGGCTCTCCGGTGGCCTGGCTGGAGAGGACCATGCGAAGCCTGGGCTTGGAGGTTTACACGCAGACCTTTGTCCGCACGCTGCCCTTCCCAGACGAAGCCACAGAAAGATATGTAAGTCACGGCGAGAATAATGATTTTACCTGTGGTTTTATTTTCTATACATTTTTTCTGTAAGATTTTATCCATTGAGTTCACTCACAGAGCTGTCGCTGTAGTTCATAGAGTGCAACAGATGACTTTTTTTTGACATTGTTGTCTGACATATAGGCGGCATTGCAGCTGTAAAGACAGCGGTACTGGTGTTGGTTATATACAGGCAGAAATCTTTTGACCTATACACTTACTGTCATTTATTTTAAATTAAAGTGGTTTTTAAATTAGCACATCCGCTTTATTTGTTTGGGTTTTCTTTCCGCTGCAGATGGTGAAAGGTACAAATGTCTATGGGATCCTGAGAGCCCCCCGCACAGCCAGCACCGAGTCATTGGTCCTGAGCGTCCCCTGCAGTGAGGGTCAGAACAACCATCAGGCTGCGGGGCTCCTTCTGGCTCTGGCCTCCTATTTCCGAGGTGAGGAATTAGGATACCCCTCCTATTAAAAGTTACACAGTTTAATTTATAAAGCCATTTTCTGCTGTTTCCATGATAGATCACTGGTACAGGGTTCGGCAAATTTGCTTTGGATCTAGGAGCCAGCAAAACACTATTTTTTTATTTAAATTTAATAAGCTGATAAACTAATAAATTATTGGTAAATCAAGTTAATAATTGGTAAGTTTTACCTTGCTAAATAAATTGCTAAATACATTAAATGGAGAAAAATCAATGCAATTGATAAATGCATTAGTACGTTATTAAACATCAATAAAGTAATATGAATCTACCTGCGCCTGCCGCTTCTGTTCTGTGTATCTTTCGTGCTTGCGTGGGTCACGTGATGCTGAATGCCCCCCATGCTGCGCACATTCATCAGTCTCCGGCCCCTCCGCCGCTAACCTTGGGCTCAATTCTGACACACACATCGTAACACCATTCACTTACACACACTCATTCTAACACCATACACAAACATACGCTTACAGACACGCTAACACCACATGCTCATGTAGTCATCCCTTTTTAACATTGACTAACAGACCAAACATATGCAGCTTCTATTGTGCTGATTGTAAGCTCTGTGGACCAGAGAAAACACCTGGCTCAAATGGTGCATTTGGATTGGTACGTGACCCATATGAACGGCATAATCTGACTTGCTTAGTTTCGCTGGCTTTTGTGCACCTTCAGGGCAGATCTACTGGGCAAAGGACATCATTTTCCTGGTGAACGAGCACGACCTGATTGGGATGGAGGCCTGGCTGGAGGGCTATCATGACGTGAACGTGACAGGTAACGATACCGAGAGACAAATGCTCAACAGAGTCAGTTTATCAGCTCGAGTGGCATGAGAGGCGTTTAGTAAACTGTACAAATGACCAGGTGGGAAGGGGTTAAATGTGCTGTTTTGCGTCCTCTTGCTTAAAAAAAGTTATTCTTCTTGAACGTCCCAAAGCTTTTCCAAAAATATGTTTGGTGTTTTTTGTTAATAATGGAACCGTGGGTTCAATTAACGATGCTGATTCGGACTCCATCGCAGCTGCCGCGCTGGACTCTGACCTTGGGTACGTCTTTCTTGCAGAGATAAAGTCCTCGGTGATGATGGGGCGAGCTGGCGCCATCCAAGCTGCCGTTTCCCTCGAGCTGAACAGTGATGTCATCACCAGCTTCGATGTGGTGGTGGAGGGACTAAACGGGCAACTTCCCAACCTGGATATGGTGAATCTGTTCAACGCCTTCTGTATGAAGAACGCCCTCCTCTGCACCATCCAGGGCAAGGTAGATTACCTCTAATTAACCCATTATTTCTCTCCTGCTTTTCTTATCCTAGGGGTGTATTCACTTACCCGAGGGTTTGCAGGAGAGTGGAACGTTCCATCTCCCGGATGTCATTGTGCATCCTGTAGGATCGACACCATGATCTTCTCCTGCAGGAAGGACTGAGGTGACCCCGTACAATCTCACTCATTTAACAATACATTATACAGGGCTGGCTCAGTCCTTCCTGCAAGAGAAGCTTATTTAATTTGATCCTTTGTCATTTACAGTGACGTCAGGGAGATGAAATTCCCATCTCTCCTGGAAAATCCCCGTTTATTTTAGTACGCCCCTGAAATGCTTCATTCTCCTGCAAACTTACTGTTTAGTAAATACACTACTGGGCCTGTTTCTTGCAGCTGCAACGCAACGACTACGACACTTTCCCGGGCTATGTTCACAACTTGCAGACCATGCTGCTTATGGTTCTCAAGCAGGGCTCTGGACGGCCGCAGGGGGACCACGGGCTCTTTCTGAGATACCACATAGAGGCCATCACCCTGCGCGGCATCAACAGCTTCCGCCAGTACAAGTACGACATGAGTACGGTGGGAAAGTAAGTCCTTCTTTTCTCACACTTCATTCTTGATTACTGTATCAGGCTTTGTTGCTCATCCTAATACCAAACTAGACGGCAATCAAGAGTTACAAAGCAGATCAGAAGAAGAGCCGGGAGCTGAAAACTTTGTCATGATCCTCAAACTCAATGAGGGACTACATCTCCCATCCTTCTCAGCCAGCCCCTTAGCTTAGCATTATGGGTAGTCCGGCAGCAGCTGGGGGGCCGCAGGTTGGACGCCCCTGCTCTAAATGGTATTTTGCACCCTGCCCTATTTCCCTGTTAAATGCATGCAGAATGGGTTACTGCATGCATTCTTTAATTATTAGATATAAAAAATGAGACTTCTGTCTCTTTTTCCTCCTCGTCTGGCTGGCGTATACACAAGCCAGGATACATTAGTATGTTGACTTGCGCATGCTCCGTAGCGCTCCCGTTTAAGTCTCTGAAGCAGCTGCCAGTCTCACATGTGCTTCAGCATAGGTGTGAGAGGAGTCCATGGGAGATGGGCTTCGATACGTGTTTAACGTAAGAAAGGACTCCTTTAATGTGGGCTTCTGCCACCAGTTGTGTAGAATAATTATACAAATAATAAACCAATAATATATTGATAATAGTTTTGTTGTCCTGTTCTGTGTTCTCTGCAGGACTCTCGAAGGGATGTTCCGCAAACTAAATAACCTCTCGGAGCGCTTACACCAGTCTTACTTCTTCTACCTCCTCCCGTCCCTGTCTCGTTTTGTGTCCATTGGAATCTACATGCCGGCCATCGGCTTCATCATCCTCATTCTGATTTTACGAATATCCTTCTCAGCAGCTCGTATTACCAGCAAATGATTTAATTTTGAAAATAGATGTCCGTGAGATCTGCACGGGGCGGAGGTTATCTAACGAGATCATCACCAATACTTACTTGTTTTAACCATCTTCAGAATAAAAAGCTCAAGAGATAATCTAATCAGTATAGTGTTCCAGTGGCCCTTTATCACTCCCATCACTCCTGTGTTCCAGTGGCCCTTTATCACTCCCATCACTCCTGTGTTCCAGTGGCCCTTTATCACTCCCATCACTCCTGTGTTCCAGTGGCCTTTATCACTCCCATCACTCCTGTGTTCCAATGGCCCTTTATCACTCCCATCACTCCTGTGTTCCAGTGGCCCTTTATCACTCCCATCACTCCTGTGTTCCAGTGGCCTTTATCACTCCCATCACTCCTGTGTTCCAATGGCCCTTTATCACTCCCATCACTCCTGTGTTCCAGTGGCCCTTTATCACTCCCATCACTCCTGTGTTCCAGTGGCCCTTTATCACTCCCATCACTCATGTGCTCCAGTGGCCCTTTATCACACCCATCACTCCTGTGTTCCAGTGGCCCTTTATCACTCCCATCACTCCTGTTTTCCAGTGGCCCTTTATCACTCGCATCACTCCTGGGTTCCAATGGCCCTTTATCACTCCCATCACTCCTGTGTCCCAATGGCCCTTTATCACTCCCATCACTCCTGTGTTCCAGTGGCCCTTTATCACTCCCATCACTCATGTGCTCCAGTGGCCCTTTATCACACCCATCACTCCTGTGTTCCAGTGGCCCTTTATCACTCCCATCACTCCTGTTTTCCAGTGGCCCTTTATCACTCCCATCACTCCTGGGTTCCAATGGCCCTTTATCACTCCCATCACTCCTGTGTTCCAATGGCCCTTTATCACTCCCATCACTCCTGTGTTCCAATGGCCCTTTATCACTCCCATCACTCCTGTGTTCCAATGGCCCTTTATCACTCCCATCACTCCTGTGTTCCAATGGCCCTTTATCACTCCCATCACTCCTGTGTTCCAATGGCACGTTGTGTTCGCTGATCCAAGTTTAAGTTTAAGAGGCTAATTGTTGGTTAGAAACCCTTTTTGTAATTATGTTACAGCCAGAAATGTCCTTGTTTTTCATGAAAACAGCTGTGTGACCCCAAACGTTTAGATGATAGTTTAAGTTAATTCTGAATCCTTCTTGTCCTGTGAAATAGCATCGCACTCCTCGCCACGCGGTCCCAGCATTAGAATGTGTAAGTGATAACCGCCACAACTTTCCTATGTCATCCTTAACCTTGTGATCACTCCCTGGATCTGTGGATTAAACTGAGCCGATCCGAAGGAGCGACGGAAGACGGCGCAGCGGACGGAGCAGAGCAGGTATGGATGCAAACCTTAAAGCAGTGGCCCTTAACCCTTTCCTCAAGGCTCACCTGACAGTCTAGGATTCAGGTATCGCTCAGGTGTGTCTAAGGTGTTTTTGTGTTTACACACCTGTGTAATGCCTAAATCCTGGACTGTTAGGTGTGCCATGAGGGAGACGGTTCAGGAGCATTGCCTTAAAGAACAGTAATTTATAGTATATAAAAGGTGAGTTAAGGTTTCATATCTGTCTTGCTTCTCCTCTCCCAACATCATGAAACTAGGACTCAAGACCTGGATTCCTGACTCTGGCTACCCCGATCGTGATCTGCCACGCCACGGGTCTCAGCCTTTACTACCTCCCTACGCTGAGCCAGGACATGGCGACCGACCACTTTCCCGTCTCCGAGTCGGAGGCTGTTGTTCTCATCGCTATTGCTATATATGTGGCTGGTCTGGCCCTGCCGCACAACACGCACAGGTACTAAAGTAACTCGGTTGCTACCCTTTACACGCTCTTATCATCCCTCGTACAAATTGATTCGAAGCTAGTACTATGCAGCACTAGCTGTGGATTCTATACGCATGTAACAACACTGGCTGAGTATAGGAAACCCCCCCCAACATTTCTTTTAATTATTATTGCGATAAGCTTTTAAAATATTGTAATTTCTGTTTGAAAGCAATTTAATTTCTAAATAATACAATGTGTTTTGACGACTGCAAATTAGTCCAGTCCACTAGAGAAATGCGCTCAGTACTTAAACTGCCTTGTAGTAAACCAGCCAGGTACTCTGACTATTGAAAGTCTACCGAGGGACGGACTTCGTTGTCGTTGCCATAAAGCATCAGCTCGGTGTGGTGTTTAAACGGGGAAAGACACCCAAAATGATAATGGTGGCCACCTGGTCAGCAGATAACGGGCTTGCTGGGACAAAAAACATGCTTTCCTTTTGCGCTGCATTACTGGATACAACACTTAAAGAGGAAAACTTTTTTTCCTTGGACCTCCTCTTGTCTTTTATTGGCCTGCTTTTATCTTCAATCCTGGCTGATTGCCCTGGCTGAGCACCCATTTCTTTAGGATAAAATCAGGCCGTGGATGTCGTATAGGTGCTATATCCATGCATCGCGCAAGCTGTGGCTGAATTTGATCGCTGGTGATTCTCTTTTTACAGGGCTCTGACGGGAGCCGGATCGAATCAAGGCTGGATGACCCTGAAATTAATCTCTCTCCTGTACTTGGCCATTCAGCTGGGCTGCATTGCTGTGATAAATTTCTCCCTGGGTTTTATTCTGGCTGTGACGATTGTCCCCGTGGCAGCCGTAGTCCAACCCGGTGGACCCAAGTAAGTGTTCCCATCCCTGTATGAAGCATGGTACCCCCATCCTGTAATAGAAGGAATCGGAGCTGTGCAGCTTATCAGTGAGTTATCAGAATGTGGATCGGGATATAGCTGTAATTTTTCTGATATGTGTGGTTATAAAATTGTAGATGGATACAACGTTAAGGCTGGCGGTAGGAATCACTTATATGAAGGGGTTTTGGGTAGCGCTTTGTGACTTTGGGCTCCTGTATAACTCAGAAAAGCCTTTGAATTGCCACGTTATGCCATCGCTTTATGTTGCAGGTTTCTACATGCGATTCTTCTCGTCCTGGTCACTCCAGCCACCATCCTGCTGGGAAGTATCTTCCTGTACCGGGAGCTCATAGAGTACCCCGTCACCTTGCTAGAGTGCTGGCAGCTTTTCCTCCAGGCCATCGCAGGGGGCATGCTGGACCACTACCTCTACGGTTCCTTGCTCTTTCCGTTCATTGCATTCTTCACCTATCCTTGCTGGTTGCAACTCTGGAACGTTGTCTTCTGGAAATAAAAACAGACTGCCTATTGTGTTCACGAAACCCCCTTCCTTTCTCAGCATGGGCTGGAAAAACCATGACTGAGAAGACCTCTTCGGGATAGGCCCGGTCCAAAAGGTGTTTCTGGTCACTGGTATTACTCTGCGGTGCTACCAGTCCAGTGAAACGGTGTGAAGAACCAACATCCAGATGTTAGGAGGAGGAGGAATGGATTTAGGGGGAGACACAAAGTATCAATCCAGACATAAACATGGACTTTGAACCAATTGTCAGCCAGGGGTCGACTGCATGAGATTTTTTTTTCTTTAATGTATATTTTTTTGGGTGGTCTTAACTTAGTGTGCTTGAGAGAGATCTTGTGTGGGACCTCTGTAACGAGATGTGGAGAGGACGGTGTTATGCATGATCTGAGTTAAGAAATTCCACGGATTAAATTATTTATCGGGCTGTTGTAACAAAAAAAAAAACACTTATGGTTGCCATGGTAATATTTGGTTATGAAATAAATATTTTTTTCTTATATAAGTTTATATTTTCCTTAACATTCCTAACATAACGTTAGTCGTTTAAGTTGTTGAAGGATACAAGTGCATCAAGTTCTGAAATACTCTCCCAATTCCTTATAAAAGACAGAGGGGTAAAACGAGGGGCATTTTGCTTTGGCGAATTACTTAAGGGCTGCCACCATTAAGGAGCCAAGCTGGCCCTCTGTGATTTTAGCCCAAGTATATTGAACCAATTCATTCACCGGGCATAAAGCTGTGGAGAAGCGATGGTGCCTAATGCTATGAATGCAGAATTTTACATTACAAACATTACAAGCTTGGGCAGAACATCTGGAAACGCCTGTCTCCCTTGATGTTTCTGCCTGGGAGAGACCGTGCTGATGAGGTATCCCTACCTTGTGGGTTGTTGCTGTGCTGAGTGCTGCCATGGTGTATGACTTTTAACAGCAGCAATCTTCAGCAACCTCATCTTGTTTGTTCCTCACTCAGTTTCATTCATCCTACACAACTGTTTCAGTTACACTTAATGATTGTGTTTCAACCTACATATTAAATTGATGATAGCTAGCAATCTTTGGTGTAATTGTTTAATCAGACACCTAACTATATGCCTACGAAATCCCTGACTTTGTGCGAGTGCACCTAGAAGAATTGATTCTGTTTTGAAGGAAAAGGGTGGTCCTGCCAAATATTCATTCAATTTACGATTCTCTTCTGTTCACTCGCTTTGCATTTTGTTAAATGCTAAAAATGAACATTATTACTTTACAGGCTTTTTTTTACACCTGCTTATAACTTTTGCACAGTGCTGTTAGAATATCACTGGGAATGGCTTTTTCTGGCACTCGTGTCTGGCCAGGTGTAACGGTACATCTGTTCTCATTAATTCCAATCATTCTCCGGCAGTCTGAGCTGTCGGGAGGTCTATGTGCCAGAAGATAGCTGCAGGAATGAACAGACTTTTCTGCCTCTTAAAGGGGAACTTTGTCCATCATACCTACAGAATCCATCCCATTTGGTCGCCCTTTTAACCTTTGAGGGGATCCTTAGATGTCTATCCCATGCCTGCAAGGCTCTATAGCAGCGCGTTGCTGATCAGTCGCTGTGATCTGCCGGCAGGACGTGGGGTCATCAAAGATCCCCGGAAACTTTTACATCGTTTAGTCTTTCTTCGGAGTGTAAGTGGCTGAGCGCAGTTATTATTATTATTATTATCTTTTATTTATATAGCGCCAACAGTTTACGCAGCGCTTAATACAATCCATAAATTCAAGGGGTCTGACAAGACGAGAATTGACAGACTAAGACAAACCGATACATTAGGTGGAGAGAGCCCGGCTCGCAAGCTTACGGGGGGTATTAGTCACGGGTGAGAGGTAGTGTGGGGGTATAAGGCACAGAGAAAGGGTGAGAGGTGGTGCGGGGGGTATTAGTGACGGGTGAGAGGTAGTGTGGGGGATATAAGGCACAGAGAAAGGGTGCGAGGTGGTGCGGGGGGTATGAGTGACGGGTGAGAGGTAGTGTGGGGGGTATAAGGCACAGAGAAAGGGTGAGAGGTGGTGCGGGGGGTATTAGTGACGGGTGAGAGGTAGTGTGGGGGGTATAAGGCACAGAGAAAGGGTGAGAGGTGGTGCGGGGGGTATCAGTGACGGGTGAGAGGTGTGGGGGGTATCAGTGACGGGTGAGAGGTAGTGCGGGGGGTATCAGTGACGGGTGAGAGGTAGTGCGGGGGGTGTCAGTGATGGGTGAGAGGTAGTGTGGGGGGTATCAGTGACAGGTGAGAGGTAGTGTGGGGGGTATAAGGCACAGAGAAAGGGTGAGAGGTAGTGCGGGGGGTATCAGTGACGTGTGAGAGGTAGTGTGGGGGGTATCAGTGACGGGTGAGAGGTAGTGTGGGGGGTATAAGGCACAGAGAAAGGGTGAGAGGTAGTGCGGGGGGTATCAGTGACGTGTGAGAGGTAGTGTGGGGGGTATAAGGCACAGAGAAAGGGTGAGAGGTAGTGTGGGGGGTATCAGTGACGGGTGAGAGGTAGTGTGGGGGGTATCAGTGACGGGTGAGAGGTAGTGTGGGGGGTATAAGGCATAGAGAAAGGGTGAGAGGTAGTGCGGGGGGTATCAGTGACGGGTGAGAGGTAGTGTGGGGGGTATCAGTGACGGGTGAGAGGTAGTGTGGGGGGTATAAGGCATAGAGAAAGGGTGAGAGGTAGTGCGGGGGGTATCAGTGACGGGTGAGAGGTAGTGTGGGGGGGTGTCAGTGACGGGTGAGAGGTAGTGTGGGGGGTGTCAGTGACGGGTGAGAGGTAGTGTGGGGGGTATAAGGCACAGAGAAAGGGTGAGAGGTAGTGCGGGGGGTATCAGTGACGGGTGAGAGGTAGTGTGGGGGGGTGTCAGTGACGGGTGAGAGGTAGTGTGGGGGGTGTCAGTGACGGGTGAGAGGTAGTGTGGGGGGTATAAGGCACAGAGAAAGGGTGAGAGGTAGTGCGGGGGGTATCAGTGACGGGTGAGAGGTAGTGTGGGGTGAGAGGTAGTGTGGGGGTATCAGTGACGTGTGAGAGGTAGTGTGGTGGGAGTATCGATGACAAGGAAGTTCTAGCAGCTAAGAAGTGGGTTTTGGGATTTTTGTTGAATGTCGGGAGGGAGGGTGAAAGCTGAAGGTTCGGGGGGAGATTCCAGAGATATGGGGGCAGCTCGAGTGAAATCTTGTAGACGGGAAGAGGAAGAGGTGATGAGTGAGGAGGAGAGCCTTTGTTAGGGAACAGTTAAGGACTGGAGGGAGTTTATGGTTGGAGATAATGGGAATAAGATTGGTTAGGTTGTGCATGTTGGTTGAGAGTGATAGGAATAGGGAGGATTATGTGGGGGACGGGAGTAGCAGAGCAAACACAGGCAGGTTTCACATATAAAGGTTAGTGTAGAGGTGCTGGGATAGCTGTGATGGCAGAGAGATGGAGAGGGATGGGATTTGGTTTAATGGGGAGAAGTGGGTACTAAAGAGATCCAAAGAGTTGGTGCCCTCTACTGGCGCGTTTACATAGATCTGGTAATTGTCATCTTTCTATCTATCTATCTATCTATCTATCTATCTATCTATCTATCTATCTATCTATCTATCTATCTATCTATCCATCTATCTATCTATCTATCTATCTATCTATCTTAGGACAACACTGGGGCGGGTGGGAGAGGGGCAGGCAAAAAGTCAGTTGTTGTGGGGAAGATGGAGGAGTGTATTGCAGGCTTTGAGGGCTGTAATAGAGAGGGTTAAATACGGTTAAAGTGGACGGGGGCAGTAAGAGGGCAGATATAGGAGATAAGGGGTTAGTGGAGCAGAAAGATAGAAAGTAAAATATAACACACTTAAGTAGTGACCGGCATGAAATAAATTTTACCAAATAAAACAATCAGTGACAAAAATGCTGCAACTCCCAGTAAGGGCATTCTAGGCCGTCGCGCACAGATAGACAGAAAAGGGCACAGAAACAGGAAAATGATGATAACAATACAGAAAACAATAACCGGTAATTATGGAGATCTCTTGGTCCGGTCTGTATACCTTTTAGCAAAGTATGGAGGTTTGCTTGGGCTTCGGTTGTTGTGGGTTAGATGGAGGAGGGTATTGCAGGTTACACGTCGTCCGTCAGCATGGAGCCATGAACCCGTCGTATTAACCAGAGGTCTGTAAACTCAGTTACGTGGGGCCATTTACTGTATATTATTGCAAAATGTAGGATTTGGGGAGAAAGCGACATATTAGTAAATACAATTTTTTCTGTTGTATGGTGTTGACATCACAGGTATTAAAAGGGTTAAAGAGGGTTAGAAAATCTAAACAACCCTCCACTGGCGGCTGAGCTGATTTAGACAAAGTGCGGACAGAGACGTTCGGAATGCAAAGAAACGGCAACAAAGCTCTTTATTCAAGCAGAACGGCGGAGGAGAGAACTTCAGACGCGTTTAACGGGCGTTCAGCGGAGCGGGCGGGGTGTCTGAGAATCCGCAGACGGGGAATATTCACAAAAGAAGACTTACGTGACGCGTGACTAAACCCACTCTGCAAAAACACCCAGGGAGTAATATAACCCCCCGGCGCTGTATACAGTAATATAACCCCCCCGGCGCTGTATACAGTAATATAACCCCCCAGCGCTGTATACAGTAATATAACACCCCCAGCGCTGTATACAGTAATATAACCCCCAGCGCTGTATACAGTAATATAACCCCCAGCTCTGTATACAGTAATATAACCCCCCGGCGCTGTATACAGTAATATAACCCCCCGGCGCTGTATACAGTAATATAACCCCCCAGCGCTGTATACAGTAATATAACCCCCAGCGCTGTATACAGTAATATAACCCCCCAGCACTGTATACAGTAATATAACCCCCCGGCGCTGTATACAGTAATATAACCCCCAGCGCTGTATACAGTAATATAACCCCCAGCGCTGTATACAGTAATATAACCCCCCGGCGCTGTATACAGTAATATAACCCCCAGCGCTGTATACAGTAATATAACCCCCAGCGCTGTATACAGTAATATAACCCCCAGCGCTGTATACAGTAATATAACCCCCAGCGCTGTATATAGTAATATAACCCCCAGCGCTGTATACAGTAATATAACCCCCCAGCACTGTATACAGTAATATAACCCCCCAGCACTGTATACAGTAATATAACCCCCCGGCGCTGTATACAGTAATATAACCCCCAGCGCTGTATACAGTAATATAACCCCCAGCGCTGTATACAGTAATATAACCCCCCGGCGCTGTATACAGTAATATAACCCCCAGCGCTGTATACAGTAATATAACCCCCAGCGCTGTATACAGTAATATAACCCCCAGCGCTGTATACAGTAATATAACCCTCAGGCAAGAAACGCGTTGGGTAATTTTTTTGCGTTCTCCAGAGCTGCCCTAATAAAATATCGTTTTGTGAGGAAGTAAAGGAACTCCTGAAATCTGAAAATATAAGCTGCCTCATAACATTCAGTATCTGTACCGCATACCTCGGAACTCTGAGGGTTTGACCCGGAGTCTCAGGTTTTTGCCCCAATCTCAGGGTGGAGGGGTAGATTCTCGGGGTCACACAGTCTGGAGGTGACTCCTTCCTATTCCCCCCCTGCTGTGATCATATATAAGACTCCCAGCAGGTTCCCCGTCCCGCCCGGCCGCACCACGGTGTCCTCTTTACGTCATATTTATAGAATTACATTCATTCCGTTTATGGATCATCTCCTCTCTATCCCTTCGCAGAATGCAGCGTCACGGCGAAGCCTCCTTTGTCTCCCAGTTAGCGCAGCGATGTGCGAGGTAGTGGGCTGTTTGGGGCGTCCGCCGATCGGACGGCAGCGAGTCTGATGAGGACATCGTAAGGACGGCTTCCATTGGGTCAGTTTGGACCTCTGCGCCATGGCTTGTGGGAGAACCACCATAGCTTACCGGTTCACGGTGATCGCTCTGGCGCTTAATGGTAAGTTTAACATCTATTGTTACTTAATGACATAGAAACATAGTATCTGCTGGCCCATTCGGCCCATCTTAGTCTGGAGCCATATGCCTACCCCATGCATGTTTAAATCCCCTCACTGGATTACCCTCTACCACTTCTGCTGGGAGGCGGTTCTATTTATCTACTACCCTCAGAGTTTAATCAGATGGAATCATCTTTTACGTGGTGTAATAATTAAGTCATTAATGAAGGGGGCAACTTTTAACATTCAGCTGCCTTAAATGACAGATTAAATTCAGCAGAGTAAGTGGAACTGCTTCTTTAATGTGCGTAGAAGTTGTGGGAATGAGGTGTGTTTAGTGAATACTCTGCTCACAAACAATATAATGGATTTAGGGTTTGAGTGGTGCATAAAACACTAGTGGGGGTCAGAGCCCCCCGAAAGTTATGATGAAGCTTTTACGGTTCCAGATTTTTTTTGTAAGTCTGAAAACACCTGTAGTTTTTTTTTAATACTTTGCATTATTTAGGGCAAATCCAGTAGTTTTATGTAGTTTTTTTGTCCTTAAAGATAAAATGTGATAAAAAAGCGTGAAGACCGGGTAGAGTTATTATTGTGTTGGCATTGAATATAATTGAGACATTTATACAGAGCCAAGATTATTATTATTATTATTATTTGTATTTGTAAGCAAAATATGTTCTGGAAACAGCCCAGATACACCAAGATTATAAGCAAAAAAATTGAAAAAATGTCCAATTATTGGAATTAAAATGAAATTAAAATCCACAGATTTACGGAATATGGTACAGCGCCACCTGGTGGACGAACACAATACTGGCTGTAAAGCGATACATATATATATTATATATATATATATATATATATATATATATATATATATATATATACACAGCACACTGTGCAAAAGTTATAGGCAGGTGTGGGGGAAAATATAAAATTATAAAAATGATAAAAGACATGAGACCACCCTTTGCCTTCAAAACAGCATCAGTTCTTCTAGGTTCACTCGCATACTTTCTTACTTTACAGCATTTTTCACACCAGTACTGTATACATTATATATATAGGTCCTGATGAAATTCAGTAATGACTGAAACGTCGACTTGACTTTGAATAAAATGAAATTGTCAATTTAAAGACCTGGAGTGCTGACCATCTTTTGAAAGTGTTTTATATATATAGATATATATATATATATACATAAGCTCGGGAGCATGGCCCTCTCTACTTAATTTATCGGTTTGTCTTAGTCTGTCAGTTCTAGTTTTGACCCCTTAAATATATATATCGTAAGAAGCGCTGCGTAAATAAAATATAATAATAATAATAATATATAATGCTACTACTAATAATAAAACAACATGTAACAATATATAACACAGTCGTTTCTATCATTCCACAAGAAACACCTCCCAGCCCCAGCATGGGCTCACCAAATAAATCTTATCGGCCAGGAGAACTTCTAGCACGTTACAGCTCACAAAATGCATGACTGTTGGTAGCTATGACCAGACTGTACATATGCACAGAAATGTGTTCATTTGAGTTGTTCCACCCCGAATGTCTACCTTGTTGCAGTTGGTCACTGAACTCAGTCAAAGAAATAAGGCATATGTTACCGCATTTCGCATTATCATTATCCATATTAGAATTCCAGGGACCAACTGACACCAACTAAAGACATTAACCCCTTAACGACAATCCCCGTACATGTACGGGGTTGCCGTGCAACGGGTTAACGACAATGCCCGTACATGTACGGGCTGCCGTTAAATAGCTGCAGCGCCGCGATCGGCGGCTTTGCAGCATCCACGGAAGCCTCACAAGTGAGGCTGACCGTGGATCCGGGGAGGGCAGCCCTCGGCAGCCCTCCCCGGAAGAAAAATGGCCGTCATTCACAGGATGGCATTAACAATAGATATCAGTTCACAGAGGGTCTATCCAGACCCTCTTGAGAACTCTCGAGCTCCTCCTGCAGGTTGAATGCAGGTAATGCAGCTCACTAGTGAGAGTGACTAGTAAAAAAAAAAAAAAAAAAAAAAAAAATTTAAAAAATGTTTCAAAAAAATGTCAAAAATATGGTAACATGTAAAAATCCCCACTGTCACCAAAAAAAAAAAAATTTTTTAATAAGCAAGTCCTAAAATTTTTACAAAATATGTCCTAATATCTTTACAAAAATTCCATTATGGAAAGAGTTAAAATATTGGCATTACAAATGCCCATAGGGTGTCTAGTATTAAAAAATATATGAGTTGATGGGGTAAATTGAATTGGCCGGGTTCAAAGATGTCCCAAATATGGGACATGGGGCAGATGTCTAAATGGCAAAAAAATACACACCTCACAAAGGCGGCCTTTTACCTCCCATATAACCCTACAAACCCATGCATGTGGGGTATCGCTGCGCTCAGGAGATGTTACTGAACACATATTGGGGTGTTGTGTGACACGGACATACACCAGGAGCGATAAATTTATACAACATGTGTGAAAAAAATACAAAAAGAATTACTACCATAAAGTTTCACAAAGGGTAGTGGTAAAATTAGTGCATTGAAAGGGTTAAAATACCAGCATTTCAAATACCTTGGGGTGTCTAGTTTTTAAAAATATATGATTTGATGGGGTAAATTTCATTGGCCGGCTTCAAAGATACCCGAAATGGCACATGGGGGGAAGAATTACCAGATTTGGAAAAAAAGGTTTTGAAATGGCAAAACGCTACCTGTACTTATTGCCCCATAACGTGCAGAAAAAAGCAAAAAAACATAAAAACATTGGGTATTTCTAAACTCAGGACAAATAGTAGAATCTATTTAGCAGGTTTTTTCTTTCGTTTTTGCAGATGAGTAAAAGTTTTCTGTTTAAAAAGTGAGAAAAAGTAATTTTCTAACAAAAAATCCCCATATTTTATCATTTTTTTTTATAGTAAATTAGATGATATGATAAAATTAATGGTATCTAAAGAAAGCCCTGTTTGTCCTGAAAAAAACAATATATAATATGTGTGGGAGCATGAAATGAGAGAGAAGAAAATCACAGCTAAACAGTAACACTGAAAAACGTTAAAAGAGCCATTGTCCCACAATATACTACGAGTAAAAACCCCTATTGTCCTTAAGGGGTTAAATAATACAAGTATATGCAAATATATATATATATATACATAACATCAGCATGCGCAAGCATGAATGCGGCTCATTTTATGTCCTTAGTCCAATAGGAACATAAACCAAGCATGCTTAAAGTATTTATTTCAGATTATGGATCCTAATATATTACTTCCTAATTATAACTAATGAAATAAAATGTTTACTTGATATTTTTTATAATGGCATTGATTATGGTAGGAACTTCTTACTTCTACATTTAAACAATATAAAAGAAAAAAAATGGTTTCTTGGAACTTTTAGACCTATGATGGGTTAGATTAGACCTTAGGGGACAATTCCAGGAACATTACATTAAATGTTTTATTAAAATGTTGCATTTCATCACTGGACACGTGATGTCCTCATCAGATTCCCTTATATGGACACACAGCATGACATCATAACCCTTCATGTTAGTGGTCCTTCCATGTGCACTAGGGTTGCCACCAGAATTTAGCAAGACACCCTGTAATTTAGTAATTCCTGTATGATTGTGCTAATTTGTGCACTAAACAAGGAAGAATAACGTTTGTTGAAGAAATCCGTCCACCTTTTTGCTGTAGAGACTCGAGCCACGGAGCAATACTGGAGTAGAGCTCTACGGTGATTACGCTTCTTTCAGAACCTTGCTAAAGATGGCCAATGGTTATTAGTTGATATGGAGGAAAAAGAAGTTGTGTTGTGAAGGGTACTAGATGGTGGGGTAGCACAGAAAGGACGTCCTAGACATTGGAGTGCTTGAGGAACTTCTAAGGTGTCCTCAAGCTGAGACCTGCCAAGACCTGCCAAGGTTCCTCTTTACCATCTTCTGTTTTGGGTGAGAGTTCCACTGGGTAATTTGTGCTGAAATTATGGTTTTTAGGTAGACCTCTACTCCACCGTATGTCCAAGACATTAGATATAGAAAAAATAAGGCTGCCACCTTTAACAAAAGTGGTTATTGCTTCTAGAAGGTTAGTATGAAGCAAAAGAACTGGCCAGGTGGCAGCTGTAGGAACTTTATTAAAGTAACCTGGAGCCTGGCATGGTGCTTGTAAACCATGTAAGCTCCTGAGATGATATCCAGGCTAATTTCTTCTCTTATATCTAAATGACGAATACAGAAGGATTTACTTCATTTCATGGAACCTAAACTATACTGCATGCTGGGTATTTACGGGGGGTCGGGGTAGGCAAAGGGCACATGTAGTATTTAGCATGAGGCAGCAGTACAGTTACTTGTATGAAACTGAGAAATATTGCACTGATTAATATATCGATATATTCAATTTTCTTTAG
The DNA here is from genome assembly GCF_027358695.1 of Spea bombifrons. NCBI lineage: Eukaryota > Metazoa > Chordata > Amphibia > Anura > Pelobatidae > Spea > Spea bombifrons. The sequence goes on along the minus strand of NC_071091.1, from coordinate 107,788,343 downwards.
CCTTTATGCCCATATATGGACAAAATGCAGCTACCAGCTTGGCCGAAACTGATGCACCTGATACAGCAGGAGTTACAGCCCCTGTCACCAGGACTGACACCAGTACCAATACCGCCATTGATACAACAACTGAAAACAGTCTGATTATTACACCAGATAATACATCTACAGAACAAATTACAAATAACGGGCCTACGGCACCAGGCATAACAGCTGTAGCCATGGAGACCGGTAACACACGGCTCGCTGAGCCAACCGGCAGCATTATCAATACATCTGATGCAGAATCTGATGCCAGTTTTACCACGGCAACTGATACAGTGATTGAGAGTGGTTTCACTATGGCAACTGCTGACACCACTGTCACTAGGGCAACAGACACGACTACTGAAACCAGTATCACTAGGACAACAGATACAACTACTGACACCAGTATAGTTATGGCAACAGATACAGCGACTGACACCAGAAACACTATGAAAACAGATGCAGCTGTTGACAACAGTATAGTAATGGCAACAGATGCAACGACTGACATGAGTATAGTTACAGCAACAGATACAGCTACTGGCACCAGTTTAGTTTTGGCAACAGATACAGCGACTGACACCAGTATAGTAATGGCAACAGATACAGTGACTGACACCAGCATCACTATGGTGACAGATACAGGCACTGACACCAGCATCACTACGGTGACAGATACAGGCACTGACACCAGCATCACTATGACAACAGATGCAGCTACTGACACCAGTATAGTAATGGCAACAGATACAGTAACTGACACCAGCATCACTATGACAACAGATGCAGCTATTGACACCATTATAGTTACGGTACCAGATACAGATACTGACACCAGTATAGTAATGGCAACAGATACAGTAACTGACACAAGCATCACTATGGTAACAGATACAACCACTGACACCAGTGTTACTGGGGCAACAGTTATGGCTACTTACACCAGCATCATTATGACAACAGATGCAATGACTGACATGAGTATAGTTACAGCAACAGATACAGTGACTGACACCAGTATAGTTATGGCAACAGATACAGCGACTGACACCAGTATAGTTATGGCAACAGATGCAGCTACTGATACCAGTATTGCTATGGTAACTGATACAACTACTGACACCAGCATCCCTATGTTAACTGATACAGCTACTGACACCAGCATGCCTAGATCAACTGATACAATTACTGACTCCAGCATCGCAATGGCAACTGGCACCTGCATCACTATGGTAACAGATAAAGTTACCAGTACCAGCACTCCTATGGTAATTAATACAGCTGCTGACACAAGTATCGCTATGGCAACAGTTGCATCTACTGACACCAGCATTGCCATGGGAACTGATACAGCTACGGACTCCAGCATTGCTATGGCAACTGGCACCTCCATCACTATGGTAACAGATAAAGTTACCAGTACCAGCACTCCTATGGTAATTAATACAGCTGCTGACACAAGTATCGCTATGGCAACAGTTGCATCTACTGACACCAGCATTGCTATGGGAACTGGTACAGCTACGGACTCCAGCATTGCTATGGCAACTGGCACCTCCATCACTATGGTAACAGATAAAGTTACCAGTACCAGCACTCCTATGATAATTAATACAGCTGCTGACACAAGTATCGCTATGGCAACAGTTGCATCTACTGACACCAGCATTGCTATGGGAACTGATACAGCTACGGACTCCAGCATTGCTATGGCAACTGGCACAGCTATCAACACCAGTATCACTATGGTAACTGATTTAGCTACTGTGACCACCATCACTGTGTTGCCTGATACAGCTACTGACACCAGCATTGCTGTGGCAACTGATACAACTACTGACATCATTATTACTATGACAACTGGTTTAACTAAGAACGGTATTCCTATCGTAACTTGCAAACCTATTGAAGACCCTATCATTATGGAAATGGATAAAACAACTGACACAAAGATCACTGTAGCAAATCAAAACCCAGCCAACTCCTCTATTACCGTGGCAGCTGATGAAACAAGTGACATCAGCATCACTATGACAACTGATCCTACAAGTGACAGCACTATCACCATGGAAACCTATGCCAAAAGTATCAACACTCTCACCACAGTAACTGATCCCACAAGCAACAGCAGTGTTACTATGGTAGCTGATGCCCCAGGTGACAACAGTATCACTATGGTAACTGATTCGACAAGTGATAGCAGTAGCACCATGACAACAGCTACAATAAGTGACAGCAATGTCTCTGAGACGACTGACAGTGATCTTATGGTGGTAACTGACACCAGCAACACTTCAGAAATGGATGTGACTGGCACTGGTGCAACCATGGCAACTGGTTCAACAAATTCTGCTGACATACCCATAGCAAGCAATACCAATTCAACAACTAATGCTGGCATGACCATGGAAGCCCCTATTAATTCAACAACTGATCCAGATGTAACCATGGCAACAGATCACAATATAGCTGTGGCGCTTGGTAACACATCTGGTACCCGTACCACTATAGTACCTGCCAGGCCAACCAACGCTAGTACAACTGTTGCACCAAATACAGCTGAGGCCAGTGCCATTGTAGCCACAGAGGCCAAACAATGTGGCGGTATGGAGCCTGATACAGCAATCAATACTGGTACTACTACAACAGACATGGAAGCCACAGCAAGAACCAGTACATCACCAGATAGGACTCCACAGACTAGCACCGCTAAGCCAGCTTTGGAGGGCGAAACAATATCTGAGAGCAGAACTACCACAGGGCCAGATACAATAGTTCCCACCACAGCTACAACATCAAACGATAGAACTTTTGACACTGCGTCAACCCTGACATCAGAGACAGCACGAGACACCAACACCGAGACTTATAACTTTGTATCTCATACCTCCACAATGAAAACAAGTGACACCATGGAAACTGACGCTCCAGCTACTGGTAATAATACAAAAACCAATACAACACAGGCGCTCATGGATTCCACACTGGAAATCAGTACCAAGCTTGAAGTGACTAAGAATTTTGTCAAGCCTGGCAGTACAATAATCAAGACACCAGTTCCTTATTTAGTAACTAGAACCACAACTGAGGCTAACCTTGTAACTCACAGGACAAGCGAACCTACCACCATCCCATTAATCAATGTCCCAGGAGAACCTGTAGTGGACACTACAACTGAAAGCAATGCTCGTCTGTCACCTGATGCTATAGCGCCAACTAGTTCCAGTTTGATCATTGATACAACAGCTCAAGGACACGGCCCTGAAATGGACGTTGTAACTCGGGCTACTCAAGCCACTACTAGTGTCCTGCATAGTACTTCAATGGAACCATCTACTAGCTACACTACTACGCTCACCACCTTTCCCCCATCTAACTTAACAAGTGACGGAACAGATCGTGTAACAGATATAGAAACGTTAGCTACTACTAAGGACTCGGCTGGTACTACACCTGAAACTTCAACAAACCGGTTAACTGATTCTGCAACAGAAGTGAATTACAACTTGGAGAACAGTAGTATACCACAGGCTACCGATGGTCTAATGTCTACTGTTACATCTGATGTGTCAGATACTGCAACTTTAGGTACTATTAGCCTGGTAACTAGTTCTACTCCACAAGAAGCTGATTGTTTAGTTACTAGTAGCTCAACTGAAGACACGACAGATCAAATTACTAGTCCTATGACTGAAGCCACTATTATTTTGTTAGATACTACTACAGATAAAGCAATTGAAACTAAAGTAACTGTTACTACACCTGAAATTACTAGTACTCTGGTAACTAGTAGTGCTGATAAGGCTACTCAAATGCAAATGACATATTCTCCAACAGATACAACTAAACCCGCATCTAAAACTGAAACTATATCAGCATCTAGCAGCCTGGTCAGTTATACTACAGCTGGATCAACCACAAAGAACATGAGGAACCCCACAACTGAAGTTACAACTCTCTTAGTAACTACCACTGTTACTAAGCCCACTGCTAGTGCAATGACTAAAGCCAGTACCGAGATTAACAATCCTTCTACTAAAATAACTGAACACCTCAGTATTTTATTAACTGAAGCCGCAGCTGAGGACACCCCCAGTGGGACACCCGGTGTACCAATCAGTCCAAATGTGGTGGTTAATAATATGACAAATGGTGCTAAACACCAGACAAGTCCTATTATTAACACTCTCAATGATCAAACTATTAGCACGCTTACTAATGATGCACCTACAGCTGCAGGCAACTTAGTGACTGGTACAAGTAAGAGTATAAATCATCATATAACTAATGTCACAAAGGAGGCTACCAGGAATGCAACACCTGCTAGTGCTACAACAATACTAACTAACAGACCAGAAACTAAGACCACAAATGTAGCTGTTACTAGTCTCATAGGCACCAGTACTACAACTACACCATCCATCAATCCAGAAACTAACCAAATCACTGAAGCTTTGACTAGTCTGATAACCTCCAGTACTACAATTAGATCAACTACCAATCCAGAAACTAACCCAACCACAGAAACTTTGACTAGTCTGATACCTACCAGTACTACAACTGTACCAACTACCTATCCAAGAACGAACCCAACCATTGAAGTGTTGACTAGTCTCATAGCCACTAGCACTACAACTCTAAAAATGTCCAATCCAGAAACTAACTCAACCATTCAAGCTTCAACTAACTTGATACCTACAAGTACTACAGTTGTACCAACTACCAATCCAGAAACTAACCCAACCACTGAATCTCTGACTAGCTTGAAACCCTCCAGTACTACAATTCCACCAACTACCAATCCAGAAACTAATCCAACCATTCAAATTACGACTAACCTGATACCTACAAGTACTACAACTCTACCAACTACCAATCCAGAAATTAAGCCAACCATTGAAGCTTTGACTAGCCTTGTATCTACCAGTGCTCCAACTGTACCAGCTACCAATCCAGAAACTAACCCAATCACTGAATCTCTGGCTATGTTGAAACCTACTAGTACTACAATTCCGCCAACTACTAATCCAGAAACGAATCCACACATTCAAACTACAACTAACCTGATACCTACCACTTTACCAACTACCAAACCAGAAACTAACCCAACCATTCAAGCTTCGACTAATCTGATACCTATCAGTACTACTACGCTACCAACTACCAATCCAGAAACAAACACAACAATTGAATCTTTGACTAGCCTATTATCCACCAGTACTACAACTCTACCAACTATCAATCCAGAAACTAAAACAACCATTGAAGCTTTGACTAGCCATATATCCACCAGTACTACAACTCTACCAACTACCAATCCAAAAACTAACCCAACCACTGAAGCTTTGACTAGTCTGATACCTACCAGTACTACAACTCTAACAACTACCAAGCCAGTAACTAACCCAACCACTAAACAAGTGACTAGTCTGATACCTACCAGTACTACAACTGTACCAACTACCTATCCAAGAACGAACCCAACCATTGAAGTGTTGACTAGTCTCATTGCCACTAGCACTACAACTCTAACAATTTCCAATCCAGAAACTAACTCAACCATTCAAGCTTCAACTAACTTGATACCTACAAGTACTACAATTGTACCAACTACCAACCCAGAAACTAACCCAACCACTGAATCTCTGACTAGCTTGAAACCCTCCAGTACTACAATTCCACCAACTACCAATCCAGAAACTAATCCAACCATTCAAATTACGACTAACCTGATACCTACAAGTACTACAACTCTACCAACTACCAATCCAGAAATTAAGCCAACCATTGAAGCTTTGACTAGCCTTATATCCACCAGTGCTACAACTGTACCAGCTACCAATCCAGAAACTAACCCAATCACTGAATTTCTGGCTATGTTGAAACCTACTAGTACTACAATTCCACCAACTACTAATCCAGAAACGAATCCACACATTCAAACTACAACTAACCTAATACCTACCACTCTACCAACTACCAAACCAGAAACTAAAACAACCATTGAAGCTTTGACTAGCCTATTATCCACCAGTACTACAACTCTACCAACTACCAATCCAGAAACTAACCCAACCACTGAACCTTTGACTAGTCTGATACCTACCAGTACTACAACTCTACCAACTACCAAGCCAGTAACTAACCCAACCACTAAAGCAGTGACTAGTCTGATACCTACCAGTACTACAACTCTACCAACTACCAAGCCAGTAACTAACTCAACCACTAAAGCAGTGACTAGTCTGATACCTACCAGTACTACAACTCTACCAACTACCAAGCCAGTAACTAACCCAACCACTAAAGCAGTGACTAGTCTGATACCTACCAGTACTACAACTGTACCAACTACCAAGCCAGTAACTAACCCAACCACTAAAGCAGTGACTAGTTTACTACCCACCAGTACTGGAACTATACAAAATAGCAGCCTGACAACTAATGCAACAAGTCGGGCTTCTATCTTTCCAACAACCAGAGCTACTACTATACCTCCTACTAGTCTCATAATAAATACTTCCAGTCTGATTGGTAGACTGACTCCAGTCAGGACTGTACCCACCACCAGTCTGGTAACAGGCACTAAAAGTGAAGATACTTCCAGTCTGCCACCTAATACTTCAATTTCACTCACTGCCAGTCTGGTAACTAATACTACACAGGAGGATACAACCAGTCAGCAAAGTACTGTTACTAATGCTCACACACCTAGTACTACAACAATACCATCTACAAGTCTGATGAGTAACTCTAGTGAAGGTGCTACCAGTCTGCCACCTGGTATTGTAGCAATACCCACTAGGAATCTGATAGCTAATCCTGAAAGTGCACATAATATCAGTCTCGATCACATTAACACAACTACATCCCCTACTAGTCTCGTAGCTAATACTACAAAAGAAGATACTACCGAACTAACATTTGTTAGTACTACTACTATACTCTCTACCAGTCTGGAAAATAATAACAACGGTAAGGATACTACCAGTCTGTCATCCAAAACTAAAACTATACCCACCAACAGCCTTTTAAATAACATGACAACTCAAGATAATCCCAGTCCTACAATCACCACTACTACAGCTGTAACCAATTCCCATCTTACTACTAATACTACTAGTGAAGATATTAGCAGTCGGATAACTAACGCCGCAGCTGAATACTCTACCAGTCTGACACTCGGCAGTATTCCCCCTATACCCATTGCTGGCCTGATGACTAACACTACAACTAAAAATACTACAAGTTTAACCCTCATAACCACTGCTATACCCAGTGCTGGGCTGGTGACTAACACTACAACTAAAAATACTACAAGTTTAACACTCATAACCACTGCTAGACCCAGTGCTGGGCTGGTGACTAACCATGCAAATGAAGATACTACCAGTATGACATCCATTGCGACAACTACACCCACTACTAGAACTAAAAGTGAAACTACTACTACTCTGCTAAGTAACAGTACTATTAACTATACAACCAGTGTTATACCCGATAGTTCAACTATAACCCCTGCCAGTCTAATAAGTGCTATAAGTGGACGTACGACTACTCTGAGACCAAGTACTACCCCAATAACCAGTTCTGCTCTGGTGACTAACGCTGGAGCTGAAGATATTACCAGTTCAACTGAAAGTACTACAGAGGTACCTTTTACCAATCCAATACCCAATAATAATAGTACAGAAACTAGCTATAAGCATACCACCAGCCTGAGAGTCAGCAATGCTACAACTATCTCTAGTACCATTGGATTAACTAATGCCAAAACTCAAAATACTACTAGTAAGAAACCCACTGCTACAACTGTACTCTCTACCAATCTGAAAACAAGTAGTACGGGTGGATCTAGTACTCGTCTGACACATAATACTACAACTAAGCCAATAACTAGTTTGGAAACTAATGCTGCTGCTGTTAGAACTTCAACTACATCAATTACCGGTCAGGTAACCAACACTACAATCGGATTAAATACTACCCCGGCACCTGTTACTAGTTCTAAAACCTCGAACAGTCTAGTAACGAATGCTTCAACTGCAGCCACTACTGATCTAATCATTACTAGTGCAAGGGAATCCATTGTTAGGCAGACTCAGACCCTCAAAAACACGGGTACAGTCACTAGTGCTGTGAACGCTAGCACCGCAGTTGAACTCACCACCAGTTATTCAACTGAAACAACTACTAACCTTAAAACTAATGTAACAACTCAACCAAATACCAGGTTCACAACAAATGATGACAAAATCCCAAATAACCATCTGACAAAAAGTGGTACAACAGAGGCCTTTACTAGTCAACTAACACATGACCCCACTGAGGCGAATATTAGTCAGAATATTCTGACAATTAAAGACAGTCCCGTAACTAAATCAGCCAGTGAAGCTATTACCACACCTAACCCTAATGTCACTGCGAGTCCTCTAACTAATACCACAAATGGGGCTACTAGTATTCGCACTCTACTAACTACAACTAAAGCCAATATGAACGTGACAGCTTCTACGACTACAAGTCCAACATCCAGTAGAACCACTATCAGCCTAGCAACTAACACTAAAGCCATCGTGACTCCCTCTACCAGCTCAACCTCCAAGAAGAGCCCATCATCCGGCGACCTTCCAGCTACTACAACTCCTGCCAAAAGCCCGGTTGTCGGTAAGTTGTGCATTCTACATTCTTAAGGCCAGACCAGATTTCCAATCTCCCCAATTTAATCATGTTTAGATTTGTTGGCGATATCTTTTAGTGACTGGTACTTCATAGAGTCACAGTCACATAAGCCTTTAAGACCTCAGAGGTCTCTTCTGGGCATTTTCAAAGTCGTGGCTGCTGGTGTGGCAGATCGAGTGAGTATGGAGCGCTGTCGGCCAACATTTGCCCAGTGTGCCAGATAGCCAGTTTGGCTAAGTCACTGTGGCTCGGTTTGGCTCATACTGGATCTATTGGCATAATCTCTATCTCTTTTTCTGCCGATACCTCAAGCTGCTTCCCTATTGGTGCGTTCTTCGCGGATATTTGCTCATGATCGCAAAGTTCAATTTCCATTCTCTAATTGATCATTTCTTTACAGAAAGGACTGTTCTGAACGTCAAAATAAAGAGCTCCCTTTCCCCGGAGAAAAACGTCACCCAAACCATTAATGAATTTATTCAAAAGGTAACGTACGCTGATCTTGTCTCTTAACGCTTTCATTAATAAACAGATCGCCCGCATGCTTCCTTTTCATGTCTTAATATAACCAGATAGGTTTATTATTCGACCTTTTAATTGTTAGGCTCAGGATGGGAATGAAAACGCGTCGGTTCATTCATTTTAATTATAGTTCACTAACACTGGCAGAGCCGTGGGTTGCATGGTGGACTTCATTCAGCAGGAAACGTACTAATTAACACTCTTCCAATTAATTGTGTTACAGGCATGCGCCATGTTTCTTCACCAATTTAACGTTAAGGATGTGCGTCTGACATGGGGGCCAAGCCGAACCGCCGTGAACTGCACTTCTTTTTTATGAACCCATGTCTGATTCATCTCTGTGTTCTAACCCCGCTGAGTATTAACGAAACCAAAACCTGAAACTCAAAGCGCTTCGTGTGCACTTGGACAATAAATATATTAAATCAAAGGCTTCTCTAGGTGTTTCTTGCTGGAGGACAGATAGGTTGTATGTGGCGTGAGTCGGGTTTCTGCACAGGCGGCCGAGACAAATAAAGAAGAATGTGTGACTGCGTTCCAATGTTACCAGCTTCAAGAAAGAAAAGCATTTCTTGACAGTGAGGGCAGTAAAGCTCTGTAATCCACTGCCAACGAAAAGTGGTGGTTGGAGGTACCGTTTTATGAGGATGGCAAGAATGTGTTTTACATCATAACTTAAAATCTAATCCAGGGACTATTGTGACCGCTCTTGAAGGCTTTTTTCCAGCTTTTCATGCAAATTTATTATGATTTTCAGAGGGTTTTTGTTGTCCTTGATTAGTTGGACTCAGTAGAGAGTTTTTTTACATCCTTGTTACGTATGAAATAAAATACCTGGGTATAGAATATATAAAATAACATCATGCTTATTTTTTACTTTATTTTTACTCTTTCTACACCCAAATAATTTGTCCCCTCTCTTCCTTCTTAGCCTCGACCACTATCTTACGCTCAGCCGTATACTCTCTCTCTCTCGTTTCTTGCAAACCTTTCCCCTTCACTACTTTCCCTACTGCAGTGATGTTAGATAAATGAAACAGCCCCCCGGCAGAGGTGGTAGAGGGTAATACAGTGAGGGTATTAAACATACATGGGATAGACATACGGCTCCTGAATCTAAGACGAGACCAACGACTGATTAAGGTTTGAGTCTTTACAGCAGGAGAAACGGGCGACTAGACGGGGGCCGGATGGATCTTATCTGCCGCAGGTTCTATGTTTGTATAAATGACTCCTCTGCCTCCATTGTTGGGCCCGTGCTCTTCTCTGGAAGGGAACAAGGCTTTCCAAGATAGGATCTGGATAAGCCACGGAACGCTAAGGGCATTGATGCAAGAAGCAATCATTCCACAATGTACCACCAAATAACCTTGGTGCATTATGCCAGCCACTTGTTCTGTAATACCACCAGGCTGCCAGTAGATGGCGGTATCGTATCGCTGATTTCTGGCTAGTCGGAAGTTTGGGCTTCTAGCCGCAGACCTGCAGTACTAAACTGTTTATCTAAAATCCACACACCTCCACTGCCTCTCCAATGGATTTGGCATTCCTTTTTGTCGTTTCGCTAATTGCTGTACATTCTCTGTTGTATTACATTCTGTGTGGGCTTGCTGCAGAGGTGCTTTTTTTTGCAATTTGCTCATGTATTTTTCCAGTCTTTTTTTTTTTTAAATTATTATTATTTTGGCAAAAAGTTAAATACCTTAACCCTGTGAAATCCAACTTAGTGTAGCGGCTCGAAGCCCTGCCATTTCGGCACTCAAGAAGTTAAAATCCATACAGTCTTAACACGCACTTTTTTGTTTTCCTTATTGTTTTAACATAATTCGCTAAATTTTTATTTTGGAGAAAAAGGGTTAGAAGATTATTCAATAATCCACATTTTTAACACAGAAAAAAGCATACTACTAACGGCTGCGTGTATAATCAGCAGCGCGTAATCTGCCTCAGCTTCTGTCCGGTTTTGCAGATATTCTGTAGAATGTTAGCTGTTTTATTCCTATAGCAAAGGGTTAACAGGTATACAATGCCTATAACAAAGGGTTAACAGGTATACAATGTCTATATGCCATCTAGTTGTACATGCAACGCAAATCCAGACATATACACAGACATGGGAACTGGTCAAATCCGGGATTAGACCGGGAGGCTCCAGGTTAAGCGCCACTTCTCCAGGTCACCACGGGGTAAATACCTGTCATGGGAGCCGCGTTGCGGCACGCACCACATTCTGCCCACTTTGCCTCCAACAATGTTGTGTCCCCTCCAAGTGGGGCTTCGGGTATCTCGTGTCATATACATACCGGGGCAATAGTAGCCGCTCTCTGGTCATCTGTTCGTTGATAGGACTGAGCCAAGGGCAAGAGGCCGTCCATTCAGAGTTGAAGAAAGGACTCTTCACTCCTAGCAGCAAAAAAGGGTTCTTTACAGTAAGAGCAGTAAAGACGTTGAATCCGCTCCCCACTGAGACTGCACCATCAGATCCAATGGGTGCCTTTACATGAGCTGGAGAGTGTATAATATATAACATGAGGGCCCAAAGCTCCTTAATTCGGCTGATGTCTACCACCTTTGGCCACCAACCCTCTAGTGATAGATCCTGACCCCTTGTTCTACCATCTCTGCGCTTACTGGTTATCCACATTGGTGGCCAGCATTTTAACAGCTCTTTTTTTAACTCTTTCCGTGCTAGTGGTGACACCGTGTATCCCTTTACCACCGAAAAAGGCGAAGTAAGTCAGTGTAGCCGCGAGGGATTGTGGGTAAAGCTATCATAATGGAAGCTTACGGCATCCATCACATGGAACGCATGCATTCTGTCTCGCTTGACATGGGTCTTCATGAACTCCCAGCCGAATCAATAAATGTTTAATGTAAACCGGGGTCAAGATGTCCGTAATTGCTGTGAGAAGCCTATTCAGGCAGATGAGCCGCGAAGCGAGAGTTCATCCAGGCTTTGTGTCGTAATTGACTGCGGTTCCAACGCACGTGGTGCCGGCTCCATAAAAACAACAATAATGGGAAATGTCAGAATTAATTTCTCAAATTACACAGAGCCCGCTATAATTCCCGACACCATTCATTTTAAGGTTTGTTTTTTTTCTACTCTAGCAGAAGATCGCATTGGATTTATTCACAAAGTATGCAGTATTGGATTTTTTTTTTTTTTTTACATATATAGTGGTTTGGCGTTTAATACCCCATGGCTAAATACCCCCAAAAACTGCCACCTAAACATATTTCATTTATACTTCAGATTTAATAATCTTCATAATAAAATAATTTATTGGTGTATTTCTAACTGGTTTTGGACAAGCTTGTTAAAAATCATTAAAGGTTTGATTTTCAGGTGGAAAAAAACATGCGTGTCTTTCTGTACATGTCTAGAAAAATAGTATTCCTAGGACACTAGGAAGCTAATTCTTTCCCGGTAGGGGAGAAGCTGTGAACATCGAAGAGATTCTTCCCCCATGACCTGAGGCTGAAGATGTTATAAGACCCCCGGGGGTTTTACGGTTGTGTTTTACCTGCTGGCCGATTTCAGCCTTTTCTTTCCCTAGGCCTTTTTTTGGCTGGAAGGCAAAATAATTAAAATGGCCCCCCTGACGGCCTCTTCTTTAGTTATTTATCTCATTGATACTTTTTGGTGTTGCACTGTTGAGCACCAATCAATTTAATAGGTGTCACGTTTTTGGTTTTCACCATTTGTTTTGGACGCTGGGAACGCCACAGTGGATCTAAGTCCCAGAGCCAAGAACCCTAAGATTAAGACTTTTTGGCATGAGGGGAGGGCTTGGATCTTTTTTGACCACTCTCCATCAATTCTGGGCCTGGCCCTCCTCAGTGGAAGACCAGCAAAGTTCTGAGGTTCAATAAGGCCCTCAAAGAAGATCTAAGCTTCCCACTAGCAATCCGGTCATGAATGTTTTGTGCCCCCTGGGTGATGCTAGGGAGGGGAGCAGAAGACCCTGTCCTTCTAACCACAGTTGTGAAGAGACGACAACTGGTCACATCAAACGCCTTGCAGAGGACCTTTGTTTGGTATTGGAACTGTAGCACCACAACTCACGCTACAACATATAGACTTCCCAATTCTAGTAACTTCAGCACAAAAATAAATCGTTGTATGTACAAATGTTACTATAAAAAGGTAAAAACATCAGTGTTTGGGTCTAATTCACTAATTATGACTTTGTAGGTGAGCTGTGTTGGGTATCTTCACACGTCTGGGCAATCACAGCACGAATCACAAAAAGGGGGGACTTGGTCTTCTCAAATTCATAGTTAGTAAAGTGAGATGAATTTTTTTTGTATTATATAGGGCCAGCTCTGTGCTTCTCCTGCTAGCCTTTTATACTCATTACCAACAGCGCGGAGATCCGGTACCAATTGGACCTTAAGTATTGATATTTGAGGGTCAAGTGGTTCTGCTGGTTGCCATCCAGCAGAGGAGGTCCTTCACAAGACGCAGATGTTTGACTGTTAAAGTTGGGGTGATCATCAATTGGAAGGCAACATGTTGGTGGCTCTGTGTTTGGTTTCCTTACGGACTGGGTCTACTTTCTGGTGTTGCGGCTTGTGGGTTATGTCAGCAATGGGTCGGTATAAGTGGATGTGGGCTTATGGCCAGTCTTATGTCCGTTAATCAAAATCTGTGATCTCGGAAAACAATTTTGTCGTTTAGATAACGTTGTGTCACACTGGGTTTTATGTTGCTTCATAAAAGTATGTTGTGATCTTCACAATCCAAAGGCTCGCCTCTGACTTTTTATTTGGGTAAATTGCAGGATCCTTTCAGCAATGTACGGTCATACTCACTATAACATTTATCATATGGGTTTCAGTCAAAAACATACCATTCAAGATACACCTATGCAAGGCAAATCTTTGTGCATATATTGCTTCGTCCACCAGTGCGTCCAAGTACCCCAAGTTTGGAGAGTCCTGCGTAATTTTCCGTGGCTATATTACTTACCTATAAGCGAAATCGGTGGGCCTGCACTTTAACCCAGTTATACTGGCGTGATGGTGGCATCCATCACTAACGTGTTGGCGGTATCTATAATGGGGGGGGGTGATATCCACCACTTACTGTTTAATAGAGTGAGGGTATCTATCAGTTCTGAAGGTAGTAGTATCCAGTCCATCAGTCTTACTGGCTTATTGGGGTATCTATTATTAATGATATCCATCACGTAAAACTAACAAAGTCAGATGAGTATCTTGGGCCCAACTTGTCTAATTTTTGTTACTTTTACTATTACACGGAATCAATCTACATTACATTTTTGGCTTGTATGAGTTCAACGACGCTTCACCCGTCAGAACGACTTACACGACACATTTATTTTGGAGCCGTCCTAACCATCTGTTGGACGTTTTCGGTTTAAGGACTGATTTGCCGCCGTTAGTGTACCAGACACTTAGCAATATCAGGACCGGAACATCTTTACCCTAATGACTGCGGTTACCGTGTTCCATCAGAGCCAATCTGTCCATCTGGTTAAGCAGCGGGAGTCTCAGAATTTCTTCGACCCAGCTCTTTCCTCATGTCATTAGGCAGACATGATAAATGCAGATCACAGTCAATGCTTTTCCAACGCTCCGGATGCTGGAAACGCCAACAGACAAAACGAACGTTTGGGGAGCAGACTCCATGGTCCCGAGTTGGGTTTCACATCAGATGTAATTGAATCGCTCCATCCGTAATAGTCTAATCATGTCAGGAAGCCTGAGCCGATGAGCTCGCAGAAGCAGAAGGGAAGCTGTGGCATTAATGAGAAGGCAGTGGGGAATGATAAATGTCTCCCGGCCCCACAGACATGGATACGGAAGGCCTAATAGGCCACTTAGCAAGAGACTCAGACATCAGCCTGTACATTACATTCAAACTGCGCCTGGTTCTCTGGTTGCGTTCACGTCTCCGACACATAGGAATTAACGTCTGCAGACTTTATTTTCTCTGTATTACCCTACATGACGATGAATATTAGAAGTTAGTGCAAGGTGGTAGATAGGTGGAACAACTTCCCAGAAGAAGTGTTTGAGGCTGATACATTCAGGGAATTTTAATATGCATGGGATAAGCACATGGCTCTTGATTGGAGACCAACGACCCATTAAGGTTTGAGCCTTATCATCATGGGCAGACTAGACAGGGCCAAACGGGTCTGATCTGCCAGCAGGTCCTGGGTCTCTATGTTTGTTTTATGAAATAAATCAGTATCTGTGTTTTAAAGCTGCGTACTGGTCTGGGTGAAAGTCACGAGAATGGATCAGTGGAGGTTCGGTGTTTCATTCCTGTGTGGATGAATTAAAAATATGGAGGTCTATTTTCCATGAGTGAATTGAGCAGACAAGTCTGTAGGACCTCTTTTCTAAGAGCTCAGAATGTTTGTTGGGTAGGAGGATATCACAGGGTTCTACAATGGTAATTTTGTCTCTGACTACGCGTCCTGTCTGGAAGGATGTTCCTGATGTCTCATTGCCCGTGTAATCGGATGTCTTTCTAAACGTGGTGGGTGATACCACCCTGCTTTGGGAAGTATCTATAGATAGGTGGGCCCACATCTCTTCCGGCACGTACATTCTGATGGAACCAAGATCTTTCATTTTAGAAGCTGATGGTATTTTGGGTAAATTATGAGTATTTGGGAGGCCCGATTCGATGGGAATGTAGAACAAACACTCTACTACAATGATACACGGTAGCCATTATTGGTTGGGACCTTGTCTTTAAGGATGACCATCAACAATCGAGTAAAATGAGACATATAATGTGGATTTATGGTGATAGGAAAGCCGGCATAATTATACATCATTTTTAAGATAAACAAAGAAGTACGAGTACACACGAATGTCAGCATAATCCTCTTCTCCTAAATATCCTTTAATTACAAACAATTTTCCATCTGAAGGCTTAGATTAAGGTGATAACATCTTCTTGGCAGAATGTACAGAAAAGGATAAAAAACAGATAAAAGATTTGCAGATTGATGACTGGTCGAGTGCCAGACTTTCTCTACGACGTGCCCCGCTGAGCAGGTGCTTCAAACGCAGAACCTCTCCACTTGTTATTCTTCCAGTCGGAGATAAATCGCTTGCGCGAGGGGCAAACAATGGCCCATTACTTTTCCGACTCGATTTAAAGCGGAGAAGACGTCTTCGCCGTTTACTTCTCACGGCTATCATCCGGAACAATGTTTCACATCTGCTTCTCCCCGTAACTGCACCCAGGGTTGGAGTTTCATTTTTTTTTTCCCCTAACCTTAAACAGATGCTAATTGCATTTACCTTCTTATTTTGGTTCTTTAGAATTCATGTTTATTCTGAATCCAAAACGAATTGAGATAAATATTGATATCCTCATTTCTCTGACTCCGTGAGAAAGTTTTATAAAAAGGGATTGGGGGGGTGAATATATTATGTCTAGTTGTATAAGTATAAGCAGGGGAGGGCTAGCACCTTCTGGTCCCTGGAGCAGATAAAGCCAAGTGGCCCCACCGGCCCCTTGCCCCAGTAACTAGAACATGCACTACCACACATGTTTACAGACTAACACACACACTTATGCTAACATTTGTATTTACGCTAACACATGCTTACACATACTTATATTCATACCAACACACACTTAAACACTCAAGCTATCACACACACACACTCATGCTAACACTCCCTAATACACACACTTTCACATACACTCATACTAGCAATACTTATACTTACTCACTCCCTAAATCCCTTACCCGCTCACTCTCTGGATAATCTTGGATGATAAATTCTTCTTCTGAGGAAGTCCACCCGATTACCGATAAAAGCATCAAGGAAAGTGAAGATTGTTTCAGATTTATTGAATACGGCGAGACTACTGTTTACTTCTTAATGCCAATAAGTCCGTGATCAGTTTTATGTTTATAAGTGGTATTTTATCCATAAAGTAAAGGATTGTGGGTGATATTACCCTAATGTGCTGCTTCCTTCTCTTGTGGGCAAACAAAGAGAGGCCTGGTTAACGGCGCTAATACCGAGAAGAAGCGGATAAAGAAAAAAGACAGAAGAACAAGGAGCGGCAGGGGAAGAAGCGGAGCTGTGGAATAGGAGACGGGAAGAGGTAGGCCGAGAAGGTTGGGAAACGTTGAGAGACAGCATGAGAGAGAGTGTTTTTCGGACATTTGTATAAATTAATAAAAATGGCAGATTTCAATAAAATTTTAACTCGTAGGAATCTGACGTCTAATTGGCCGTTACCTTCCCTACATTCTAAATTGTTAATGGCAGATTCGTTCTCTATCGCTTCTCAACAGGTTTATCCCCCATATTATCTCCGCAGTGCATTATGGAAGGATTATACAGTATTTAATGTACTTTTTAGGATTTTAGTTGGAGAATTGATACCCGCTAAGTTCTACTTCATTACGCTCTCTCTCTTCATCTCCGGGGGAACACTTGCGCTGCATCAAGAAAAATAGATTATGAAAAACATCTTAATGAAATCCCGCAGGTAATCTTTGCTTTTCCCGAGAATATTTCCTGTATCAGGTGTGCCGTGAACGGAACCTTCTGGATATTAGTTACTCGAGGCGATGAGACAGTTAAGCCGTCGAAGAATTCAGGTGTCGCTAAAGGATTAAGACGTCCGGAGAGTTAATATCTCTTTCTTGTTGCCGATGATCTGATAGCATTATCCTTCTCGTCCGTAACCTGCTGGCAAAGAATAGTGTGATTTATCAACTGGAAAGTAATGCGGTTATAGAAAAATCCAGGTGAATCCAGATCATTTGATGAAAGATATGAATCAAAATCAATACCGACTGCCGAGCGACAGCCAGACCGGGCGACACAGACATCCCATGAGCACCTAATCGGATTGGGCCCCGTTATCAGGAAATCTTTGATTATTAATAATTAGAACTCGGCCATCATTATAGCGGAAGAGGATTAAAAAAAGACGCCGTTTTATGTTTTTCAGCTTCAAAATCAAAGAAAAAGAAAAGATTGATGTTGAGATAATTTATGATATAATAAACAGCCATTTTTTTGGACACGTTTCATGTTATCCACGATCCTAATTAATCAATATACTCGTACTTTATTCTTTGTACTAAAATATACAAATATTTTTATTTTAAAATTCTCTTTTTTTATTTGTTGTTATGCTACGTGCTGATCTGGAAATATTTCTCTCATTTTTGTAGCTGTCCTCTGAACTCTCTCCAATGTGCCAATGTCCTTCTGGAGATGGGGTCTCCAGTTTGGGAAGAGGATGTCATTAGAAGCACCGCCATTTTGGGGGAAGTTTACTTGAGGTTATCGTATGGTATAATGGTGTAGCTGCAAGTGACGTCCTCGCTCTGATTCTCCAATGGAGAGCTTCAGTGGAAGCTTCACCATTTTGGCAAACCATTGCCGGGAAGTTATGTCCATGGAGATGTGGACAAAGAAAGAGAGAAGATGAAGAACAGGATGAGGGGAGACAATAAAAGCGGGGCTGCGAGACACTGAAGTGGAGCTGTGAGACATAGACGTGGTCGGCTGAGGAGGTCAGGAGACATTCAGAGAGTGTGAGAGAGTGGGTGTGAAAGAGCCCCAGAACTTCGGATGTAAATTTGTAGCTTTTTGCTTAGGTTTCATCCGTTTCGTGTGGGTTCGGGGAGATTCGTATGAATTTTAAGTCTAGTGTCCAGTTGTCCACCTAGATCACCTAGTCTACCTTTATACCAGATGTCAACGGTGGAAATGAGAGGGCTTTCTTTCCAAGTGAGAAAATTAAATTTTGTGCCCAAAAATGAATTGACCTAAATTAGAAATGAGAAATGTGTCCACTTTGTTGGTCCACATGCACAAATCTAGTATATACAGTATAAACTAGTATGTATTCCGTAGGAGCAGCCAATCTGTACCAATGTCTGTATTCCTTCCTATTAAGTTATCTCTCCACTGTTTATTAAGTTGCTGATTATTGTTGGTTAGTTCAGGCAGCCCTTTGTAAGGGTCGGGGGATAAGAAGAAAGAGAAAGAATAAAAATGAACCTAACTGTACCAAAAACAGTTACGCTAATTGAAAAACCCAAAAAGCATGTGCTATGAGCAGTTCATTAAAGGAATTTACTGATACTAACAGCTGTGTTTGAGACGGCTCCCTTGAAAGCAGTGGATGCAGCTGTGCATGAATGAGAAGAAAGGTGTACGGGAACAAAACATGTAAAGGGAAACTCTCACCAATTATTTTTATTACTGGAATCAGATTAAAAATATGTTTTCGAAAATGTGCAGTTTTTTTTCAGAATGACTAACAATCTCCTTAACGCAAATGATCGCTCTTCTGTGCTTATCTTCTTGGACCTTTCTATAGCCTTTGACGCTGTTGATCATTCACTCTTTCTGCAAACCCTTCACGCTCATGGCATCTTGACAGGGCTCTCTCCTGGCTCAAATCTCACCTCTCTGACCGTACCGTCAAGGTTTCTTTCTCTGGAACTTGTTCTTCTCCCCTACTACTATGTTTTGGTGTTCCTCAAGGCTCAGCCCTCGAGACCCTGCTCTTCTCCATCTACACCTCTTCCCTCGGACAACTCATATCTTCCTTTGGTTTCCAGTATCACCTATACGCCGACGACAAGGACCCTAATCTACATTTGCTCTCCAGACCTTTTACCCTCTCTTCTAACTCGCCTTTGGAATTGCGTCATGAGTGGCATGCCATGCCAAAAAAACCATCTCCAATGCTCACCTGCAAGATCAACATAAGTCTCCATATCACCCTCACTACAATATACTCCTCCTTACTCAAGCACTCTTCTCCGGAACTGACGGGGTGCCATGATGTCCCCTGCAATGGCTTGCAGTCACGAGGCACGCGCTGTCAGTCATCTGTTAGGGCAGAAGGTAGATTTGGCTCTGTGAATGGTATGAAGCTCTTAATCACAGTCCCTCCGCCGCCAGAAGGCAACCGTGCCCAGGAACTTGGAATAATGGACAGCGTTTGACAGTGATGAACGAGATGGGGAGCGCCGAGCAGAGAACCCGCCATAAGAAACTGTAAATCAAAGCAGAATTCTAAAAAAAAAAAAACAACCAAAGACATGAATTTGGAATTTCTGCAGCAAACATCAATTTGAAATTATAGATTTTCCAAGTTGATTCATGTTTTTGAAGTCAACAAATCTGCCAGGGTTTTTACGATTTCTTTAATTAACATATACTTCGTTTTACAAAAAAAAGTGATATTAAAGGTGTTGTTCCACCTACTCTGCTGAATTTAAGACATTTGTGTCTAAACGCAGAGTTAGAAACATCCTTCCTAGCCACGCTCAACGTCCAAACACTTCCATAAATAATTACCTAATTATGCAAAATTCAGCTTCATTTAGCCAGAAAGACTTTGTGACATAACTTCATGAAGGATGTTTCTATAAAAATTGATAAGAAGTCCTGAATCCCTGAAGTTTTTGTTTTGTTTTATGTTTAAATCTTTGGAGGATAATAAAATAATTATTATAATAATAAAATAATAATTACTGATCTACTAAGATGTATTTGCTCAGCATATCGCTATGATCTTACCGTACATTTACTTCTTGCCTTGACATAGAGACGCAGAAATCTGACCCCCGATGTATCCAAAAAACAAAAACTGTCTGCGCTTCTTACCCTAATAAAGTTGGCAACAAATATGTAAACATAATATAAATGAGAGGTTTTGGTTATATGAATTGGCCAAAGCATAATTAAGTTTGGTAGGCCTCATATTACACATTTGTATTATTTGAGCCTGTGACTAGCTTAGCGCACCGACATTTTTTCTTTTCCCTGTTTGCACATATTTGAGGTTGTTGGCTCCTCATCAGTCTGGTTGCAGCTTGCTGTCCAGGGGTTAATGGGGAGGAGGTTTAATTGCACCTCCCCCAACACATTAATAAGGTTTTGGTAGCCGTATAAACTGCTTTGTGTTCCCACTATGTAGGAGGTGAGAGTAGGTTCTCACCCTATTGAGAGTGTGCCTTGACGTGGCGGGTGAGCTTAATTATGCTTTGGCCAATTCATATAACCAAAACCTCTCATTTATATTATGTTTATATATTTGTTGCCAACTTTATTAGGGTAAGAAGCGCAGACAGTTTTTGTTTTTTGTATACATTGTACAGCCAATACACTGTTTTTGCAGCATGCTTACACCTGTTTGGTAGGCCTCATATTACACATTTGTATTATTTGAGCCTGAGACTAGCTTAGCGCACCGACATTTTTTCTTTTCCCCGATGTATCCTACTAGTAGCTGGGTGCTCCGGATCTTTAGATGTAGAAGATTTAAAAAGTGTGATCTGTGCGTAACTTGGTGATCCAAGCTAGGACTGTCCCAGATATGAGAGTAGAAATGTGGAAGTGGTTCTCCAAACCAGCCCCGTGCCATAGACAGCTGTATAGGTCACCTATATGGTAGGACCATGGATCCAAGCCAAAGTAGACATCTTCCTTCTTCTCCCAGATCCCAGGAAGAAGCTTTGACTTGGAGTCCACACATTGCCTTGAGATCTCGTTGGATGCATTGTTACCTTCTAAGAGATCTTCTGGCATCTGTCCAAAGAGTCCAAATAGATATCACCCAAAAGAAACATCATTGATGGTCCGGCTCCACGAAAGCATTTTAGCGCAGGCACCTGACAACGGGTAGAATTCCTTGCTGATGCAACCTGAATGTCATGCCATTTGGGGCTATTGTGCTGTAAAGCAGGATTTATGTAATAAAACCTACCTTGGTATCTGGTAATTGCTCACATTCTGGATGCGTGCTGGGAAAGATTCGGCCGAATTACATTTTGTTATGTATTTAAGGAAAACTAATTGATTGTAAAATAATTTATGTGTCCTCCTTTGAACGCTGGAGGCACTAGCATTGATCATGTCTTCCATTACTGATCATTTGCGGTGTTATTTACTGCTCTCCTCCATACAGAAGTTAATGTTGTAGAAGATTATAAAATATTATTTCCTAGCATCGTAATGGAGCCAATTCACCATTCAATGCTGGTGCGGAAGCAGGACTTGATTTACATCTCAAGCGTAGCTAAAGAATGGCCTTATCGTCTTCTAATCGTCTATGGAAACCGGATCTCCTCTGATCCCATCTGGATCAGCTAAATATGGCCATTCTGATTAGGACAAGGTGGGTCAATGTACCCTCTGGCCAAGCTGGAAATACATTATGGAAGGAGCGCAAGATGGGTTTGGAACCACTGTTGGGGCCGGAATCACCGGTTCATAGATGTGACGGCAAAAATAACCCTTGCCTGTCCAGTCTGCCCTTTCGTATTCACCTTTTCCTTTTTTTAGGAGTGCTTTATGTACATCATATTCTTGGACTCCTGTACTATTCTACTTCTACTAGATATCTATCCCAGGTATCTACTACTCTTTCTGTAAAGTAATTGTTGTGCAAGATGTTTCAGTGCATTGAGGGCCTTCAAGAAAACAATGAAGTTCCTGGCTGGGCTGAAGCCACCAGTCTTTTAGGATTTAGGTCTTTTGCTCCTGGAAAGCCATTCCCTCTATGGATAAGCTATCCTCCTGGTTGTGCTTGATACTCTGCAGGGAGGACGGTAGCTTTTTCCTCATGTGTTGTCTTCGCATGCCAGTCAGGGTTCTAGGTCAGCTTGTCCTTGGTCTTCTGGGTTTGACCATCTCTAGTTTTTGGGATACAGGGCTTTCAAATATTGCAGTATTAATGTCTATAAATACACATGGAAGAGTATCCATCACCACCATCTCGGACTCTTTAAGGTGGATACCTCAGGTGCGCATCGTGTCTGGAATTGGGCCAGAATGAGCACATAATCCATAGTTTGGGTATTTGAAAATTCTCCTCTTTCAGTAGATTTGTCTTATTCTGTAAGCGATGTCGTTCTCAGTATTTGTAGAAGGCAGCATTGGGAAGGTCGTCGTTCTCTTTCAGAAGATCTAAATATAATGCATCATAGAGATGTATAAAATGTCCTCATTTTTTAGGTTAATAAATCCCACATACTGCAGTTCGCAACATGCAAAAATTAGACCTGTCCTTGAAAAAATGCTGATATGGCAACCCTAGGTGCATCTAAAAATGCTCCACTGACACCATAGAGGACCTTTCTTTGAAAGCGATTCAATGAGGTGCGCAGTAGACTTCTGCATTCAGATTCGTACAAATCTTTCATTTTTTTGCAAAATTTGCCAATTTCATTTATTTTTTACGAATGTCCAAAAACAAAGAGGGACCCCAATGAAGCAAACAATAAACGACGCCGAGAGCTCAGATTTTTCATTTTGTTGTTTTTTTTCAGTTTCTTTTTCTTTATAAATCTTTTCGGTTTAATGTTTTATTCATACTGAATGTTGGACTCTACGTCTCTATCTGCCCTTGAAAAAAAACAATATATAATTTGCGTGGGTGCAAGAAAAATGGGAAAGAAGAATCGTGGTTAAAGAAACAAGGTAAAAATGCAAAAAAAAAAAAAAAAAAGTTTTTTGGGTGCAAAATACACTCAGTAAAGAAGGGGTTAAGAATCCCAAAATCCCAGAAGAAAATCCACACTATTTGACTACTTTATTTATTTTATATTATAGCAACAAAATAGAATTTATCTCATATAGCATTTACATGATACTTACCAAACTGTGGGATTTTTATTTACCTTTACCACCTATACTGGATGGCTGTTCCATGCATCTACCACTATACTATTGTTTCTCTGAATTTCTCACTAATAAATGATAGATATGTAAATATTTCGCGAGTGGGTTAAGCATGTGAACGGCTCATTAAGTCAGACTATATAATAATGATTCCTCTATCAGTGCTTTTTTACAAACCTGTTTCTGCTCCAACAAACCACTTATGATCAGGAGTGGGGAGAGCCCCCCTCCCCCCCCGGTATAATACGCTGCCATTTTATCTGGGACATTAATTATAAATGTTTTACGTATCAGTAAATGAGGTGGATCTGTAACCATCATTCCGCTAATTGTATCCCCTGACGCGGGAATGATGGAGCACGGAGCGGGCGCAGACAATCCATTAACTTCATCCCAGGTTCTACCGGCCCGACGAAAAACAGATTCATGTCTTCTGATATCCATGAGTCCGGGTAGATCGCAGGCCAGTGGATCATACAAGACTAAACTGGGACTTTTTGGGGGGTATTTGTTGGTTTTGGAGGAGCAGCTTTTTAGTGGGTGTGGTTAGAAGCATGGCTGAGGGCGGGGCTGAGGGCGGGGCTTTACCCAGACTTTTTATGTGCCTTTGTGCCCTATTTGTATAACAGAGTGGGGCATTTAGAAGAAGAATAATGGGGTTTATTTACCCCGTTTAATTTATTAACCCCTTTCCTGCTGTTTCTATACACATTAAGGGGGCTTTTAGGGCTGAAGGACCCTGCGATCCCCTCATACCCAGCAAACATTCTGACCTCCTAGAAAAGAGGGGCATCAGGAGAAGAGAGAGGGGCATCAGGGGTATTATGTACCTGACTCAGTGTCATTATACAAAGCTTCATTTTTATTGAATAACACACCTAAACAATATAAAAGAAAATGCAAAATCTTGCAAATATTGCCTATTTATTCTTTTTTTTTCCTTTGTGCAGATCAGATTAAGCGATGATGACATCATACAAAAATACACCGTATCCTTTTATCTGCCTTCCTTTTTGATCTTATTTATATAATTTCATAATACATGAAATTATAACATTTTTACAGTATATATATATATATATATATATAATATATAAATAATATATAATAAATAATATATAATATATAATAATAAATAATAATAATAATAATTATATATCTATATCTATCTATATATATATATATATATATATATACCTGTAATGGAGCAAATATACTTTTTTATCAAATATTCACATCAAGGGATAAATAAAGCCACATTTTACCCACAAAACCTTAAACAAACCATTGCCCCTCCAGTCTTAGCGCATAAACAATTCCAGAGATAAAATATTTTTGTGGCGCTCAGAATATTTACAACTTCGAGTGCATTTTCGGTATAAAACTTTTCCATAAATTCTTATAGAACTGTAAAAGCTTATGAGATACTAAGCATGAAACGGGCTCTGTAAGATCTATGATATTTAACTAAGAAACCCATCAGAAATCCCCGGGGTTCCATAAAACGTTAACAATATAATCGCACTTTCCCTGAGATATCTGTTCGGCATGTAGCTCGACGGCAGGTATTAAGACAGAAGGGATTTACGTTTCATTTCTTTCTTATTTTATTATTATTTTTTTTTTAGTTTTTTTTATTTATTTTTTTTCCTCCAGAAACATCTTTCCAATAACTAACAAGGCTGTTTCTTTTTATTCGCCCTCTAGAAAGTCGAGACAAGGAAGCTATAGCTTAAATGACAAAGTTGGTCTTGTTTAAAAATGTCCCTCCGCCGGAAGAATTTTTTTTAACCCCTTAATGACAAAGCCCGTACATGTACGGGCTCAAAATGCATTGTTTTCAATGGGTTTAGGGACCGCCCGTTGTCCTTAAGGGGTTAAAACACTAAGCACCTAAAGTGGTAATGATTTCCCGCGATATACGCAATTTTTCACCCAAAGCAGCTCCATTCGATTGAATTTAAACTCCCACGATCACTCTTAATTTTCTCCCAAGAGGTTAATATAGTTTTGTGGGTTTTTTTAAGCCTAGCAGCAGAAAATATTTGACATGGGAATCAATATAAGGCGGGCTGTCGGAGCCACGGTATTTATTACTGTTCATAAATAATTACACCGCCGCCGAGAGAAAATATTTCCAAAATAAACCTGAGCCTTCGGAATACAAAGTAACCGGTTCCGATTTTTAACCCGGGAGATGTTATATGCCGTGTAAGGCAAAATATGTCCTAAAAATGTCTCTAGGAGAAGAGGGAGGGGTGATTGACCATCCTAATAGGATGAATCGGAGCTAAACTTAGGGCAAACATAGGTCTACAGATGAGTGGTATGGCTGAAAAGGTCAGGTCTACTCACTACAGCTCGAGTTGGGAGGTTGGTTATGGAGGTGAGTCAACTTTGGGTCAAAACCACTCAACGACACTTGGCCAAGCTACTCAACCTATTTACAATGAGTCCAGCCCTTGTGGAGTCGAGCCTCGTGCTCTTGTGTTGGACATTGGAAGTCTCCCATAGAGTTGGGTTGAGTTGCCGTTAAGTTCAACTCAACTTCTGTTGAGTTACAAAGTCCTAAACACCGGTAAACACAAAATACGTTGATACATTATTGACGGGAAGGGTGTCACAGAGAAGAACGAGGCCTCTTTCAGAAAGCTGGACGCAGTGACTTAGTACCATGAGTTTGCAGACTAGAAACATTTCATAGACTTCATAATGCCTTACGAAGGGCTGACCCTGGGGAGCTTCTTCTTCAGGAAGGGGCAAGCTGGCCCTGTATAATGTATAGCTAGTGTGATGATTCATTATAAACATGACACGGGGTCATCTCAACCCTTCTCACAGAAGATACTCACCCGGTTTTGTCCTTCATAACAGTTTAGTGAAGAGAAAACCAAAAACGAAAAACCCATAAGGGGAACACAAGTGGATACACCCAACCGAATACCCAATTTGGGGCACTATTGATTGTAGGATCCATCTTTGTTCAATGCCCTTCACTCAACTTCACTCCAACCATCACACTTCACTGATACTAACTTTTTAGCTGACACAGTTCCTGCGCAGGCAGGATAGTTAACCGTTATTGCAACAGAAAATCTCTCTATATGGGACGCCGTGCCATTATTTCACCGATGCCAATAACAGCATCCTGCTGTGGCACCGAAACCTTAAACATGAAGGATAACTCAATGAACAAACGCACCATCGCTCCGTTTAAATGTGGGTTTCATCTACACTCACGTTAATTGGATTTCTTTTCTAATCAGCTTTAAGACAGGATTTCGCCAGTCGTAATATAAAGTAACTTTTGGATGGTTACGTGGTTTATAGCATCTTCTCTGCCTCTCGAGAGACTTAATGACCAAACGTGGAATGTCTTGGTACAACGGAAGCTACATAATAATCGTTGAGAATGTTTATTATGGATAAAAGGGATTTGCTAGTCTAGCATAATATAAAATCAACGGAGTGATACATCTAGCGCGCATGCTTTCAAGCCTAAACCAGGCAGATGTGATATATATATATACCGTATTGGCCCGATTACAGTCAGGGTTTAGCTCAGGGATGCGCAATTTGTATCGCCCGATGCCCAGGACATGCCGTTCCGGGCACCAGGCAGGTGATTTTTTTTTCAAAACAAATCAAAAACATTAAAATACCTAGAGCCCTACTCCTAGCTCCGTCAAGGCCATCTCTCCTAAACCGCGCTGCTATGTGGGCTACATTCATGCTCACACATCCTTACACATACACATTCATGCTAATACACTCACACATACACATTCATGCTAATACACTCACACATACACATTCATGCTAATACACTCACACATACACATTCATGCTAATACACTCACACATAAACATTCATGCTAATACACTCACACATACACATTCATGCTAATACACTCACACATACACATTCATGCTAATACACTTACACATACACATTCATGCTAATACACTTACACATTCATGCTAATACACTTACACATACACATTCATGCTAATACACTTACACATACACATTCATGCTAATACACATACACACTCATGCTAATACACTCACACATACACATTCATGCTAATACACTTACACATACACATTCATGCACCCGTGCATTGTATTTAGTAGCAGGTGGGATTGTCACATGACCTATCTGTCCCTTTAAATGCCTTTACCAAGTCTTTGTTTTTGGAAGCTGAATTATATTACAACTAAACCGACATTTCCCCACAGAAGTTAAACTGAGGACATTCAGCGAACAACGACTGATTATGATTACTGTGTTTAGCACTCATTTAGTAGCAGCTTTTTGTTGTCTTTATCTATAGTTGACAAAAATGACTACTTTCCAAGAGGTAATGAGCAGATATTGCACTATAATTTAATATATATGATTGTATGTACTAAGCTATATTTAGTAAACAACAAATGTCTCCTAAATTAGCTGAACTTTATGTCAAATATAGAAACATAATTTCTTTAATCATGATAGAAAAATGTCTTTGTGTAAACTGTAATTATTTTCAGATGTGCCAAATATACATAAATGCAGTGCTTGTGATTTGGAGCAAAAAAAATATATTGAAAAAACAATAATGTAGTAGAGGTCTCATTGTTTGTATATAAGGACACAAATGGGTCTATTCATTGAGTAGTGTGGTCTGTAGAGTTGGGGGTGAACTTGCATGGTCAAACCTGACATGAGACATGAGGTATTTAGGCACCTATTTTTAGATTTTTGAAAAAAATTAAATGTTAAAAAAAGTTTAGGTTTTTTCTTTTTGTAATTTTTTTAAAAACAAAATTCAATTTTTTTCTTTTTATCATCTTTTTTTTATTTTTTACTTTTCACACTTTTTAAAGACCTCAGGGATCTCTCTAGGAACTGGGTGGGGTATCCCCTATGATGTCATGGTAACATCACTTTAATTGTTTTTATTATAATTTTTTTTTAAAAAATACATTTTTATTCTTTTTTCAATTTTTTTTAATTTTTAATTTTTTTCTTTTTTTTAAGTGTTGTAAACATTTTTTGACTACTGTTTCTCCTTCTTTTCACTTTGTTCCCAACTTCCGCTGATCACAGAGTGCTGATTCAAGAAAGCTTTTTACATTTCTATTGTTTCCAGCGGTGTCTGTCCCGAACATTCTTCACTATTTAGGCATAACCAGCTCTCCCTTACACTGGATCAGCAGAAAGCTATAAATGTTAGCTCCTGCTGACAGGGGAGCCTGCAGACTGTCTAATGACACCTTGATCTTCCATGTGCTTGCCAGTGCCAAAACCATAGGACGTAGTATTATGACCTTGGTCATCTAGGACTGTTTTTTTAGGACAAAATATTACATCCCATGGTCGCAAAGATGTTAAGCTGTCTCCATCATCAGGCTCCTGACCAATTCCTTTTTCCTCCTTTCCTTTTTCCTCCATCTCTCTCCTAGTCTTTTTTTGTCTTATTTCTCTGTGCCGCTCTAGTATCATCCTGAACATTTTCTGCGCATGGGAAGAGCTTTATTTCCAGTAGTCTAGAAGATAGGAGTGATACATTTTTATCCTGTAAACCATTCCCAGTTTTAGGCACCCTCCTCTGAATTCTCTAATATGTCAATATCCTTCTGGAGATGGGGTCTCAAGAACTGTCCCCAATACTCTCGGTGAGGTCTAACTAAAGATCTGTAGAGAGATGTTTTCTACTACGGCAAAGTTGACTCAACTTTTAGTAAATCAAGACAAATATGTTCTATTTGACACCTTAAGTTAATGTAAAATGTGTTCTCTTTCATTATATTTGACTGCGCCCCAAGACAAGTTTTATCTGCCTAACCAATGGAAATTTCCGTAGATTTCTTAGAAGTTGCTCCAGAAAAATGTCAAGAGTCAAAAATTCCAGTTTTCAGATGTTTCTCTCGCTAAACTAACCCTGTAGTTTGTTTTCTTATTTATTTCCGTCGATTTCCTATATGTATAATACATTGATCTGTTGCGGCAGTACATGAATGTCATTTCAGTGTCTTGGATACTGTTTATTCATTTATTCCACGCGCTGTCTTAAAATCTACAATGACTGACAAGCTCTCCGTCTGGAAACGGCGTATTTTGCTTCCTGAATTTTGTAAAATAGGAAAGGAAGAAAAGGTCACTTCATCAAAAGAACTCTCGGAATTGCCGAGTGTTTTCTTTTTCCCACCTCCGCTTGGTCGTGTTCAAATGTTCTGTTACATTTCTTAGACTATGGGAATAAAAAAAAAAACCTCACGGTTCTGCAGGCAATTTTCTGAACAATCCACCAAGGAGACGGTCTGTTAGGAGTCCATAACTGTGCAATAATGGTGTTTATCCTCTTCTACCTGCACTTTATCTGCCATTATTATCAATTACCAGGCGTTAGATATCTGCTTCCCCCAGAGCTTGTGGCCGTTGTGTTTGCTAGGATTAATACATGTTCCTGGGATCACTGAAGTCCTGTGGACACTCGAAACCAAAGGCTCAACTTTCAGCGGGCAAGCGGTTAGGGGTGGCAAACTCCCATGGGGCATTCTGGTTCTCTCGAACCTTGGTAAGCTTCTCCATTGTAATAGGTGGATGAGGACAGGGTTGAGAGTCTATCCAGGTTCAGGAAGGCAGGCGTTATTGCAGGTGGGACGTCAAGGGGTCAAGTGTGTCCCAACATTCGTGTGAAGACTGATGGTCAGGGTCTGTGATTGTATATCCAGCAGAAAATAAGTGACATTTGCGGTGATTGGGCCTACAAATTCAATTGCCGATGAATTTTAATTGGTTGCCATACCTTCTCTGCCGTTGCGGTGGCTTGAGATGTTGTAGGACGTTCTTAGGTTTCCTGACTGGCTGGTAGAGGAGGAGATGGTCTTCTTCTGCTGCACTTGTCATCAGTAGTTGCAGTTTGGATTTCTTTTGGGATGATGAAAGATATACCCTATACCACGATGTGATTCGACCAAAAAAAATACCAAGCGTGCCGCGCATAGAAACTCCGCTATTGTTTATTGTGAAACGGGAACCAATCGGTTCAAAGACAATTCATAAACGAAATAATAATTATAGACATTTATTATAAGTGAGGCTTGTCGCAGCCTTTGCTTTGCCATAAATTTTCCTGATTGTGATCCTGCCTTATTGAGCTAATAATACAATTGCTCTATAATTTAGTCCGAGCTATTACATTGACAAAAGTCACCCATTCTAAAATGAGTCAATATCTGGATTATTTGTCGCTAGCTGTCGGCGTGTGGATTTAACTCCGTGTCGGCGCTAGGAACGCTCGTAATTAAAATTCAACATGGTTGCAAGGCTATGCCGAATTAAGCGCATGCATTTTCGCTTTGGAACATAAGTAATCGTAAAGTAATTAAAGGTTTGGCAAGTAACGGGAATGTATTTGTTCTAATATGCATAATCTTTCTGTACATTGGAAACATGTTCTATTGTGTTTCAGCGGATCTGCCGCCTAAACAGCTTTTACCGTCATTAACAAAATGTTTATTAACCCCTTAATGACAAAGCCCGTACATGTACGGGCTCAAAATGCATTTGTTTTTTAATGGGTTTAGTGACCGCCCATTGTCCTTAAGGGGTTAAATCGGTAAATCGTTCACTTCTTTGTTCAATAAATGGAATCATTTAGAAAATATTTGGTTTAAACTTTAAACCTTCAGAATTATTTCACTGTAGAAAGTCATTAAGAGTACATATTTGTAGAGCGGTCGCTGAAACACAGAATCCGCCAGCAGATTTGGCCTCCTTCGGCCAGTCTGGTTGCCCGTTTTTATTTATTTACATATATTTAACACCGAAAACAGGGCAAGCGTTATACGGCACCATCAATCCAAAGGCCAAACATAAATAACTAAAATAAAAGGCTAAATAAGATGCGGCAAATACACTAGGCACACCATAATCGACAGTCTTTGGAGAACCTGGAATTAACCCCTTGTGGTCATCAGTCGTGATCATCACCCAATAGAAGATGCTTTAGGCAAGCCCTATTTTTGGTTCCGGAGTGTCACACAGATGGCAGGAGATAGGCAGGAGGTCCTATTTTTTTAACCCCTTAATGACAAAGCCCGTAAATGCATTGTTTTCAATGGGTTAAGGGACCGCCCATTGTCCTTAAGGGGTTAAATCCCTATTCTTGTTTTTGTTGAAGTGATGTAATTATAGAGAGAGAAAATAAGAACCATCATGCAGGGATTTTAATAAAAGAATCTAAATCCAATCTACATACAATACCTATATATTTATATATATATATGTCATTCCTTTGGCCGCCATCACTCTTTGAAGACTTCATTGGGCGTCTCCATCGGGGGTGAACCTACAAGATCTGGCCCTTTTTTGGCCAGATTTTATTAAACCTGGCCAAATCTGTATGTTCTAATACACAGTGAAGTTTACTGACCCCACATTTCATACATGACAGATGATACATGAGATGCTCCTGAATTATTTCAATAGCCGAGATAGGTCGTGAAAGAAAATAATCAGTTTCCTGATAAATTATACCCCAAATGCAAAAGCATTATGTAAAATGTACATCTAATTGAGACATCTGCTTTGGATGTTACTGAGCTAATAAACCAAATTTTCTTCTTTATCACAAATGCTTGCAGGACAGAGCGCAGCACTCTCATTATGTCAAAAAGCAAAAGTGTAATCGCAACTTTCCGATATATACATTAACGTTTTGTATTATGTCATAACGCACCTTCATATATTATCCTCTATAAACGTGAATAGTCTGGATTTTTGGGGGAGGGAAACTTACTTTATAAGCAGTGGAATCAGTTCAAAAATTTTGAAAGTAACTCTACTTAGAGGACAATAGAAATATTTGTAAAGAATCTTTAGAAACAAAACATTTAATTGTTTCTCAATGGAAATTCACTTTAACTCCCAATCTAATTCCATACACTTATATATGCCCACTCTACCGCCATACAGTAACACACACTCACGCTAACACCATACACTAAAGTACTATACACTCACACTAACACCATATTCTAACACACAAACATTCACTCTAACACCATACACACACATTTACTCCCATCATCCATGCAACTTTACCTCCCCAGAGCTTCGCCTACCTGCTGTCACCCTACTTCCGGGGGGGGGGGATTACTCTTGCAGCACCCACCTTAGCATGCCTCTGCTTTGTTTCCAAATATAAACAAGGACATGGTAAGATGAATGCTTTATTGAAGACTAACCAACGTATGTTGTTTCTCACAGTAAGTAAATATTTTGTATTTGGCAGAGAGGACATGTCTGGGGTTTTGTCTTCTTGAAGTTATGTCTTCACCCAAACAAAGAAGAACACAATAGACCGACCCATCCATCTTCTAAAGACTAACCTTTTGTATTCACGGTGAATTGTAAGCCAGGCACGCTGGAACGAGTTGTTCTGTCTCTTTATTGTTACAGACCACTTTGTAGTTTTCCCCCAGACTACGAAACTGTCGAGCGTCAAGTGCATTCAGATGTTAAGTGGCACTTACTAGAGTAGCCCTTTTGCAAAATGGATGGTAATTAAATGACTTAGTCCTTCAGAGACTCCCATTTGTTCTCATCAAACACAGCATGGACCTACATTTGCAGGTTTTATTTTTTATTTTTTTGTTCTCTTAGGAACACAGAGTTACATTTTTTTGTGTGTTTTCTCTCTAGGTGACACTACCTCGGAACACGGTGGGAAATATGCATATTGTCCTAAGGTTGCTGGATATAGAAGAAAATGACTCATCTGATGTAGGTGTCACAAAAGGAACATTCTGCTCAAAAAAAAATAAATAAAGCATACAGTGTGTGAGTCAGACAGAAGAAACCTCATTAAGTGGGGAGTACCATCCGGCTGCAGGAACTCATATAATACATACACGTAAAAAAATTCTACTTTTATTATCAAAGAACTCAAAATGGACACAAAACAAAAGGCTGGGCAGGAAATGAAATTAAAATATTGGCTGTTTTTAATGAATGGAGATTTATATTGGCCTTGTTTGATATTAAAATAGAATGTCACATAATGACGGGAAATTCTCTATATTTAAGACAATAACATACTCAATATAATAATATACCTTCTCTGCTGACCACTTCCGCTTTCGCATCTTCTTCTTCATCTTCTCTTCTATCTCCATCCATCTACTATGTAGAACTTTAAATATTTGGATATATTAATTACAAGACCGTATATAAATTGCATCTGTTTTTTTTCAGGGAATATATTTCACCAAGGAATAAAATATTCATAAAACGCTGAAAAATGTCAGCGCCAGATACGTCGATGATCTTTTCCTAATTCAAACATTAAATAAAATGGTAGAACAATCATTTTCTTTCCAACAGATTCAAACAGCAGTACACGCGTTCGTAGTATTGAAATTTACACAGGTGCACCGCAAATAAATTTGTAGAGTGAATTATTTATGTTATACATACAGAGCAAAAAAAATGACCTTGCCCTTTTTATTGGTAAGTGTGTTTTTTCTTTCTAAAAATATGAATTGCACTAATGAGCCGTAAGTACGAGCTTATTAATAATTTAAAACAGAATATTTGGTTCTAGGTGAATCGTAACAGCCTTACTTAATATATTTTAATTGAATATGGATTTTTTTTTTTACATAAAAGTGGTCTATAGTTGTGTAGCCTCCATTATTGTAAGAGAGGTGGTAGATATAGTCCAAACACCCATTTTTTAGGGGTGTGGCTAGGGCGGGGTTTTACCAGAAAAGCGCCACCAGCCGCCCCCACCGCTCTGACTTCCTTATAACTCTGCCTTTTAAAGCTGCACTTGGCGCAAGTGAACTATAAAAGCTGTGCCAACTCGGCAAAGACCTCAATAGTCTTAGCGAGCTAGCTCGGAAGATCAGTGAGCTTGCTTTTAACCGACCTACAGGGTACTACAGGGAACCTGATCGTACAAGAGGTGCCTAGGCCTAGGCCAGAATACACCACTGCTCCCACATTCCAATTTTCAACATTAGAGAACACTTGGGGAGGAATAATATAGATCATGAGAACAGGACGTTAAGATGGCTGCTCCCCTGGTACACACCCAAGATTTATTTAAAGTTTATTTTAATCTGTAAACCCTTTGCGTGTATAGAACTATAACATGTAGAATTTGGGGAAGGTTACAGATACATTGTAACACAACCTAATAATAGATATAGATTAAATAGATTATTTCAAAGTGTTCTTCCCATAATATGCTCGGCTCCCTACTCTGTACAGATTCTTCACTGCTCGATCCTGCTAGACCTTACACATTTTTGTATCTATGTAAAAGAATGGGGGGGGGCGCAAGAGGCTATACTTGACTGGGTTGACACTTGATCTAGGGTGGTCCCTGCTCGTTATAATCAAATTATCCATCTCCCTAGAAGCCCCTTACCTTCTTCCACATCCCCCCTCAACCTCCTAATGGAATGTAAGATCACAAGAGCAGGACCTTCTTCTCCGTCTGTACCATGTGTGTCTAATGTTATTGCCAATTTTGTATATTTTCAATTTTTACGTGATTATTCATTTCCTTTAAATATATGGATATGATGAAACTTGAGATCTCTTTGAGAGAAAAAAAAATTCAACACCACCATTATGCAAGAAATCAACTGTAATAATCAATCAAATAGTTACTATATGAACAAATCTGACATCTGTTAATCCTCCCCATTCTCGATACGGAATGTTGACTTTTTTATGACTTATTTTCATCTTCCAGGAATAATAAATTGTTTTCTTCCTCAGAAGAAATATATCAGGATTTAAGAATATATATTATAAGCTTAAAATCCTTCCAGACAGGAGCTTTATCCTAAAATATTTATTGTTGGCGGATGGGATTTTGTTGAAACCAATCATTATTATAAGATTTGAAACAAAATCTCTACATCGTGTTACAAGAGACAGTGTGGAATTCGTATTTGGTGGAATGTGCCCAAAGATGAGATTTAACTAGTCTGAAAAGCTCACGATCTAATCTAGCCAATAGGGAAAGGGGGAGAATGACTTCTGGTTTATGCATTGTCATTGATGGGTTCTTGCAACAATGCAAAAAAGTCAATAAAGCTGGATGAGGTCTCCTACCTTTGACCCTTTTTGGGCACTGGAGAGGTCCAGAGAGCTGTAGAGAGGTCCGCTGGCCAGTGCGGATTTCAAAGGCCAATGAAATTATGCCCAAAAAGCCTGTCCAGCAGAGGGATTATGGTACCTGCTGGGCTAGAACTCTTGTTCAGGGTGTTCAAATAACTGCCTGTCGAACCTAGGACTTGGCAGCTGGGAGGTCGTTAAGGGTTTTCTATGCCTGGGTTATCTTTTGACTTAACCCAGGGAAACGCCACCATACCTCTTCTGAGCATCGTGTCCCAGCGCACCATCATTTAATTATGAGGGGTACAGTCCTCCATATTGAAAGATAAGATCTTTTTTTAGTCCCATTGAGCAATGGTGCCACATATTACTCAATATGGCGGCCGGCTCCCCGTTATGTGGCAGAGGTGCCAGGATATGTCTCTGATCTGAGTGCAAAAAAACATATCCACTTTAGGTTATAGGTAAAATCATTTATTTATAGGTAAAATCAAAGTTTTTTTTAGACCTGAATTGTCTTAAAGTATCTTTCACCTTCTTTCACCTAATGAATAATTCCTGCAGTTAAAAGTTCCAGTGAAAATGCCAGCTCTGTATATTGGAGAATCTGGTTTATATTGATATATGTTAATTTGAGAAATCACCCGAGGGCAGTGAACGTTAAACAAATGATCTGAAGGGCCCTGAAACTTTGAAACTTTGAAAGGAACATTGTGTGAGATGGTTTGGTTGAACAAGCTCTGTGTCCTTCTATCAGCCATTTAATGGAATATACTGTAGAAACATTTAAAGTACATATTCGTAGAGCTGTCACATAGAAACCTAGAACCTGCCGGCAGATCGGCCCCTTTCGGCCCCTATAGTCTGCCCGTTTCTCCTGCTGTAAAGACTCGGACCTTAATCAGTCGTTGGTCTTGTAACCGGGCAGAGTGGAAGAAGAAAGAAGACGGAAGAACGTGTTTGCAGATAAAAATAATGAATATTTGGACTCGGGTATTTAAAACGGACCTTTTGGGAGAATTTCGGAACTTGGTGCTTATACAAAGGTCAGATGTACAGACTTCTTGCTCCATCGCACTGGCAAACATAGCAAGGATAGTTGGGGAATATCTTCTGGTTTTCCCATGAGACCCAGGTATCTCCAGCTCCCTGCCGCCCAATAGGATGCGCCATCCACTCCTTCATACGAGCAGCCACTTCCACTTCCTGTTTTCAGGATCTCCCTGAATATTCCTCCCCATAGGTCTTTGTGAGGATCAAACCAAGGTCCACCTATCCTTTATGATCCTCAATGATGGAAGGTGCTCGTGGACGTTTATTGTAGTTTTTTTGGGGGTTATTTTTTTCCATCTCAATTTTTCTCCATGATTTTGTTCAACGAGGAAGGGTCAAAAATCAATATTTCAAAGATTGTATGAAATGGGTTCTGGAAATATTTTATTACCGGCTGAACGATGACTTTTTGGTCGTTGAAAGGCACCAACGAACAGTTATTTCTAAGGACGTCATTCATTTCCAGAGGAATTACCATATTAATAATCTTCCGAGCTGAAAAATACATTTGTTTTGGTCGTCATTAACACCGTAAGTTTCTGCACAAAATGTTTACTTTATGTTTCGTGATGAGGAACAGAAAGCAGAATAAACACAGAGTAAGCTTTGGGGAATTGGTTTCACGATCAACAACCCAGTGCTGTAAATATTTACAGGATACACAAATCTTTTAATCACTCTATGAAAAAGACAAAAAAGGAAGTCTATTGTGAAAAAAATGATAGGTTGGGGGGGTTTCGTACCATTTTTTTTAATTAAGAGGTGGAAAATGGTGGAAAATAAAGTGAATTTCTGTTCAGAGTTTCCGTCTGGGTCATAGTTACACAGTTAGATAGGCTGATAAAAGACCGGCGTCCATCAAGTTCAGCCTTTCCTATATCTGTTAATTTGTTGCTGTTGATCCAAAAGAAGGCAAAAAACCCCCGGCTTCGCTCTTTCCAATTTTGCACTAAGCAGGGAAAAAATTCCTTCTTGACCCCAAAACGGCAGTCAGATTCCTCCTTGGATCAATAAGCTGTTTCCCCATAATTACAGATTATATCCCCGGATATTATGTTTTTCCAGGTATCCATCCAGTTGCAGTTTAAACGTCTGTACAGACTCCGATAAAACTACCTCTGCAGGCAGAGAATTCCACATCCTTACTGCCCTTACTGTAAAAAACCCTTTCCTCTGCCTTTGACTAAATCTCCTTTCTTCCGGTCTGAACGCCTGACCCCGCGTCCTGTGCATAGTCCTGTTTATGAACAGATTTCCACACAATGG
This sequence comes from Spea bombifrons, assembly GCF_027358695.1. Lineage (NCBI taxonomy): Eukaryota > Metazoa > Chordata > Amphibia > Anura > Pelobatidae > Spea > Spea bombifrons. The sequence goes on along the minus strand of NC_071091.1, from coordinate 107,749,995 downwards.
TTTGTATCGGCCCCGAATATATTTATATAATGGATATCGGCCCCCCGAATATATTTATATAATGCTATCATATCCCCTCTGAGGCGACGTTTTTCTAAACTAAACAGATTTAAATTAGTTAACCTTTTCTTCATAACTATAGCGCTCCATTCCTTTTATTAATTTTGTAGCCGCCTCTGCACCCTTTCTAGTGCTATGATATCCTTCTTTAGAAAAGGTGCCCAAAATTGCACAGCATATTCAAGGTGCGGCCTTACCATTGATCTATACAGAGGCAAAATGATATCTTTATCCCGCGACTTGATGCCCCTTTTTATACACGACAATACCTTACTGGCCTTAGCGGCTGCAGACTGACATCGCACATTGTTGCCTAGTTTGTTGTCTATAACAATTCCCAAATCCTTCTCATTTGTCATTACCCCTAATTCACTACCGTTTAGGGTGTAGGTTGCTTGTGCATTCGCTACCCCGAAGTGCATAACTTTACATTTATCTACATTGAATTTCATCTGCCATTTGTGTGCCCGGCCCCCCAGTCTATCGAGATCCGTCTGCAGCACAGTAATATCCGGCTCGCCCTGTATAACTTTACCGAGTTTAGTGTCATCCGCAAACACAGAAACATGACTTTCAATGCCTACTGCCAGGTCATTTATAAATATGTGGAATAAAATTGGTCCCAGAACAGAACCCTGAGGGACACCGCTTACCACTTTCCACCAGCTTGAAAATGTACCATTTATAACAACTCACATATGACATAACATTTCCTGCCTGGCACCCCCTGTGTCTTCTAGATCTAGTCGGTCATAGAAACATAGTAGACTTAGACATTTGGATTAGTAGAAATTAAAATTTTAATGAAATTTACCAAATTTGGTAATTCTATGAATGTCTGATAAAGAGGAGGGACCCAAACGAAACAAATGAACACAGAGAGTGGTGCCTGCCATGGCTCTGCCCTTTTTAAGAAGTAAGGGTGTGAGAGAGAGTGTGAGTAAGAGTGAGGGAGCATGAACTAGGGTGTGTGAGAGAGTGTGAGAGAAAGTAAGTGAGTGTGAAAGAGCGTGAGCAAATGTGAGCGAGCATAAAAGAGTTTGAGTTGGCATGTGCGATAATGAATATCTTTTCTTGCCTAGGGCAGGGGTGTCCAACTTGTGGCCCTCCAGCTGCTGCAGGACTACATCTCCCATAATGCTCTTTCAGCTAAGGGGCTGGCTGAGGAATATGGGAGATGTAGTCCTGCAGCAGCTTGAGGGCCGCAGGTTGGACGCCCCTGGCCTAAGGTATGCCATAACACATTGAGCAAGTGTTTTATAGCAATGCTACAGTAACGCCAGGATGTCTACTGTAAGAAGGCATTTAGTTGGCATTTACATGATGACTGTATCCTTTTATGGATTTTATATCTTTCAGTAAACCTGTTTTGGACAAGAATGGATAGTGAATACAGGGCATGTTCTAAGCCAGAGGTCTTTTGGGCTACTTCCTCAATAAAGGGCCACTTGGTTGGATTTCCCGTCTAAATGTTGCTAGTCCTCCCCTGTTCGTGGGCAAAGTGAAGTACGGTGAGAGACGGGGGACAAACAATGCCTATGTTTTGAGAAAGTATATTGTCCCTAATCCTCCATCTATGGTGGTGCCCACTATGGAGTTTGGCTCCTCTTGCACAGGGGGCAATATTCTGTTTAAATTCGTCGTTTTCCATTTCTCCCTTTTTATGAATTCGCAGCGCTTTTGATTATTTTCTTAAATACCACATTTTGTATTAAGAGGGGGAAACATTCTGCATTTATTTACGCGCGTTAACATTCCACAGATATTCCCATTTTCATCAAGCGGCAATAATCATTTCAGCTAGAGTTCAATTAAACCCTTATTTGCATCTTTACATGAGAATTGAATAAAGAAAGCGATGAGTTTTTTTCCTCTTCTTCTCTTATTTTAGGCCGGCGCATTACACTGCCGCACATGGCAAGGATTCCGCAGATTAGCGGGTTTATTTGTCTGGTCTGGCATAGAAAAAAAAAAAGAAAATTTGATTTAATTGCTAAGTAAATATGTATTCCGGTGACATATTTATTTTTTTATAATGTGTTTCGGTGCTGAGCGCCATATGAGCTAATTGAGAAATTATGCTCTGGGACGACTGCGGTTCAGCCCTTTGAATTCTGATCTGCCCTGGCATGCAAATTCGATGAGATCCGCTATTGACCAATGCTGTTTGAAATAAACTTTATGTGAAAGTTCTGGAATTCTTTGTAGAGGAGGCTCCGTATACATTGTGTGAGATTCTGGTGCTTTGATGACTAAATATTTCCCTATCGGTGATATGATGTCAGATTCAAAAACTCCAATGGATGCAGCAAAGTCAATGATGGAGGCAACATTCCGGAATGAAATCCTAAAAAATGGTGGTTTAATTATTTGGTTATATGTTTATTAAGCATTAAGAAGCCATGGCTGCTGGGAGGTCCGACCAGTGGCATAATGGAGACATGTTTGGTCCCTCACACTACTTGCCCAGGTTCCCTCCACCTTAAGTCTAAGATGCTTTAGAATGCCATACATAAGGCTTACACAAGGACATTGCATGGATGGCCATCCAAGGACCCCTAGGACTTTACTACATGATAAAGGGTTGTCCGGGTTATGACGCTGTCCAAAGTGCGTCGTAGCGGAGGAGACTCTGGTAGTGTCCATTTGCACGGACTTTGCTGGGATCCATGGAAAATAAACTCATAAGGCTCTGTAGACAGGAACATTTATGAGATAATGCTAGTTCACCACATTCAGAGATCTTGGCTTCAGGACCTAATGTATTCTTTTAAAATTCAATGAACTAAATATCTCCAGAGTAATTATACTGATTGACAAACAAAAAACATATGATAGATAGTATTAATAATTGATTTTGGTATGCTAAAAGGTGCAATGGTGATAGTTACCCTTTAGAGGCCAAAGCTAGGATTCACTCATCCCAAGGATGTCCTGCTTTGTCCATGGTACCCGTGAACCGTAGACTTCAGAGCTTCTCAGCTCCGGACAAGAAATCATTTTCTTGCAATAGGCTTTTAGAAACCATTATCCATCTCTCCTTGTAACGCCGGCTCTTGGAACATGTCTATCATGCAAGGCCCACCACTGGCAGTGAATTTGTTAGCGGTTTCTAGAACGTCATATCCACCGCGTTGACATTTTAATCGGCTTCATCTTGACAACTTCCATTAAACGCCAGATCAGAATCACAACGACAGTAAAAAAAAAAAAAAAAAAAAAAAGACTGTTTGCTTTTAGAGAAGTATTTTGACAACATATCTCTATGATAATTCACATATAAAGCTAAGTTGTGTATTCATGCTTTGCGAAAATGTAGCTAGTGAGATGTTAAAGATAAAAAAGTACTTGAAACGGTAGACATTCTATTATTATACTCGGAAGGGGTCTCTCCAACAAATAGCAGGGTAAGTTCCTTTCTCATTTGTAGATTCCTGGTATTAGTTTTTCCCAAGAGAAGGATTAAGTTGGCCCTTTGTAATGAATAGTTGACATGTGGGGAATTCTTCCTTTCGCAACAATTTACAACCAGGGTTGGCGATCACGAGGTGGCCCTGACACCTTTTATGCTCACGTAGTGCGTGGCCGCACATATCTAGTCACTGACCCCACACTGCAGCCCTCAGTGGCTTAGCTGCAGCTCTCCTACAAAAGTATTCCACTTGGGGTCTTGAGCTGAAGGTCAACTCAACATAAACAAATGTCAAAGTGTCTTCTTCAGGTGGAAAGACCTGAAAGTACATGTGACTACACCTTTTTGTATGCTTGCCTGTAGAAAGTAGAAAGAGTATTGTGAGAAGTTCTGGAGACCCCATCTCCAGAAGGATATTTATATATTGGAGAGTCTGGAGGAAGGTGACTAAAATGGGGAACGGATTTGCAGGATAAAAATGATCAGGATAGACTGAGGGATCTCAATGGTTGCCTTGGGGGAGATAAGAGGGGGGTGGGATAGAAACATTTAAATACATAAAGTGATTTAACATAGCACAGGAGGGAAGCTTATTTCAAAGGAGAAGAAACGTTGGAACAAGAGACCGTACTCTTAAACTAGAGGTTCGGGGGCTATATGAAATATAAGGATGTTTTACTTTACTAGGATGTGGTGGATAAATTTAGTCTTCCAGCAGAGGTGGTAGAGGGTAACACAGTGAAGGTATTAAACATGCATGGGATAGGCATACGGCTCCTGAATCTAAGACGAGGCCAACGACTGATTAAGGTTTGAGTCTTTACAGCAGGAGAAACGGGCAGACTTGATGGGCCGAATGGGTCTGAACTGCCGGCAGATTTTATGTTTCTATATTCTATATAGATATTTTTTGGGAGAACTAGCATCAAAATATTAATTACTATTCCCTGATTTACCTAATAGCAGACTAACACAATATATGATTTCATTTGCAATCAGTTTAACCCCTTAATGACAAAGCCTGTATATGTACGGGCTCAAAATGCATTGTTTTCAATGGGTTTAGGGACCGCCCATTGTCCTTAAGGGGTTAAAGACCAAAAGAACCCAAGTGACTTTAGTAGGGGTTACATACACTGCCCCAGGCGTGCAACCACTGAATTCCGTTCGTCAGTGGTCCACAAAGTAACCTCCAAATGTAGCTGGTGTCAGGGTCAGTCTATGACCCAGGGTCCCGGACTGATACCAATGGAGCATAAACTGCCAGACTCATCATAAGGTCAGGGCAGGCAACAGGAGAAACTTGGTCAATCAGGGGGGGTTTGATAGAAATTCCAGTGCTTGTTTTCTAAAACTTCTTCCTAGCATCGGAACTTCTATAACAAGCTGTAGAAGTTCTACGGTAAAATGCCACCCAACTGAAAAATCCTTTTATTAGCCTCTAATCACAGCCGAGGTCCCGTCTTTGACGCCGCGCCTGACAGTTGTTCTATTTAAGAGCATCTAATAGTTAGATTTATATTTTTAGAATGAACTGAATCCCTTCCCAAAGGAGATATAAATCAATACCAAGTTAAACCTCGCTTTGAGAAATCAGAGATGGGGGAAAAATGGCAGCTCATCGCTCATGATAAGCTATATTAACTCCAGATTTTTTACTTATGCTAAATGTTTTTTTAACATTCTACATTCAGATTCAAATTTTTCAGCCTTAAGTAAAAAAAATTGAGAAACGGGAGCAATGTTAAAGCAATTTTTAATGATCTCCTCCAGCATCACATCTTCATTGGGCTAGAATTCTTCTAGTTAGACTTTGCTATAAATCCAATACTTTCATAGCGACTGAGAAAGTGTTTAGCCAAGGCGCGGGTATTATATTTATCTTAGCAGCAAAGTAGCAAGACCAATACTTAAAGGAATACTCCAGTGTACAAGGCATTGATAATAATGCGTGCTAAAGTACCTTCTTAGGGAAAAGCTGCAGCTCCAGAGCTGCCGTGGACAGCCTCCCCGAAGGTCCAATGATTCACACCACTGACCGGCTGCTTGAACTTATGTATAAAGAGCAATTCTAATTAGAATTAGAACAAGCGGTACTTCAGAGTCAATAAATGATGCCGAAAATTCAATAAATGCGGTGGTTTGTAACTAAACAGGATTATGAAAATTGAAATCAAATCTATAGACACAAATAGGTTTTTACTATTTGAGATAATTACTTTTATGACATCAGAAAAATAATCTTTTTTTTTAGGGCCAACAGACAGAGCTGCAATGTGTGGTTAATATATTGAGTGTAGAGCCCTGCGCGGGACTACTTTTTTAATCCCGCTCCCGCCCGCTCCAGTGGATTTTAATCCCGCTCCCGCCCGCTCCCGCAATGTGGGTGTTCCGCTCCCGCCACATTTGTGGCCAATCATGCCCGCCTCCTTACCTGATTTCCCGCGCAGTCCCGGGTGGCTGCCCTCGAGTTGTTCCCTCACGGCGTCTCTTCTCTTGCTCCGCCCAGGAACAAGGCGGAGTCACAGGAAGTGACGTCACATCACATGACTCCGTTTTGTTCCTGGGCGGAGCAAGCTAGGAGACACTGTAAGGGAGCAGCAAGAAGGCAGCCTTGCGGGACTGCGCGGGATTACCGGGACCCGAAGGTACAGTGCCTGACCGCCCGCTCCCGCCCGCAGCCCCAGCAAAACCGCCCGCGCCCGCAAGTTTTTTGGCGGGTCCCGCGGGACCCGCAGGACCCGCCTCCCAGTGCAGTCCTCTAATTGAGTGCACTTAAACATGCATGGGATGGGCAAATGGCTTCTGAATCTAAGACGAGACCACAGACCACTTGAGGTGTTAGCCTTTAAAGCAGATTCAACCAGTAGGCAAGGTGGGCAGAATGGTTCGTATAAATGATATGATAAATACCAGATATGGACCACTGAGCCCATCTAGCTTACCAGCTACTGTTGATTTAGCTCGAAAGGTTGGCTTGGAGGAAACTTGCTGGACTAAAGATGGTTTTCTACAGTTGGCTTCCATGAGTAAGCTAGATGTGGTCCAGCAAGTGTCCTCTAAGCCAACCTCCTGTGCCGAGTCCACCGTAGGGTGACCACATCAACCGGTTAGCAACATGACAAATGTATGTGTTAGTTCTGTATGTCCAATATGGTCTACCATGAAGCCAACGTGTCTCAGTAGCCAACAGGGAGCTCAGTGCAGTGGAGACATGCCCAACCATCCCTCAAGGTTTCAGATTTAGTGATAAAAAAAGTTAGATCTAGTAAAATATATTTGTATTTATTGCCATTTTTTAAGCCAGTTGGAACCAACGCTGTCCCCTTAGGCGATCACAACAACTTTGTTTGAAGGACGGGAATAGAAACCAGGAAGAATCCTGATTTCCTTGGCTCAGATCGAGTGCACGGAGTAATGGCTTTCAGATAAAACGATAAAAACCGTTTAATAACGTTCTAGCACAGCTGCAAAGTGCTACCATTAGACACACTCTTTCTGTATATGAAAAGGGCATCTCTCCCTGTATATGAGACACACAGCTGCAGCCGCCAAGCCAATCTCTTTTTTCTTTCTTTCAAGAAGTAATTTCCTTTTTTTTTTTTAAAAAAAAAGAATATATTTTTAGATTTTGTTGGAACGGCACTTTCAGAAAACATTTACTTGCGCATTTTTATTTAAGGTACTGTATTTATAGAGCTGTTGCTGGATTGAGTACTCCTGCTGAAGGCATTATTTTTAAATTGGAGGGGTTAATAGACTCTGAGAAAAGGCGCTAACTGGAAAAAAAAAATAGAAAAAATAGAAATTTCATGTTGGCGGAGAGTTTGCGGAATAAAAAGACTGAGGAGAGGAGAAAAGCAAAAGAGCGCACATGATACAAACATTTAAATACAAGTAGGGTGCGAGCTTTGGGTTACATCAGAAAAAACGGGCAGACTAGAAGGGCCGAATGGTTCTTATCTGCCATTAAAGTACAGGGGGGGCTATTGGGTTCAATGGAGGAGAAATGTAAGAAGAAGAGCTTACAGTCATAGTGAAGTAAATTGCTTTCATATTCAGAATTTGTTTATGGGGGCTTCTTGGGACAATGGAGAGTCCTCTTAACCGGTCTATCTCTTTATATGGTGACATCGGCAAATCATTTTGACGTTTTCAATTTTTTTTCCCCATAGGAACCTTGCAGCCCAGCTATCATTAAAAAAAAAAAACTGTGGAAAAAAATACGAGCCAAGAGAAAGAAAGGGAGTCCAGACATGGATCCATAGCCGGCCTTAGGGGTGTGCGACCTGTGCGGCCGCACAGGGCGCCATGGGAACAGGGGCGCCATCCGGGACTTAAATTAAAACATCGTTTTTTTTTGGTTTTTTTTACTTTATTTAACATCCTCCATGTTAAATAAAGTTTTTTTTTACTTTTTTTAACATGGAGGATGTTAAATAAAGTTAAACCAACAAAAAAAAACGATGCTTTAATTTAAGTCACGGGCAGGGGCGCCGAGCGGTTCCTCGTGAAGTCGCGGTGCCGGCGTTTCATGCTGAGCACTGAAATATGATCTCATATTCCGGCGCTCAGCTGTGAAGCGTGCACCGCGGCAGACGGACGCCTCCCGCTCCCACCCCGGGACTCAACAAGGTAAGTAAGGATAATGAGAAGTAGGGAGAGAGGGGGAGGGGAAGGCAGTGAGAAGTAGGGAGACCTAGGGAGAAGTAGGGAGTCAGTGAGAAGGGTCAGAGGGGGAAGGCAGTGAGAAGGGTCAGAGGGGGGGCAGTGAGATGGGGCGGCGGGGGGAGATTTTTTTTTCCTTTCTTTTTTTGGGATGGGTGGGCGCAGGAGGAGTAGTCCGCACAGGGTGCCAGAACACCTAAAGCCGGCTCTGCATGGATGCAATGAGACTAAAGAGGCACATGAAGGCTCGAATGTACATTTGGGGTGGTTTGGACTGAATTGCCCTGTTCATGGCTTTGGTTCTTGACTGCCCTCGGGGGACGAGTCCACAGAGAATTTTTTAGACTCTCCCTAGTGAGGACTCATCGTAAGTCATAGCTAATTAAGTGTTGTTGATCCTCGGCTAAGCTAGTCTCTGCCTCAACGGCCATGGCCAAGAATGCCTTTTCGGCTCTCTGAACTTAAAAGAAGCGTCTTTTAAACAAATCCAAGGAACTCGTCAATGCAGCTTCTTGACACTGTTTGGCACCGAGGTGTTTACTCAGTTTTAAAACTGGGGGGGAAAAATGGAATGTTTGAACTATTGATCAAATGTCTTCAAGATTCCTTAAAATACAAAACCTTAGACATGGATGTCCTTTGTTATAAATTACTTATCGGATGCGGCCTTATCTGTCATTAGTTTCCTTGGAGCAAGAAGACAGAGGTGACATCTTATCGTTAAAAACGAAGTTACGCGCCAAATTAGATAACAGGAGAAACGGCACCTGCGGTTCATTGTAAATTGTAATCGCCGACAAAAACGGGCATCTGCTTAAAAGTATTTTTTAAATTGATTTTTATTGATACAAAAATAACGTTGTTACAAAGAATCGGTGCCATAACATAAAGCGAAAAAGAAAATAAGAGAAAATGAGAGCGAGAAAGACCAGAATCATCAGAATGATATGAAAATAACCAATCGGGATGGTTCCAATTGGATAAACAGTTGACGCAATACAAAAGTGGTCAGTTGGGTGGTCCATGTATATCCCCCCTATTTAAAGTCATATATAAGCCTGTAAAGAAACGGGTGTAAGTGTACACTGAACTTATCTCCAACCAGTTCACAGAAACACTTCTTAATGTGTTTTCAGCCATCTAGACCCCCAGAGACCACACTTTTTCATAAAGGTTCAAGGAATTTGATACCCTTATGAGTTATGTATCCAATCCCAAGAATAAAGGAAATCATCCCATCGACCTTGAGGCTGGCAAAATACATCTAAATGACTTTACCAATGAGGAGGGATTTATTATTATTATAACATGTCCCTAACATGTAATAAAACCCTGCTCTGAAAGTGCTGGAATCCCTTTCTTTTATACAGAACCTTCTAGAGCGATACACATTTATTTTCCCCTAAAATGCATAACTTTGCATTTGTCAACATGTCACTTGCTCCAGTTTGACCAAATCCTCCTCGCTGGGAAGTTACGTCTATTTTATTGTATTACCATACCTAACTATGTCATCTGCAAATACCGACAGACGGCTTTCAATATCCACTGCGAGATCATGAATAAATACATTAAGTCGGTTTTGGATCCTGGTGAAAAACATATTGTTAACATTCTTTGGTTTGGGTAATCTATGTATTGCGTCCAAAATGATATCTGCTGCTTTGGTGTAATCCAAGAAAGTATTCCTGTAGGAAGGTTGGAGCAGACTTCCAAGTCAATTAACTTAGTCTTGACAACTGCCAACTCTTCTGACAACGTTGATATCGGCATATCTATCTGACAGTTCATAATGTGCACAAATGATGTCATCAAATTTATGTTCTATATTACCTCTATATCAGCTGTTATACTGTTGATGTCAGATCTTGTTTGATTGTGCTATGCATGTAATGATCTTTTCATTACTGTGACAGTTATTGATGCATTGGCGGTCACCTCTTTTTCTCCCTCAGTCTGTCCAAGAAGGCAGGAGTTCATCCTCCTCCATATCCATCGCCAGGATAACAGGTCGGTCTTTAACTCTGTGTTTTTTGGCTTCCTATTGGATCTCCTCTGATGTTGAGCCTCCCCATTCTACAGGGAAAAAAAAGCAGGACCTCAACCTTTTTCTTCTGGGGCTGCCCACTGGTGGACATGAAGACCCTTACGTCCCTCCCAGGCCAAAACCAAGAGAGGGACGGATTTTCTGAGCACCCCCCCCAAGAAGTTTCCCACTTAAGTCTTCAAAAGGCACAGGCCACATCCTCCTCCAACCAAAAAAGCAGACTCTTCAATGATCCAGCTTTACTGTGGCATTTTAATTTTTAACCTCATCAATGACTCAAAATAATTAAAACTAGCATAAAACATCTAAAAAACAGTGGTTGTGAACGGTGCGATTTAGTGCTGTATTCCGGCCCCAGTCCATGGTTGGTAATTTCGAATGTTGATGCTAATGGTCAGTTCATAGCTATTTGTCCTCAATCATAGCTGTGAGTTCTCACTAGACCTATCCATGAGGACCAAAAATGATCCATACAACATTTCTCATTTTGTCTAACCATCTCGCAGACCATCTCCGACCTCACTCTACTTCCCCGCATCTTTTTTCCAAAGACACTTGTGCATCCCTATACATCGCATTTTTGACCGACTCAACCTACTTTCTGTCTCTCATCATGCTTTGTCTGCCTGTGACATCAGTTTACAGGAAATCAACTAAAATACTTCATTTTAACACATTCACAGCCAGACTTCTTTTTATAACTTTAATTTTTCTTTATTTTTCGTAGGGACATCAGGGACATCGTAATATTGTGCAACTTGTACAGCTACAAGGAATTAATCACAATAAAGTCAATTTATTGACACAGTCCAGCGTGGTGTCACTGTCCATAATCCAGGATATTTCTTCCATTCGTGTGAACCACAATCAAACAGTTGACCCCATGGAGGAATGGGACAGTACATCTTGGAAAGATAACTAGTACCTTCATCTACCTGGGTTAGTGACAAACAGAAGAAAACCTAGGAAGTAAAACTGACAAAACAATAATCTGATCCTCCTGACCCCTCCTGACCTTGTTTGTAGTGATGTCCCACCAGTGAGAAAAGGTTGGAACCTGACTCATGGTGGGGGTAATGGTGCAGTATCACCCACTGATACGGCCAGGGACGCCGGTCTCTGCATCTTCTCTAACCATGTGCCCAAACCTTTCCCCATATTGGGATATTTTCTCCATTTCATATGTATGTATGACCTTGGAGAGTGAGGGAGATATCAAATGTTTCCAAGAGACATTTCTAGTTTAGCCACCATAAGTATGGATCTCATAAGCCCTGAAGTCTTATTAGGGATTCGCTTTAGGAAAATGGGGAACAAGACTAGTTTAGGGTCCTTAGGAACCCATATCTCCACTAGGTTGGACATTAGATGGAAGACAGCCTCCCAGAAATCCTGAGTCCCAGGACGCGGCCTCCATATGTGAAACATTCTCCTCCGTTTCCATTTATTTTGTTCAACATACAGCTGCGTCTTCAGACAAATGCCCAAAATTGCCACAAATCGATAAAATTACCGTTCGTATGAATGCGAACGCACAAGTCTAGCTCCCACCGTGCGTCCATCTCCTTCAGCTGCTAAACCCTGCACCCCACAGGTAAATGTTTTATAACTATATGTTAGAGTCTTGCCTTAAAAGCAACCCTTAGGACTTAACTTGCTTGTTCATGGAATAATTCATGGTTACGGGATTATCCGGACAATTACTTTCCGTGTGCCAATCCACAGACCTATGGACAACCTGTAGCCTTCTTTGCATATTTCTAAAAAGCTGAAAATAAAACTTGACGATACATGTAATTACAGCTGAATATATTTTAGATTAATGATATATTAAATGGGGGTTTCTAGCAGACCGATCCTGTGTTCATGGTGAAATGGGCACAGAGGACATTTGCCGTGAAGTGATTCATAGACATATGTGCCAATTATCCATTAAAGACGATTTGCTTTTCAAATCGTACGATACATTTCTATAAACAGATTAAAATAAATCATATATATATATATAATATGAAACTTATGTTATGTGAATACCCCAGGAGCAGCAGGAGATGAAAAAAAAGGCATGACTGTCCCTTTAAATCACTTTTAATAGAAACTTAAAGGGGAACCATAAATGAATCCATTAATGAAGACTACCTGCAGCTTGTCTGGCTAATCATTACTGATTGTTTTAGAGATATTTGGTTAACCTTACCTTTTGTTTCTAGGAGTCCAAATTGTTATGGAGCGCCGGGGAATATGATGACGGAATACATAAAACAATAAAAAAATAATAGTGTCTGAATGTGTTAAATTAATGAATTCCCTGTCCCGTTCTCACTCTCTTTTCTCCTACCTTACCCTTCGAAGCCAATGGGTGTCCTTTCTGCTCCCCCATGGAACCTTTGCCGACTGATGTTGAGTCCATACGTGGGTCCAAGCAGCTGAAGATGTGTTCGGCCAAAGACCTAAGGGATGGGGAAAGACTCAAACCCCGACGGGGTGATCCTGAAGAACCCTTCCAAGAGCTCCATGGGTACTAAACAAAACTTAAAGGGACTACTCAACTCTCATACGTATCAAGGTGCACATATGGAGTGTCCCTTCAACCTTAATATCATCTGGTCAACTTTTTTGGCCTCCTAACTTTCCTCGTTTACAGGAACGCGCTCCCCAATCGCGGCCTACGAAGCGTCTGATTATGATATAGAAGCATTAATCTCCCTACCCGCCAAACTCTAAAATTAATTAACATTTCGCTGGAAACGTAATTGTATTTCCTCTATTTTTTTTTCCTCTCTCTCTCTATTCCTTGCTTATCTGCCCTTGTTTTTAATCTATTCAGAATTCAAATAACCGAGAGGGATTGATTTTTTTTTATATATTTTATTTAGTATGTAGATGAAAATGTGTTTTCTGTTCCTGAAGGTCATGCAATTTGCTATCAGACATTTGGAATCATATTTCTGTTCAATTTCAGCTGTAATTATATTGGAAATTTTGCATAAAGATGTCAGACGTGATAGTTGTTACTTCGTTCGTTTACTTTGTTGACATTGAATATTAAAAGGTCTGAATAACTTTTTTTTTCTAATTACGCGACGTTTACTTTCTTAGGATTGGTATAATTAGGTGCACATTAATTGCAGAACGACGCATTTATCCGGCTCATCTCCAATATATTTCTCAAGGTCAGCGACGGAGATACGAAGTATTTAAAAAGGACTGTCACGCCTCAATTTCGACTAAGTTTCGCTTAATAATGACTTTTTGTTTATGTTTCTGGCGGAGGTCCTGCCGCGCACGCATCTCAACATCTCAACACGGCGGTTCCATATAACGGTGCTGTTCCAAAGCGTTCATTGCGCTCTCTGGCATGTTCAGCAAATAATCCCTCGGCAGATCTGTCATTCTAGTTTATTTGCGGAGGAGAGATGTTAGAACAAGAGGCCATAGTCTAAAACTGGAAGCTCAGAGGTTGAGGTGTAATGTAAGGATGCTTTATTTGACTGAGAGGGTGGTAGATAAGTGGGAGAGCCTCCCAGTAGAAGTGGTAGAGGGTAATACAGCGAGGGGATTTAAACATGCGCGGGATAGACATACGGCTCCCCACCCCACTTTTTAAGGGCAGCATAGAAGGAAACTATGGAGGGCTGTGGTAACTCGGCACATGGTGTTAGTGGGACAAAGTCTTACTTTTAACCAGTCCATTGAGTAACGGCACCTGAGGCTTCCAGATGGGCCGCCACCCCATGAACACGTCGGCGTAGAATAAGTCACTGATTCAAGGCCCTACAGTGGACAACATCAAGCAACGTAAGGGCATTCATATTCATGACAGTGTCAAGTGAATTAAATGGGGAACTAATTTATCCGAGCAAGCCGTCCTTCTCACTAGGAGGGCAACATTTAAAGAAAATCAGCCAACTAATTATAAATGACATGGTATTACCCTAATATAAATAATCCTCACCTTCATCTCTTAGGGATCCGACCCAAAACCAAAAACCATACACCAGCGGCCTATTCAAATTTATTTCATAATAAATGCTCAAAATGCTGAAGCACCCTCCATATTTTTTTTATTAATGCGCGGTTGACTTCTTGTATGAGAAAATAATTCTAGCCTTTCATTTGGAAAAAAGTCATTAACTGGCTGTGCATGCTTAGTTGAGTAAGTCATTACAGTCTCTTACTGAAGCAAAATGAGGTGGTTTGGGGAAGAAAAAAAATATTACATCGCAGCCTCGTGGAACAGCTGCATTTTGTGATCAGGTTCTGAAAATAAATCTGTCATTTTTGTAGATGGGACCTGTTTGTCGTTAAATTACAAAACGAAGGGTCGCGTTGATTTAACCTGTAAATAAATAATAACAAGGAAAGGAAGATGATGTGGAACGGCTATGGTGGCCAATACGGTATCTCACTCTTTAGGTGTTTGGTTTAGTTTAACCTTTTGGTGCCATGGAGCTCCCAGTCCAAGTCCAAGATCTGAGGCGCCATACCTGGGAACTCTACTTTTGAGGGGAACCAAGAAGATCCAGCCCCCTAGCAGACCTTCTGGCTTGGGTAGGAAACTAATGGGTCGCATATCCCTCCGGGGAGCCTGGACTCCAAAGATGAAGATTTGGGGGGTCCCAGGGTCCATTGTGGCCCTTACCTGAGACCCTTGGCACTGATCATTTTCTTTACCTCCTAGTAAAGCATTGCAGAGTAGAAATCAAATAATAAAAATAGGTTTGCACATTTGATGAATGTGCTGACATCAGTGAGATATGTTAAGAACAAACAGAGGATTACAATAAGTGCTAAGGACATACATACATAATTCAATTTCAAATCCGGCAAAGCAGCACCTCCTCAGTTGTCACCAACGCCTTGGACACCTACCCAGCCCCACCGCTTATCCGATGGTCTTTGTCTGTCTTCTGCTTTAATTTCTACCCGCCGTGCTCGTAAGAGCTGCCCCATTCTCCGTAATGCCCTCTCCCTGCTTATCCAAATCTCACCTTGTCTCTAGTCCTTTCAAAAAACTAAAACCTGGTCCTCTGGCCTTAAGGCTGCGTAGGCTCAATGAGACATTGGGTGTGATTTTAAAGCTCCCTGATATGGGGGCACCAGGTTTGCTCCATGTGTTTTTGTGGTGTGCAGGGCACACTCACTCAAATCACTATTTTTTTACCCTTGGGGAGTCAGACATTGGACTCATTTCACTTTTGTTCATGTGTGACATTTGAAATGCCACAGCAGAGCCTGGTCCCTAAAGACTCTGCTTTTGGTGGCGGGATGGTGGTTGAGCCTTTTGACCACTATTTCTCCTTTGAAGACTTCAGTGGGTCTCCTTTTTGGAGGAGACCCTAGAAGATCCAGCACTCCCTTGGGGGAAGTGAAGCCCCAAAAGAAGATAATGGTGGACATGGTTTCCCTGTGACACTTCTTTAGCAGAAGCTGCAGCTCCATGCTCCAACATAAATGTCTACTTATATGGAAGCATTCTAAAAGCCAGAGCTAGAGCTGACTGGTGGTAAGTATGTCACGTGATATGATGCACGTAGCTGGGTGGCAGGGGAAGGGGTAAATGCATATGGGGGGGGGTTCTGCAGAGGGACATCACAGAAATGTATGACCCAGCAGCCATCATATGCATGAAGTGTCCATTTAATCTCCGTAACCTGATGCGCAGCTCTTCAGGGTACCTGTGAGGAATAAATATTATGAATTTTGCTTTATTTGATTTTTTTCCAGTTAATGTTTCGTTATTAAAAAAAATCCAATAAGATATTTTTAACTTGAAAATGTTTCTTTGCATATCTTTTCAGATAATTAATTCTGGCATAGTCACTGGGAAGACTTATAATTAAGATTTCAACAATGGATAAAGATTTAAATTTAGTTTAAATCCGAGGTTGGTATTCAGTGGCTCTTCTGCTATTTCTATACCTCTTTTTCAATATATTTTAACCAGAATCATATCTGATTTTTTTTTTTTTTTGTAAAAATAACAATTATTTTAAACATTGTATTTTTTTTTCTATTTGGAATAGTTTCTTTTTTCTTCATTTAAAATAAAAAAAAATCAAGATATTTTCAAAGAAGACGCTTGTCTACGCTGCAACCATTTTTCCATTAACCCTTTGGGTACTGGATTGATAAATGCCATAGCAGTGGAATAGGTAGTTTGTGAAGGGTGGAATTAAGAGTTTCTTACGGTGAAATGAAGGCGGAGTTTCCATTATCATGTCCGTCCCACACAAAATACTCGATACCCCTCCGAATTGTGTAGAGGGACTCCTTCTCCATGTATGTATTCTGGTTCGGTTATAAATGAATGTATCTCAAAATCTGTGAAATTTCCTTGCCTTGAAATTTACTTTCAGGAAAATGTCTTTCAGACACCCTTTAGTGGGTGGGGAGTAGGAGAGAAGTGGGTGGGGAGTGGGAGGGTAGTGGGTGGGGATTAGGTAGGAAGAGAATGGTAGTCGATGTGACCAAATGCCACTTCTTCCTGCCAGGAGAATGAAGGAACTAACTCTGAGACCCGGGGAAGCAGAGCCTCAATTTGAGAGTTTCCAGGTATCCTCATGTACCATTATACTACGGAGCAAATAAAGACCAAGTGCCAATTCTACACAAACATAATAAAAAGATGGAGTCTTTCCACAATACTATTTTTTATTGAGGCCAAGATAGAAAAAGATATAACGTTGTATAAGCTTTTGAGACCACGGAGGTCTCTTCCTTAGATGTTTCCCTCAGAAAGATCATCGGCATAGAAGTGATGGATTCTCAGTCAGTGTTTATGATGGAACCCTGCCAATATCTGCCCATGCCATCAAACAAAAAGAGAAATTCTCCTCGCGGCCTGAGGAGGCTGAAGAATAATGATAACTTTCACACCAAGGAACAGTACTGTTTTTCTTCAAATTCAATCTTTTTCTGCCTTTTTTTTCGTTCGCCGCGTTCATTGGTTAGTTCAATAAAGTTAATTCAATTCACCTTTGGAGAGAACTTAAACTTTTCCTCGCACTCGAAAGTTCCGTTTCCATCGCTCCGCGTCAAGGTCAAACACCGAGCCTTCCGTCCTCAGCAAACACCTTCAAATTGTCTCCTATTAATTCCAAACAGAAATGAGGACATCTTGACCAACTGATAAGTGATTTCACATGATTGCTGTTGACACGTTGAGCTGCCGCTGATTAAAGTCAGCAAACGATGAACAATGGGAGAGATTAGAAACTCGTTGTCAAGTGGATCAAGCCCTTGTATTGGTACGGTACGATCATTTGTAACGTCGCTAATGGATAATTCTTTGCATGAGAAGGCCGCGGAGCTGGAGGGAAGCCAGGACTCTCATTAGACTTCACATTACAGTCAATAAAACGAAACTCTGCTAGGACATTGCTTGGATTAACGGTTTTGGTAAGTGCCGGGTGAGAATGGATGCAGCTGTTTGCGGCTTGCTGTCCTGAAGAAATGTTTACGCGGAGAACCCATTTGGCTTGGCCGGTCAGCTGCTAGTTTTTCAAATTCATTTTTAGCTGGAAGAAAGCCTAACGTGACAGCTTGTAGAAGTGGATTAGTTGAGATAATTGGAACCAATCCCGTAATCTTCAAAAGTAGAGGAGTAAAAAATGAGTTGGTAATGCGAAGATTTTCCCAGAAGACCTTATTACGCGTTAAGGCGATTAGAACGTTCACTTTCAAGGGGAAGACCCATCATACTTTTACACCCTTTCGTTCTTATTCCTATGGTTGTACTCTATGGTACAAATGACCGGTGTCCTCGCCGGTTCCACACAGGGTCAAAAACATATAAAGTACAATTGAATGAATATTTCACGATGTGTGCATTGTACACACACTACATGAATATACTACAAAGCTTTACAAAGCCCAGAAGCAGTAAGGGTTAATATCACCAATAATATAAATGTCAGCGTCAAAGGCAGCCGACGGCGTGTATAGCCGGCCATTTTCGATTAGGCTCCGCCCAGTGCAGGCAGTCAATGGACAGCACACGTCGTGACCACATGGGGAGACTACACTGTCCTCTCATCCAGTGCCAGGTTTTTTGAGCGGCCACGACACTCTCTCTCTCTCTTCTTCTTCTTCTCTCTCTCCTCCTCTCCTCTCTTCTCTCTTCTATCTCCCCTCTTCTCTCTCCTCCTCTCCTCTCTTCTCTCTTCTATCTCCCCTCTTCTCTCTCCTCTCACCTCTCTCCTATCGTCTCTCTCCTCTCTTCTATCTCCCCTCTTCTCTCTCCTTTTCTCCCTTCTCTCTTTTCTCTCCTTTCTTCTCTCTCCTCTCTCATCTCTCACTTTCACTTTTAAACTCAACTGCAACACAGCCAAGTTTCATGTAGAAAAATCCAAGATTTAGCCAGTTTTACCCCCAAAAAATATATAAAATATATATAATTCCATCTTATGAGTTTCTCCTGGATTTTTACAAATGAAGAAGGTACCTCTGTGGTCTTAAGAGTCTTAAATGTGGCTTTCAACTTTATCCGCATTGAGATTTTGTATCAAATGATATATTTGTATAAAATGATTCTGCATTGAAGGATGAAACCTTTATTATAGGCTGTCTGTGTCTCGCTAACAGCTTAATAACGGCGTTATACACGTATTATCGGCACATTATAGCGGGTAGCGGTATCGTTAAACGCTATAGACAAGAAATTAATTTTCAGAACGCTGCTACATTTTAACATAAATATTGAATATAAGAGAATAAACGCAGATAAAGTTTGGTTTGCAAACCAATTACTGAAACAATGTAACAAAGGCAAATATCTTTTCTATCGCCGCATGCAATACAGCGCTGCCTCGCGGATTGTTTTATAAGATAGTTAGCACTGATTAATGATACTCCAGTTTAATTCCACTCGCTAATGGATCAAACCATAACTTTAATTATTTTTAGTGAAGTCTTTAACCCATTCAATGCATTTTCTACCCATTTGGACGTAATGTAAGCAGGTTTTACTTTTCTGAGAAGATGATAGGTGGAACTGCCTCCCAGCAGAGGTGGGAGAAAATGCTCTTATTGATTTCATTATAATTAAATATAATATATATATAATATATATATATATATATATATATATAATATTTGTCATATCCTTATAAATATATACATATAAATATAAATATATATAAATATATATATAATTATATATAAATATATACATTATAACCCTGGCAAAAAAATAACATTTATTTAGAATGAGTTATGTTAGCTGACTTTAACATTTTAATTAAATTTCATCACATTAAAAAATCTGATTGATTCGCAGATCATGTATTCAGACACATTGAGATATATTTACGTGCACAAAAAAAAAAACCCGACAATATATTTTTGCACAGAACTTAATTTTAGAACATTAATGACGTAATCACCATTTATCATTTCTTCAAACTGATAGAAGCGCTTTGGATGAGTAATTACGGGAATATGAGGAAATTCTTGGAGGCTTTTTGCGAATATTCACCAAGAAACCGATGGGAATAATGCCACGATATGGAACGGAACTGCCGTGGTCATGTGAATGTAAAAGGGGAATTTGAAGGGGAACCGTTATTAATACGGATTTTAGTATCATTAAATATAATGATGTATATATAAATAAAATATAAATGCTATCTATAAATATATAAATATATATATATTTCGGAAAAGCATGTGCTTTTTACTAAGCATAAGAGTGAACAAGAATGAGAGTGGGAGTGAGAGCAAGCGAGTGAGAGTGGGAGTAAATGTGGGCCCAGGTATTTCAGATGAAAATTCGTGTAGGGGGGTCTCTTTTTGTGCGAATCGCCAAATTTGCCAGAATTCAGTAAATTTGCAATACGTACGAACAGGCCCGGACTGGGACAAAAAATAGGCCCGGGCATTTAAGCCCGAGCAGCCCATTTTTATTTATTTATTTATTGTTAAAGCCCACCCTTCATGTACCATCTTTGCATTTCCCCAAATCACTTAAATATTCATGATAGACACAAACACGTACTCACTCATTCACTCAAATCATTAACACATACATATTAATGCAGTCTCACAAATCATTCAAGCAATTCATCCACACATGAATTCATTAATTCTCATACACATTCACACAATTCATCCACACATTTATTCGTTCATTCTCATACGCATTCACACTACCCCCTCTCCCCATCCCCTTCTTATCTGCCCCTTCTAACTATGTTCCCCCTTATCACTATGTACCCCCTTCCCCATTTCTCAATATGTACCCCCTCTCACTATCTATCCCCTCTACCCCTCTCCCCCCTCTGCCCCTTCTCACTGCACCCCCTTCCCTTACCCTACTTACCTTGTTGCCGGAGTAAGCAGCTACTGCGACCGGGCCCGCCACTCTAGGGGGCCGGGCAGCCCCCACCAGGGCCAGCCTTAGGGGTGCGCAGCCGCACAGGGCTTAAATTAAAACATCTGGGGTTTTTTGTTGTTTTTTTAACTTTTTTTTAACATCCTCCATGTTAAATAAAGTTAAACAAACTTTATTTAACATGAAGGATGTTAAATAAAGTAAACAAACCCCCCCCATGATTTAATTTAAGCCCTGTGCGGCCACGCACCCCTAAGGCCGGCCCTGGTGGAGGCTGCCCGGCCCCCTAGAGTGGCGGACCTGGTCACAGTTGCCGCGGGCTTAAGGGGCAGGTGCCCCTTATGCCCTGCGTTAATGCGGCCGCATAGGCCCAGTCAGTCCGGTTCTGACTGTGCCTATTTTAAGGTAGGGCTTGGAGCTGCAGCTCCATCAGCCCCTACGTCAATCCGGCCCTGGGCTGCCCGGCCCACCGGGAAAATGCCTGGTGTGCCGGATGGCCAGTCCAGGCCTGCGTACGAATCCGAATGCACAAGTTTACTATGTATTATCTAGTAACCTACTGTCCTGGAGTTCTCTCGCTTCTCGTTTCCTCCAAACCTTACATCTCAGGCTTAGACTGCCGATCCAATGAGACAGAGCCGTTCCTTAGTTCCTTAGTACACCTGTTTAGCTTCTTATATTTAGGATGAATAGGGGTGGAAGAACATTAAGTGGTTCTGAATAAGAGTAACGAGCTTCGGCTCCATTACAAAATGACTTTTTTTTTAATTTAATGGTAATTATGGGCCACAGGGTAGATGTTTACAACCAGGATAATTGTATAAAATCAGGCTGCCTTCACCATTTATTTTTATTGCATTTGCGATAATTTTATTAGCAATTGAACACGATCAAGAAAGAAAGGGATTGTGCAACACAGACTTCTGACATCAAATTACATAGGGAAATATTGCTTAAAAACAGAATAAAAATATCAGGAGATGTCCGCTCCCCGATTGGAGGATCTTGGAGAGGACATCAAAGCAAGCGCTGCCATATTGTTATATGTTGAAATGAGGGCAAGTGCCTCCATTTTGGAGGAAGTTCCCGTCGGGTTATGTCCGCACAGATGCGGATGTAGATAGAAGATTGTAGACAGAAGGGCGAAGATAAAAGATGGAAGATGAAGATGTGGAAGCGGAAGTGGTTGTCAGAAGTGGAAGTGGTCAGCAGAGAAGGTAGGCAAACATTTAGCACGAGAGAGAGAATGAACAAGAATAAGAGTGTGAATGAGCACTGGGCAACCAATTTTGTTGACGAATCAAAACTTCCCCTGAATTTGTGGCTGAATCGAATGGGCAGGGAACATAATTCTTTGCCCGAAAACAAACAGGCCAAAAACAAATCTAATAATTAGCTGATGTTTTTATTTATTATAAATGAGAAGTTGCTTTTCCGTGTGGTTCTCGTGTCACAATTTTTTTCGAGTGTGGGGTCTTGCTGTTAAATATTGCATTTCAGAGGGGGCACGGGCAAGCGGTAGCCGGAGCTCGAGTTAAACACCGGTTAGGTTTATTCCAATTAAGTAAAATCAATTACCTCGAGTAGTGAATCATTAAAATGCAATAAAGCCTTTCAGTGTCTGATGTGAGATATTCCATTAACACAAAGACAAATGTGGTCTTTGTTTTATTCTCCTGAGAGCCACATTTATGCAAAAAAAAAATCGGCATTAGTTAACAGTATATTTTTCGTGGAGACTCTTACTTCTTAAAGGTATGATGTATTATTATTATTTTATTTAAGTGAGTTTGTGCCCTAAGAGAACTTCACATTATTCAGTGAATCTGTCAATTTCCCAAATCCTACATTTTATTGTTGTATACGGTAAATAGACCCGCGGAATGGGGTTTACCGGTTAAAACAAGTAGTATATGTGCGTTAACCTCTTAATGATTATTGACGTACTGTATACCGTATATACACTATATGCCAAAAAGTATGCGGACACCTGACCATGACATCTATATGAGATTGTTGGACACCAACTTCCAAAACTATGGCCATTAATATGAATCTGCGACTCCCCTTTGCGGCTACGACAGCCTCTACTCTTCTGGGAAGGCTTCCACAAGATTTTGGAGAGTATCTGTGGGACGTTGTGCCCATTCGGCCAAAAGAACATCTGAAAGATGGAGTGCTGATGTTGGATGAGAAGGCCTGGCTCTTAATGTTTATTACAATTCATTCCAAAGCATGCATCCCACCACGACAAAGCCATCAACATGCTTCATGAGTAGGGATAAGGAGGTAAATCACAAGTCCCGGACTTTCCTCCTTATGCCCCTTATCTCCCTAGGAGATGGGACTGAGCTGGGTCACATTAAGCTGCATTGTGTGACCCCACATGGAGTGGGGATGCCACTCTACTGTGAACTGCACTGATGACAAGCTGAAGACAGGGTAAGTGTGTGTCTGGGTATGTGTGTGTTTGCCTTGGTTTGTGTGTGGTTGTGTTGTTGTGTGTGTGTGTCTGGGAACATTAGCATGTGTGTCTGGGTATAGGTGTCTGTCTGTCTGTGTAGGTTTGTGTCTGGTTATCATAGTGTGTGCCCGGATATGTTAGCCCATGTCCAACAAACACGTAAAAACTCAATTTCTTCTTAACGTAGGTTTCCATAGCCACTTGAGTCATGTTACAAAGCATATAATGTCATGAACTCAGCAAGCCTTGCAGTATGAGTGTCAGAGTACATTAGTGTGTGTGTCTGGGTGTGTGTGAATATATGTACATGTGAGTTAGTGTTGAGTGTCTAGTTGTGTGTGTTTGTCTGGGTGTATAATAGTGTGTGTGTAACAGTCTGGTGAAGTAGGACCCCGGAGGGCAGAGCGTGCCAGGAGAGACAGGAACGGAGAAGCGGACAAGCAGAGTCAATAAGGAGATCAAGACAAAGCCGAATCAGAACCAGAAGCGTGGTCAACAAGCCGAGTCGATGCCAGAAATCCAAAACCAAGAGCAGAATCAGCAAACAAGAGCAAGGTCAGCGAGCCGGAGTCAAAATGGGGGAAACAGCACAAATCAGAGCACAAGCAAAACAACAGATGGGTTACACCAACCAAAGGTAGCACAGAAGTGAATGTCCCGGGCTTAAATAGGGAGGGCCCTGCTCAAACGAGCTTACAATACGTCATACATCCTCAGAAGAAGGATTTTTAACTCCAATGAAAAAGGGAATGAATGTACAGTAGAGGTGGCCAGAAACTTTTGCTCATATCGTCAGCATTATATGCTTTGTGACATGGCTCAAATGGCTATGGAAACTCAACGGAATTGGAATTATCCATGACGGGGGTGAGAATATTAGACTTTTGCACAAGCTCCAGCAGATACTCATTCCCGTTCGTGTTAAATTCCAAGGGGAACAATTATTACCCATCACAGTTGCGATTTTAGGTGAACCCCTACAGTGTTAATTCCAGATATATGGGCTCCCTCTCTCGGTGTTGCTACACAGGGATCGTTTATCAAAAGCTTGTCACACTCTGTTAGATTCTGTCTCGTGAAGACTTGGATACAAACGATGTAGATGGCGCCGTAAATGCTTTTGTATAATTTAAAGCAGCTGGTGCTTGAATCGAGGAGAAGACATCATTTAACACCAATTAGAGTACCATCCTGCCTCCGTCCGTTAAATATATAACTTCTCATTTCCTCGTTAACCAAATACCCCAAACACCCTGAAATATTTGAACACATTTTATAATCTTTTTTTTTTGTTTGTGTAAAAAGATGCCACGATGAACAAAAAAACGAATTAAAAATTAAAAACGAAAATTGGGTTTTATGTGCAAAATAAAACATTTTCAAAAATGTCGAACATAATTTACAAGAAGCCGTCAACTAAATTCAAATATTTTTTAATTCAAATATTACAACCGATGTTGATAATAAGCTGAATGTTCTTCCAAAGTAAGATAAAAGATATGTTGGTCGGCGAAGCGTGATACGAATAAAGATTCATTTTCGTTAAGATATAATTAGCATTTTTAGTATTATGTAAATTTATAGGGAGATTTACTTAGAAATGTATGATTAACATCTCACTCCAGATATGGATGATATATTCTGAAATGTGTCAGTGGCTTACCAAGGATCAGTAAATTGAACAGACTGAGCATATGGTGGCTGTGTCATGGGGCTGAATGAATAGTGTGAGTGTAAGCCTTTGGGGGTAGTAAGTTAGTAACCCTTTGGGTCCTAGAGGGATGACATGTGTATTGAAAAGTATTAAGTAACCTCTCACAGAAAACAATTTGATAATTTATTTTTTAAGGGGAACTAGCATATAAATAACTTGTTTCAGGGCAACATGAGATACACAGAACATCATCAGGATACAGGCATACGCTGTAGACTTGTATATTTGGATTCAAACAAATTGTACAAATCCACGAAAACAAGGCCAGACCCCCCCCACATTTTTCCCTACCTTCTCTGCCGACCACTTCCACTTCCTTTCTCTTCTATATTCAAACAGCTATCTTCAATCTTCTATCTTTGTCCCCATCTCTGCAGACAGCAGAGGAACTTCTCCCGAAATGTCAGGGCTTCCAGTGACGTCCTCTCCTCGATCCTCCAATCCACTTCAGATCCTCCAGTTCAACTTGAAGGGCAAAATGACAGCGCTTTCGGGGCCGTCCTCTCCCCTGATTGGAGGATCAAGGAGAGGACATCACCAGAAGCACCACCATTTTGGCAGAAGTTCCCTCCAGGTTATGCCTGAGGAGATGCAGGCAAAGATGACACATTTAAGAGCTAAGAGAAGAAAGACGAGAAGGAGAAGATAGAAGATGAAGAATAAGAAGAAGATGCAGAAGCGGAAGTGGTCGGCAGAAAAGATAGGGAAACATTTAGAGAGCGTGAGAGAAAGTGACAGAGAATGAGAGAGTGTATGTGGGCACTGGGCAAAAAAATGTAGTTCCTGAATTAAAAATACCTCCGAATTTTCAGCCGAACCGAATGGGAAGGGAGTGTAATTTGTAAAAACGAACCGTAAAATATGTCGGAATCGTTTTTGGCCTATTGGCACAGGTCTAGCATACAGCCATCCAGCTGGTGATGAGTTACATTTTCTGGATTCTACAGAAGGAAGACAATTATAGACATCCAAATGTGCAAGAATATCAAATTTCCCAAGAATATCAAATTTCTAAAGTTCAAAAGTTGATTAGGATAGTGCTCTATAAATCAATAAATAATAGTACCGTTGAATTGCTAGGTTCAGCTGAACGCGGTAAAAATTGTTGCTAACCAGTTATCAGTTCCTGACGTATTCTTCCGAAATTCACGGTGGATTTCTGTGATTAATAAATAGAGAATTATTTTACGTCTGTCTTTACGTCTTAGAAAATTTCTCCCTTGGTACTAAAAAATTGACACATGGGGCGCCAGTGATAGGAAGTGGTGTCAAACATGGCGGTGGGACGTTAACTGTGCTTCTTCATTTATTAAATGAGACAGAATATGTTTATTGAAGCCCTTATGATGAAGATAAATTCACGCAAACTGAAGCAGAAATTAAACTGGAAATGAGTGGAAGACGGCTAATGGTGGGGACCTGGTTAATCGTCTTTCTGACATGTTTGACCTTGAGAAAGATGCCTTTTTATCACAAATATTTATGGGACGTGTTGGGAAAGATTTACCAGTCTTTCCAAAAACCACGTTCCTCCATAAAGTCAGACGATCTTGAGTTATTGATGCATAACCCGGATACGATATTGTTTATAGAGGGGAATAAAATACCGACGCACAGAATGAGAGGTGATGCATGGTTTTTGTGAACTTTTCTGGCATTATTGGCTTCCTAAAAAATACTATCTCTATAGAGTCATGATATTCCGCAATAGAACGCAGAGAAAAAATATGGTCTTGTGGTCGGAAACCTGGTGATGATTTGATTTGGAGGATTTCACAGCTATGAACACGGCCCTAAATTGTATCTGCCTATAAAAACAGTGAAGAAAAGTTTTTTCAATGCCGCCTGCTAATAAAGGAGAGGGGGGATTAAGTTACTTAAAAAAGGAACTCCAAGGGCATGACATTTTTGGGGTGAGTTTATTACTTACCATTTAGGAACCATACAGTGGTGGTCCACAAAGCCATTGAGTCGTCATTTACGCTCGAGTGAAAGGGCCACTGGAGAGAAAATCTATCTATTTATCTATCTATCTATCTATCTATCTATCTATCTATCTATCTATCCATCTATCCATCCACTATATGGGCAAAATTATTGCCCATTACACCAACAGGGACTTTGATGACATCACATTCTAACTACATAGACATTAATATGAAGTCGGTCCCCCCTTTTCAGCTATAACGGCTTCCGCTCTTCTGGAAATGATTTCCCCAAGACTTTCAAGTGAAAGAACATTGTCCAAAATGCTGAAGGGGGACATACCAAGACATTTTGGACAATGCTTCCAGCTTTGTGGGAACAGTTTGGGGAAGACGCTTTTCTATCCCAGCGTGACTGCCCCAGCGCACAAAGCAAGCTTCATAAAGACATGGTTGGATGAGTTTGAGGTAGAAGAACTTGCCCGGCCACACAGAGCCCCAACCTCAACCCCATCCAACACCTTTGGAATGAACTGGAACATCAGTGCCTGACCTCACAAACACTCTACTGCATGAATCGCCAAAAATTCCCACAGAAACTCCCCAAAATATATATATATATATATACAGTGCATGATTTCCCATAAAATCCACGTTGTTCATCCTTCCGCACTGATATGTAAAATACCAGGATCCGGATAATGCATGGATCCGGCTCACTGTATGAGAGGAGTGTAATATGCAAAGATGGGGATCCATCACTATTTAAAACAAAGATCCATGGATTCATCTGTATTTATGTGAAATATGCACAAATCTGTAAGGATCCAGCTCTACATGTGTATGTGTTAAATATGCAAAGATATACTTATACATATATATCATACAAATACTTATAAGATAGAATCTTTGGATCTGGCAGATCGTTCTTTTATCTTTTTGCTTTTAATTATATTTCATTTGTATGTATCCCATAGTGGCTCTTTTTAAATTATTTTATTTTATGAATTTTATTGTGTTTTATTGTTCCATCACATCTCGAACACCCTTCACCGGCATGATCTGACCTTCCTGCAGGCTTCGGATCGCGTTCTTCGGACTCTGGACTGCTTTGTGACATTTGATGAATCGCACCTTCGAGAAAGTGAGAGCGGTTATTACGGGAACATAATCATTCGACCCAACACGAGTGTATAACGGGGCACGGTGTGTTACAGGAACCTGTCTTTTTCTTCCTGTAGGGACTATACCGTGCATTGAGGTCATAAGCCGGCAAAGCCGGCGACCAGCTGGCAGCGGATGATGGATGAAAACCAATGAACCATTTTACCGTGGAAAGGAATGAAAATGTTGGCCATTTATTGCGTTTCCTGCCCCTGCCAATATTATATGCTTAGGGATAAAGAGAGATAGCAATGATGTCATACAAAACGGAGTGTTTTTCTTCGGAGGGGTTGACGGCAATAGTTTATAAATTTCAAATCGTTAAATGGATAGCAACCCATGCGTCATTGGTACCCCAACTGAGGGGTTATTTATCACCGGTAAGAGAAGAAAAAGCTGCTACCGAAAATAATAACATTGCAGAATTTTGATTTACGCACCAAGTGCGTGTATAATTTTAGATATTCCATTCTTTATTAGGAAATAATTTTTAATTTACAATTAAAAGCAATATATGGCTTAACCGTTCCTTCCAACATGGCCAAATGGAGGTAGATCGTCACAGGAGATGTTACGTGACCTATCCATTTTTCTAAAGCCGTAGGAAGTTTTAATAAATAAATAAAGTAGTGCCAAAAGCTACAATGGCAACACAACGGCGACAGCTCCATTTTACTGGCTTCGGGTTGTGCGTAACTTATCAATGATTTACTTCATGGAAGGGGTTTAAGTTTTTAAATTGTCGCATGATATTGTAGTTGCCCGTTGTTTGAGCCGGAATATGGAATTTTTACATTTTTGTATAGTGCGAAAAACAAAATTCACATAAAACCTAAATTTGTCATATTTCAATGACAACCGGGTTTTTTTCTGACGTTATGCGCTCACTTAAGCTGTCCTCTTAGTGGTTTGAACGCTTAATTAGGTTTCCGAACTGGATGAGTTATTTCTGCTTTGTCACCAGGATGGAAGGAACAAAACAGACTTTTATTGTATAAATCAAGGGCTACGCGTTTTAACATGACTGAGGTAGAGCCTGGGTCTGCTTTTTCCCCACTCCAATAAGAGACCGCACAATAAATCAAAGTTTAAACGTTTATTAAAGTCAGCTATGGATACAATTGTCCACAGTGCTTTCACCTCGCTGCTCTGCACCATGACGCTCAACCAATTATATCCCTGTTGTGCTACCGGCGTCCCATGCATGGCAGCCCATATCCCCCAAATAAAATCATATGGGCACCAGCACCAGGAGTTTAATGCACTTAACCCGGAGGCTTGTAAGGGTGGTTAGGCCTTACACCATGCCAGCGACCAACCACACCAACATGAACAGCACTATTAATGGGGAGGTAGGGTGGGACTCACCTTTTGGACACTACCCCCACCCCACTTGAATACTTCATTCAAGGAGGGCCCTAGTAGATCCGGCCCTCCTTAGGCTTTGACTTGGGAGGTAACAAATGGGCCACATATCCCCCCTTGGGGAGTGCGGGGTTAACGCGGTTAACGGTACCCAGGCCTAGTATCGGCCTCAGAAGTTAAAGGTCTGTGTGAATGACTACTGGTCACCTACAGGGGACTCTTTTGGCCCAGGGAAGTTCCAGGAGTTAAAGGTATGTGTGAGCAACTCTACTGGTCACCTACAGGGGCCTCTTTTGGCCCAGGGAAGTTCCAGGAGTTAAAGGTCTGTGCAAGCAACTGTACTGGTCGCCTACAGGGGCCTCTTTTAGCATCAACCAATAAAGGGCAGCTGCCCTTCATTGGTTGATGCCAGAGGAGCTTCCTGCCGGCGGCCAATAGAGTCGCTCGCCCCAATCTTTAACTCCTGACGCCGAAACTTTGCCTGGGGAGGGAACAGACGTTAAAGGTCACCAGCAGGGGCCTCCTCTAGCATCAACCAATCAAGGGCAGCTGCCCTTTATTGGTTAATGCTAGAGGAGGCTCCTGCCACAGAACAATAGAGTCGCTCTCACGGACCTTTAACTCCTTGCTCAATGCTACGGATTCCCACTCCTGTTAACCCCTGCGATGCTGTGTAGACAAGGTAGGCTAGAGGGGAAGGGACCAGGGAGATTAGTTAGGAGATATTAACGAAGGCAAACACGAAGATTCTTTGTGTTGTGCGTCTTCGTCTTCATGTAAGTTTTGCCGCCGCCATGTTCGTTTCTTTGGTATTCGGGTTGAACAACGAAAACGCACCCTGTTCGTTTTCATATTTGCCCGAATACGAATGCACAAGTCTACTGAGAAGCATGAAAAAAGGTGTAAGCATTTGAATTAGGAGGTCTATGAGCAGGAATGGGGATGACGAGAAACCCCTGGCACTTTAAGGTAGGTGGCCACCAGCAACCGACGGCCGGATACACTCACATTAGGCCACCACAGTAGTGCTACCCTGGGGTTGTGGGATAAATAAGCTCAGAGAAGCCCCTGTAATGCAGGAAAGCACTTAATAGGTGGAGATTAGCAATATGGCTGATATAGTAACCATTTTCAAGGGAGCGAGTGACTTTTAAGCAGTTTGTTAATGATTCGACACGCTGGAGCTATGTAGTGCTGTCCAGCTGTTACCCCTAAATGTTCTTCTGCGCAGTCATTGATACATTGATCATTAGAAATAAATGAAACTGATTTAATTTCAAACTGATTTTACATCCTCTTCTTAATTTGAAATGCAGCCAGAGTAAAAAAAAAAAACTTTATAATGAATTTGGCTTTAAAAAATAATCCAAATAACCACATTGTATTAAGATGCGGGCGCTGATGAACGTGTTAATTAAACAGTTTGCAAATTGCGAGCATATGGTTCGTTTAGATGTCTTATTACACAGGCACATGCCGTCCACATTTCGTTAATGTTTTAAATGTTTAAAACGCAGTACGCTCAGAGAAAGCAAAATCATTATTTTATATTTCATTATTTTTTTTTTTGTCTTGGTTGTACTTGAGATAAAGAATATTCTTCATTGGTTAGGTTAGACCACAATGTTTGATTTTTCTGTTTGCAAAATTAGCCCTAAGGGGTAGCGTGAGTTCTGAAGAAAGAAAAAAATACATATGTAATGTAATTCTACTTGTGGAGGCAAAAATTGGAGTAGGTCACAGAAAATCAATCATTTATTTGACATAAATTAGTATAAATCAGCCAAAAAAACTATTCAAGCTCTATCCGAATTTATTTTATTTGCAAAATGTAATATTTTATTTTATGTGAATCTCACACTACCCCATGTGGCTGCCACATTGTCCCACACTGGACAATTCAAGTTTTGCTCAGCATTAAGTAGGTTTTTTTCCCCAGTGGGCCAGTCCTGAGTCTGCCCTCATACCTTTCCTATGATGTCATAACCCAGAGTCCTGACCAATTACAGGGGGCAGCAGGGGTGTGTTTACTTTTCAGTTCCCGATCAACAGGACAACCTTAAACACATGGCCCTCTGGGTAGGTGCTTGGTCTACCTATGGGTAATCCTGAAGAGCAGGAGAAGGGATGACATCTCAACGGTGATGGCACCTTCTTGGAGACCACACAGTCCACGGATGACATTAGGTTAGAGGGAAAAGACATGCATATGACATGCAAGAAGTCAGTGTCTATTCCATATCTCCGCCACTGGAAAAAAAGGCTTGAAACACGTTGGTTAAAAATGTATTGCTAGACATTTCTTTTGAAAGTGCCCAAGGGGATCTCCAAAGTATAGACCGTTTTTAATGTCCTTATGATTCATGTTAAATATTTCGAGCTGACAGGTTCCCTTTAAGAATAAACCCAAGAGTTCACGATTTCTTGTCATTGATGTATTATTTCAGTACTCGTGAAAGAAGGCTCGAACGTTGCCGCGCGACCCTAACACTTGATGTATGTATTGCTCCTCGGTGCTGACACGCAGCCTGGAACAATAGCTGTACAAATCAAAGATATATAATGGATGGATTTATACACCCACGGCTAGTTTTTGATAAAAGGCAGATAGTTAAGCGCGGGAACTAAATACACAACTAGTTCACAACTTGTCAAGTGGTAAAGCTATTCTGGATCAAGTCACCTGTGTTCAAGCAGGGATTCCAGCTGTGATATAGCACTAAGAAAAGCGCCAAGCAGGAAGCTCAGATATCATTGAATCAGGGGAGAATATGAAGGAGTCGGCTCCAGGAACCAATTGAGATCTAAATTGGGCCTCAATTGGTAGCAGTCAGGTAACCCTCACATTTAAGATCGTAGGGCTCATGTGGTGTTCCACACCTGGGTAACTTAGTCTTTCTTGACAAACCAAATAAAACCACTCCTCTATACCAAACATGTAAAGAAAAGTCCAATGTTCCTATATATGCAAGACATCAAAGATTATGATGACCAGGACTGGCTTAACCTGCTTGATAAAATAATAAAAATGGCCCCTGATAAGGCACACTACATAAAAACTCTATTTGTTCTACGTAGGAATCAAGTAGACATTGATCTATTGCTTAGGGGGATTGCTCCATTGTCTAGACACGTACAGGGCATCAAGCCCTGGACATAGCACCTCAAATTGGGCCTTAATGCATTTTTTTTACCTCTCCAACAATTTCGAATAGATGTTAGAGAATCAGCAGACTGCCCAAAGTGTGGTGAACCTGATACAGATCTCTTTCACTGCATGTGGTCATGTCCTGAGGTTGGGAGGTTCTGGAAATTGGTGCAACAATTTGGAAGGCGCTGATGAGCCCAGTGGAAACTCTTCTCCCTAAGGCCATAGCCATGGACAGGGATATTTTCACGAGGCTGAAAAAGTTGTCACACATTATATTGGCTGCGACATGAAAAATGGTGCTCTTCCAATGGATACATGGAGAGTCACCAACCTTTCCATTACTTCAAACCAAATGACTGTTGTAGCTTCGATTCGCCGGGCTAGGCTTAACTCCCCATTAAAAACCCCCCAATAATGACCCCACACCATAAATATGGATGAGAAAAGGCTACAGCCAATTTTATTTATTAGAGTCATTGTCACGCCAAAACCTGAAACAATAAACATCGGTGCGTTAACAAAGACAACGACTCACAACACCAACATGTAAATTTATACAATAAACACAATGAACACACCAAGCCTGCCAAGCAATCCGGGTACCAGAACCAAATACCACTTAAGGAAGGGACCCGGATACCCCCACCCTGACCTGAGGTTCCAGCACTGACAGCCAAGAACCTCCCACCAGATGTTACCAACCATTCACTTACCACCACATTAACCCCCTGGATACCTGGCAAGCTGCCGCCCCACAGACTGTGACAAACGACACAGACCAACAAACAAAAGAAAAAGGGAGGAAGGGAGGAAGGGAGGAAGGGAGGAAGGGGGGGAGGGTGGCACACGCAACCAGGTAAGCTAACCACAAGAATGGTTCCTGAGCCCGGGAAAGCAGCCACTTATATAATCTTCCCCCAACTCCACCCCCGAAATTCCTGCCAAAAAGCCTACCCCTCCTCCGCACAACAGTCAGGGCCCACTATAGACCATGCTGGCCCCCCCCGTGGGCATAATTCTATTTTGTTTTCTGAATAGGTTGGCTGGAGGACACTTAGTGTGACGGGAGAAAGGACAAAAAAATCTAGCAACTGTATATCAATACCCTAGGCTTACCACTCCGGCAACAAATTACCGTATTTGCTCGATTATAAGACGAGGTTTTTTTCAGAGCAAATGCTCTGAAAAATACCCCTCGTCTTCTAATCGTGGTCATCTTCTAATCAGACCTCAAATAGAGGTCTGATTATGAGACTAAGATCCAGATCCCCCGCACCGCTGCAGGGGACCTGGATCCTCCTGTCTCCCCCTCCATTTAACACCCCCCACACACACTTACCGGTGCTTCCTGCTATATTACCGGGGCAGCGGGTTGACGTTGTCTACGCGATCCGCGTAGACAACGTCTGCTGCAGCCGGAAGGAGGTGTGGCTATCAGCGGGGGTTGTCTGCGTCCGTCGCGCATACCTTCCCCGACTGTCAGAGATCAGAGTTCCCCGCACCGGTGCGGGGAACTCTGATCTCTGACAGCCGGGGAAGGTATGCGCGACGGACGCAGACAAACCCCCGCTGCCAACTCCACCTCCTTCCGGCTGCAGCGGAAGGAGACGTCAACCCGCTGCCCCGGCAATACAGCTGGAAATTGGAAGCACCGGTAAGTGTGTGTGTGCGTGTGTTAAATGGGGGCACTTAGGGGGTTAAAAAGCATATTATGGGGCAGAGTGGCATATAGGGAGGTATAAGGCATTTCAGGAGGCAGAGTGGCGTTAAGGGGCATTTAATAGAGCACTCTGCCTCCTGAAATGCCTTATACCTCCCTATATGCCACTCTGCCCCATAGTATGCCTTTTAACCCCCTAAATGCCAGAATGGGATATAGGGGTATAAGGCATTTCTGGAGGCAGAGTGGCACATAGGTGGTCAAAAGGCATACCATGGGGCACAGTGGCATATAGAGGGTTAAAAGGCATATCATGGGCCACAGTGCCATATTGGTGTGGCAAGCCTGGGGGCAGATGTGCGTAACTGGGGGACAGGTTGGAAAATACAAGAAATAAAAACAAAAAAAATCTTTTTCTCAATCATAGCTTTTATTAAAAAAAAATAGTTTACATGAATTAACATTTACTGGTAAAACTTTTTTCCTTTGGGGTCGTCTTATATTCAGGCTTTTTCTTTTTTTCCCTAAGTTAATATTCAGATTTTGGGGGGTCGTCTTATAATCAGGGTCGTCTTATAATCGAACAAATACGGTAAATCAACTTTTAAACTTACCTCGTGGTTCTACACCCAAGTCAGATAAGATATTTGGTTATAAAACCATAGTTTACTAATCTCAGCCTAATTATAACCATTTCTGTTAGCTCTTGACGATGACAACCAAAGCTGACCCTCTTCTTTGGAGACATGTTTCTACTGGTGGGCATGGGGTAGAGGTCATAGAGACAGAGGGAGCGTATGTTCTCATCTAAAGTTAGAGGACTCCCAGGGACTCTGTGTTCGTTCAAGCTTCATATCAGCTGATGATCAGGAAAAGAAACAAGAAAAAGGAGTGACAACAACGCGCATCTTAAACAGAAAGAACATTTTATTGATGAAAGGGAAATTGCTGAATGTATGTCATGCTGCGCATGTTCATGATTGTCTTCCTTCCGCAGAACCCAGAAAATGTAACACCAATTGGATATCTGTATGCCTCTATTTTCATGTTGCCCTGAAATAAAAAAAAAATTAAAATTAAAATTTGTTTAAATTTTGTTCCCAAAAATAATATCTACACACTGTTTATATGATCAAGCACATAAATATTTCAAGGCTTTACACGCATGTTCACCTGTACACAACCAGTTTTTACTAAATGTGCATACATGTTCATCAATACACAACATTTTTATTACATTTATTTACTTTTAATTTTAAAAAAAATAAAAAAAAACCTTAAAAAAAAACCCTTAAAATTATGTTTATTTAGACAATTGAGAGCATGATTTTTCTAATTTTCTTAGTCGAAAATATGAAAATAAAAAAAAACAGTAATTTGGAACATAATTCTCGCATTTCTTTTTTTCCTTTACTTATTTTACAGCGCCTCTTGAGAACAAAAATGTCAGTTGACATTACTAATGAATTATAATTCCCCCCCCCCCCGTTTTGTGTTTCCCCTATTTGCCGCAGGATTTAATGAGTTACCTGTCAGAAAAAGTGCTAGCATTTTGCCGTGGCTTGTCAGCTCATAGATATCTGTGTTAATTATAAGACATAGACAGGGAAGAAGTGTCATGGCAGACGCCTGCCTGCGAAGACATTGAGATGCACAGTGGTGAGTCTTTTCCCCTTTCCTGCACTTTCCAACCTTTTTCGGATTTTAATTTACTTGAGGAACATCTGCTCATCATATTCTTCCTTGAGCCTGACTGTTAAGGTCAAATTGCTCATGGAGCGTCAAGTACAGGATTATAGTGTCAGTTTGATTATCAATGCAATGTGTAAAAGCAGCACCAATCCATACAAGTGCCAAGCGGCTCTCTACAATTTAAGAGTTATTTCCACATCATTCTTTTGCTGTTCTTATCACCGCTGTTAAAGGAGTATGCTCACCGTTTTCTTTATTACTAGCAAGGGTGGCTGGCACCTTTTGGCCCGACGGCCAGTTACAGCTAAACAGCACCTTGGCCATTTGCTCCTAGCCCTAGTAACTAACATACACAGCAGCACACACTCACTATAACCCATGCTCACACGTTTACATGCAAACTCATTCTAACACACACATTCATGCTTACACCTGTACCATTCACTTACACTGAAACATAGTAACAACATCATACCTCATCACATGTCACCTCTATTAATGCAAGGTCATGTAATGTCACATTACATTACCTCACCGAGTTCAGCTGGGCCTGACCGAGCCAGATCATCACAGTTTAAAGAATTTTCCACCAGCCCATGGGGACAATTGTCTCCTGCTTTCCCAAGCCAGCCCACCAACAATTACTAGTATGTGATAGAAATATATTGCGTGGTTTTCTTTTTATTGAGCCTAATGTACTTGATAAACATCTGGACTTGCAGGCCATCATCGAGATGGATGTCATTCTAGAACACTCCTCACATCACGGACTGGATGCTCAGAGCCTCTGCCGTGGATAAGTCTCCTTCCTCCTGTTCTATCTTGCTGAATGTATTAATGTCAAGGTCTGGGGTGCAGCCTTCCACCTTCTTCATTTCTATACATATTATTGTGGCTTGAAGGGCTGTAGAACCTTGATACCCTCATACCCAGCAAACATTCTGAGCTCCAAGAAAGGGGGGCATCAAGAAAGAAGAGAGCGACAGATGAATTTGGGTCCCAAATGGGGACCAGTCAAGATTTGAGGGGTTTTATACCCTCCATCCAAGAGATGCATCCTCGTTGTTCGCAACCTTGAGCTTAACGCTTTACCCGGTGCCATAACATTTTTTAATACATTAAAGGACAGCAAATATATATTCCTACTCTGGCCATTTGTCTTATATATGTGTTGATATTTGTGAGTCTGTGACAAGCCTCATTTTAAGTTTCAAAGAGCTGCCAAGCTAAAAGCAACACTTTATTCATAGTTCAAATATGTACATGCCCTTCAGCGAAAAGCACATTCCTTTCAAAAAGTTATTGATCAATAAAACGTCAAGTAGGGCTAATTCAAAAATGGCTGGACAGGATAAATGGTTTTGGAACGACTTCATTTTTTTCCTGTCCACTAGGAATGAATGTGACCTTCTCTGTTGACTTTGTGAACAATCAGACAGACTGGCAAACTAAGACGATGGAAAATAAATTATCGTCCGTCCACCTAGATCACACATCTTTTGTCTTTTTATGTAAATTAAATCAGAACACTACATTAAGCGTGTCTGCTCTTGTTTATTTTTATTTATGGTCTCTTGAAGCAGTCCGTACTGAAACAGAACACTATTTATTCTGTAATAGTTCATTTTAAAAATATTAGTGAGCGGAATTAATTCACAAAAACACATTTCTAGGCAACTAGAAATGTAAATTGAGGAAATGATGCATCATGAGTCAGGATCTGGCAAGTATGAAAAGGGTTGCTCTTGACTAAAAGATTCTACACTTTGTAGCCATAGCTTTGAAGGATCTATAGCTGGGAAATGTTGACCCCTTTTGTGGTCCACCACAAACCACAAATGGTCCTTATGGAAACCATGACTTGTCAGGAGGTAAAGATATTCTGAATGAGGTCACCACAGGGAGAAATGCACCAGCTGGGATGCTCGGGTATCATTAAATTAGTTGAATATGAAGAAGTCAATTCTAGACTGTGTGACCTGAAGAATCTGCACATTCACCCCTGAGTTTGGGGGAAAAACTGAGACTTGGATGGCAAACCCTGGCACTGTCCAGTCAATTGCAATTTCAAAATTGGACAGTACTGTACAGTATTTTATTTAAATCCCAGGGGACATTTGCAGTGTCCTTCTACATTCTTCTCGATGTGGAGAAAATAGACATGGATTTCCTTAACTGGGTACTAAGGGGGTAGAGCTACACATTATTCCACATTAAAAATGTTAATGTGAATGTGAGAACATTTGTGTATGGCCAATAATAGACACAATACAACTGAAACAATCAATCGTGCAAAATGTAAGGAAGCAACAGTAATCATGACATATAGTAGAAACATTCAACAGTTGCAAATGTTCAAAATAAGTGGTATTGTAGGATGAGAGAAGGGATAGATGGAAAGAAATATGATAAATGTCCAAGGGCTGATGGGACCTGGAGAGTATGGACTGAGGATTTAGCGTCCTATTTAAGACTGTCAAAGATGGAGCAGTCTCTGAGCAAGCTGAGGATCAGCCTGTGACGGTCTCAGACAGTCTCAGGGAACCTACTGAGAGTCACCATCCTTAAAATCCACAGGCGCCATACTTCTTCTATGGCATCTTCTGTGTGAGTTCCTGGAAAAAGCTTAAACAAAACTGAATGGTAGGAGAGGAACTTAGTTTTGAGGTTTTTTTTCCAGGGATCTAAACAAAGCCTGGACAGGAAAGTAGTGAAAGCCAAAGTGTATAATTGCACAGCCCCTGGCATGCAAAACAGTGCTCTCTTAAAAGCCATTCCTGCAATGTCCTTGGGTTAGCTGGTCAGCTAGCTTGATGCCCCCTTAGTCCACTCTGGGACCTCAGAGTCTGGAAGAGTTCCAGACGTTTGCTTTCCCATACACAAAAATAACCTACACTGGCTTACCTACCCAGGAACTAGCTATGATCAGAAATTGGCTGCAGATTAACTCCCGGACAGAATCGACTGTGAAATTGCTCCCGTAGATCAGAATGTCAACTTCTACAGCCCTACAGCTGTTACTCCCAGATCAAAAAGATGGAAGCACTCCCTGCTAAGCCAACAGTATGACTGAGAAAAGGGTATAGAACACTCCTGCAACATATATAGATCAGCTGACTAGGATGCACGAAAAGATGTTAGCCATAACAAAGTACAAAAGGTAAGGACCCACTGGGCAGAAGCTCAAGCTTCATCTGTGTCATGTGTGTGAAGTTCTTCTGCTCCTCCTCCACATCCTTCATCCAGGATTTTAAAGGGTTGAGGTTGCCCTACTGTCGTCCATCTGGTTGACTCCACCATCTTTCCCTCCACCACGGGCACAAGGCCTGCAGAAGGGCTGGATTCTCTTAGTTTCCCTCCCATTACCAGGAGAGAAACCACTGTAACCATAAAGAATAGATGAGGTGCCATAAAAACTCAGCCCTGAGGTCAGTGACTTTGCTGTGAAAAAATGAAAAAGTGCCGAGTGCCAAAGCGCCGTAAGGCCACAGTGAAAACCAGGTCCCTTTCTTCATTTTCTTTGAGGGTCGCACTCCCAAAGCATATGCGGCCCCTTCCCTCCCTGGCCATAAGGCCTGCAGGAGGGCCGGATCTTCTTGATCCCTCCCCGCAAGAGTTGAAATACTGAAATACTTCAGGGGGGGCGCTCAGAAGAGCTACCAATACCTAACTCCCCTCCTCAACAGAAAAGCTGGACGTTTGCAGGGGACCCGGCACTACCATGGCTTTCCAGTGTTCAAATAAATCGTGTACTGTGTCTGTTTTCAGTTGTATTAATAAACATATATATCAGAAAAATTAAAAAACACATGTGCTCTGTGCAAAAAACAGTGCAATCGTGTGAAACAAAAGCTATATATAAAGTGCTGGTGTGATAAAAAACGTATTCAGTATCCAAAAAGCTGAGACTAGCACGTACAAAAACAAATGGTACATGGAAGGGTCGAAGAGGTGCAAAAAGAGCTTACCAGCATGTGACGCAAAAACGTGAAGTTAAAAAAACGTTAAACTCACACTTTCTTCATGTGCACAGCACCCAGTGCAAGACCAGAGACTGAGTACTTAATATGAGCTCAGGACTTCATTCTCTCCCAGACCTAAAGGCAGCAAAAGAAGCTTTCAATCTCTCGCAGATACTAACCTGATCTCAGCCAATAAACCTAGAAGCAAGAAGACATAA
Source organism: Spea bombifrons (assembly GCF_027358695.1). Taxonomy (NCBI): domain Eukaryota; kingdom Metazoa; phylum Chordata; class Amphibia; order Anura; family Pelobatidae; genus Spea; species Spea bombifrons. Next base: position 107,710,160 of record NC_071091.1, on the reverse strand, counting down.
AAACTAAATTACACACACAAAACCAACATCACACAAAGTATAAATGTTTCGGTTTTTCGAATATAGAGCATGTCCACCAAGACCTCATTAACGTTTTGGCTAGGTAAAAGGTTTCTCCGGAAAGCTCAGATCTTTCAGGCAAAATGCAAACGAGGGCCCAACTTCACGTTCCGAGACAAAATGCACTTGTTTACCTCATGGGGCTCAAAGGCTTTCCCTACTGTCAAGGGTTTGAAGAATCAAGATCTCTTTGATGAGATTACTAGAGCTGACCCCATATGCCTGTTAAGACGATAAGAGTCACACTCTCGGGTTAGGATATAACACGGAGATATGAAAGATGGGTTTGGACTAGGACAACTTGATGCGCTGCAACAGGTAGGTCCGCAGCATGGAATGAGTTGTGGGTGCCGTGCTTTAAGCCGTATCTTCTATTATTAAACAGACACACCAGTCTCACAAGAGACTGTCAAAAATCGCCAGTGCTGACTATTTTTCAAGTCATCACGGCGGGGTATTGGGAAAAGTTTTCAATTAGTAATAATCACGCCTCGGTTAAAACCTCATGGGCTACGATACTGCCACTGCGCAAAGCTGGGGACTAGGCAGCTTTGGTATATAAAGAACGTCCACCAAGATCTCGTTAACGTTTTGGCTAGGTATGGGCGGTCATTAGGCCAGGGCAGAGCATTGTGGGAGCGGTCATGCAAATTTCACTGGCGAGTGACCAATGGTTTCTCCGGAAAAGGCCTGGAAGCTCAGATCTTTCAGGCAAAACGCAAACGAGGGCCCACCTTCACGTTCCGAGACAAAATGCACTTGTTTACCTCATGGGGCTCAAAGGCTTTCCCTACTGTCAAGGGTTTGAAGAATCAAGATCTCTTTGATGAGATTACTAGAGCTGACCCCATATGCCTGTTAAGACGATAAGAGTCACACTCTTGGGTTAGGATATAACACGGAGATATGAAAGATGGGTTTGGACTAGGACAACTTGATGTGCTGCAACAGGTAGGTCCGCAGTATGGAATGAGTTGTGGGTGCCGTGCTTTAAGCTGTATCTTCTATTATTAAACAGACACACCAGTCTCACAAGAGACCGTCAAAAATTGCCAGTGCTGACTATTTTTCAAGTCATCACGGCGGGGTATTGGGAAAAGTTTTCAATTAGCAATAATCACGCCTCGGTTAAAACCTCATGGGCTACGATACTGCCACTGCGCAAAGCTGGGGACTAGGCAGCTTTGGTATATAAAGGATGTCCACCAAGATCTCGTTAACGTTTTGGCTAGGTATGGGCGGTCATTAGGCCAGGGCAGAGCATTGTGGGAGCGGTCATGCAAATTTCACTGGCGAGTGACCAATGGTTTCTCCGGAAAAGGCCTGGAAGCTCAGATCTTTCCGGCAAAACGCAAACGAGGGCCCACCTTCACGTTCCGAGACAAAATGCACTTGTTTACCTCATGGGGCTCAAAGGCTTTCCCTACTGTCAAGGGTTTGAAGAATCAAGATCTCTTTGATGAGATTACTAGAGCTGACCCCATATGCCTGTTAAGACGATAAGAGTCACACTCTTGGGTTAGGATATAACACGGAGATATGAAAGATGGGTTTGGACTAGGACAACTTGATGTGCTGCAACAGGTAGGTCCGCAGTATGGAATGGGTTGTGGGTGCCGTGCTTTAAGCCATGTCTTCTATCATGAAACAGACACACCAGTCTCACAAGAGGCCGTCAAAAATTGCCAGTGCTGACTATTTTTCAAGTCATCACGGCGGGGTATTGGGAAAAGTTTTCAATTAGCAATAATCACGCCTTGGTTAAAACCTCATGGGCTACGATACTGCCACTGCGCAAAGCTGGGTACCAGGCAGCTTTGGTATATAAAGGACGTCCACCAAGATCTCGTTAACGTTTTGGCTAGGTATGGGCAGTCATTAGGCCAGGGCAGAGCATTGTGGGAGCGGTCATGCAAATTTCACTGGCGAGTGACCAATGGTTTCTCCGGAAAAGGCCTGGAAGCTCAGATCTTTCAGGCAAAATGCAAACGAGGGCCCACCTTCACGTTCCGAGACAAAATGCACTTGTTTACCTCATGGGGCTCAAAGGCTTTCCCTACTGTCAAGGGTTTGAAGAATCAAGATCTCTTTGATGAGATTACAAGAGCTGACCCCATATGCCTGTTAAGACGATAAGAGTCACACTCTTGGGTTAGGATATAACACGGAGATATGAAAGATGGGTTTGGACTAGGACAACCTGATGTGCTGCAACATGTAGGTCCGCAGTATGGAATGAGTTGTGGGTACCGTGCTTTAAGCCGTATCTTCTATTATTAAACAGACACACCAGTCTCACAAGAGACCGTCAAAAATTGCCAGTGCTGACTATTTTTCAAGTCATCACGGCGGGGTATTGGGAAAAGTTTTCAATTAGCAATAATCACGCCTCGGTTAAAACCTCATGGGCTACGATACGGCCACTGCGCAAAGCTGGGCACTAGGCAGCTTTGGTATATAAAGGACGTCCACCAAGATCTCGTTAACGTTTTGGCTAGGTATGGGCGGTCATTAGGCCAGGGCAGAGCATTGTGGGAGCGGTCATGCAAATTTCACTGGCGAGTGACCAATGGTTTCTCCGGAAAAGGCCTGGAAGCTCAGATCTTTCAGGCAAAATGCAAACGAGGGCCCACCTTCACGTTCCGAGACAAAATGCACTTGTTTACCTCATGGGGCTCAAAGGCTTTCCCTACTTTCAAGGGTTTGAAGAATCAAGATCTCTTTGATGAGATTACTAGAGCTGACCCCATATGCCTGTTAAGACGATAAGAGTCACACTCTTGGGTTAGGATATAACACGGAGATATGAAAGACTGGTTTGGACTAGGACAATTTGATGTACTGCAACAGGTAGGTCCGCAGCATGGAATGAGTTGTGGGTGCCGTGCTTTAAGCCGTATCTTCTATTATTAAACAGACACACCAGTCTCACAAGAGACCGTCAAAAATTGCCAGTGCTGACTATTTTTCAAGTCATCACGGCGGGGTATTGGGAAAAGTTTTCAATTAGCAATAATCACGCCTCGGTTAAAACCTCATGGGCTACGATACTGCCACTGCGCAAAGCTGGGCACCAGGCAGCTTTGGTATATAAAGTACGTCCACAAAGATCTCGTTAACGTTTTGGCTAGGTATGGGCAGTCATTAGGCCAGGGCAGAGCATTGTGGGAGCGGTCATGCAAATTTCACTGGCGAGTGACCAATGGTTTCTCCGGAAAAGGCCTGGAAGCTCAGATCTTTCAGGCAAAATGCAAAAGAGGGCCCACCTTCACGTTCCGAGACAAAATGCACTTGTTTACCTCATGGGGCTCAAAGGCTTTCCCTACTGTCAAGGGTTTGAAGAATCAAGATCTCTTTGATGAGATTACTAGAGCTGACCCAATATGCCTGTTAAGACGATAAGAGTCACACTCTTGGGTTAGGATATAACACGGAGATATGAAAGATGGGTTTGGACTAGGACAACCTGATGTGCTGCAACAGGTAGGTCCGCAGTATGGAACAAGTTGTGGGTACCGTGCTTTAAGCCGTATCTTCTATTATTAAACAGACACACCAGTCTCACAAGAGACCGTCAAAAATTGCCAGTGCTGACTATTTTTCAAGTCATCACGGCGGGGTATTGGGAAAAGTTTTCAATTAGCAATAATCACGCCTCGGTTAAAACCTCATGGGCTACGATACTGCCACTGCGCAAAGCTGGGGGCTAGGCAGCTTTGGTATATAAAGGACGTCCACCAAGATCTCGTTAACGTTTTGGCTAGGTATGGGCGGTCATTAGGCCAGGGCAGAGCATTGTGGGAGCGGTCATGCAAATTTCACTGGCGAGTGACCAATGGTTTCTCCGGAAAAGGCCTGGAAGCTCAGATCTTTCAGGCAAAATGCAAACGAGGGCCCACCTTCACGTTCTGAGACAAAATGCACTTGTTTACCTCATGGGGCTCAAAGGCTTTCCCTACTGTCAAGGGTTTGAAGAATCAAGATCATTTTGATGAGATTACTAGAGCTGACCCCATATGCCTGTTAAGACGATAAGAGTCACACTCTTGGGTTAGGATATAACACGGAGATATGAAAGATGGGCTTGGACTAGGACAACTTGATGTGCTGCAACAGGTAGGTCCGCAGTATCGAATAAGTTGTGGGTGCCGTGCTTTAAGCCGTATCTTCTATTATTAAACAGACACACCAGTCTCACAAGAGACCGTCAAAAATTGCCAGTGCTGACTATTTTTCAAGTCATCACGGCGGGGTATTGGGAAAAGTTTTCAATTAGCAATAATCACGCCTCGGTTAAAACCTCATGGGCTACGATACTGCCACTGCGCAAAGCTGGGGACTAGGCAGCTTTGGTATATAAAGGACGTCCACCAAGGTCTCGTTAACGTTTTGGCTAGGTATGGGCGGTCATTAGGCCAGGGCAGAGCATTGTGGGAGCGGTCATGCAAATTTCACTGGCGAGTGACCAATGGTTTCTCCGGAAAAGGCCTGGAAGTTCAGATCTTTCAGGCAAAATGCAAACGAGGGCCCACCTTCACGTTCCGAGACAAAATGCACTTGTTTACCTCATGGGGCTCAAAGGCTTTCCCTACTGTCAAGGGTTTAAAGAATCAAGATCACTTTGATGAGATTACAAGAGCTGACCCCATATGCCTGTTAAGACGATAAGAGTCACACTCTTGGGTTAGGATATAACACGGAGATATGAAAGATGGGTTTGGACTAGGACAACTTGATGTGCTGCAACAGGTAGGTCCGCAGTATGGAATGAGTTGCGGGTGACGTGCTTTAAGCCGTATCTTCTATTATTAAACAGACACACCAGTCTCACAAGAGACCGTCAAAAATTGCCAGTGCTGACTATTTTTCAAGTCATCACGGCGGGGTATTGGGAAAAGTTTTCAATTAGCAATAATCACACCTCGGTTAAAACCTCATGGGCTACGATACTGCCACTGCGCAAAACTGGGGACTAGGCAGCTTTGGTATATAAAGGACGTCCACCAAGATCTCGTTAACGTTTTGGCTAGGTATGGGCGGTCATTAGGCCAGGGCAGAGCATTGTGGGAGCGGTCATGCAAATTTCACTGGCGAGTGACCAATGGTTTCTCCGGAAAAGGCCTGGAAGCTCAGATCTTTCAGGCAAAATGCAAACGAGGGTCCACCTTCACGTTCCGAGACAAAATGCACTTGTTTACCTCATGGGGCTCAAAGGCTTTCCCTACTGTCAAGGGTTTGAAGAATCAAGATCTCTTTGATGAGATTACTAGAGCTGACCCCATATGCCTGTTAAGACGATAAGAGTCACACTCTTGGGTTAGGATATAACACGGAGATATGAAAGATGGGTTTGGACTAGGACAACTTGATGTGCTGCAACAGGTAGGTCCGCAGTAAGGAATGAGTTGCGGGTGCCGTGCTTTAAGCCGTATCTTCTATTATTAAACAGACACACCAGTCTCACAAGAGACCGTCAAAAATTGCCAGTGCTGACTATTTTTCAAGTCATCACGGCGGGGTATTGGGAAAAGTTTTCAATTAGCAATAATCACGCCTCGGTTAAAACCTCATGGGCTACGATACTGCCACTGCGCAAAGCTGGGGACTAGGCAGCTTTGGTATATAAAGGACGTCCACCAAGATCTCGTTAACGTTTTGGCTAGGTATGGGCGGTCATTAGGCCAGGGCAGCGCATTGTGGGAGCGGTCATGCAAATTTCACTGGCGAGTGACCAATGGTTTCTCCGGAAAAGGACTGGAAGCTCAGATCTTTCAGGCAAAACGCAAACGAGGGCCCACCTTCACGTTCCGAGACAAAATGCACTTGTTTACCTCATGGGGCTCAAAGGCTTTCCCTACTGTCAAGGGTTTGAAGAATCAAGATCTCTTTGATGAGATTACTAGAGCTGACCCCATATGCCTGTTAAGACGATAAGAGTCACACTCTTGGGTTAGGATATAACACGGAGATATGAGAGATGGGTTTGGACTAGGACAACTTGATGTGCTGCGACAGGTAGGTCCGCAGTATGGAATGAGTTGTGGGTGCCGTGCTTTAAGCCGTATCTTCTATTATTAAACAGACACACCAGTCTCACAAGAGACAGTCAAAAATTGCCGGTGCTGACTATTTTTCAAGTCATCACGGCGGGGTATTGGGAAAAGTTTTCAATTAGCAATAATCACACCTCGGTTAAAACCTCATGGGCTACGACACTGCCACTGCGCAAAGCTGGGGACTAGGCAGCTTTGGTATATAAAGGACGTCCACCAAGATCTCGTTAACGTTTTGGCTAGGTATGGGCGGTCATTAGGCCAGGGCAGAGCATTGTGGGAGCGGTCATGCAAATTTCACTGGCGAGTGACCAATGGTTTCTCCGGAAAAGGCCTGGAAGCTCAGATCTTTCAGGCAAAACGCAAACGAGGGCCCACCTTCACGTTCCGAGACAAAATGCACTTGTTTACCTCATGGGGCTCAAAGGCTTTCCCTACTGTCAAGGTTTTGAAGAATCAAGATCTCTTTGATGAGATTACTAGAGCTGACCCCATATGCCTGTTAAGACGATAAGAGTCACACTCTTGGGTTAGGATATAACACGGAGATATGAGAGATGGGTTTGGACTAAGACAACTTGATGTGCTGCAACAGGTAGGTCCGCAGTATGGAATGAGTTGTGGGTGCCGTGCTTTAAGCAGTGTCTTCTGTTATTAAACAGACACATCAGTCTCACAAGAGACCGTAAAAATTGCCAATGCTGACTATTTTTCAAGACATCACGGCGGGGTATTGGAAAAAGTTTTCAATTAGCAATAATCACGCCTCGGTTAAAACCTCATGGGCAATGATACTGCCACTGCGCAAAGCTGGGGACTAGGCAGCTTTGGTATATAAAGGATGTCCACCAAGATCTCGTTAACGTTTTGGCTAGGTATGGGCGGTCATTAGGCCAGGGCAGCGCATTGTGGGAGCGGTCATGCAAATTTCACTGGCGAGTGACCAATGGTTTCTCCGGAAAAGGCCTGGAAGCTCAGATCTTTCAGGCAAAATGCAAACGAGGGCCCACCTTCACGTTCCGAGACAAAATGCACTTGTTTACCTCATGGGGCTCAAAGGCTTTCCCTACTGTCAAGGGTTTGAAGAATCAAGATCTCTTTGATGAGATTACTAGAGCTGACCCCATATGCCTGTTAAGACGATAAGAGTCACACTCTTGGGTTAGGATATAACACGGAGATATGAAAGATGGGTTTGGACTAGGACAACTTGATGTGCTGCAACAGATAGGTCCGCAGTAAGGAATGAGTTGCGGGTGCCGTGCTTTAAGCCGTATCTTCTATTATTAAACAGACACACCAGTCTCACAAGAGACCGTCAAAAATTGCCAGTGCTGACTATTTTTCAAGTCATCACGGCGGGGTATTGGGAAAAGTTTTCAATTAGCAATAATCACGCCTCGGTTAAAACCTCATGGGCTACGATACTGCCACTGCGCAAAGCTGGAGACTAGGCAGCTTAGGTATGTAAAGGACGTCCACCAAGATCTCGTTAACGTTTTGGCTAGGTACGGGCGGTTATTAGGCCAGGGCAGAGCATTGTGGGAGCGGTCATGCAAATTTCACTGGCGAGTGACCAATGGTTTCTACGGGAAAGGCCTGAAAGCTCAGATCTTTCAGGCAAAATGCAAACGAGGGCCCACCTTCACGTTCCGAGACAAAATGCACTTGTTTACCTCATGGGGCTCAAAGGCTTTCCCTACTGTCAAGGGTTTGAAGAATCAAGATCTCTTTGATGAGATTACTAGAGCTGACCCCATATGCCTGTTAAGACGATAAGAGTCACACTCTTGGGTTAGGATATAACACGGAGATATGAAAGACGGGTTTGGACTAGGACAACTTGATGTCCTTCAACAGGTAGGTCCGCAGTAAGGAATGAGTTGTGGGTGCCGTGCTTTAAGCCGTATCTTCTATTATTAAACAGACACACCAGTCTCACAAGAGACCGTCAAAAATTGCCAGTGCTGACTATTTTTCAAGTCATCACGGCGGGGTATTGGGAAAAGTTTTCAATTAGCAATAATCACGCCTCGGTTAAAACCTCATGGGCTACGATACTGCCACTGCGCAAAGCTGGGGACTAGGCAGCTATGGTATATAAAGGACGTCCACCAAGATCTCGTTAACGTTTTGGCTAGGTATGGGCGGTCATTAGGCCAGGGCAGAGCATTGTGGGAGCGGTCATGCAAATTTCACTGGCGAGTGACCAATGGTTTCTCCGGAAAAGGCCTGGAAGCTCAGATCTTTCAGGCAAAATGCAAACGAGGGCCCACCTTCACGTTCCGAGACAAAATGCACTTGTTTACCTCATGGGGCTCAAAGGCTTTCCCTACTGTCAAGGGTTTGAAGAATCAAGATCTCTTTGATGAGATTACTAGAGCTGACCCCATATGCCTGTTAAGACGATAAGAATCACACTCTTGGGTTAGGATATAACACGGAGATATGAGAGATGGGTTTGGACTAGAACAACTTGATGTGCTGCAACAGGTAGGTCCGCAGTATGGAACGAGTTGTGGGTGCCGTGATTTAAGCCGTATCTTCTATTATTAAACAGACACACCAGTCTCACAAGAGACCGTCAAAAATTGCCAGTGCTGACTATTTTTCAAATCATCACGGCGGGGTATTGGGAAAAGTTTTCAATTAGCAATAATCACGCCTCGGTTAAAACCTCATGGGCTACGATACTGCCACTGCGCAAAGCTAAGGACTAGGCAGCTTTGGTATATAAAGGACGTCCACCAAGATCTCGTTAACGTTTTGGCTAGGTATGGGCGGTCATTAGGCCAGGGCAGAGCATTGTGGGAGCGGTCATGCAAATTTCACTGGCGAGTGACCAATGGTTTCTCCGGAAAAGGCCTGGAAGCTCAGATCTTTCAGGCAAAATGCAAACGAGGGCCCACCTTCACGTTCCGAGACAAAATGCACTTGTTTACCTCATGGGGCTCAAAGGCTTTCCCTACTGTCAAGGGTTTGAAGAATCAAGATCTCTTTGATGAGATTACTAGAGCTGACCCCATATGCCTGTTAAGACGATAAGAGTCACACTCTTGGGTTAGGATATAACACGGAGATATGAGAGATGGGTTTGGACTAGGACAACTTGATGTGCTGCAACAGGTAGGTCCGCAGTATGGAACGAATTGTGGGTGCCGTGCTTTAAGCCGTATCTTCTATTATTAAACAGACACACCAGTCTCACAAGAGACCGTCAAAAATTGCCAGTGCTGACTATTTTTCAAGTCATCACGGCGGGGTATTGGGAAAAGTTTTCAATTAGCAATAATCACGCCTCGGTTAAAACCTCATGGGCTACGATACTGCCGCTGCGCAAACCTGGGGACTAGGCAGCTTTGGTATATAAAGGACGTCCACCAAGATCTCGTTAACGTTTTGGCTAGGTATGGGCGGTCATTAGGCCAGGGCAGAGCATTGTGGGAGCGGTCATGCAAATTTCACTGGCGAGTGACCAATGGTTTCTCCGGAAAAGGCCTGGAAGCTCAGATCTTTCAGGCAAAATGCAAACGAGGGCCCACCTTCACGTTCCGAGACAAAATGCACTTGTTTACCTCATGGGGCTCAAAGGCTTTCCCTACTGTCAAGGGTTTGAAGAATCAAGATCTCTTTGATGAGATTACTAGAGCTGACCCCATATGCCTGTTAAGACGATAAGAGTCACACTCTTGGGTTAGGATATAACACGGAGATATGAAAGATGGGTTTGGACTAGGACAACTTGATGTGCTGCAACAGGTAGGTCCGCAGTAAGGAATGAGTTGCGGGTGCCGTGCTTTAAGCCGTATCTTCTATTATTAAACAGACACACCAGTCTCACAAGAGACCGTCAAAAATTGCCAGTGCTGACTATTTTTCAAGTCATCACGGCGGGGTATTGGGAAAAGTTTTCAATTAGCAATAATCACGCCTCGGTTAAAACCTCATGGGCTACGATACTGCCACTGCGCAAAGCTGGAGACTAGGCAGCTTAGGTATGTAAAGGACGTCCACCAAGATCTCGTTAACGTTTTGGCTAGGTACGGGCGGTTATTAGGCCAGGGCAGAGCATTGTGGGAGCGTGTCATGCAAATTTCACTGGCGAGTGACCAATGGTTTCTCCGGGAAAGGCCTGGAAGCTCAGATCTTTCAGGCAAAATGCAAACGAGGGCCCACCTTCACGTTCCGAGACAAAATGCACTTGTTTACCTCATGGGGCCCAAAGGCTTTCCCTACTGTCAAGGGTTTGAAGAATCAAGATCTCTTTGATGAGATTACTAGAGCTGACCCCATATGCCTGTTAAGACGATAAGAGTCACACTCTTGGGTTAGGATATAACACGGAGATATGAAAGACGGGTTTGGACTAGGACAACTTGATGTGCTGCGACAGGTAGGTCCGCAGTATGGAACGAGTTGTGGGTGCCATGCTTTAAGCCGTATCTTCTATTATTAAACAGACACACCAGTCTCACAAGAGACCGTCAAAAACTGCCAGTGCTGACTATTTTTCAAGCCATCACGGCGGGGTATTGGGAAAAGTTTTCAATTAGCAATAATCACGCCTCGGTTAAAACCTCATGGGCTACGATACTGCCACTGCGCAAAGCTGGGGACTAGGCAGCTTTGGTATATAAAGGACGTCCACCAAGATCTCGTTAACGTTTTGGCTAGGTATGGGCGGTCATTAGGCCAGGGCAGAGCATTGTGGGAGCGGTCATGCAAATTTCACTGGCGAGTGACCAATGGTTTCTCCGGAAAAGGCCTGGAAGCTCAGATCTTTCAGGCAAAATGCAAACGAGGGCCCACCTTCACTTTCCGAGACAAAATGCACTTGTTTATCTCATGGGGCTCAAAGGCTTTCCCTACTGTCAAGGGTTTGAAGAATCAAGATCTCTTTGATGAGATTACTAGAGCTGACCCCATATGCCTGTTAAGACGATAAGAGTCACACTCTTGGGTTAGGATATAACACGGAGATATGAAAGATGGGTTTGGACTAGGACAACTTGATGTGCTTCAACAGGTAGGTCCGCAGTAAGGAATGAGTTGTGGGTGCCGTGCTTTAAGCCGTATCTTCTATTATTAAACAGACACACCAGTCTCACAAGAGACCGTCAAAAATTGCCAGTGCTGACTATTTTTCAAGTCATCACGGCGGGGTATTGGGAAAAGTTTTCAATTAGCAATAATCACGCCTCGGTTAAAACCTCATGGGCTACGATATTGCCACTGCGCAAAGCTGGGGACTAGGCAGCTATGGTATATAAAGGACGTCCACCAAGATCTCGTTAACGTTTTGGCTAGGTATGGGCGGTCATTAGGCCAGGGCAGAGCATTGTGGGAGCGGTCATGCAAATTTCACTGGCGAGTGACCAATGGTTTCTCCGGAAAAGGCCTGGAAGCTCAGATCTTTCAGGCAAAATGCAAACGAGGGTCCACCTTCACGTTCCGAGACAAAATGCACTTGTTTACCTCATGGGGCTCAAAGGCTTTCCCTACTGTCAAGGGTTTGAAGAATCAAGATCTCTTTGATGAGATTACTAGAGCTGACCCCATATGCCTGTTAAGACGATAAGAGTCACACTCTTGGGTTAGGATATAACACGGAGATATGAAAGATGGGTTTGGACTAGGACAACTTGATGTGCTGCAACAGGTAGGTCCGCAGTATGGAATGAGTTGCGGGTGACGTGCTTTAAGCCGTATCTTCTATTATTAAACAGACACACCAGTCTCACAAGAGACCGTCAAAAATTGCCAGTGCTGACTATTTTTCAAGTCATCACGGCGGGGTATTGGGAAAAGTTTTCAATTAGCAATAATCACACCTCGGTTAAAACCTCATGGGCTACGATACTGCCACTGCGCAAAACTGGGGACTAGGCAGCTTTGGTATATAAAGGACGTCCACCAAGATCTCGTTAACGTTTTGGCTAGGTATGGGCGGTCATTAGGCCAGGGCAGAGCATTGTGGGAGCGGTCATGCAAATTTCACTGGCGAGTGACCAATGGTTTCTCCGGAAAAGGCCTGGAAGCTCAGATCTTTCAGGCAAAATGCAAACGAGGGTCCACCTTCACGTTCCGAGACAAAATGCACTTGTTTACCTCATGGGGCTCAAAGGCTTTCCCTACTGTCAAGGGTTTGAAGAATCAAGATCTCTTTGATGAGATTACTAGAGCTGACCCCATATGCCTGTTAAGACGATAAGAGTCACACTCTTGGGTTAGGATATAACACGGAGATATGAAAGATGGGTTTGGACTAGGACAACTTGATGTGCTGCAACAGGTAGGTCCGCAGTAAGGAATGAGTTGCGGGTGCCGTGCTTTAAGCCGTATCTTCTATTATTAAACAGACACACCAGTCTCACAAGAGACCGTCAAAAATTGCCAGTGCTGACTATTTTTCAAGTCATCACGGCGGGGTATTGGGAAAAGTTTTCAATTAGCAATAATCACGCCTCGGTTAAAACCTCATGGGCTACGATACTGCCACTGCGCAAAGCTGGGGACTAGGCAGCTTTGGTATATAAAGGACGTCCACCAAGATCTCGTTAACGTTTTGGCTAGGTATGGGCGGTCATTAGGCCAGGGCAGAGCATTGTGGGAGCGGTCATGCAAATTTCACTGGCGAGTGACCAATGGTTTCTCCGGAAAAGGCCTGGAAGCTCAGATCTTTCAGGCAAAATGCAAACGAGGGCCCACCTTCACGTTCCGAGACAAAATGCACTTGTTTACCTCATGGGGCTCAAAGGCTTTCCCTACTGTCAAGGGTTTGAAGAATCAAGATCTCTTTGATGAGATTACTAGAGCTGACCCCATATGCCTGTTAAGACGATAAGAGTCACACTCTTGGGTTAGGATATAACACGGAGATATGAAAGATGGGTTTGGACTAGGACAACTTGATGTGCTGCAACAGGTAGGTCCGCAGTATGGAATGAGTTGCGGGTGACGTGCTTTAAGCCGTATCTTCTATTATTAAACAGACACACCAGTCTCACAAGAGACCGTCAAAAATTGCCAGTGCTGACTATTTTTCAAGTCATCACGGCGGGGTATTGGGAAAAGTTTTCAATTAGCAATAATCACACCTCGGTTAAAACCTCATGGGCTACGACACTGCCACTGCGCAAAACTGGGGACTAGGCAGCTTTGGTATATAAAGGACGTCCACCAAGATCTCGTTAACGTTTTGGCTAGGTATGGGCGGTCATTAGGCCAGGGCAGAGCATTGTGGGAGCGGTCATGCAAATTTCACTGGCGAGTGACCAATGGTTTCTCCGGAAAAGGCCTGGAAGCTCAGATCTTTCAGGCAAAATGCAAACGAGGGTCCACCTTCACGTTCCGAGACAAAATGCACTTGTTTACCTCATGGGGCTCAAAGGCTTTCCCTACTGTCAAGGGTTTGAAGAATCAAGATCTCTTTGATGAGATTACTAGAGCTGACCCCATATGCCTGTTAAGACGATAAGAGTCACACTCTTGGGTTAGGATATAACACGGAGATATGAAAGATGGGTTTGGACTAGGACAACTTGATGTGCTGCAACAGGTAGGTCCGCAGTAAGGAATGAGTTGCGGGTGCCGTGCTTTAAGCCGTATCTTCTATTATTAAACAGACACACCAGTCTCACAAGAGACCGTCAAAAATTGCCAGTGCTGACTATTTTTCAAGTCATCACGGCGGGGTATTGGGAAAAGTTTTCAATTAGCAATAATCACGCCTCGGTTAAAACCTCATGGGCTACGATACTGCCACTGCGCAAAGCTGGGGACTAGGCAGCTTTGGTATATAAAGGACGTCCACCAAGATCTCGTTAACGTTTTGGCTAGGTATGGGCGGTCATTAGGCCAGGGCAGCGCATTGTGGGAGCGGTCATGCAAATTTCACTGGCGAGTGACCAATGGTTTCTCCGGAAAAGGACTGGAAGCTCAGATCTTTCAGGCAAAACGCAAACGAGGGCCCACCTTCACGTTCCGAGACAAAATGCACTTGTTTACCTCATGGGGCTCAAAGGCTTTCCCTACTGTCAAGGGTTTGAAGAATCAAGATCTCTTTGATGAGATTACTAGAGCTGACCCCATATGCCTGTTAAGACGATAAGAGTCACACTCTTGGGTTAGGATATAACACGGAGATATGAGAGATGGGTTTGGACTAGGACAACTTGATGTGCTGCGACAGGTAGGTCCGCAGTATGGAATGAGTTGTGGGTGCCGTGCTTTAAGCCGTATCTTCTATTATTAAACAGACACACCAGTCTCACAAGAGACCGTCAAAAATTGCCGGTGCTGACTATTTTTCAAGTCATCACGGCGGGGTATTGGGAAAAGTTTTCAATTAGCAATAATCACACCTCGGTTAAAACCTCATGGGCTACGACACTGCCACTGCGCAAAGCTGGGGACTAGGCAGCTTTGGTATATAAAGGACGTCCACCAAGATCTCGTTAACGTTTTGGCTAGGTATGGGCGGTCATTAGGCCAGGGCAGAGCATTGTGGGAGCGGTCATGCAAATTTCACTGGCGAGTGACCAATGGTTTCTCCGGAAAAGGCCTGGAAGCTCAGATCTTTCAGGCAAAACGCAAACGAGGGCCCACCTTCACGTTCCGAGACAAAATGCACTTGTTTACCTCATGGGGCTCAAAGGCTTTCCCTACTGTCAAGGTTTTGAAGAATCAAGATCTCTTTGATGAGATTACTAGAGCTGACCCCATATGCCTGTTAAGACGATAAGAGTCACACTCTTGGGTTAGGATATAACACGGAGATATGAGAGATGGGTTTGGACTAAGACAACTTGATGTGCTGCAACAGGTAGGTCCGCAGTATGGAATGAGTTGTGGGTGCCGTGCTTTAAGCAGTGTCTTCTGTTATTAAACAGACACATCAGTCTCACAAGAGACCGTAAAAATTGCCAATGCTGACTATTTTTCAAGACATCACGGCGGGGTATTGGAAAAAGTTTTCAATTAGCAATAATCACGCCTCGGTTAAAACCTCATGGGCAACGATACTGCCACTGCGCAAAGCTGGGGACTAGGCAGCTTTGGTATATAAAGGATGTCCACCAAGATCTCGTTAACGTTTTGGCTAGGTATGGGCGGTCATTAGGCCAGGGCAGCGCATTGTGGGAGCGGTCATGCAAATTTCACTGGCGAGTGACCAATGGTTTCTCCGGAAAAGGCCTGGAAGCTCAGATCTTTCAGGCAAAATGCAAACGAGGGCCCACCTTCACGTTCCGAGACAAAATGCACTTGTTTACCTCATGGGGCTCAAAGGCTTTCCCTACTGTCAAGGGTTTGAAGAATCAAGATCTCTTTGATGAGATTACTAGAGCTGACCCCATATGCCTGTTAAGACGATAAGAGTCACACTCTTGGGTTAGGATATAACACGGAGATATGAAAGATGGGTTTGGACTAGGACAACTTGATGTGCTGCAACAGATAGGTCCGCAGTAAGGAATGAGTTGCGGGTGCCGTGCTTTAAGCCGTATCTTCTATTATTAAACAGACACACCAGTCTCACAAGAGACCGTCAAAAATTGCCAGTGCTGACTATTTTTCAAGTCATCACGGCGGGGTATTGGGAAAAGTTTTCAATTAGCAATAATCACGCCTCGGTTAAAACCTCATGGGCTACGATACTGCCACTGCGCAAAGCTGGAGACTAGGCAGCTTAGGTATGTAAAGGACGTCCACCAAGATCTCGTTAACGTTTTGGCTAGGTACGGGCGGTTATTAGGCCAGGGCAGAGCATTGTGGGAGCGGTCATGCAAATTTCACTGGCGAGTGACCAATGGTTTCTCCGGGAAAGGCCTGAAAGCTCAGATCTTTCAGGCAAAATGCAAACGAGGGCCCACCTTCACGTTCCGAGACAAAATGCACTTGTTTACCTCATGGGGCTCAAAGGCTTTCCCTACTGTCAAGGGTTTGAAGAATCAAGATCTCTTTGATGAGATTACTAGAGCTGACCCCATATGCCTGTTAAGACGATAAGAGTCACACTCTTGGGTTAGGATATAACACGGAGATATGAAAGACGGGTTTGGACTAGGACAACTTGATGTCCTTCAACAGGTAGGTCCGCAGTAAGGAATGAGTTGTGGGTGCCGTGCTTTAAGCCGTATCTTCTATTATTAAACAGACACACCAGTCTCACAAGAGACCGTCAAAAATTGCCAGTGCTGACTATTTTTCAAGTCATCACGGCGGGGTATTGGGAAAAGTTTTCAATTTTTTTTTTTTTTTTTTTTTTTATACCACTCAGTCCACGCACATCCCTCAGATGGTATTCCGGACGGCAATAGGGCAACATCCTCATGGTATATTTTTCCAAATAATCCCTCACCTCTTAGTGCAACATAAAACACATATATACAAATATATACAAAAACCCCAAACCCCCGCCGACCTCAACTAAACCCATACTCCAAAATCCTCCCGTGACCAGCCATAACAACCATCCTCGCCCCCTCCCTCCCTCCCCCAACCCTACGTCAACACCTCCCTAACCAACCTCACACCCAAGAACATCTCTCAACCCCCACCCCATTCCCTCCATTTCTTAGTTTTCCAAACCCCTTCCGCATCAACCTCCCCAAACTTCCGTAAATCCCTCAAAAAATACACATACATTCGTCCCCGAATCATCCTAACACAACCATCAACCTCAACCAAATCTTTCTTAAATATTAACAAATTCCTCACATCCCACAATGCTTCCTTCACACAACTTATCAACATCCAAAACAAACGTCTCCTCTTCTTATCTAAGTCACATAACCCAAAAAACACCTCTTCAAACCCCCATCCATCCATCCCTACTAACTCCTTAACAAACCTCCCCATTCTCTGCCACACTTGTACTGCATAGTCACAAACCCAAAACACATGCACCACACTTTCCACTCTACCACACCTATCCCTAGGACAAACTTCAGAAACACACAACTTTCTCACTCTCTGGAACTCCCTAGTTGGCAAACATCCGTGTACCGCCATCCAACTCACATCCCTCTGTCTATTAGCTAACTCCCTATCTGATACCATCTTCCACACCAACTGACTTTGACTTTCTGTCAACCCACCCAACCTAACACCCAACTCCCGATCCCTAATCATCCGTAACACACACCTCTTCTCCTCCCACATAGCCACAGTCACACCCTGCAATTCATACTTTTTAATTCCACACTCAATTCTCTCATAAAACCAAGGCACTCTGAAACATACCGGTTTCTTACGATCCAACACGTACAACCCATACCTCCTCAACAAATCACCCGCCGCGTATCTCAACATGCAACCTACCATTGACTCCTTCTTGCACACCTTCATACATACCCGTATATACTGTATCATCAAAAAACGTTCAATCTCAGGCATATCCATACCCCCTTTCTCTACTTGTAAGATCACTTTCTCCCTTTTCAAACGCTCCATCCTAGAATTCCAAAAAAACAAAAACAAACGTCTTACTAACTTCCTAATCACACTCGCACTACCAGGAAAAACCACATTTAAATACAACAACAACGGAACAATCACCACTTTCACAATTAACACTCTCCCAGAGAAGGATAAAGTCCTAGATGACCACAAACCTAACTTTTGATTAACCTTACTTACCACCTTATCCCAACTCTCACGTCCATCCAATCTCTCATCAAACTTAACCCCTAATACCTCAATCTCATCCTTCTTCACAGGCCATCCACACAGCTCCAATTCCCTCCAAGCACCAAACGCTTTGCACGCACACTTACCCCAATTAACCTTAAACCCACTCCCCATACAAAACCCATCCACCAACAACTTAACCCTTCTCAACCCAGCTTGCGTTCTGCATACTACCGTTACATCGTCCATATAGCCTAAAACTTTCAAACTCCTCCCATCACTACCAGGTATTTCTACTCCTCTCACAACCTTATCACTTCTAATCATTCTTAACAAAGGTTCAATCACACAAATAAACAGAATAGGTGACAATGGACAACCCTGCCTTACCCCTGACTTTACACAAAAACTCTCTGACAAACAACCATTCACCATCACTTTACTACTAATTCCTTCATACAAACTTCGCAACCACCTCAACATTCCTGCAGGTATCCCTAATCTTTCCAATATCCTAAACAAAAACCCATGCACCACCCTATCATACGCCTTCTCAAAATCAATCGTTGCAATCGCTACTTCCATCTTCCTGTCCATACAATACCACAAAGCATCCCGTAACACAATCAAACTATCACTAATCTGTCTCCCAGGCACCGCACACACTTGTTCCTCCCCAACCAAACTAGTAACAACCATCCTCAACCGATTCGCTAACACTTTTGCAATCACCTTGTAATCCACATTCAACAATGTAATCGGTCTCCAATTTCTCAAATCCCTTCTATCACCTTTTTTAAATAATAACACAATCACACCTTCTTTCATTGAATCTAGCAACACATTCTTACGCAACACTTCCACACAAACTTCCATAAAATCACTTCCAACTATATCCCAAAACTTGCAATAAAACTCGACAGGCAACCCATCACATCCAGGCGTCTTCCCTTTAGCCATACTCTTCACCACACATTCTAATTCATCCTTCGTTATTTCCCTTACCAAATCCTCAGCATCTATACTATCTATTCTCTTTTCTACACCATCCAAGATCTCACTCTCTACCTTTAAATCTCTAACTTTCTCCATATATAAATCCTTATAAAAATCCACCACCACATCCACTATCCCTACCCCATTCACAACACCCCCATCCTTATCAAACACACATTCCATTAAACTCTTCCCACCAAACGCCTTCTTAAAAAAGAACCTAGTGCACTTCTCGTCTTCTTCAAAAATTTTCACCCTAGCATGAAACATAATCTTTTTACCTTTCGTCTCAACATATTGATTAACCTGTTGTCTTGCTTCTCTCAACTCATTCGTAACATCCATACCAAGTACCCTCAACTTCCGTAAATACTCCAATCGTGTCTGCCACATAACCAACTCCCTCCTTTCCTTCTTTGCCCTAGCTCGCCCCATATTCACAAAAAATAACCTCACTTGCACTTTAACATATTCCCACCATCGACCCACCGACATAAACCACCTTTTCCTCCTACGCAAACCTAAATAAAACCTTTCAAAACTTTTAACCACCCACTCATCATCCATCAATCCCACATTCAACTTCCACTGTCTCCGCCCCATCATAATTTCTTCTGCAAATTCCACCTTACATAACAAACAAGCATGATCCGTAAAAGGCAATCTTACCCCACTCAATTCTACCCCATTCATACATTTTGAAAAGAAAATAAAATCGATCCTTGAGCACACCCTCCCATCCTCACTGAAAAAGGAAAAAAACCTTTCAGACGACTTACACAATCTAACCGAATCAATTAAACAAAAATCCTCCACCATTTGTCCCAATTCCCTACTAGATCCATCTAACTGTGCTCCCTTCCTACCCCCCACCCTATCCTCCGTCTTGAGTACGCAATTGAAATCACCTACCAAAAAGACCATCTCCCTCCCTGGCAACCATAACTTGACATGTTGGAATAAGGTCACCCTCTCCTTCCTCTCCACTGGTGCATAAACATTAATTAACTTAAAACCTACACCCCCATACCTGAAGAAAACCACCACCACCCTTCCCTTTTCCACCTCCACCACCCTGACTACTTGAAAGTCAAAACTTCGGAATAGTACTGCCACCCCACAATTCCGTCTAACCCCGAATGAAAAGACCGAAGGACCCAAGGTCCAAGGCTGGCTCTGCAATGGTTCCGATAGATTACACTCTTGCAGACAAAAGATATCCGCCTTTTGAACCTCCAACGCCTTGAAAACTACCACACGCCTTGCAGCTCCCTGAATGCTTCTAACATTGAGGGATGCAATACAAAGAGACCTCATATTTAATACTCATCAGCACTCTTCATACTACACCCCTCATGTCCCAGATCGGAACTTTTTAGTCAACGTCTCCTCCACCACCTCTGAAAAACTCTTCGCGGAGTCTGCCACTCTACGACTAAAGCCACCTTCAGGCTCCTCAGAACAAACAGAAAGTGGAGAACAACTTCCGTCGCCTTCCGAAAATACATCCATCCGGGGGGAATCAGGTGAAGACACACTTTCGCACTCCCGAACTCTTTTTTCGGTACTGCAGCCCTCTCCTGCATCCATCATCGCGGCCTCTACAAACCTACCTCCCGCCTGCCCGGGTTCCTGCTCTATCCGGCCAATATCTGGCAACTCCGCGGCACCAAGTGGAGGATCCTGGATTACCTCCAACAGTGTCACTTCCTGTTGGGGCGTGGTATCCATCCCAGGATCCACAACGGCACTTTGTACCACACTCATAGCCACCTTAACAACCGCTTCCTCCGACACCACAGCAACCACAGGCTGATCTTCCGGCGGCGGTTTGACAGCCGCTCCGGACGCAAGAGAAAATTGCTCCACCAATTTATCCACGTGCGCCGACCGCTCCGCCTCTATCCTCCTCTCTTCCTCCTCCTGCCTTTCAGCAGCCTTCTTGCGCTGCTCTCTAAGCACGGGGCATGACCATGCCCCATGTCCCACATCACCACAAATATCACATTTTCTGGGATTAGGACATTCAAAGGCTATATGCCCCTTCTGCTTGCAGTTGCGGCAGAACTTCTGATCTTCGACGCAGTGCTCCCCAGTGTGCCCAAACTTAAAACACTTGCGACAAAATTCAGGACAATTGGGGTAAAAAAGGTACCCCTGATTCCCCCCGATAGAAAAGTTCTGCGGAGGATGTATCATCCCTCCGTATCCCTTTTCATCTGGCTTTAGAGTTACCCAAAACCTCCTCCTACCGTTATACACTCCGAAAGGGTTCCTCACATATTCAGGTTCTCCTACCTTCGACGCATAACGGCTGAGAAAAGCCCCGATAGCATCATCCGGAACAAAAGGGTTGTACATATGTACAGTTATACACACCTTCCGAACTGCCATCGAAGGACGAAATACAATACCACGAAGTAATGGGTGCTCCGCTTGGGTCAGACTCCGCTCCATCAGATGTCGCGCTCCCCAGATAGACTTGAAAGTGACGTCAAAAAAACCGCGGTATCCAAAATCCTGAAGGCAAAAGATCTCCCCACGAGGCATCTGTAGAAGACCTTCCACGATTTGCATCTGCACCTCCTCCAGCGAAATCCTCCTCCGACGTTCTTCATCCTCGATGCAGATCCGTACCGTATTGGGAAAGTTCGGTACCGCCATCTCCACGATCGCAACTCGTTCCTAATGTCAGCTCTGTCGGGGCCCCCAATAGCAGCACCCGGCTTAAGACCCCATTTAAGGGGCCGATGCCGGGAGGCCGAGGGCCGAACTCCGCTAACACTAGGACCTCCTGACCAGACCGCCTGTACAAAGTACCCTTGGTCTTAGCCAAAAGGCCGAGAAGCGATATTATTAAACAGACACACCAGTCTCACAAGAGACCGTCAAAAATTGCCAGTGCTGACTATTTTTCAAGTCATCACGGCGGGGTATTGGGAAAAGTTTTCAATTAGCAATAATCACGCCTCGGTTAAAACCTCATGGGCTACGATACTGCCACTGCGCAAAGCTGGGGACTAGGCAGCTATGGTATATAAAGGACGTCCACCAAGATCTCGTTAACGTTTTGGCTAGGTATGGGCGGTCATTAGGCCAGGGCAGAGCATTGTGGGAGCGGTCATGCAAATTTCACTGGCGAGTGACCAATGGTTTCTCCGGAAAAGGCCTGGAAGCTCAGATCTTTCAGGCAAAATGCAAACGAGGGCCCACCTTCACGTTCCGAGACAAAATGCACTTGTTTACCTCATGGGGCTCAAAGGCTTTCCCTACTGTCAAGGGTTTGAAGAATCAAGATCTCTTTGATGAGATTACTAGAGCTGACCCCATATGCCTGTTAAGACGATAAGAATCACACTCTTGGGTTAGGATATAACACGGAGATATGAGAGATGGGTTTGGACTAGAACAACTTGATGTGCTGCAACAGGTAGGTCCGCAGTATGGAACGAGTTGTGGGTGCCGTGATTTAAGCCGTATCTTCTATTATTAAACAGACACACCAGTCTCACAAGAGACCGTCAAAAATTGCCAGTGCTGACTATTTTTCAAATCATCACGGCGGGGTATTGGGAAAAGTTTTCAATTAGCAATAATCACGCCTCGGTTAAAACATCATGGGCTACGATACTGCCACTGCGCAAAGCTAAGGACTAGGCAGCTTTGGTATATAAAGGACGTCCACCAAGATCTCGTTAACGTTTTGGCTAGGTATGGGCGGTCATTAGGCCAGGGCAGAGCATTGTGGGAGCGGTCATGCAAATTTCACTGGCGAGTGACCAATGGTTTCTCCGGAAAAGGCCTGGAAGCTCAGATCTTTCAGGCAAAATGCAAACGAGGGCCCACCTTCACGTTCCGAGACAAAATGCACTTGTTTACCTCATGGGGCTCAAAGGCTTTCCCTACTGTCAAGGGTTTGAAGAATCAAGATCTCTTTGATGAGATTACTAGAGCTGACCCCATATGCCTGTTAAGACGATAAGAGTCACACTCTTGGGTTAGGATATAACACGGAGATATGAGAGATGGGTTTGGACTAGGACAACTTGATGTGCTGCAACAGGTAGGTCCGCAGTATGGAACGAATTGTGGGTGCCGTGCTTTAAGCCGTATCTTCTATTATTAAACAGACACACCAGTCTCACAAGAGACCGTCAAAAATTGCCAGTGCTGACTATTTTTCAAGTCATCACGGCGGGGTATTGGGAAAAGTTTTCAATTAGCAATAATCACGCCTCGGTTAAAACCTCATGGGCTACGATACTGCCGCTGCGCAAACCTGGGGACTAGGCAGCTTTGGTATATAAAGGACGTCCACCAAGATCTCGTTAACGTTTTGGCTAGGTATGGGCGGTCATTAGGCCAGGGCAGAGCATTGTGGGAGCGGTCATGCAAATTTCACTGGCGAGTGACCAATGGTTTCTCCGGAAAAGGCCTGGAAGCTCAGATCTTTCAGGCAAAATGCAAACGAGGGCCCACCTTCACGTTCCGAGACAAAATGCACTTGTTTACCTCATGGGGCTCAAAGGCTTTCCCTACTGTCAAGGGTTTGAAGAATCAAGATCTCTTTGATGAGATTACTAGAGCTGACCCCATATGCCTGTTAAGACGATAAGAGTCACACTCTTGGGTTAGGATATAACACGGAGATATGAAAGATGGGTTTGGACTAGGACAACTTGATGTGCTGCAACAGGTAGGTCCGCAGTAAGGAATGAGTTGCGGGTGCCGTGCTTTAAGCCGTATCTTCTATTATTAAACAGACACACCAGTCTCACAAGAGACCGTCAAAAATTGCCAGTGCTGACTATTTTTCAAGTCATCACGGCGGGGTATTGGGAAAAGTTTTCAATTAGCAATAATCACGCCTCGGTTAAAACCTCATGGGCTACGATACTGCCACTGCGCAAAGCTGGAGACTAGGCAGCTTAGGTATGTAAAGGACGTCCACCAAGATCTCGTTAACGTTTTGGCTAGGTACGGGCGGTTATTAGGCCAGGGCAGAGCATTGTGGGAGCGTGTCATGCAAATTTCACTGGCGAGTGACCAATGGTTTCTCCGGGAAAGGCCTGGAAGCTCAGATCTTTCAGGCAAAATGCAAACGAGGGCCCACCTTCACGTTCCGAGACAAAATGCACTTGTTTACCTCATGGGGCCCAAAGGCTTTCCCTACTGTCAAGGGTTTGAAGAATCAAGATCTCTTTGATGAGATTACTAGAGCTGACCCCATATGCCTGTTAAGACGATAAGAGTCACACTCTTGGGTTAGGATATAACACGGAGATATGAAAGACGGGTTTGGACTAGGACAACTTGATGTGCTGCGACAGGTAGGTCCGCAGTATGGAACGAGTTGTGGGTGCCATGCTTTAAGCCGTATCTTCTATTATTAAACAGACACACCAGTCTCACAAGAGACCGTCAAAAACTGCCAGTGCTGACTATTTTTCAAGCCATCACGGCGGGGTATTGGGAAAAGTTTTCAATTAGCAATAATCACGCCTCGGTTAAAACCTCATGGGCTACGATACTGCCACTGCGCAAAGCTGGGGACTAGGCAGCTTTGGTATATAAAGGACGTCCACCAAGATCTCGTTAACGTTTTGGCTAGGTATGGGCGGTCATTAGGCCAGGGCAGAGCATTGTGGGAGCGGTCATGCAAATTTCACTGGCGAGTGACCAATGGTTTCTCCGGAAAAGGCCTGGAAGCTCAGATCTTTCAGGCAAAATGCAAACGAGGGCCCACCTTCACTTTCCGAGACAAAATGCACTTGTTTATCTCATGGGGCTCAAAGGCTTTCCCTACTGTCAAGGGTTTGAAGAATCAAGATCTCTTTGATGAGATTACTAGAGCTGACCCCATATGCCTGTTAAGACGATAAGAGTCACACTCTTGGGTTAGGATATAACACGGAGATATGAAAGATGGGTTTGGACTAGGACAACTTGATGTGCTTCAACAGGTAGGTCCGCAGTAAGGAATGAGTTGTGGGTGCCGTGCTTTAATCCGTATCTTCTATTATTAAACAGACACACCAGTCTCACAAGAGACCGTCAAAAATTGCCAGTGCTGACTATTTTTCAAGTCATCACGGCGGGGTATTGGGAAAAGTTTTCAATTAGCAATAATCACGCCTCGGTTAAAACCTCATGGGCTACGATATTGCCACTGCGCAAAGCTGGGGACTAGGCAGCTATGGTATATAAAGGACGTCCACCAAGATCTCGTTAACGTTTTGGCTAGGTATGGGCGGTCATTAGGCCAGGGCAGAGCATTGTGTGAGCGGTCATGCAAATTTCACTGGCGAGTGACCAATGGTTTCTCCGGAAAAGGCCTGGAAGCTCAGATCTTTCAGGCAAAATGCAAACGAGGGCCCACCTTCACGTTCCGAGACAAAATGCACTTGTTTACCTCATGGGGCTCAAAGGCTTTCCCTACTGTCAAGGGTTTGAAGAATCAAGATCTCTTTGATGAGATTACTCGAGCTGACCCCATATGCCTGTTAAGACGATAAGAGTCACACTCTTGGGTTAGGATATAACACGGAGATATGAGAGATGGGTTTGGACTAGGACAACTTGATGTGCTGCAACAGGTAGGTCCGCAGTATGGAACGGGTTGTGGGTGCCGTGATTTAAGCCGTATCTTCTATTATTAAACAGACACACCAGTCTCACAAGAGACCGTCAAAAATTGCCAGTGCTGACTATTTTTCAAGTCATCACGGGGGGGAATTGGGAAAAGTTTTCAATCAGCAATAATCACGCCTCGGTTAAAACCTCATGGGCTACGATACTGCCACTGCGCAAAGCTGAGGACTAGGCAGCGTTGGTATATAAAGGATGTCCACCAAGATCTCGTTAACGTTTTGGCTAGGTATGGGCGGTCATTAGGCCAGGGCAGAGCATTGTGGGAGCGGTCATGCAAATTTCACTGGCGAGTGACCAATGGTTTCTCCGGAAAAGGCCTGGAAGCTCTGATCTTTCAGGCAAAATGCAAACGAGGGCCCACCTTCACGTTCCGAGACAAAATGCACTTGTTTACCTCATGGGGCTCAAAGGCTTTCCCTACTGTCAAGGGTTTGAAGAATCAAGATCTCTTTGATGAGATTACTAGAGCTGACCCCATATGCCTGTTAAGACGATAAGAGTCACACTCTTGGGTTAGGATATAACACGGAGATATGAAAGATGGGTTTGGACTAGGACAACTTGATGTGCTGCAACAGGTAGGTCCGCAGTAAGGAATGAGTTGCGGGTGCCGTGCTTTAAGCCGTATCTTCTATTATTAAACAGACACACCAGTCTCACAAGAGACCGTCAAAAATTGCCAGTGCTGACTATTTTTCAAGTCATCACGGCGGGGTATTGGGAAAAGTTTTCAATTAGCAATAATCACGCCTTGGTTAAAACCTCATGGGCTACGATACTGCCACTGCGCAAAGCTGGGTACCAGGCAGCTTTGGTATATAAAGGACGTCCACCAAGATCTCGTTAACGTTTTGGCTAGGTATGGGCAGTCATTAGGCCAGGGCAGAGCATTGTGGGAGCGGTCATGCAAATTTCACTGGCGAGTGACCAATGGTTTCTCCGGAAAAGGCCTGGAAGCTCAGATCTTTCAGGCAAAATGCAAACGAGGGCCCACCTTCACGTTCCGAGACAAAATGCACTTGTTTACCTCATGGGGCTCAAAGGCTTTCCCTACTGTCAAGGGTTTGAAGAATCAAGATCTCTTTGATGAGATTACAAGAGCTGACCCCATATGCCTGTTAAGACGATAAGAGTCACACTCTTGGGTTAGGATATAACACGGAGATATGAAAGATGGGTTTGGACTAGGACAACCTGATGTGCTGCAACATGTAGGTCCGCAGTATGGAATGAGTTGTGGGTACCGTGCTTTAAGCCGTATCTTCTATTATTAAACAGACACACCAGTCTCACAAGAGACCGTCAAAAATTGCCAGTGCTGACTATTTTTCAAGTCATCACGGCGGGGTATTGGGAAAAGTTTTCAATTAGCAATAATCACGCCTCGGTTAAAACCTCATGGGCTACGATACGGCCACTGCGCAAAGCTGGGCACTAGGCAGCTTTGGTATATAAAGGACGTCCACCAAGATCTCGTTAACGTTTTGGCTAGGTATGGGCGGTCATTAGGCCAGGGCAGAGCATTGTGGGAGCGGTCATGCAAATTTCACTGGCGAGTGACCAATGGTTTCTCCGGAAAAGGCCTGGAAGCTCAGATCTTTCAGGCAAAATGCAAACGAGGGCCCACCTTCACGTTCCGAGACAAAATGCACTTGTTTACCTCATGGGGCCCAAAGGCTTTCCCTACTTTCAAGGGTTTGAAGAATCAAGATCTCTTTGATGAGATTACTAGAGCTGACCCCATATGCCTGTTAAGACGATAAGAGTCACACTCTTGGGTTAGGATATAACACGGAGATATGAAAGACTGGTTTGGACTAGGACAATTTGATGTACTGCAACAGGTAGGTCCGCAGCATGGAATGAGTTGTGGGTGCCGTGCTTTAAGCCGTATCTTCTATTATTAAACAGACACACCAGTCTCACAAGAGACCGTCAAAAATTGCCAGTGCTGACTATTTTTCAAGTCATCACGGCGGGGTATTGGGAAAAGTTTTCAATTAGCAATAATCACGCCTCGGTTAAAACCTCATGGGCTACGATACTGCCACTGCGCAAAGCTGGGGACTAGGCAGCTTTGGTATATAAAGGACGTCCACCAAGATCTCGTTAACGTTTTGGCTAGGTATGGGCGGTCATTAGGCCAGGGCAGAGCATTGTGGGAGCGGTCATGCAAATTTCACTGGCGAGTGACCAATGGTTTCTCCGGAAAAGGCCTGGAAGCTCAGATCTTTCAGGCAAAATGCAAACGAGGGCCCACCTTCACGTTCCGAGACAAAATGCACTTGTTTACCTCATGGGGCTCAAAGGCTTTCCCTACTGTCAAGGGTTTGAAGAATCAAGATCTCTTTGATGAGATTACTAGAGCTGACCCCATATGCCTGTTAAGACGATAAGAGTCACACTCTTGGGTTAGGATATAACACGGAGATATGAAAGATGGGTTTGGACTAGGACAACTTGATGTGCTGCAACAGGTAGGTCCGCAGTATGGAATGAGTTGCGGGTGACGTGCTTTAAGCCGTATCTTCTATTATTAAACAGACACACCAGTCTCACAAGAGACCGTCAAAAATTGCCAGTGCTGACTATTTTTCAAGTCATCACGGCGGGGTATTGGGAAAAGTTTTCAATTAGCAATAATCACACCTCGGTTAAAACCTCATGGGCTACGACACTGCCACTGCGCAAAACTGGGGACTAGGCAGCTTTGGTATATAAAGGACGTCCACCAAGATCTCGTTAACGTTTTGGCTAGGTATGGGCGGTCATTAGGCCAGGGCAGAGCATTGTGGGAGCGGTCATGCAAATTTCACTGGCGAGTGACCAATGGTTTCTCCGGAAAAGGCCTGGAAGCTCAGATCTTTCAGGCAAAATGCAAACGAGGGTCCACCTTCACGTTCCGAGACAAAATGCACTTGTTTACCTCATGGGGCTCAAAGGCTTTCCCTACTGTCAAGGGTTTGAAGAATCAAGATCTCTTTGATGAGATTACTAGAGCTGACCCCATATGCCTGTTAAGACGATAAGAGTCACACTCTTGGGTTAGGATATAACACGGAGATATGAAAGATGGGTTTGGACTAGGACAACTTGATGTGCTGCAACAGGTAGGTCCGCAGTAAGGAATGAGTTGCGGGTGCCGTGCTTTAAGCCGTATCTTCTATTATTAAACAGACACACCAGTCTCACAAGAGACCGTCAAAAATTGCCAGTGCTGACTATTTTTCAAGTCATCACGGCGGGGTATTGGGAAAAGTTTTCAATTAGCAATAATCACGCCTCGGTTAAAACCTCATGGGCTACGATACTGCCACTGCGCAAAGCTGGGGACTAGGCAGCTTTGGTATATAAAGGACGTCCACCAAGATCTCGTTAACGTTTTGGCTAGGTATGGGCGGTCATTAGGCCAGGGCAGCGCATTGTGGGAGCGGTCATGCAAATTTCACTGGCGAGTGACCAATGGTTTCTCCGGAAAAGGACTGGAAGCTCAGATCTTTCAGGCAAAACGCAAACGAGGGCCCACCTTCACGTTCCGAGACAAAATGCACTTGTTTACCTCATGGGGCTCAAAGGCTTTCCCTACTGTCAAGGGTTTGAAGAATCAAGATCTCTTTGATGAGATTACTAGAGCTGACCCCATATGCCTGTTAAGACGATAAGAGTCACACTCTTGGGTTAGGATATAACACGGAGATATGAGAGATGGGTTTGGACTAGGACAACTTGATGTGCTGCGACAGGTAGGTCCGCAGTATGGAATGAGTTGTGGGTGCCGTGCTTTAAGCCGTATCTTCTATTATTAAACAGACACACCAGTCTCACAAGAGACCGTCAAAAATTGCCGGTGCTGACTATTTTTCAAGTCATCACGGCGGGGTATTGGGAAAAGTTTTCAATTAGCAATAATCACACCTCGGTTAAAACCTCATGGGCTACGACACTGCCACTGCGCAAAGCTGGGGACTAGGCAGCTTTGGTATATAAAGGACGTCCACCAAGATCTCGTTAACGTTTTGGCTAGGTATGGGCGGTCATTAGGCCAGGGCAGAGCATTGTGGGAGCGGTCATGCAAATTTCACTGGCGAGTGACCAATGGTTTCTCCGGAAAAGGCCTGGAAGCTCAGATCTTTCAGGCAAAACGCAAACGAGGGCCCACCTTCACGTTCCGAGACAAAATGCACTTGTTTACCTCATGGGGCTCAAAGGCTTTCCCTACTGTCAAGGTTTTGAAGAATCAAGATCTCTTTGATGAGATTACTAGAGCTGACCCCATATGCCTGTTAAGACGATAAGAGTCACACTCTTGGGTTAGGATATAACACGGAGATATGAGAGATGGGTTTGGACTAAGACAACTTGATGTGCTGCAACAGGTAGGTCCGCAGTATGGAATGAGTTGTGGGTGCCGTGCTTTAAGCAGTGTCTTCTGTTATTAAACAGACACATCAGTCTCACAAGAGACCGTAAAAATTGCCAATGCTGACTATTTTTCAAGACATCACGGCGGGGTATTGGAAAAAGTTTTCAATTAGCAATAATCACGCCTCGGTTAAAACCTCATGGGCAACGATACTGCCACTGCGCAAAGCTGGGGACTAGGCAGCTTTGGTATATAAAGGATGTCCACCAAGATCTCGTTAACGTTTTGGCTAGGTATGGGCGGTCATTAGGCCAGGGCAGCGCATTGTGGGAGCGGTCATGCAAATTTCACTGGCGAGTGACCAATGGTTTCTCCGGAAAAGGCCTGGAAGCTCAGATCTTTCAGGCAAAATGCAAACGAGGGCCCACCTTCACGTTCCGAGACAAAATGCACTTGTTTACCTCATGGGGCTCAAAGGCTTTCCCTACTGTCAAGGGTTTGAAGAATCAAGATCTCTTTGATGAGATTACTAGAGCTGACCCCATATGCCTGTTAAGACGATAAGAGTCACACTCTTGGGTTAGGATATAACACGGAGATATGAAAGATGGGTTTGGACTAGGACAACTTGATGTGCTGCAACAGATAGGTCCGCAGTAAGGAATGAGTTGCGGGTGCCGTGCTTTAAGCCGTATCTTCTATTATTAAACAGACACACCAGTCTCACAAGAGACCGTCAAAAATTGCCAGTGCTGACTATTTTTCAAGTCATCACGGCGGGGTATTGGGAAAAGTTTTCAATTAGCAATAATCACGCCTCGGTTAAAACCTCATGGGCTACGATACTGCCACTGCGCAAAGCTGGAGACTAGGCAGCTTAGGTATGTAAAGGACGTCCACCAAGATCTCGTTAACGTTTTGGCTAGGTACGGGCGGTTATTAGGCCAGGGCAGAGCATTGTGGGAGCGGTCATGCAAATTTCACTGGCGAGTGACCAATGGTTTCTCCGGGAAAGGCCTGAAAGCTCAGATCTTTCAGGCAAAATGCAAACGAGGGCCCACCTTCACGTTCCGAGACAAAATGCACTTGTTTACCTCATGGGGCTCAAAGGCTTTCCCTACTGTCAAGGGTTTGAAGAATCAAGATCTCTTTGATGAGATTACTAGAGCTGACCCCATATGCCTGTTAAGACGATAAGAGTCACACTCTTGGGTTAGGATATAACACGGAGATATGAAAGACGGGTTTGGACTAGGACAACTTGATGTCCTTCAACAGGTAGGTCCGCAGTAAGGAATGAGTTGTGGGTGCCGTGCTTTAAGCCGTATCTTCTATTATTAAACAGACACACCAGTCTCACAAGAGACCGTCAAAAATTGCCAGTGCTGACTATTTTTCAAGTCATCACGGCGGGGTATTGGGAAAAGTTTTCAATTTTTTTTTTTTTTTTTTTTTTTATACCACTCAGTCCACGCACATCCCTCAGATGGTATTCCGGACGGCAATAGGGCAACATCCTCATGGTATATTTTTCCAAATAATCCCTCACCTCTTAGTGCAACATAAAACACATATATACAAATATATACAAAAACCCCAAACCCCCGCCGACCTCAACTAAACCCATACTCCAAAATCCTCCCGTGACCAGCCATAACAACCATCCTCGCCCCCTCCCTCCCTCCCCCAACCCTACGTCAACACCTCCCTAACCAACCTCACACCCAAGAACATCTCTCAACCCCCACCCCATTCCCTCCATTTCTTAGTTTTCCAAACCCCTTCCGCATCAACCTCCCCAAACTTCCGTAAATCCCTCAAAAAATACACATACATTCGTCCCCGAATCATCCTAACACAACCATCAACCTCAACCAAATCTTTCTTAAATATTAACAAATTCCTCACATCCCACAATGCTTCCTTCACACAACTTATCAACATCCAAAACAAACGTCTCCTCTTCTTATCTAAGTCACATAACCCAAAAAACACCTCTTCAAACCCCCATCCATCCATCCCTACTAACTCCTTAACAAACCTCCCCATTCTCTGCCACACTTGTACTGCATAGTCACAAACCCAAAACACATGCACCACACTTTCCACTCTACCACACCTATCCCTAGGACAAACTTCAGAAACACACAACTTTCTCACTCTCTGGAACTCCCTAGTTGGCAAACATCCGTGTACCGCCATCCAACTCACATCCCTCTGTCTATTAGCTAACTCCCTATCTGATACCATCTTCCACACCAACTGACTTTGACTTTCTGTCAACCCACCCAACCTAACACCCAACTCCCGATCCCTAATCATCCGTAACACACACCTCTTCTCCTCCCACATAGCCACAGTCACACCCTGCAATTCATACTTTTTAATTCCACACTCAATTCTCTCATAAAACCAAGGCACTCTGAAACATACCGGTTTCTTACGATCCAACACGTACAACCCATACCTCCTCAACAAATCACCCGCCGCGTATCTCAACATGCAACCTACCATTGACTCCTTCTTGCACACCTTCATACATACCCGTATATACTGTATCATCAAAAAACGTTCAATCTCAGGCATATCCATACCCCCTTTCTCTACTTGTAAGATCACTTTCTCCCTTTTCAAACGCTCCATCCTAGAATTCCAAAAAAACAAAAACAAACGTCTTACTAACTTCCTAATCACACTCGCACTACCAGGAAAAACCACATTTAAATACAACAACAACGGAACAATCACCACTTTCACAATTAACACTCTCCCAGAGAAGGATAAAGTCCTAGATGACCACAAACCTAACTTTTGATTAACCTTACTTACCACCTTATCCCAACTCTCACGTCCATCCAATCTCTCATCAAACTTAACCCCTAATACCTCAATCTCATCCTTCTTCACAGGCCATCCACACAGCTCCAATTCCCTCCAAGCACCAAACGCTTTGCACGCACACTTACCCCAATTAACCTTAAACCCACTCCCCATACAAAACCCATCCACCAACAACTTAACCCTTCTCAACCCAGCTTGCGTTCTGCATACTACCGTTACATCGTCCATATAGCCTAAAACTTTCAAACTCCTCCCATCACTACCAGGTATTTCTACTCCTCTCACAACCTTATCACTTCTAATCATTCTTAACAAAGGTTCAATCACACAAATAAACAGAATAGGTGACAATGGACAACCCTGCCTTACCCCTGACTTTACACAAAAACTCTCTGACAAACAACCATTCACCATCACTTTACTACTAATTCCTTCATACAAACTTCGCAACCACCTCAACATTCCTGCAGGTATCCCTAATCTTTCCAATATCCTAAACAAAAACCCATGCACCACCCTATCATACGCCTTCTCAAAATCAATCGTTGCAATCGCTACTTCCATCTTCCTGTCCATACAATACCACAAAGCATCCCGTAACACAATCAAACTATCACTAATCTGTCTCCCAGGCACCGCACACACTTGTTCCTCCCCAACCAAACTAGTAACAACCATCCTCAACCGATTCGCTAACACTTTTGCAATCACCTTGTAATCCACATTCAACAATGTAATCGGTCTCCAATTTCTCAAATCCCTTCTATCACCTTTTTTAAATAATAACACAATCACACCTTCTTTCATTGAATCTAGCAACACATTCTTACGCAACACTTCCACACAAACTTCCATAAAATCACTTCCAACTATATCCCAAAACTTGCAATAAAACTCGACAGGCAACCCATCACATCCAGGCGTCTTCCCTTTAGC
The DNA here is from genome assembly GCF_027358695.1 of Spea bombifrons. Taxonomy (NCBI): domain Eukaryota; kingdom Metazoa; phylum Chordata; class Amphibia; order Anura; family Pelobatidae; genus Spea; species Spea bombifrons. Next base: position 107,676,629 of record NC_071091.1, on the reverse strand, counting down.
CATACTCTTCACCACACATTCTAATTCATCCTTCGTTATTTCCCTTACCAAATCCTCAGCATCTATACTATCTATTCTCTTTTCTACACCATCCAAGATCTCACTCTCTACCTTTAAATCTCTAACTTTCTCCATATATAAATCCTTATAAAAATCCACCACCACATCCACTATCCCTACCCCATTCACAACACCCCCATCCTTATCAAACACACATTCCATTAAACTCTTCCCACCAAACGCCTTCTTAAAAAAGAACCTAGTGCACTTCTCGTCTTCTTCAAAAATTTTCACCCTAGCATGAAACATAATCTTTTTACCTTTCGTCTCAACATATTGATTAACCTGTTGTCTTGCTTCTCTCAACTCATTCGTAACATCCATACCAAGTACCCTCAACTTCCGTAAATACTCCAATCGTGTCTGCCACATAACCAACTCCCTCCTTTCCTTCTTTGCCCTAGCTCGCCCCATATTCACAAAAAATAACCTCACTTGCACTTTAACATATTCCCACCATCGACCCACCGACATAAACCACCTTTTCCTCCTACGCAAACCTAAATAAAACCTTTCAAAACTTTTAACCACCCACTCATCATCCATCAATCCCACATTCAACTTCCACTGTCTCCGCCCCATCATAATTTCTTCTGCAAATTCCACCTTACATAACAAACAAGCATGATCCGTAAAAGGCAATCTTACCCCACTCAATTCTACCCCATTCATACATTTTGAAAAGAAAATAAAATCGATCCTTGAGCACACCCTCCCATCCTCACTGAAAAAGGAAAAAAACCTTTCAGACGACTTACACAATCTAACCGAATCAATTAAACAAAAATCCTCCACCATTTGTCCCAATTCCCTACTAGATCCATCTAACTGTGCTCCCTTCCTACCCCCCACCCTATCCTCCGTCTTGAGTACGCAATTGAAATCACCTACCAAAAAGACCATCTCCCTCCCTGGCAACCATAACTTGACATGTTGGAATAAGGTCACCCTCTCCTTCCTCTCCACTGGTGCATAAACATTAATTAACTTAAAACCTACACCCCCATACCTGAAGAAAACCACCACCACCCTTCCCTTTTCCACCTCCACCACCCTGACTACTTGAAAGTCAAAACTTCGGAATAGTACTGCCACCCCACAATTCCGTCTAACCCCGAATGAAAAGACCGAAGGACCCAAGGTCCAAGGCTGGCTCTGCAATGGTTCCGATAGATTACACTCTTGCAGACAAAAGATATCCGCCTTTTGAACCTCCAACGCCTTGAAAACTACCACACGCCTTGCAGCTCCCTGAATGCTTCTAACATTGAGGGATGCAATACAAAGAGACCTCATATTTAATACTCATCAGCACTCTTCATACTACACCCCTCATGTCCCAGATCGGAACTTTTTAGTCAACGTCTCCTCCACCACCTCTGAAAAACTCTTCGCGGAGTCTGCCACTCTACGACTAAAGCCACCTTCAGGCTCCTCAGAACAAACAGAAAGTGGAGAACAACTTCCGTCGCCTTCCGAAAATACATCCATCCGGGGGGAATCAGGTGAAGACACACTTTCGCACTCCCGAACTCTTTTTTCGGTACTGCAGCCCTCTCCTGCATCCATCATCGCGGCCTCTACAAACCTACCTCCCGCCTGCCCGGGTTCCTGCTCTATCCGGCCAATATCTGGCAACTCCGCGGCACCAAGTGGAGGATCCTGGATTACCTCCAACAGTGTCACTTCCTGTTGGGGCGTGGTATCCATCCCAGGATCCACAACGGCACTTTGTACCACACTCATAGCCACCTTAACAACCGCTTCCTCCGACACCACAGCAACCACAGGCTGATCTTCCGGCGGCGGTTTGACAGCCGCTCCGGACGCAAGAGAAAATTGCTCCACCAATTTATCCACGTGCGCCGACCGCTCCGCCTCTATCCTCCTCTCTTCCTCCTCCTGCCTTTCAGCAGCCTTCTTGCGCTGCTCTCTAAGCACGGGGCATGACCATGCCCCATGTCCCACATCACCACAAATATCACATTTTCTGGGATTAGGACATTCAAAGGCTATATGCCCCTTCTGCTTGCAGTTGCGGCAGAACTTCTGATCTTCGACGCAGTGCTCCCCAGTGTGCCCAAACTTAAAACACTTGCGACAAAATTCAGGACAATTGGGGTAAAAAAGGTACCCCTGATTCCCCCCGATAGAAAAGTTCTGCGGAGGATGTATCATCCCTCCGTATCCCTTTTCATCTGGCTTTAGAGTTACCCAAAACCTCCTCCTACCGTTATACACTCCGAAAGGGTTCCTCACATATTCAGGTTCTCCTACCTTCGACGCATAACGGCTGAGAAAAGCCCCGATAGCATCATCCGGAACAAAAGGGTTGTACATATGTACAGTTATACACACCTTCCGAACTGCCATCGAAGGACGAAATACAATACCACGAAGTAATGGGTGCTCCGCTTGGGTCAGACTCCGCTCCATCAGATGTCGCGCTCCCCAGATAGACTTGAAAGTGACGTCAAAAAAACCGCGGTATCCAAAATCCTGAAGGCAAAAGATCTCCCCACGAGGCATCTGTAGAAGACCTTCCACGATTTGCATCTGCACCTCCTCCAGCGAAATCCTCCTCCGACGTTCTTCATCCTCGATGCAGATCCGTACCGTATTGGGAAAGTTCGGTACCGCCATCTCCACGATCGCAACTCGTTCCTAATGTCAGCTCTGTCGGGGCCCCCAATAGCAGCACCCGGCTTAAGACCCCATTTAAGGGGCCGATGCCGGGAGGCCGAGGGCCGAACTCCGCTAACACTAGGACCTCCTGACCAGACCGCCTGTACAAAGTACCCTTGGTCTTAGCCAAAAGGCCGAGAAGCGATATTATTAAACAGACACACCAGTCTCACAAGAGACCGTCAAAAATTGCCAGTGCTGACTATTTTTCAAGTCATCACGGCGGGGTATTGGGAAAAGTTTTCAATTAGCAATAATCACGCCTCGGTTAAAACCTCATGGGCTACGATACTGCCACTGCGCAAAGCTGGGGACTAGGCAGCTATGGTATATAAAGGACGTCCACCAAGATCTCGTTAACGTTTTGGCTAGGTATGGGCGGTCATTAGGCCAGGGCAGAGCATTGTGGGAGCGGTCATGCAAATTTCACTGGCGAGTGACCAATGGTTTCTCCGGAAAAGGCCTGGAAGCTCAGATCTTTCAGGCAAAATGCAAACGAGGGCCCACCTTCACGTTCCGAGACAAAATGCACTTGTTTACCTCATGGGGCTCAAAGGCTTTCCCTACTGTCAAGGGTTTGAAGAATCAAGATCTCTTTGATGAGATTACTAGAGCTGACCCCATATGCCTGTTAAGACGATAAGAATCACACTCTTGGGTTAGGATATAACACGGAGATATGAGAGATGGGTTTGGACTAGAACAACTTGATGTGCTGCAACAGGTAGGTCCGCAGTATGGAACGAGTTGTGGGTGCCGTGATTTAAGCCGTATCTTCTATTATTAAACAGACACACCAGTCTCACAAGAGACCGTCAAAAATTGCCAGTGCTGACTATTTTTCAAATCATCACGGCGGGGTATTGGGAAAAGTTTTCAATTAGCAATAATCACGCCTCGGTTAAAACCTCATGGGCTACGATACTGCCACTGCGCAAAGCTAAGGACTAGGCAGCTTTGGTATATAAAGGACGTCCACCAAGATCTCGTTAACGTTTTGGCTAGGTATGGGCGGTCATTAGGCCAGGGCAGAGCATTGTGGGAGCGGTCATGCAAATTTCACTGGCGAGTGACCAATGGTTTCTCCGGAAAAGGCCTGGAAGCTCAGATCTTTCAGGCAAAATGCAAACGAGGGCCCACCTTCACGTTCCGAGACAAAATGCACTTGTTTACCTCATGGGGCTCAAAGGCTTTCCCTACTGTCAAGGGTTTGAAGAATCAAGATCTCTTTGATGAGATTACTAGAGCTGACCCCATATGCCTGTTAAGACGATAAGAGTCACACTCTTGGGTTAGGATATAACACGGAGATATGAGAGATGGGTTTGGACTAGGACAACTTGATGTGCTGCAACAGGTAGGTCCGCAGTATGGAACGAATTGTGGGTGCCGTGCTTTAAGCCGTATCTTCTATTATTAAACAGACACACCAGTCTCACAAGAGACCGTCAAAAATTGCCAGTGCTGACTATTTTTCAAGTCATCACGGCGGGGTATTGGGAAAAGTTTTCAATTAGCAATAATCACGCCTCGGTTAAAACCTCATGGGCTACGATACTGCCGCTGCGCAAACCTGGGGACTAGGCAGCTTTGGTATATAAAGGACGTCCACCAAGATCTCGTTAACGTTTTGGCTAGGTATGGGCGGTCATTAGGCCAGGGCAGAGCATTGTGGGAGCGGTCATGCAAATTTCACTGGCGAGTGACCAATGGTTTCTCCGGAAAAGGCCTGGAAGCTCAGATCTTTCAGGCAAAATGCAAACGAGGGCCCACCTTCACGTTCCGAGACAAAATGCACTTGTTTACCTCATGGGGCTCAAAGGCTTTCCCTACTGTCAAGGGTTTGAAGAATCAAGATCTCTTTGATGAGATTACTAGAGCTGACCCCATATGCCTGTTAAGACGATAAGAGTCACACTCTTGGGTTAGGATATAACACGGAGATATGAAAGATGGGTTTGGACTAGGACAACTTGATGTGCTGCAACAGGTAGGTCCGCAGTAAGGAATGAGTTGCGGGTGCCGTGCTTTAAGCCGTATCTTCTATTATTAAACAGACACACCAGTCTCACAAGAGACCGTCAAAAATTGCCAGTGCTGACTATTTTTCAAGTCATCACGGCGGGGTATTGGGAAAAGTTTTCAATTAGCAATAATCACGCCTCGGTTAAAACCTCATGGGCTACGATACTGCCACTGCGCAAAGCTGGAGACTAGGCAGCTTAGGTATGTAAAGGACGTCCACCAAGATCTCGTTAACGTTTTGGCTAGGTACGGGCGGTTATTAGGCCAGGGCAGAGCATTGTGGGAGCGTGTCATGCAAATTTCACTGGCGAGTGACCAATGGTTTCTCCGGGAAAGGCCTGGAAGCTCAGATCTTTCAGGCAAAATGCAAACGAGGGCCCACCTTCACGTTCCGAGACAAAATGCACTTGTTTACCTCATGGGGCCCAAAGGCTTTCCCTACTGTCAAGGGTTTGAAGAATCAAGATCTCTTTGATGAGATTACTAGAGCTGACCCCATATGCCTGTTAAGACGATAAGAGTCACACTCTTGGGTTAGGATATAACACGGAGATATGAAAGACGGGTTTGGACTAGGACAACTTGATGTGCTGCGACAGGTAGGTCCGCAGTATGGAACGAGTTGTGGGTGCCATGCTTTAAGCCGTATCTTCTATTATTAAACAGACACACCAGTCTCACAAGAGACCGTCAAAAACTGCCAGTGCTGACTATTTTTCAAGCCATCACGGCGGGGTATTGGGAAAAGTTTTCAATTAGCAATAATCACGCCTCGGTTAAAACCTCATGGGCTACGATACTGCCACTGCGCAAAGCTGGGGACTAGGCAGCTTTGGTATATAAAGGACGTCCACCAAGATCTCGTTAACGTTTTGGCTAGGTATGGGCGGTCATTAGGCCAGGGCAGAGCATTGTGGGAGCGGTCATGCAAATTTCACTGGCGAGTGACCAATGGTTTCTCCGGAAAAGGCCTGGAAGCTCAGATCTTTCAGGCAAAATGCAAACGAGGGCCCACCTTCACTTTCCGAGACAAAATGCACTTGTTTATCTCATGGGGCTCAAAGGCTTTCCCTACTGTCAAGGGTTTGAAGAATCAAGATCTCTTTGATGAGATTACTAGAGCTGACCCCATATGCCTGTTAAGACGATAAGAGTCACACTCTTGGGTTAGGATATAACACGGAGATATGAAAGATGGGTTTGGACTAGGACAACTTGATGTGCTTCAACAGGTAGGTCCGCAGTAAGGAATGAGTTGTGGGTGCCGTGCTTTAATCCGTATCTTCTATTATTAAACAGACACACCAGTCTCACAAGAGACCGTCAAAAATTGCCAGTGCTGACTATTTTTCAAGTCATCACGGCGGGGTATTGGGAAAAGTTTTCAATTAGCAATAATCACGCCTCGGTTAAAACCTCATGGGCTACGATATTGCCACTGCGCAAAGCTGGGGACTAGGCAGCTATGGTATATAAAGGACGTCCACCAAGATCTCGTTAACGTTTTGGCTAGGTATGGGCGGTCATTAGGCCAGGGCAGAGCATTGTGTGAGCGGTCATGCAAATTTCACTGGCGAGTGACCAATGGTTTCTCCGGAAAAGGCCTGGAAGCTCAGATCTTTCAGGCAAAATGCAAACGAGGGCCCACCTTCACGTTCCGAGACAAAATGCACTTGTTTACCTCATGGGGCTCAAAGGCTTTCCCTACTGTCAAGGGTTTGAAGAATCAAGATCTCTTTGATGAGATTACTCGAGCTGACCCCATATGCCTGTTAAGACGATAAGAGTCACACTCTTGGGTTAGGATATAACACGGAGATATGAGAGATGGGTTTGGACTAGGACAACTTGATGTGCTGCAACAGGTAGGTCCGCAGTATGGAACGGGTTGTGGGTGCCGTGATTTAAGCCGTATCTTCTATTATTAAACAGACACACCAGTCTCACAAGAGACCGTCAAAAATTGCCAGTGCTGACTATTTTTCAAGTCATCACGGGGGGGAATTGGGAAAAGTTTTCAATCAGCAATAATCACGCCTCGGTTAAAACCTCATGGGCTACGATACTGCCACTGCGCAAAGCTGAGGACTAGGCAGCGTTGGTATATAAAGGATGTCCACCAAGATCTCGTTAACGTTTTGGCTAGGTATGGGCGGTCATTAGGCCAGGGCAGAGCATTGTGGGAGCGGTCATGCAAATTTCACTGGCGAGTGACCAATGGTTTCTCCGGAAAAGGCCTGGAAGCTCTGATCTTTCAGGCAAAATGCAAACGAGGGCCCACCTTCACGTTCCGAGACAAAATGCACTTGTTTACCTCATGGGGCTCAAAGGCTTTCCCTACTGTCAAGGGTTTGAAGAATCAAGATCTCTTTGATGAGATTACTAGAGCTGACCCCATATGCCTGTTAAGACGATAAGAGTCACACTCTTGGGTTAGGATATAACACGGAGATATGAAAGATGGGTTTGGACTAGGACAACTTGATGTGCTGCAACAGGTAGGTCCGCAGTAAGGAATGAGTTGCGGGTGCCGTGCTTTAAGCCGTATCTTCTATTATTAAACAGACACACCAGTCTCACAAGAGACCGTCAAAAATTGCCAGTGCTGACTATTTTTCAAGTCATCACGGCGGGGTATTGGGAAAAGTTTTCAATTAGCAATAATCACGCCTTGGTTAAAACCTCATGGGCTACGATACTGCCACTGCGCAAAGCTGGGTACCAGGCAGCTTTGGTATATAAAGGACGTCCACCAAGATCTCGTTAACGTTTTGGCTAGGTATGGGCAGTCATTAGGCCAGGGCAGAGCATTGTGGGAGCGGTCATGCAAATTTCACTGGCGAGTGACCAATGGTTTCTCCGGAAAAGGCCTGGAAGCTCAGATCTTTCAGGCAAAATGCAAACGAGGGCCCACCTTCACGTTCCGAGACAAAATGCACTTGTTTACCTCATGGGGCTCAAAGGCTTTCCCTACTGTCAAGGGTTTGAAGAATCAAGATCTCTTTGATGAGATTACAAGAGCTGACCCCATATGCCTGTTAAGACGATAAGAGTCACACTCTTGGGTTAGGATATAACACGGAGATATGAAAGATGGGTTTGGACTAGGACAACCTGATGTGCTGCAACATGTAGGTCCGCAGTATGGAATGAGTTGTGGGTACCGTGCTTTAAGCCGTATCTTCTATTATTAAACAGACACACCAGTCTCACAAGAGACCGTCAAAAATTGCCAGTGCTGACTATTTTTCAAGTCATCACGGCGGGGTATTGGGAAAAGTTTTCAATTAGCAATAATCACGCCTCGGTTAAAACCTCATGGGCTACGATACGGCCACTGCGCAAAGCTGGGCACTAGGCAGCTTTGGTATATAAAGGACGTCCACCAAGATCTCGTTAACGTTTTGGCTAGGTATGGGCGGTCATTAGGCCAGGGCAGAGCATTGTGGGAGCGGTCATGCAAATTTCACTGGCGAGTGACCAATGGTTTCTCCGGAAAAGGCCTGGAAGCTCAGATCTTTCAGGCAAAATGCAAACGAGGGCCCACCTTCACGTTCCGAGACAAAATGCACTTGTTTACCTCATGGGGCCCAAAGGCTTTCCCTACTTTCAAGGGTTTGAAGAATCAAGATCTCTTTGATGAGATTACTAGAGCTGACCCCATATGCCTGTTAAGACGATAAGAGTCACACTCTTGGGTTAGGATATAACACGGAGATATGAAAGACTGGTTTGGACTAGGACAATTTGATGTACTGCAACAGGTAGGTCCGCAGCATGGAATGAGTTGTGGGTGCCGTGCTTTAAGCCGTATCTTCTATTATTAAACAGACACACCAGTCTCACAAGAGACCGTCAAAAATTGCCAGTGCTGACTATTTTTCAAGTCATCACGGCGGGGTATTGGGAAAAGTTTTCAATTAGCAATAATCACGCCTCGGTTAAAACCTCATGGGCTACGATACTGCCACTGCGCAAAGCTGGGCACCAGGCAGCTTTGGTATATAAAGTACGTCCACAAAGATCTCGTTAACGTTTTGGCTAGGTATGGGCAGTCATTAGGCCAGGGCAGAGCATTGTGGGAGCGGTCATGCAAATTTCACTGGCGAGTGACCAATGGTTTCTCCGGAAAAGGCCTGGAAGCTCAGATCTTTCAGGCAAAATGCAAAAGAGGGCCCACCTTCACGTTCCGAGACAAAATGCACTTGTTTACCTCATGGGGCTCAAAGGCTTTCCCTACTGTCAAGGGTTTGAAGAATCAAGATCTCTTTGATGAGATTACTAGAGCTGACCCAATATGCCTGTTAAGACGATAAGAGTCACACTCTTGGGTTAGGATATAACACGGAGATATGAAAGATGGGTTTGGACTAGGACAACCTGATGTGCTGCAACAGGTAGGTCCGCAGTATGGAACAAGTTGTGGGTACCGTGCTTTAAGCCGTATCTTCTATTATTAAACAGACACACCAGTCTCACAAGAGACCGTCAAAAATTGCCAGTGCTGACTATTTTTCAAGTCATCACGGCGGGGTATTGGGAAAAGTTTTCAATTAGCAATAATCACGCCTCGGTTAAAACCTCATGGGCTACGATACTGCCACTGCGCAAAGCTGGGGACTAGGCAGCTTTGGTATATAAAGGACGTCCACCAAGATCTCGTTAACGTTTTGGCTAGGTATGGGCGGTCATTAGGCCAGGGCAGAGCATTGTGGGAGCGGTCATGCAAATTTCACTGGCGAGTGACCAATGGTTTCTCCGGAAAAGGCCTGGAAGCTCAGATCTTTCAGGCAAAATGCAAACGAGGGCCCACCTTCACGTTCCGAGACAAAATGCACTTGTTTACCTCATGGGGCTCAAAGGCTTTCCCTACTGTCAAGGGTTTGAAGAATCAAGATCTCTTTGATGAGATTACTAGAGCTGACCCCATATGCCTGTTAAGACGATAAGAGTCACACTCTTGGGTTAGGATATAACACGGAGATATGAAAGATGGGTTTGGACTAGGACAACTTGATGTGCTGCAACAGGTAGGTCCGCAGTATGGAATGAGTTGCGGGTGACGTGCTTTAAGCCGTATCTTCTATTATTAAACAGACACACCAGTCTCACAAGAGACCGTCAAAAATTGCCAGTGCTGACTATTTTTCAAGTCATCACGGCGGGGTATTGGGAAAAGTTTTCAATTAGCAATAATCACACCTCGGTTAAAACCTCATGGGCTACGACACTGCCACTGCGCAAAACTGGGGACTAGGCAGCTTTGGTATATAAAGGACGTCCACCAAGATCTCGTTAACGTTTTGGCTAGGTATGGGCGGTCATTAGGCCAGGGCAGAGCATTGTGGGAGCGGTCATGCAAATTTCACTGGCGAGTGACCAATGGTTTCTCCGGAAAAGGCCTGGAAGCTCAGATCTTTCAGGCAAAATGCAAACGAGGGTCCACCTTCACGTTCCGAGACAAAATGCACTTGTTTACCTCATGGGGCTCAAAGGCTTTCCCTACTGTCAAGGGTTTGAAGAATCAAGATCTCTTTGATGAGATTACTAGAGCTGACCCCATATGCCTGTTAAGACGATAAGAGTCACACTCTTGGGTTAGGATATAACACGGAGATATGAAAGATGGGTTTGGACTAGGACAACTTGATGTGCTGCAACAGGTAGGTCCGCAGTAAGGAATGAGTTGCGGGTGCCGTGCTTTAAGCCGTATCTTCTATTATTAAACAGACACACCAGTCTCACAAGAGACCGTCAAAAATTGCCAGTGCTGACTATTTTTCAAGTCATCACGGCGGGGTATTGGGAAAAGTTTTCAATTAGCAATAATCACGCCTCGGTTAAAACCTCATGGGCTACGATACTGCCACTGCGCAAAGCTGGGGACTAGGCAGCTTTGGTATATAAAGGACGTCCACCAAGATCTCGTTAACGTTTTGGCTAGGTATGGGCGGTCATTAGGCCAGGGCAGCGCATTGTGGGAGCGGTCATGCAAATTTCACTGGCGAGTGACCAATGGTTTCTCCGGAAAAGGACTGGAAGCTCAGATCTTTCAGGCAAAACGCAAACGAGGGCCCACCTTCACGTTCCGAGACAAAATGCACTTGTTTACCTCATGGGGCTCAAAGGCTTTCCCTACTGTCAAGGGTTTGAAGAATCAAGATCTCTTTGATGAGATTACTAGAGCTGACCCCATATGCCTGTTAAGACGATAAGAGTCACACTCTTGGGTTAGGATATAACACGGAGATATGAGAGATGGGTTTGGACTAGGACAACTTGATGTGCTGCGACAGGTAGGTCCGCAGTATGGAATGAGTTGTGGGTGCCGTGCTTTAAGCCGTATCTTCTATTATTAAACAGACACACCAGTCTCACAAGAGACCGTCAAAAATTGCCGGTGCTGACTATTTTTCAAGTCATCACGGCGGGGTATTGGGAAAAGTTTTCAATTAGCAATAATCACACCTCGGTTAAAACCTCATGGGCTACGACACTGCCACTGCGCAAAGCTGGGGACTAGGCAGCTTTGGTATATAAAGGACGTCCACCAAGATCTCGTTAACGTTTTGGCTAGGTATGGGCGGTCATTAGGCCAGGGCAGAGCATTGTGGGAGCGGTCATGCAAATTTCACTGGCGAGTGACCAATGGTTTCTCCGGAAAAGGCCTGGAAGCTCAGATCTTTCAGGCAAAACGCAAACGAGGGCCCACCTTCACGTTCCGAGACAAAATGCACTTGTTTACCTCATGGGGCTCAAAGGCTTTCCCTACTGTCAAGGTTTTGAAGAATCAAGATCTCTTTGATGAGATTACTAGAGCTGACCCCATATGCCTGTTAAGACGATAAGAGTCACACTCTTGGGTTAGGATATAACACGGAGATATGAGAGATGGGTTTGGACTAAGACAACTTGATGTGCTGCAACAGGTAGGTCCGCAGTATGGAATGAGTTGTGGGTGCCGTGCTTTAAGCAGTGTCTTCTGTTATTAAACAGACACATCAGTCTCACAAGAGACCGTAAAAATTGCCAATGCTGACTATTTTTCAAGACATCACGGCGGGGTATTGGAAAAAGTTTTCAATTAGCAATAATCACGCCTCGGTTAAAACCTCATGGGCAACGATACTGCCACTGCGCAAAGCTGGGGACTAGGCAGCTTTGGTATATAAAGGATGTCCACCAAGATCTCGTTAACGTTTTGGCTAGGTATGGGCGGTCATTAGGCCAGGGCAGCGCATTGTGGGAGCGGTCATGCAAATTTCACTGGCGAGTGACCAATGGTTTCTCCGGAAAAGGCCTGGAAGCTCAGATCTTTCAGGCAAAATGCAAACGAGGGCCCACCTTCACGTTCCGAGACAAAATGCACTTGTTTACCTCATGGGGCTCAAAGGCTTTCCCTACTGTCAAGGGTTTGAAGAATCAAGATCTCTTTGATGAGATTACTAGAGCTGACCCCATATGCCTGTTAAGACGATAAGAGTCACACTCTTGGGTTAGGATATAACACGGAGATATGAAAGATGGGTTTGGACTAGGACAACTTGATGTGCTGCAACAGATAGGTCCGCAGTAAGGAATGAGTTGCGGGTGCCGTGCTTTAAGCCGTATCTTCTATTATTAAACAGACACACCAGTCTCACAAGAGACCGTCAAAAATTGCCAGTGCTGACTATTTTTCAAGTCATCACGGCGGGGTATTGGGAAAAGTTTTCAATTAGCAATAATCACGCCTCGGTTAAAACCTCATGGGCTACGATACTGCCACTGCGCAAAGCTGGAGACTAGGCAGCTTAGGTATGTAAAGGACGTCCACCAAGATCTCGTTAACGTTTTGGCTAGGTACGGGCGGTTATTAGGCCAGGGCAGAGCATTGTGGGAGCGGTCATGCAAATTTCACTGGCGAGTGACCAATGGTTTCTCCGGGAAAGGCCTGAAAGCTCAGATCTTTCAGGCAAAATGCAAACGAGGGCCCACCTTCACGTTCCGAGACAAAATGCACTTGTTTACCTCATGGGGCTCAAAGGCTTTCCCTACTGTCAAGGGTTTGAAGAATCAAGATCTCTTTGATGAGATTACTAGAGCTGACCCCATATGCCTGTTAAGACGATAAGAGTCACACTCTTGGGTTAGGATATAACACGGAGATATGAAAGACGGGTTTGGACTAGGACAACTTGATGTCCTTCAACAGGTAGGTCCGCAGTAAGGAATGAGTTGTGGGTGCCGTGCTTTAAGCCGTATCTTCTATTATTAAACAGACACACCAGTCTCACAAGAGACCGTCAAAAATTGCCAGTGCTGACTATTTTTCAAGTCATCACGGCGGGGTATTGGGAAAAGTTTTCAATTTTTTTTTTTTTTTTTTTTTTTATACCACTCAGTCCACGCACATCCCTCAGATGGTATTCCGGACGGCAATAGGGCAACATCCTCATGGTATATTTTTCCAAATAATCCCTCACCTCTTAGTGCAACATAAAACACATATATACAAATATATACAAAAACCCCAAACCCCCGCCGACCTCAACTAAACCCATACTCCAAAATCCTCCCGTGACCAGCCATAACAACCATCCTCGCCCCCTCCCTCCCTCCCCCAACCCTACGTCAACACCTCCCTAACCAACCTCACACCCAAGAACATCTCTCAACCCCCACCCCATTCCCTCCATTTCTTAGTTTTCCAAACCCCTTCCGCATCAACCTCCCCAAACTTCCGTAAATCCCTCAAAAAATACACATACATTCGTCCCCGAATCATCCTAACACAACCATCAACCTCAACCAAATCTTTCTTAAATATTAACAAATTCCTCACATCCCACAATGCTTCCTTCACACAACTTATCAACATCCAAAACAAACGTCTCCTCTTCTTATCTAAGTCACATAACCCAAAAAACACCTCTTCAAACCCCCATCCATCCATCCCTACTAACTCCTTAACAAACCTCCCCATTCTCTGCCACACTTGTACTGCATAGTCACAAACCCAAAACACATGCACCACACTTTCCACTCTACCACACCTATCCCTAGGACAAACTTCAGAAACACACAACTTTCTCACTCTCTGGAACTCCCTAGTTGGCAAACATCCGTGTACCGCCATCCAACTCACATCCCTCTGTCTATTAGCTAACTCCCTATCTGATACCATCTTCCACACCAACTGACTTTGACTTTCTGTCAACCCACCCAACCTAACACCCAACTCCCGATCCCTAATCATCCGTAACACACACCTCTTCTCCTCCCACATAGCCACAGTCACACCCTGCAATTCATACTTTTTAATTCCACACTCAATTCTCTCATAAAACCAAGGCACTCTGAAACATACCGGTTTCTTACGATCCAACACGTACAACCCATACCTCCTCAACAAATCACCCGCCGCGTATCTCAACATGCAACCTACCATTGACTCCTTCTTGCACACCTTCATACATACCCGTATATACTGTATCATCAAAAAACGTTCAATCTCAGGCATATCCATACCCCCTTTCTCTACTTGTAAGATCACTTTCTCCCTTTTCAAACGCTCCATCCTAGAATTCCAAAAAAACAAAAACAAACGTCTTACTAACTTCCTAATCACACTCGCACTACCAGGAAAAACCACATTTAAATACAACAACAACGGAACAATCACCACTTTCACAATTAACACTCTCCCAGAGAAGGATAAAGTCCTAGATGACCACAAACCTAACTTTTGATTAACCTTACTTACCACCTTATCCCAACTCTCACGTCCATCCAATCTCTCATCAAACTTAACCCCTAATACCTCAATCTCATCCTTCTTCACAGGCCATCCACACAGCTCCAATTCCCTCCAAGCACCAAACGCTTTGCACGCACACTTACCCCAATTAACCTTAAACCCACTCCCCATACAAAACCCATCCACCAACAACTTAACCCTTCTCAACCCAGCTTGCGTTCTGCATACTACCGTTACATCGTCCATATAGCCTAAAACTTTCAAACTCCTCCCATCACTACCAGGTATTTCTACTCCTCTCACAACCTTATCACTTCTAATCATTCTTAACAAAGGTTCAATCACACAAATAAACAGAATAGGTGACAATGGACAACCCTGCCTTACCCCTGACTTTACACAAAAACTCTCTGACAAACAACCATTCACCATCACTTTACTACTAATTCCTTCATACAAACTTCGCAACCACCTCAACATTCCTGCAGGTATCCCTAATCTTTCCAATATCCTAAACAAAAACCCATGCACCACCCTATCATACGCCTTCTCAAAATCAATCGTTGCAATCGCTACTTCCATCTTCCTGTCCATACAATACCACAAAGCATCCCGTAACACAATCAAACTATCACTAATCTGTCTCCCAGGCACCGCACACACTTGTTCCTCCCCAACCAAACTAGTAACAACCATCCTCAACCGATTCGCTAACACTTTTGCAATCACCTTGTAATCCACATTCAACAATGTAATCGGTCTCCAATTTCTCAAATCCCTTCTATCACCTTTTTTAAATAATAACACAATCACACCTTCTTTCATTGAATCTAGCAACACATTCTTACGCAACACTTCCACACAAACTTCCATAAAATCACTTCCAACTATATCCCAAAACTTGCAATAAAACTCGACAGGCAACCCATCACATCCAGGCGTCTTCCCTTTAGCCATACTCTTCACCACACATTCTAATTCATCCTTCGTTATTTCCCTTACCAAATCCTCAGCATCTATACTATCTATTCTCTTTTCTACACCATCCAAGATCTCACTCTCTACCTTTAAATCTCTAACTTTCTCCATATATAAATCCTTATAAAAATCCACCACCACATCCACTATCCCTACCCCATTCACAACACCCCCATCCTTATCAAACACACATTCCATTAAACTCTTCCCACCAAACGCCTTCTTAAAAAAGAACCTAGTGCACTTCTCGTCTTCTTCAAAAATTTTCACCCTAGCATGAAACATAATCTTTTTACCTTTCGTCTCAACATATTGATTAACCTGTTGTCTTGCTTCTCTCAACTCATTCGTAACATCCATACCAAGTACCCTCAACTTCCGTAAATACTCCAATCGTGTCTGCCACATAACCAACTCCCTCCTTTCCTTCTTTGCCCTAGCTCGCCCCATATTCACAAAAAATAACCTCACTTGCACTTTAACATATTCCCACCATCGACCCACCGACATAAACCACCTTTTCCTCCTACGCAAACCTAAATAAAACCTTTCAAAACTTTTAACCACCCACTCATCATCCATCAATCCCACATTCAACTTCCACTGTCTCCGCCCCATCATAATTTCTTCTGCAAATTCCACCTTACATAACAAACAAGCATGATCCGTAAAAGGCAATCTTACCCCACTCAATTCTACCCCATTCATACATTTTGAAAAGAAAATAAAATCGATCCTTGAGCACACCCTCCCATCCTCACTGAAAAAGGAAAAAAACCTTTCAGACGACTTACACAATCTAACCGAATCAATTAAACAAAAATCCTCCACCATTTGTCCCAATTCCCTACTAGATCCATCTAACTGTGCTCCCTTCCTACCCCCCACCCTATCCTCCGTCTTGAGTACGCAATTGAAATCACCTACCAAAAAGACCATCTCCCTCCCTGGCAACCATAACTTGACATGTTGGAATAAGGTCACCCTCTCCTTCCTCTCCACTGGTGCATAAACATTAATTAACTTAAAACCTACACCCCCATACCTGAAGAAAACCACCACCACCCTTCCCTTTTCCACCTCCACCACCCTGACTACTTGAAAGTCAAAACTTCGGAATAGTACTGCCACCCCACAATTCCGTCTAACCCCGAATGAAAAGACCGAAGGACCCAAGGTCCAAGGCTGGCTCTGCAATGGTTCCGATAGATTACACTCTTGCAGACAAAAGATATCCGCCTTTTGAACCTCCAACGCCTTGAAAACTACCACACGCCTTGCAGCTCCCTGAATGCTTCTAACATTGAGGGATGCAATACAAAGAGACCTCATATTTAATACTCATCAGCACTCTTCATACTACACCCCTCATGTCCCAGATCGGAACTTTTTAGTCAACGTCTCCTCCACCACCTCTGAAAAACTCTTCGCGGAGTCTGCCACTCTACGACTAAAGCCACCTTCAGGCTCCTCAGAACAAACAGAAAGTGGAGAACAACTTCCGTCGCCTTCCGAAAATACATCCATCCGGGGGGAATCAGGTGAAGACACACTTTCGCACTCCCGAACTCTTTTTTCGGTACTGCAGCCCTCTCCTGCATCCATCATCGCGGCCTCTACAAACCTACCTCCCGCCTGCCCGGGTTCCTGCTCTATCCGGCCAATATCTGGCAACTCCGCGGCACCAAGTGGAGGATCCTGGATTACCTCCAACAGTGTCACTTCCTGTTGGGGCGTGGTATCCATCCCAGGATCCACAACGGCACTTTGTACCACACTCATAGCCACCTTAACAACCGCTTCCTCCGACACCACAGCAACCACAGGCTGATCTTCCGGCGGCGGTTTGACAGCCGCTCCGGACGCAAGAGAAAATTGCTCCACCAATTTATCCACGTGCGCCGACCGCTCCGCCTCTATCCTCCTCTCTTCCTCCTCCTGCCTTTCAGCAGCCTTCTTGCGCTGCTCTCTAAGCACGGGGCATGACCATGCCCCATGTCCCACATCACCACAAATATCACATTTTCTGGGATTAGGACATTCAAAGGCTATATGCCCCTTCTGCTTGCAGTTGCGGCAGAACTTCTGATCTTCGACGCAGTGCTCCCCAGTGTGCCCAAACTTAAAACACTTGCGACAAAATTCAGGACAATTGGGGTAAAAAAGGTACCCCTGATTCCCCCCGATAGAAAAGTTCTGCGGAGGATGTATCATCCCTCCGTATCCCTTTTCATCTGGCTTTAGAGTTACCCAAAACCTCCTCCTACCGTTATACACTCCGAAAGGGTTCCTCACATATTCAGGTTCTCCTACCTTCGACGCATAACGGCTGAGAAAAGCCCCGATAGCATCATCCGGAACAAAAGGGTTGTACATATGTACAGTTATACACACCTTCCGAACTGCCATCGAAGGACGAAATACAATACCACGAAGTAATGGGTGCTCCGCTTGGGTCAGACTCCGCTCCATCAGATGTCGCGCTCCCCAGATAGACTTGAAAGTGACGTCAAAAAAACCGCGGTATCCAAAATCCTGAAGGCAAAAGATCTCCCCACGAGGCATCTGTAGAAGACCTTCCACGATTTGCATCTGCACCTCCTCCAGCGAAATCCTCCTCCGACGTTCTTCATCCTCGATGCAGATCCGTACCGTATTGGGAAAGTTCGGTACCGCCATCTCCACGATCGCAACTCGTTCCTAATGTCAGCTCTGTCGGGGCCCCCAATAGCAGCACCCGGCTTAAGACCCCATTTAAGGGGCCGATGCCGGGAGGCCGAGGGCCGAACTCCGCTAACACTAGGACCTCCTGACCAGACCGCCTGTACAAAGTACCCTTGGTCTTAGCCAAAAGGCCGAGAAGCGATATTATTAAACAGACACACCAGTCTCACAAGAGACCGTCAAAAATTGCCAGTGCTGACTATTTTTCAAGTCATCACGGCGGGGTATTGGGAAAAGTTTTCAATTAGCAATAATCACGCCTCGGTTAAAACCTCATGGGCTACGATACTGCCACTGCGCAAAGCTGGGGACTAGGCAGCTATGGTATATAAAGGACGTCCACCAAGATCTCGTTAACGTTTTGGCTAGGTATGGGCGGTCATTAGGCCAGGGCAGAGCATTGTGGGAGCGGTCATGCAAATTTCACTGGCGAGTGACCAATGGTTTCTCCGGAAAAGGCCTGGAAGCTCAGATCTTTCAGGCAAAATGCAAACGAGGGCCCACCTTCACGTTCCGAGACAAAATGCACTTGTTTACCTCATGGGGCTCAAAGGCTTTCCCTACTGTCAAGGGTTTGAAGAATCAAGATCTCTTTGATGAGATTACTAGAGCTGACCCCATATGCCTGTTAAGACGATAAGAATCACACTCTTGGGTTAGGATATAACACGGAGATATGAGAGATGGGTTTGGACTAGAACAACTTGATGTGCTGCAACAGGTAGGTCCGCAGTATGGAACGAGTTGTGGGTGCCGTGATTTAAGCCGTATCTTCTATTATTAAACAGACACACCAGTCTCACAAGAGACCGTCAAAAATTGCCAGTGCTGACTATTTTTCAAATCATCACGGCGGGGTATTGGGAAAAGTTTTCAATTAGCAATAATCACGCCTCGGTTAAAACCTCATGGGCTACGATACTGCCACTGCGCAAAGCTAAGGACTAGGCAGCTTTGGTATATAAAGGACGTCCACCAAGATCTCGTTAACGTTTTGGCTAGGTATGGGCGGTCATTAGGCCAGGGCAGAGCATTGTGGGAGCGGTCATGCAAATTTCACTGGCGAGTGACCAATGGTTTCTCCGGAAAAGGCCTGGAAGCTCAGATCTTTCAGGCAAAATGCAAACGAGGGCCCACCTTCACGTTCCGAGACAAAATGCACTTGTTTACCTCATGGGGCTCAAAGGCTTTCCCTACTGTCAAGGGTTTGAAGAATCAAGATCTCTTTGATGAGATTACTAGAGCTGACCCCATATGCCTGTTAAGACGATAAGAGTCACACTCTTGGGTTAGGATATAACACGGAGATATGAGAGATGGGTTTGGACTAGGACAACTTGATGTGCTGCAACAGGTAGGTCCGCAGTATGGAACGAATTGTGGGTGCCGTGCTTTAAGCCGTATCTTCTATTATTAAACAGACACACCAGTCTCACAAGAGACCGTCAAAAATTGCCAGTGCTGACTATTTTTCAAGTCATCACGGCGGGGTATTGGGAAAAGTTTTCAATTAGCAATAATCACGCCTCGGTTAAAACCTCATGGGCTACGATACTGCCGCTGCGCAAACCTGGGGACTAGGCAGCTTTGGTATATAAAGGACGTCCACCAAGATCTCGTTAACGTTTTGGCTAGGTATGGGCGGTCATTAGGCCAGGGCAGAGCATTGTGGGAGCGGTCATGCAAATTTCACTGGCGAGTGACCAATGGTTTCTCCGGAAAAGGCCTGGAAGCTCAGATCTTTCAGGCAAAATGCAAACGAGGGCCCACCTTCACGTTCCGAGACAAAATGCACTTGTTTACCTCATGGGGCTCAAAGGCTTTCCCTACTGTCAAGGGTTTGAAGAATCAAGATCTCTTTGATGAGATTACTAGAGCTGACCCCATATGCCTGTTAAGACGATAAGAGTCACACTCTTGGGTTAGGATATAACACGGAGATATGAAAGATGGGTTTGGACTAGGACAACTTGATGTGCTGCAACAGGTAGGTCCGCAGTAAGGAATGAGTTGCGGGTGCCGTGCTTTAAGCCGTATCTTCTATTATTAAACAGACACACCAGTCTCACAAGAGACCGTCAAAAATTGCCAGTGCTGACTATTTTTCAAGTCATCACGGCGGGGTATTGGGAAAAGTTTTCAATTAGCAATAATCACGCCTCGGTTAAAACCTCATGGGCTACGATACTGCCACTGCGCAAAGCTGGAGACTAGGCAGCTTAGGTATGTAAAGGACGTCCACCAAGATCTCGTTAACGTTTTGGCTAGGTACGGGCGGTTATTAGGCCAGGGCAGAGCATTGTGGGAGCGTGTCATGCAAATTTCACTGGCGAGTGACCAATGGTTTCTCCGGGAAAGGCCTGGAAGCTCAGATCTTTCAGGCAAAATGCAAACGAGGGCCCACCTTCACGTTCCGAGACAAAATGCACTTGTTTACCTCATGGGGCCCAAAGGCTTTCCCTACTGTCAAGGGTTTGAAGAATCAAGATCTCTTTGATGAGATTACTAGAGCTGACCCCATATGCCTGTTAAGACGATAAGAGTCACACTCTTGGGTTAGGATATAACACGGAGATATGAAAGACGGGTTTGGACTAGGACAACTTGATGTGCTGCGACAGGTAGGTCCGCAGTATGGAACGAGTTGTGGGTGCCATGCTTTAAGCCGTATCTTCTATTATTAAACAGACACACCAGTCTCACAAGAGACCGTCAAAAACTGCCAGTGCTGACTATTTTTCAAGCCATCACGGCGGGGTATTGGGAAAAGTTTTCAATTAGCAATAATCACGCCTCGGTTAAAACCTCATGGGCTACGATACTGCCACTGCGCAAAGCTGGGGACTAGGCAGCTTTGGTATATAAAGGACGTCCACCAAGATCTCGTTAACGTTTTGGCTAGGTATGGGCGGTCATTAGGCCAGGGCAGAGCATTGTGGGAGCGGTCATGCAAATTTCACTGGCGAGTGACCAATGGTTTCTCCGGAAAAGGCCTGGAAGCTCAGATCTTTCAGGCAAAATGCAAACGAGGGCCCACCTTCACTTTCCGAGACAAAATGCACTTGTTTATCTCATGGGGCTCAAAGGCTTTCCCTACTGTCAAGGGTTTGAAGAATCAAGATCTCTTTGATGAGATTACTAGAGCTGACCCCATATGCCTGTTAAGACGATAAGAGTCACACTCTTGGGTTAGGATATAACACGGAGATATGAAAGATGGGTTTGGACTAGGACAACTTGATGTGCTTCAACAGGTAGGTCCGCAGTAAGGAATGAGTTGTGGGTGCCGTGCTTTAATCCGTATCTTCTATTATTAAACAGACACACCAGTCTCACAAGAGACCGTCAAAAATTGCCAGTGCTGACTATTTTTCAAGTCATCACGGCGGGGTATTGGGAAAAGTTTTCAATTAGCAATAATCACGCCTCGGTTAAAACCTCATGGGCTACGATATTGCCACTGCGCAAAGCTGGGGACTAGGCAGCTATGGTATATAAAGGACGTCCACCAAGATCTCGTTAACGTTTTGGCTAGGTATGGGCGGTCATTAGGCCAGGGCAGAGCATTGTGTGAGCGGTCATGCAAATTTCACTGGCGAGTGACCAATGGTTTCTCCGGAAAAGGCCTGGAAGCTCAGATCTTTCAGGCAAAATGCAAACGAGGGCCCACCTTCACGTTCCGAGACAAAATGCACTTGTTTACCTCATGGGGCTCAAAGGCTTTCCCTACTGTCAAGGGTTTGAAGAATCAAGATCTCTTTGATGAGATTACTCGAGCTGACCCCATATGCCTGTTAAGACGATAAGAGTCACACTCTTGGGTTAGGATATAACACGGAGATATGAGAGATGGGTTTGGACTAGGACAACTTGATGTGCTGCAACAGGTAGGTCCGCAGTATGGAACGGGTTGTGGGTGCCGTGATTTAAGCCGTATCTTCTATTATTAAACAGACACACCAGTCTCACAAGAGACCGTCAAAAATTGCCAGTGCTGACTATTTTTCAAGTCATCACGGGGGGGAATTGGGAAAAGTTTTCAATCAGCAATAATCACGCCTCGGTTAAAACCTCATGGGCTACGATACTGCCACTGCGCAAAGCTGAGGACTAGGCAGCGTTGGTATATAAAGGATGTCCACCAAGATCTCGTTAACGTTTTGGCTAGGTATGGGCGGTCATTAGGCCAGGGCAGAGCATTGTGGGAGCGGTCATGCAAATTTCACTGGCGAGTGACCAATGGTTTCTCCGGAAAAGGCCTGGAAGCTCTGATCTTTCAGGCAAAATGCAAACGAGGGCCCACCTTCACGTTCCGAGACAAAATGCACTTGTTTACCTCATGGGGCTCAAAGGCTTTCCCTACTGTCAAGGGTTTGAAGAATCAAGATCTCTTTGATGAGATTACTAGAGCTGACCCCATATGCCTGTTAAGACGATAAGAGTCACACTCTTGGGTTAGGATATAACACGGAGATATGAAAGATGGGTTTGGACTAGGACAACTTGATGTGCTGCAACAGGTAGGTCCGCAGTAAGGAATGAGTTGCGGGTGCCGTGCTTTAAGCCGTATCTTCTATTATTAAACAGACACACCAGTCTCACAAGAGACCGTCAAAAATTGCCAGTGCTGACTATTTTTCAAGTCATCACGGCGGGGTATTGGGAAAAGTTTTCAATTAGCAATAATCACGCCTTGGTTAAAACCTCATGGGCTACGATACTGCCACTGCGCAAAGCTGGGTACCAGGCAGCTTTGGTATATAAAGGACGTCCACCAAGATCTCGTTAACGTTTTGGCTAGGTATGGGCAGTCATTAGGCCAGGGCAGAGCATTGTGGGAGCGGTCATGCAAATTTCACTGGCGAGTGACCAATGGTTTCTCCGGAAAAGGCCTGGAAGCTCAGATCTTTCAGGCAAAATGCAAACGAGGGCCCACCTTCACGTTCCGAGACAAAATGCACTTGTTTACCTCATGGGGCTCAAAGGCTTTCCCTACTGTCAAGGGTTTGAAGAATCAAGATCTCTTTGATGAGATTACAAGAGCTGACCCCATATGCCTGTTAAGACGATAAGAGTCACACTCTTGGGTTAGGATATAACACGGAGATATGAAAGATGGGTTTGGACTAGGACAACCTGATGTGCTGCAACATGTAGGTCCGCAGTATGGAATGAGTTGTGGGTACCGTGCTTTAAGCCGTATCTTCTATTATTAAACAGACACACCAGTCTCACAAGAGACCGTCAAAAATTGCCAGTGCTGACTATTTTTCAAGTCATCACGGCGGGGTATTGGGAAAAGTTTTCAATTAGCAATAATCACGCCTCGGTTAAAACCTCATGGGCTACGATACGGCCACTGCGCAAAGCTGGGCACTAGGCAGCTTTGGTATATAAAGGACGTCCACCAAGATCTCGTTAACGTTTTGGCTAGGTATGGGCGGTCATTAGGCCAGGGCAGAGCATTGTGGGAGCGGTCATGCAAATTTCACTGGCGAGTGACCAATGGTTTCTCCGGAAAAGGCCTGGAAGCTCAGATCTTTCAGGCAAAATGCAAACGAGGGCCCACCTTCACGTTCCGAGACAAAATGCACTTGTTTACCTCATGGGGCCCAAAGGCTTTCCCTACTTTCAAGGGTTTGAAGAATCAAGATCTCTTTGATGAGATTACTAGAGCTGACCCCATATGCCTGTTAAGACGATAAGAGTCACACTCTTGGGTTAGGATATAACACGGAGATATGAAAGACTGGTTTGGACTAGGACAATTTGATGTACTGCAACAGGTAGGTCCGCAGCATGGAATGAGTTGTGGGTGCCGTGCTTTAAGCCGTATCTTCTATTATTAAACAGACACACCAGTCTCACAAGAGACCGTCAAAAATTGCCAGTGCTGACTATTTTTCAAGTCATCACGGCGGGGTATTGGGAAAAGTTTTCAATTAGCAATAATCACGCCTCGGTTAAAACCTCATGGGCTACGATACTGCCACTGCGCAAAGCTGGGGACTAGGCAGCTATGGTATATAAAGGACGTCCACCAAGATCTCGTTAACGTTTTGGCTAGGTATGGGCGGTCATTAGGCCAGGGCAGAGCATTGTGGGAGCGGTCATGCAAATTTCACTGGCGAGTGACCAATGGTTTCTCCGGAAAAGGCCTGGAAGCTCAGATCTTTCAGGCAAAATGCAAACGAGGGCCCACCTTCACGTTCCGAGACAAAATGCACTTGTTTACCTCATGGGGCTCAAAGGCTTTCCCTACTGTCAAGGGTTTGAAGAATCAAGATCTCTTTGATGAGATTACTAGAGCTGACCCCATATGCCTGTTAAGACGATAAGAATCACACTCTTGGGTTAGGATATAACACGGAGATATGAGAGATGGGTTTGGACTAGAACAACTTGATGTGCTGCAACAGGTAGGTCCGCAGTATGGAACGAGTTGTGGGTGCCGTGATTTAAGCCGTATCTTCTATTATTAAACAGACACACCAGTCTCACAAGAGACCGTCAAAAATTGCCAGTGCTGACTATTTTTCAAATCATCACGGCGGGGTATTGGGAAAAGTTTTCAATTAGCAATAATCACGCCTCGGTTAAAACCTCATGGGCTACGATACTGCCACTGCGCAAAGCTAAGGACTAGGCAGCTTTGGTATATAAAGGACGTCCACCAAGATCTCGTTAACGTTTTGGCTAGGTATGGGCGGTCATTAGGCCAGGGCAGAGCATTGTGGGAGCGGTCATGCAAATTTCACTGGCGAGTGACCAATGGTTTCTCCGGAAAAGGCCTGGAAGCTCAGATCTTTCAGGCAAAATGCAAACGAGGGCCCACCTTCACGTTCCGAGACAAAATGCACTTGTTTACCTCATGGGGCTCAAAGGCTTTCCCTACTGTCAAGGGTTTGAAGAATCAAGATCTCTTTGATGAGATTACTAGAGCTGACCCCATATGCCTGTTAAGACGATAAGAGTCACACTCTTGGGTTAGGATATAACACGGAGATATGAGAGATGGGTTTGGACTAGGACAACTTGATGTGCTGCAACAGGTAGGTCCGCAGTATGGAACGAATTGTGGGTGCCGTGCTTTAAGCCGTATCTTCTATTATTAAACAGACACACCAGTCTCACAAGAGACCGTCAAAAATTGCCAGTGCTGACTATTTTTCAAGTCATCACGGCGGGGTATTGGGAAAAGTTTTCAATTAGCAATAATCACGCCTCGGTTAAAACCTCATGGGCTACGATACTGCCGCTGCGCAAACCTGGGGACTAGGCAGCTTTGGTATATAAAGGACGTCCACCAAGATCTCGTTAACGTTTTGGCTAGGTATGGGCGGTCATTAGGCCAGGGCAGAGCATTGTGGGAGCGGTCATGCAAATTTCACTGGCGAGTGACCAATGGTTTCTCCGGAAAAGGCCTGGAAGCTCAGATCTTTCAGGCAAAATGCAAACGAGGGCCCACCTTCACGTTCCGAGACAAAATGCACTTGTTTACCTCATGGGGCTCAAAGGCTTTCCCTACTGTCAAGGGTTTGAAGAATCAAGATCTCTTTGATGAGATTACTAGAGCTGACCCCATATGCCTGTTAAGACGATAAGAGTCACACTCTTGGGTTAGGATATAACACGGAGATATGAAAGATGGGTTTGGACTAGGACAACTTGATGTGCTGCAACAGGTAGGTCCGCAGTAAGGAATGAGTTGCGGGTGCCGTGCTTTAAGCCGTATCTTCTATTATTAAACAGACACACCAGTCTCACAAGAGACCGTCAAAAATTGCCAGTGCTGACTATTTTTCAAGTCATCACGGCGGGGTATTGGGAAAAGTTTTCAATTAGCAATAATCACGCCTCGGTTAAAACCTCATGGGCTACGATACTGCCACTGCGCAAAGCTGGAGACTAGGCAGCTTAGGTATGTAAAGGACGTCCACCAAGATCTCGTTAACGTTTTGGCTAGGTACGGGCGGTTATTAGGCCAGGGCAGAGCATTGTGGGAGCGTGTCATGCAAATTTCACTGGCGAGTGACCAATGGTTTCTCCGGGAAAGGCCTGGAAGCTCAGATCTTTCAGGCAAAATGCAAACGAGGGCCCACCTTCACGTTCCGAGACAAAATGCACTTGTTTACCTCATGGGGCCCAAAGGCTTTCCCTACTGTCAAGGGTTTGAAGAATCAAGATCTCTTTGATGAGATTACTAGAGCTGACCCCATATGCCTGTTAAGACGATAAGAGTCACACTCTTGGGTTAGGATATAACACGGAGATATGAAAGACGGGTTTGGACTAGGACAACTTGATGTGCTGCGACAGGTAGGTCCGCAGTATGGAACGAGTTGTGGGTGCCATGCTTTAAGCCGTATCTTCTATTATTAAACAGACACACCAGTCTCACAAGAGACCGTCAAAAACTGCCAGTGCTGACTATTTTTCAAGCCATCACGGCGGGGTATTGGGAAAAGTTTTCAATTAGCAATAATCACGCCTCGGTTAAAACCTCATGGGCTACGATACTGCCACTGCGCAAAGCTGGGGACTAGGCAGCTTTGGTATATAAAGGACGTCCACCAAGATCTCGTTAACGTTTTGGCTAGGTATGGGCGGTCATTAGGCCAGGGCAGAGCATTGTGGGAGCGGTCATGCAAATTTCACTGGCGAGTGACCAATGGTTTCTCCGGAAAAGGCCTGGAAGCTCAGATCTTTCAGGCAAAATGCAAACGAGGGCCCACCTTCACTTTCCGAGACAAAATGCACTTGTTTATCTCATGGGGCTCAAAGGCTTTCCCTACTGTCAAGGGTTTGAAGAATCAAGATCTCTTTGATGAGATTACTAGAGCTGACCCCATATGCCTGTTAAGACGATAAGAGTCACACTCTTGGGTTAGGATATAACACGGAGATATGAAAGATGGGTTTGGACTAGGACAACTTGATGTGCTTCAACAGGTAGGTCCGCAGTAAGGAATGAGTTGTGGGTGCCGTGCTTTAATCCGTATCTTCTATTATTAAACAGACACACCAGTCTCACAAGAGACCGTCAAAAATTGCCAGTGCTGACTATTTTTCAAGTCATCACGGCGGGGTATTGGGAAAAGTTTTCAATTAGCAATAATCACGCCTCGGTTAAAACCTCATGGGCTACGATATTGCCACTGCGCAAAGCTGGGGACTAGGCAGCTATGGTATATAAAGGACGTCCACCAAGATCTCGTTAACGTTTTGGCTAGGTATGGGCGGTCATTAGGCCAGGGCAGAGCATTGTGTGAGCGGTCATGCAAATTTCACTGGCGAGTGACCAATGGTTTCTCCGGAAAAGGCCTGGAAGCTCAGATCTTTCAGGCAAAATGCAAACGAGGGCCCACCTTCACGTTCCGAGACAAAATGCACTTGTTTACCTCATGGGGCTCAAAGGCTTTCCCTACTGTCAAGGGTTTGAAGAATCAAGATCTCTTTGATGAGATTACTCGAGCTGACCCCATATGCCTGTTAAGACGATAAGAGTCACACTCTTGGGTTAGGATATAACACGGAGATATGAGAGATGGGTTTGGACTAGGACAACTTGATGTGCTGCAACAGGTAGGTCCGCAGTATGGAACGGGTTGTGGGTGCCGTGATTTAAGCCGTATCTTCTATTATTAAACAGACACACCAGTCTCACAAGAGACCGTCAAAAATTGCCAGTGCTGACTATTTTTCAAGTCATCACGGGGGGGAATTGGGAAAAGTTTTCAATCAGCAATAATCACGCCTCGGTTAAAACCTCATGGGCTACGATACTGCCACTGCGCAAAGCTGAGGACTAGGCAGCGTTGGTATATAAAGGATGTCCACCAAGATCTCGTTAACGTTTTGGCTAGGTATGGGCGGTCATTAGGCCAGGGCAGAGCATTGTGGGAGCGGTCATGCAAATTTCACTGGCGAGTGACCAATGGTTTCTCCGGAAAAGGCCTGGAAGCTCTGATCTTTCAGGCAAAATGCAAACGAGGGCCCACCTTCACGTTCCGAGACAAAATGCACTTGTTTACCTCATGGGGCTCAAAGGCTTTCCCTACTGTCAAGGGTTTGAAGAATCAAGATCTCTTTGATGAGATTACTAGAGCTGACCCCATATGCCTGTTAAGACGATAAGAGTCACACTCTTGGGTTAGGATATAACACGGAGATATGAAAGATGGGTTTGGACTAGGACAACTTGATGTGCTGCAACAGGTAGGTCCGCAGTAAGGAATGAGTTGCGGGTGCCGTGCTTTAAGCCGTATCTTCTATTATTAAACAGACACACCAGTCTCACAAGAGACCGTCAAAAATTGCCAGTGCTGACTATTTTTCAAGTCATCACGGCGGGGTATTGGGAAAAGTTTTCAATTAGCAATAATCACGCCTTGGTTAAAACCTCATGGGCTACGATACTGCCACTGCGCAAAGCTGGGTACCAGGCAGCTTTGGTATATAAAGGACGTCCACCAAGATCTCGTTAACGTTTTGGCTAGGTATGGGCAGTCATTAGGCCAGGGCAGAGCATTGTGGGAGCGGTCATGCAAATTTCACTGGCGAGTGACCAATGGTTTCTCCGGAAAAGGCCTGGAAGCTCAGATCTTTCAGGCAAAATGCAAACGAGGGCCCACCTTCACGTTCCGAGACAAAATGCACTTGTTTACCTCATGGGGCTCAAAGGCTTTCCCTACTGTCAAGGGTTTGAAGAATCAAGATCTCTTTGATGAGATTACAAGAGCTGACCCCATATGCCTGTTAAGACGATAAGAGTCACACTCTTGGGTTAGGATATAACACGGAGATATGAAAGATGGGTTTGGACTAGGACAACCTGATGTGCTGCAACATGTAGGTCCGCAGTATGGAATGAGTTGTGGGTACCGTGCTTTAAGCCGTATCTTCTATTATTAAACAGACACACCAGTCTCACAAGAGACCGTCAAAAATTGCCAGTGCTGACTATTTTTCAAGTCATCACGGCGGGGTATTGGGAAAAGTTTTCAATTAGCAATAATCACGCCTCGGTTAAAACCTCATGGGCTACGATACGGCCACTGCGCA
Source organism: Spea bombifrons (assembly GCF_027358695.1). Classification (NCBI taxonomy): domain Eukaryota; kingdom Metazoa; phylum Chordata; class Amphibia; order Anura; family Pelobatidae; genus Spea; species Spea bombifrons. The sequence continues at coordinate 107,647,354 of NC_071091.1, read as the reverse complement.
AAGCTGGGCACTAGGCAGCTTTGGTATATAAAGGACGTCCACCAAGATCTCGTTAACGTTTTGGCTAGGTATGGGCGGTCATTAGGCCAGGGCAGAGCATTGTGGGAGCGGTCATGCAAATTTCACTGGCGAGTGACCAATGGTTTCTCCGGAAAAGGCCTGGAAGCTCAGATCTTTCAGGCAAAATGCAAACGAGGGCCCACCTTCACGTTCCGAGACAAAATGCACTTGTTTACCTCATGGGGCCCAAAGGCTTTCCCTACTTTCAAGGGTTTGAAGAATCAAGATCTCTTTGATGAGATTACTAGAGCTGACCCCATATGCCTGTTAAGACGATAAGAGTCACACTCTTGGGTTAGGATATAACACGGAGATATGAAAGACTGGTTTGGACTAGGACAATTTGATGTACTGCAACAGGTAGGTCCGCAGCATGGAATGAGTTGTGGGTGCCGTGCTTTAAGCCGTATCTTCTATTATTAAACAGACACACCAGTCTCACAAGAGACCGTCAAAAATTGCCAGTGCTGACTATTTTTCAAGTCATCACGGCGGGGTATTGGGAAAAGTTTTCAATTAGCAATAATCACGCCTCGGTTAAAACCTCATGGGCTACGATACTGCCACTGCGCAAAGCTGGGGACTAGGCAGCTATGGTATATAAAGGACGTCCACCAAGATCTCGTTAACGTTTTGGCTAGGTATGGGCGGTCATTAGGCCAGGGCAGAGCATTGTGGGAGCGGTCATGCAAATTTCACTGGCGAGTGACCAATGGTTTCTCCGGAAAAGGCCTGGAAGCTCAGATCTTTCAGGCAAAATGCAAACGAGGGCCCACCTTCACGTTCCGAGACAAAATGCACTTGTTTACCTCATGGGGCTCAAAGGCTTTCCCTACTGTCAAGGGTTTGAAGAATCAAGATCTCTTTGATGAGATTACTAGAGCTGACCCCATATGCCTGTTAAGACGATAAGAATCACACTCTTGGGTTAGGATATAACACGGAGATATGAGAGATGGGTTTGGACTAGAACAACTTGATGTGCTGCAACAGGTAGGTCCGCAGTATGGAACGAGTTGTGGGTGCCGTGATTTAAGCCGTATCTTCTATTATTAAACAGACACACCAGTCTCACAAGAGACCGTCAAAAATTGCCAGTGCTGACTATTTTTCAAATCATCACGGCGGGGTATTGGGAAAAGTTTTCAATTAGCAATAATCACGCCTCGGTTAAAACCTCATGGGCTACGATACTGCCACTGCGCAAAGCTAAGGACTAGGCAGCTTTGGTATATAAAGGACGTCCACCAAGATCTCGTTAACGTTTTGGCTAGGTATGGGCGGTCATTAGGCCAGGGCAGAGCATTGTGGGAGCGGTCATGCAAATTTCACTGGCGAGTGACCAATGGTTTCTCCGGAAAAGGCCTGGAAGCTCAGATCTTTCAGGCAAAATGCAAACGAGGGCCCACCTTCACGTTCCGAGACAAAATGCACTTGTTTACCTCATGGGGCTCAAAGGCTTTCCCTACTGTCAAGGGTTTGAAGAATCAAGATCTCTTTGATGAGATTACTAGAGCTGACCCCATATGCCTGTTAAGACGATAAGAGTCACACTCTTGGGTTAGGATATAACACGGAGATATGAGAGATGGGTTTGGACTAGGACAACTTGATGTGCTGCAACAGGTAGGTCCGCAGTATGGAACGAATTGTGGGTGCCGTGCTTTAAGCCGTATCTTCTATTATTAAACAGACACACCAGTCTCACAAGAGACCGTCAAAAATTGCCAGTGCTGACTATTTTTCAAGTCATCACGGCGGGGTATTGGGAAAAGTTTTCAATTAGCAATAATCACGCCTCGGTTAAAACCTCATGGGCTACGATACTGCCGCTGCGCAAACCTGGGGACTAGGCAGCTTTGGTATATAAAGGACGTCCACCAAGATCTCGTTAACGTTTTGGCTAGGTATGGGCGGTCATTAGGCCAGGGCAGAGCATTGTGGGAGCGGTCATGCAAATTTCACTGGCGAGTGACCAATGGTTTCTCCGGAAAAGGCCTGGAAGCTCAGATCTTTCAGGCAAAATGCAAACGAGGGCCCACCTTCACGTTCCGAGACAAAATGCACTTGTTTACCTCATGGGGCTCAAAGGCTTTCCCTACTGTCAAGGGTTTGAAGAATCAAGATCTCTTTGATGAGATTACTAGAGCTGACCCCATATGCCTGTTAAGACGATAAGAGTCACACTCTTGGGTTAGGATATAACACGGAGATATGAAAGATGGGTTTGGACTAGGACAACTTGATGTGCTGCAACAGGTAGGTCCGCAGTAAGGAATGAGTTGCGGGTGCCGTGCTTTAAGCCGTATCTTCTATTATTAAACAGACACACCAGTCTCACAAGAGACCGTCAAAAATTGCCAGTGCTGACTATTTTTCAAGTCATCACGGCGGGGTATTGGGAAAAGTTTTCAATTAGCAATAATCACGCCTCGGTTAAAACCTCATGGGCTACGATACTGCCACTGCGCAAAGCTGGAGACTAGGCAGCTTAGGTATGTAAAGGACGTCCACCAAGATCTCGTTAACGTTTTGGCTAGGTACGGGCGGTTATTAGGCCAGGGCAGAGCATTGTGGGAGCGTGTCATGCAAATTTCACTGGCGAGTGACCAATGGTTTCTCCGGGAAAGGCCTGGAAGCTCAGATCTTTCAGGCAAAATGCAAACGAGGGCCCACCTTCACGTTCCGAGACAAAATGCACTTGTTTACCTCATGGGGCCCAAAGGCTTTCCCTACTGTCAAGGGTTTGAAGAATCAAGATCTCTTTGATGAGATTACTAGAGCTGACCCCATATGCCTGTTAAGACGATAAGAGTCACACTCTTGGGTTAGGATATAACACGGAGATATGAAAGACGGGTTTGGACTAGGACAACTTGATGTGCTGCGACAGGTAGGTCCGCAGTATGGAACGAGTTGTGGGTGCCATGCTTTAAGCCGTATCTTCTATTATTAAACAGACACACCAGTCTCACAAGAGACCGTCAAAAACTGCCAGTGCTGACTATTTTTCAAGCCATCACGGCGGGGTATTGGGAAAAGTTTTCAATTAGCAATAATCACGCCTCGGTTAAAACCTCATGGGCTACGATACTGCCACTGCGCAAAGCTGGGGACTAGGCAGCTTTGGTATATAAAGGACGTCCACCAAGATCTCGTTAACGTTTTGGCTAGGTATGGGCGGTCATTAGGCCAGGGCAGAGCATTGTGGGAGCGGTCATGCAAATTTCACTGGCGAGTGACCAATGGTTTCTCCGGAAAAGGCCTGGAAGCTCAGATCTTTCAGGCAAAATGCAAACGAGGGCCCACCTTCACTTTCCGAGACAAAATGCACTTGTTTATCTCATGGGGCTCAAAGGCTTTCCCTACTGTCAAGGGTTTGAAGAATCAAGATCTCTTTGATGAGATTACTAGAGCTGACCCCATATGCCTGTTAAGACGATAAGAGTCACACTCTTGGGTTAGGATATAACACGGAGATATGAAAGATGGGTTTGGACTAGGACAACTTGATGTGCTTCAACAGGTAGGTCCGCAGTAAGGAATGAGTTGTGGGTGCCGTGCTTTAATCCGTATCTTCTATTATTAAACAGACACACCAGTCTCACAAGAGACCGTCAAAAATTGCCAGTGCTGACTATTTTTCAAGTCATCACGGCGGGGTATTGGGAAAAGTTTTCAATTAGCAATAATCACGCCTCGGTTAAAACCTCATGGGCTACGATATTGCCACTGCGCAAAGCTGGGGACTAGGCAGCTATGGTATATAAAGGACGTCCACCAAGATCTCGTTAACGTTTTGGCTAGGTATGGGCGGTCATTAGGCCAGGGCAGAGCATTGTGTGAGCGGTCATGCAAATTTCACTGGCGAGTGACCAATGGTTTCTCCGGAAAAGGCCTGGAAGCTCAGATCTTTCAGGCAAAATGCAAACGAGGGCCCACCTTCACGTTCCGAGACAAAATGCACTTGTTTACCTCATGGGGCTCAAAGGCTTTCCCTACTGTCAAGGGTTTGAAGAATCAAGATCTCTTTGATGAGATTACTCGAGCTGACCCCATATGCCTGTTAAGACGATAAGAGTCACACTCTTGGGTTAGGATATAACACGGAGATATGAGAGATGGGTTTGGACTAGGACAACTTGATGTGCTGCAACAGGTAGGTCCGCAGTATGGAACGGGTTGTGGGTGCCGTGATTTAAGCCGTATCTTCTATTATTAAACAGACACACCAGTCTCACAAGAGACCGTCAAAAATTGCCAGTGCTGACTATTTTTCAAGTCATCACGGGGGGGAATTGGGAAAAGTTTTCAATCAGCAATAATCACGCCTCGGTTAAAACCTCATGGGCTACGATACTGCCACTGCGCAAAGCTGAGGACTAGGCAGCGTTGGTATATAAAGGATGTCCACCAAGATCTCGTTAACGTTTTGGCTAGGTATGGGCGGTCATTAGGCCAGGGCAGAGCATTGTGGGAGCGGTCATGCAAATTTCACTGGCGAGTGACCAATGGTTTCTCCGGAAAAGGCCTGGAAGCTCTGATCTTTCAGGCAAAATGCAAACGAGGGCCCACCTTCACGTTCCGAGACAAAATGCACTTGTTTACCTCATGGGGCTCAAAGGCTTTCCCTACTGTCAAGGGTTTGAAGAATCAAGATCTCTTTGATGAGATTACTAGAGCTGACCCCATATGCCTGTTAAGACGATAAGAGTCACACTCTTGGGTTAGGATATAACACGGAGATATGAAAGATGGGTTTGGACTAGGACAACTTGATGTGCTGCAACAGGTAGGTCCGCAGTAAGGAATGAGTTGCGGGTGCCGTGCTTTAAGCCGTATCTTCTATTATTAAACAGACACACCAGTCTCACAAGAGACCGTCAAAAATTGCCAGTGCTGACTATTTTTCAAGTCATCACGGCGGGGTATTGGGAAAAGTTTTCAATTAGCAATAATCACGCCTTGGTTAAAACCTCATGGGCTACGATACTGCCACTGCGCAAAGCTGGGTACCAGGCAGCTTTGGTATATAAAGGACGTCCACCAAGATCTCGTTAACGTTTTGGCTAGGTATGGGCAGTCATTAGGCCAGGGCAGAGCATTGTGGGAGCGGTCATGCAAATTTCACTGGCGAGTGACCAATGGTTTCTCCGGAAAAGGCCTGGAAGCTCAGATCTTTCAGGCAAAATGCAAACGAGGGCCCACCTTCACGTTCCGAGACAAAATGCACTTGTTTACCTCATGGGGCTCAAAGGCTTTCCCTACTGTCAAGGGTTTGAAGAATCAAGATCTCTTTGATGAGATTACAAGAGCTGACCCCATATGCCTGTTAAGACGATAAGAGTCACACTCTTGGGTTAGGATATAACACGGAGATATGAAAGATGGGTTTGGACTAGGACAACCTGATGTGCTGCAACATGTAGGTCCGCAGTATGGAATGAGTTGTGGGTACCGTGCTTTAAGCCGTATCTTCTATTATTAAACAGACACACCAGTCTCACAAGAGACCGTCAAAAATTGCCAGTGCTGACTATTTTTCAAGTCATCACGGCGGGGTATTGGGAAAAGTTTTCAATTAGCAATAATCACGCCTCGGTTAAAACCTCATGGGCTACGATACGGCCACTGCGCAAAGCTGGGCACTAGGCAGCTTTGGTATATAAAGGACGTCCACCAAGATCTCGTTAACGTTTTGGCTAGGTATGGGCGGTCATTAGGCCAGGGCAGAGCATTGTGGGAGCGGTCATGCAAATTTCACTGGCGAGTGACCAATGGTTTCTCCGGAAAAGGCCTGGAAGCTCAGATCTTTCAGGCAAAATGCAAACGAGGGCCCACCTTCACGTTCCGAGACAAAATGCACTTGTTTACCTCATGGGGCCCAAAGGCTTTCCCTACTTTCAAGGGTTTGAAGAATCAAGATCTCTTTGATGAGATTACTAGAGCTGACCCCATATGCCTGTTAAGACGATAAGAGTCACACTCTTGGGTTAGGATATAACACGGAGATATGAAAGACTGGTTTGGACTAGGACAATTTGATGTACTGCAACAGGTAGGTCCGCAGCATGGAATGAGTTGTGGGTGCCGTGCTTTAAGCCGTATCTTCTATTATTAAACAGACACACCAGTCTCACAAGAGACCGTCAAAAATTGCCAGTGCTGACTATTTTTCAAGTCATCACGGCGGGGTATTGGGAAAAGTTTTCAATTAGCAATAATCACGCCTCGGTTAAAACCTCATGGGCTACGATACTGCCACTGCGCAAAGCTGGGCACCAGGCAGCTTTGGTATATAAAGTACGTCCACAAAGATCTCGTTAACGTTTTGGCTAGGTATGGGCAGTCATTAGGCCAGGGCAGAGCATTGTGGGAGCGGTCATGCAAATTTCACTGGCGAGTGACCAATGGTTTCTCCGGAAAAGGCCTGGAAGCTCAGATCTTTCAGGCAAAATGCAAAAGAGGGCCCACCTTCACGTTCCGAGACAAAATGCACTTGTTTACCTCATGGGGCTCAAAGGCTTTCCCTACTGTCAAGGGTTTGAAGAATCAAGATCTCTTTGATGAGATTACTAGAGCTGACCCAATATGCCTGTTAAGACGATAAGAGTCACACTCTTGGGTTAGGATATAACACGGAGATATGAAAGATGGGTTTGGACTAGGACAACCTGATGTGCTGCAACAGGTAGGTCCGCAGTATGGAACAAGTTGTGGGTACCGTGCTTTAAGCCGTATCTTCTATTATTAAACAGACACACCAGTCTCACAAGAGACCGTCAAAAATTGCCAGTGCTGACTATTTTTCAAGTCATCACGGCGGGGTATTGGGAAAAGTTTTCAATTAGCAATAATCACGCCTCGGTTAAAACCTCATGGGCTACGATACTGCCACTGCGCAAAGCTGGGGGCTAGGCAGCTTTGGTATATAAAGGACGTCCACCAAGATCTCGTTAACGTTTTGGCTAGGTATGGGCGGTCATTAGGCCAGGGCAGAGCATTGTGGGAGCGGTCATGCAAATTTCACTGGCGAGTGACCAATGGTTTCTCCGGAAAAGGCCTGGAAGCTCAGATCTTTCAGGCAAAATGCAAACGAGGGCCCACCTTCACGTTCTGAGACAAAATGCACTTGTTTACCTCATGGGGCTCAAAGGCTTTCCCTACTGTCAAGGGTTTGAAGAATCAAGATCATTTTGATGAGATTACTAGAGCTGACCCCATATGCCTGTTAAGACGATAAGAGTCACACTCTTGGGTTAGGATATAACACGGAGATATGAAAGATGGGCTTGGACTAGGACAACTTGATGTGCTGCAACAGGTAGGTCCGCAGTATCGAATAAGTTGTGGGTGCCGTGCTTTAAGCCGTATCTTCTATTATTAAACAGACACACCAGTCTCACAAGAGACCGTCAAAAATTGCCAGTGCTGACTATTTTTCAAGTCATCACGGCGGGGTATTGGGAAAAGTTTTCAATTAGCAATAATCACGCCTCGGTTAAAACCTCATGGGCTACGATACTGCCACTGCGCAAAGCTGGGGACTAGGCAGCTTTGGTATATAAAGGACGTCCACCAAGGTCTCGTTAACGTTTTGGCTAGGTATGGGCGGTCATTAGGCCAGGGCAGAGCATTGTGGGAGCGGTCATGCAAATTTCACTGGCGAGTGACCAATGGTTTCTCCGGAAAAGGTCTGGAAGTTCAGATCTTTCAGGCAAAATGCAAACGAGGGCCCACCTTCACGTTCCGAGACAAAATGCACTTGTTTACCTCATGGGGCTCAAAGGCTTTCCCTACTGTCAAGGGTTTAAAGAATCAAGATCACTTTGATGAGATTACAAGAGCTGACCCCATATGCCTGTTAAGACGATAAGAGTCACACTCTTGGGTTAGGATATAACACGGAGATATGAAAGATGGGTTTGGACTAGGACAACTTGATGTGCTGCAACAGGTAGGTCCGCAGTATGGAATGAGTTGCGGGTGACGTGCTTTAAGCCGTATCTTCTATTATTAAACAGACACACCAGTCTCACAAGAGACCGTCAAAAATTGCCAGTGCTGACTATTTTTCAAGTCATCACGGCGGGGTATTGGGAAAAGTTTTCAATTAGCAATAATCACACCTCGGTTAAAACCTCATGGGCTACGATACTGCCACTGCGCAAAACTGGGGACTAGGCAGCTTTGGTATATAAAGGACGTCCACCAAGATCTCGTTAACGTTTTGGCTAGGTATGGGCGGTCATTAGGCCAGGGCAGAGCATTGTGGGAGCGGTCATGCAAATTTCACTGGCGAGTGACCAATGGTTTCTCCGGAAAAGGCCTGGAAGCTCAGATCTTTCAGGCAAAATGCAAACGAGGGTCCACCTTCACGTTCCGAGACAAAATGCACTTGTTTACCTCATGGGGCTCAAAGGCTTTCCCTACTGTCAAGGGTTTGAAGAATCAAGATCTCTTTGATGAGATTACTAGAGCTGACCCCATATGCCTGTTAAGACGATAAGAGTCACACTCTTGGGTTAGGATATAACACGGAGATATGAAAGATGGGTTTGGACTAGGACAACTTGATGTGCTGCAACAGGTAGGTCCGCAGTAAGGAATGAGTTGCGGGTGCCGTGCTTTAAGCCGTATCTTCTATTATTAAACAGACACACCAGTCTCACAAGAGACCGTCAAAAATTGCCAGTGCTGACTATTTTTCAAGTCATCACGGCGGGGTATTGGGAAAAGTTTTCAATTAGCAATAATCACGCCTCGGTTAAAACCTCATGGGCTACGATACTGCCACTGCGCAAAGCTGGGGACTAGGCAGCTTTGGTATATAAAGGACGTCCACCAAGATCTCGTTAACGTTTTGGCTAGGTATGGGCGGTCATTAGGCCAGGGCAGCGCATTGTGGGAGCGGTCATGCAAATTTCACTGGCGAGTGACCAATGGTTTCTCCGGAAAAGGACTGGAAGCTCAGATCTTTCAGGCAAAACGCAAACGAGGGCCCACCTTCACGTTCCGAGACAAAATGCACTTGTTTACCTCATGGGGCTCAAAGGCTTTCCCTACTGTCAAGGGTTTGAAGAATCAAGATCTCTTTGATGAGATTACTAGAGCTGACCCCATATGCCTGTTAAGACGATAAGAGTCACACTCTTGGGTTAGGATATAACACGGAGATATGAGAGATGGGTTTGGACTAGGACAACTTGATGTGCTGCGACAGGTAGGTCCGCAGTATGGAATGAGTTGTGGGTGCCGTGCTTTAAGCCGTATCTTCTATTATTAAACAGACACACCAGTCTCACAAGAGACCGTCAAAAATTGCCGGTGCTGACTATTTTTCAAGTCATCACGGCGGGGTATTGGGAAAAGTTTTCAATTAGCAATAATCACACCTCGGTTAAAACCTCATGGGCTACGACACTGCCACTGCGCAAAGCTGGGGACTAGGCAGCTTTGGTATATAAAGGACGTCCACCAAGATCTCGTTAACGTTTTGGCTAGGTATGGGCGGTCATTAGGCCAGGGCAGAGCATTGTGGGAGCGGTCATGCAAATTTCACTGGCGAGTGACCAATGGTTTCTCCGGAAAAGGCCTGGAAGCTCAGATCTTTCAGGCAAAACGCAAACGAGGGCCCACCTTCACGTTCCGAGACAAAATGCACTTGTTTACCTCATGGGGCTCAAAGGCTTTCCCTACTGTCAAGGTTTTGAAGAATCAAGATCTCTTTGATGAGATTACTAGAGCTGACCCCATATGCCTGTTAAGACGATAAGAGTCACACTCTTGGGTTAGGATATAACACGGAGATATGAGAGATGGGTTTGGACTAAGACAACTTGATGTGCTGCAACAGGTAGGTCCGCAGTATGGAATGAGTTGTGGGTGCCGTGCTTTAAGCAGTGTCTTCTGTTATTAAACAGACACATCAGTCTCACAAGAGACCGTAAAAATTGCCAATGCTGACTATTTTTCAAGACATCACGGCGGGGTATTGGAAAAAGTTTTCAATTAGCAATAATCACGCCTCGGTTAAAACCTCATGGGCAACGATACTGCCACTGCGCAAAGCTGGGGACTAGGCAGCTTTGGTATATAAAGGATGTCCACCAAGATCTCGTTAACGTTTTGGCTAGGTATGGGCGGTCATTAGGCCAGGGCAGCGCATTGTGGGAGCGGTCATGCAAATTTCACTGGCGAGTGACCAATGGTTTCTCCGGAAAAGGCCTGGAAGCTCAGATCTTTCAGGCAAAATGCAAACGAGGGCCCACCTTCACGTTCCGAGACAAAATGCACTTGTTTACCTCATGGGGCTCAAAGGCTTTCCCTACTGTCAAGGGTTTGAAGAATCAAGATCTCTTTGATGAGATTACTAGAGCTGACCCCATATGCCTGTTAAGACGATAAGAGTCACACTCTTGGGTTAGGATATAACACGGAGATATGAAAGATGGGTTTGGACTAGGACAACTTGATGTGCTGCAACAGATAGGTCCGCAGTAAGGAATGAGTTGCGGGTGCCGTGCTTTAAGCCGTATCTGCTATTATTAAACAGACACACCAGTCTCACAAGAGACCGTGAAAAATTGCCAGTGCTGACTATTTTTCAAGTCATCACGGCGGGGTATTGGGAAAAGTTTTCAATTAGCAATAATCACGCCTCGGTTAAAACCTCATGGGCTACGATACTGCCACTGCGCAAAGCTGGAGACTAGGCAGCTTAGGTATGTAAAGGACGTCCACCAAGATCTCGTTAACGTTTTGGCTAGGTACGGGCGGTTATTAGGCCAGGGCAGAGCATTGTGGGAGCGGTCATGCAAATTTCACTGGCGAGTGACCAATGGTTTCTCCGGGAAAGGCCTGAAAGCTCAGATCTTTCAGGCAAAATGCAAACGAGGGCCCACCTTCACGTTCCGAGACAAAATGCACTTGTTTACCTCATGGGGCTCAAAGGCTTTCCCTACTGTCAAGGGTTTGAAGAATCAAGATCTCTTTGATGAGATTACTAGAGCTGACCCCATATGCCTGTTAAGACGATAAGAGTCACACTCTTGGGTTAGGATATAACACGGAGATATGAAAGACGGGTTTGGACTAGGACAACTTGATGTCCTTCAACAGGTAGGTCCGCAGTAAGGAATGAGTTGTGGGTGCCGTGCTTTAAGCCGTATCTTCTATTATTAAACAGACACACCAGTCTCACAAGAGACCGTCAAAAATTGCCAGTGCTGACTATTTTTCAAGTCATCACGGCGGGGTATTGGGAAAAGTTTTCAATTAGCAATAATCACGCCTCGGTTAAAACCTCATGGGCTACGATACTGCCACTGCGCAAAGCTGGGGACTAGGCAGCTATGGTATATAAAGGACGTCCACCAAGATCTCGTTAACGTTTTGGCTAGGTATGGGCGGTCATTAGGCCAGGGCAGAGCATTGTGGGAGCGGTCATGCAAATTTCACTGGCGAGTGACCAATGGTTTCTCCGGAAAAGGCCTGGAAGCTCAGATCTTTCAGGCAAAATGCAAACGAGGGCCCACCTTCACGTTCCGAGACAAAATGCACTTGTTTACCTCATGGGGCTCAAAGGCTTTCCCTACTGTCAAGGGTTTGAAGAATCAAGATCTCTTTGATGAGATTACTAGAGCTGACCCCATATGCCTGTTAAGACGATAAGAATCACACTCTTGGGTTAGGATATAACACGGAGATATGAGAGATGGGTTTGGACTAGAACAACTTGATGTGCTGCAACAGGTAGGTCCGCAGTATGGAACGAGTTGTGGGTGCCGTGATTTAAGCCGTATCTTCTATTATTAAACAGACACACCAGTCTCACAAGAGACCGTCAAAAATTGCCAGTGCTGACTATTTTTCAAATCATCACGGCGGGGTATTGGGAAAAGTTTTCAATTAGCAATAATCACGCCTCGGTTAAAACCTCATGGGCTACGATACTGCCACTGCGCAAAGCTAAGGACTAGGCAGCTTTGGTATATAAAGGACGTCCACCAAGATCTCGTTAACGTTTTGGCTAGGTATGGGCGGTCATTAGGCCAGGGCAGAGCATTGTGGGAGCGGTCATGCAAATTTCACTGGCGAGTGACCAATGGTTTCTCCGGAAAAGGCCTGGAAGCTCAGATCTTTCAGGCAAAATGCAAACGAGGGCCCACCTTCACGTTCCGAGACAAAATGCACTTGTTTACCTCATGGGGCTCAAAGGCTTTCCCTACTGTCAAGGGTTTGAAGAATCAAGATCTCTTTGATGAGATTACTAGAGCTGACCCCATATGCCTGTTAAGACGATAAGAGTCACACTCTTGGGTTAGGATATAACACGGAGATATGAGAGATGGGTTTGGACTAGGACAACTTGATGTGCTGCAACAGGTAGGTCCGCAGTATGGAACGAATTGTGGGTGCCGTGCTTTAAGCCGTATCTTCTATTATTAAACAGACACACCAGTCTCACAAGAGACCGTCAAAAATTGCCAGTGCTGACTATTTTTCAAGTCATCACGGCGGGGTATTGGGAAAAGTTTTCAATTAGCAATAATCACGCCTCGGTTAAAACCTCATGGGCTACGATACTGCCGCTGCGCAAACCTGGGGACTAGGCAGCTTTGGTATATAAAGGACGTCCACCAAGATCTCGTTAACGTTTTGGCTAGGTATGGGCGGTCATTAGGCCAGGGCAGAGCATTGTGGGAGCGGTCATGCAAATTTCACTGGCGAGTGACCAATGGTTTCTCCGGAAAAGGCCTGGAAGCTCAGATCTTTCAGGCAAAATGCAAACGAGGGCCCACCTTCACGTTCCGAGACAAAATGCACTTGTTTACCTCATGGGGCTCAAAGGCTTTCCCTACTGTCAAGGGTTTGAAGAATCAAGATCTCTTTGATGAGATTACTAGAGCTGACCCCATATGCCTGTTAAGACGATAAGAGTCACACTCTTGGGTTAGGATATAACACGGAGATATGAAAGATGGGTTTGGACTAGGACAACTTGATGTGCTGCAACAGGTAGGTCCGCAGTAAGGAATGAGTTGCGGGTGCCGTGCTTTAAGCCGTATCTTCTATTATTAAACAGACACACCAGTCTCACAAGAGACCGTCAAAAATTGCCAGTGCTGACTATTTTTCAAGTCATCACGGCGGGGTATTGGGAAAAGTTTTCAATTAGCAATAATCACGCCTCGGTTAAAACCTCATGGGCTACGATACTGCCACTGCGCAAAGCTGGAGACTAGGCAGCTTAGGTATGTAAAGGACGTCCACCAAGATCTCGTTAACGTTTTGGCTAGGTACGGGCGGTTATTAGGCCAGGGCAGAGCATTGTGGGAGCGTGTCATGCAAATTTCACTGGCGAGTGACCAATGGTTTCTCCGGGAAAGGCCTGGAAGCTCAGATCTTTCAGGCAAAATGCAAACGAGGGCCCACCTTCACGTTCCGAGACAAAATGCACTTGTTTACCTCATGGGGCCCAAAGGCTTTCCCTACTGTCAAGGGTTTGAAGAATCAAGATCTCTTTGATGAGATTACTAGAGCTGACCCCATATGCCTGTTAAGACGATAAGAGTCACACTCTTGGGTTAGGATATAACACGGAGATATGAAAGACGGGTTTGGACTAGGACAACTTGATGTGCTGCGACAGGTAGGTCCGCAGTATGGAACGAGTTGTGGGTGCCATGCTTTAAGCCGTATCTTCTATTATTAAACAGACACACCAGTCTCACAAGAGACCGTCAAAAACTGCCAGTGCTGACTATTTTTCAAGCCATCACGGCGGGGTATTGGGAAAAGTTTTCAATTAGCAATAATCACGCCTCGGTTAAAACCTCATGGGCTACGATACTGCCACTGCGCAAAGCTGGGGACTAGGCAGCTTTGGTATATAAAGGACGTCCACCAAGATCTCGTTAACGTTTTGGCTAGGTATGGGCGGTCATTAGGCCAGGGCAGAGCATTGTGGGAGCGGTCATGCAAATTTCACTGGCGAGTGACCAATGGTTTCTCCGGAAAAGGCCTGGAAGCTCAGATCTTTCAGGCAAAATGCAAACGAGGGCCCACCTTCACTTTCCGAGACAAAATGCACTTGTTTATCTCATGGGGCTCAAAGGCTTTCCCTACTGTCAAGGGTTTGAAGAATCAAGATCTCTTTGATGAGATTACTAGAGCTGACCCCATATGCCTGTTAAGACGATAAGAGTCACACTCTTGGGTTAGGATATAACACGGAGATATGAAAGATGGGTTTGGACTAGGACAACTTGATGTGCTTCAACAGGTAGGTCCGCAGTAAGGAATGAGTTGTGGGTGCCGTGCTTTAAGCCGTATCTTCTATTATTAAACAGACACACCAGTCTCACAAGAGACCGTCAAAAATTGCCAGTGCTGACTATTTTTCAAGTCATCACGGCAGGGTATTGGGAAAAGTTTTCAATTAGCAATAATCACGCCTCGGTTAAAACCTCATGGGCTACGATATTGCCACTGCGCAAAGCTGGGGACTAGGCAGCTATGGTATATAAAGGACGTCCACCAAGATCTCGTTAACGTTTTGGCTAGGTATGGGCGGTCATTAGGCCAGGGCAGAGCATTGTGGGAGCGGTCATGCAAATTTCACTGGCGAGTGACCAATGGTTTCTCCGGAAAAGGCCTGGAAGCTCAGATCTTTCAGGCAAAATGCAAACGAGGGTCCACCTTCACGTTCCGAGACAAAATGCACTTGTTTACCTCATGGGGCTCAAAGGCTTTCCCTACTGTCAAGGGTTTGAAGAATCAAGATCTCTTTGATGAGATTACTAGAGCTGACCCCATATGCCTGTTAAGACGATAAGAGTCACACTCTTGGGTTAGGATATAACACGGAGATATGAAAGATGGGTTTGGACTAGGACAACTTGATGTGCTGCAACAGGTAGGTCCGCAGTATGGAATGAGTTGCGGGTGACGTGCTTTAAGCCGTATCTTCTATTATTAAACAGACACACCAGTCTCACAAGAGACCGTCAAAAATTGCCAGTGCTGACTATTTTTCAAGTCATCACGGCGGGGTATTGGGAAAAGTTTTCAATTAGCAATAATCACACCTCGGTTAAAACCTCATGGGCTACGATACTGCCACTGCGCAAAACTGGGGACTAGGCAGCTTTGGTATATAAAGGACGTCCACCAAGATCTCGTTAACGTTTTGGCTAGGTATGGGCGGTCATTAGGCCAGGGCAGAGCATTGTGGGAGCGGTCATGCAAATTTCACTGGCGAGTGACCAATGGTTTCTCCGGAAAAGGCCTGGAAGCTCAGATCTTTCAGGCAAAATGCAAACGAGGGTCCACCTTCACGTTCCGAGACAAAATGCACTTGTTTACCTCATGGGGCTCAAAGGCTTTCCCTACTGTCAAGGGTTTGAAGAATCAAGATCTCTTTGATGAGATTACTAGAGCTGACCCCATATGCCTGTTAAGACGATAAGAGTCACACTCTTGGGTTAGGATATAACACGGAGATATGAAAGATGGGTTTGGACTAGGACAACTTGATGTGCTGCAACAGGTAGGTCCGCAGTAAGGAATGAGTTGCGGGTGCCGTGCTTTAAGCCGTATCTTCTATTATTAAACAGACACACCAGTCTCACAAGAGACCGTCAAAAATTGCCAGTGCTGACTATTTTTCAAGTCATCACGGCGGGGTATTGGGAAAAGTTTTCAATTAGCAATAATCACGCCTCGGTTAAAACCTCATGGGCTACGATACTGCCACTGCGCAAAGCTGGGGACTAGGCAGCTTTGGTATATAAAGGACGTCCACCAAGATCTCGTTAACGTTTTGGCTAGGTATGGGCGGTCATTAGGCCAGGGCAGAGCATTGTGGGAGCGGTCATGCAAATTTCACTGGCGAGTGACCAATGGTTTCTCCGGAAAAGGCCTGGAAGCTCAGATCTTTCAGGCAAAATGCAAACGAGGGCCCACCTTCACGTTCCGAGACAAAATGCACTTGTTTACCTCATGGGGCTCAAAGGCTTTCCCTACTGTCAAGGGTTTGAAGAATCAAGATCTCTTTGATGAGATTACTAGAGCTGACCCCATATGCCTGTTAAGACGATAAGAGTCACACTCTTGGGTTAGGATATAACACGGAGATATGAAAGATGGGTTTGGACTAGGACAACTTGATGTGCTGCAACAGGTAGGTCCGCAGTATGGAATGAGTTGCGGGTGACGTGCTTTAAGCCGTATCTTCTATTATTAAACAGACACACCAGTCTCACAAGAGACCGTCAAAAATTGCCAGTGCTGACTATTTTTCAAGTCATCACGGCGGGGTATTGGGAAAAGTTTTCAATTAGCAATAATCACACCTCGGTTAAAACCTCATGGGCTACGATACTGCCACTGCGCAAAACTGGGGACTAGGCAGCTTTGGTATATAAAGGACGTCCACCAAGATCTCGTTAACGTTTTGGCTAGGTATGGGCGGTCATTAGGCCAGGGCAGAGCATTGTGGGAGCGGTCATGCAAATTTCACTGGCGAGTGACCAATGGTTTCTCCGGAAAAGGCCTGGAAGCTCAGATCTTTCAGGCAAAATGCAAACGAGGGTCCACCTTCACGTTCCGAGACAAAATGCACTTGTTTACCTCATGGGGCTCAAAGGCTTTCCCTACTGTCAAGGGTTTGAAGAATCAAGATCTCTTTGATGAGATTACTAGAGCTGACCCCATATGCCTGTTAAGACGATAAGAGTCACACTCTTGGGTTAGGATATAACACGGAGATATGAAAGATGGGTTTGGACTAGGACAACTTGATGTGCTGCAACAGGTAGGTCCGCAGTAAGGAATGAGTTGCGGGTGCCGTGCTTTAAGCCGTATCTTCTATTATTAAACAGACACACCAGTCTCACAAGAGACCGTCAAAAATTGCCAGTGCTGACTATTTTTCAAGTCATCACGGCGGGGTATTGGGAAAAGTTTTCAATTAGCAATAATCACGCCTCGGTTAAAACCTCATGGGCTACGATACTGCCACTGCGCAAAGCTGGGGACTAGGCAGCTTTGGTATATAAAGGACGTCCACCAAGATCTCGTTAACGTTTTGGCTAGGTATGGGCGGTCATTAGGCCAGGGCAGCGCATTGTGGGAGCGGTCATGCAAATTTCACTGGCGAGTGACCAATGGTTTCTCCGGAAAAGGACTGGAAGCTCAGATCTTTCAGGCAAAACGCAAACGAGGGCCCACCTTCACGTTCCGAGACAAAATGCACTTGTTTACCTCATGGGGCTCAAAGGCTTTCCCTACTGTCAAGGGTTTGAAGAATCAAGATCTCTTTGATGAGATTACTAGAGCTGACCCCATATGCCTGTTAAGACGATAAGAGTCACACTCTTGGGTTAGGATATAACACGGAGATATGAGAGATGGGTTTGGACTAGGACAACTTGATGTGCTGCGACAGGTAGGTCCGCAGTATGGAATGAGTTGTGGGTGCCGTGCTTTAAGCCGTATCTTCTATTATTAAACAGACACACCAGTCTCACAAGAGACCGTCAAAAATTGCCGGTGCTGACTATTTTTCAAGTCATCACGGCGGGGTATTGGGAAAAGTTTTCAATTAGCAATAATCACACCTCGGTTAAAACCTCATGGGCTACGACACTGCCACTGCGCAAAGCTGGGGACTAGGCAGCTTTGGTATATAAAGGACGTCCACCAAGATCTCGTTAACGTTTTGGCTAGGTATGGGCGGTCATTAGGCCAGGGCAGAGCATTGTGGGAGCGGTCATGCAAATTTCACTGGCGAGTGACCAATGGTTTCTCCGGAAAAGGCCTGGAAGCTCAGATCTTTCAGGCAAAACGCAAACGAGGGCCCACCTTCACGTTCCGAGACAAAATGCACTTGTTTACCTCATGGGGCTCAAAGGCTTTCCCTACTGTCAAGGTTTTGAAGAATCAAGATCTCTTTGATGAGATTACTAGAGCTGACCCCATATGCCTGTTAAGACGATAAGAGTCACACTCTTGGGTTAGGATATAACACGGAGATATGAGAGATGGGTTTGGACTAAGACAACTTGATGTGCTGCAACAGGTAGGTCCGCAGTATGGAATGAGTTGTGGGTGCCGTGCTTTAAGCAGTGTCTTCTGTTATTAAACAGACACATCAGTCTCACAAGAGACCGTAAAAATTGCCAATGCTGACTATTTTTCAAGACATCACGGCGGGGTATTGGAAAAAGTTTTCAATTAGCAATAATCACGCCTCGGTTAAAACCTCATGGGCAACGATACTGCCACTGCGCAAAGCTGGGGACTAGGCAGCTTTGGTATATAAAGGATGTCCACCAAGATCTCGTTAACGTTTTGGCTAGGTATGGGCGGTCATTAGGCCAGGGCAGCGCATTGTGGGAGCGGTCATGCAAATTTCACTGGCGAGTGACCAATGGTTTCTCCGGAAAAGGCCTGGAAGCTCAGATCTTTCAGGCAAAATGCAAACGAGGGCCCACCTTCACGTTCCGAGACAAAATGCACTTGTTTACCTCATGGGGCTCAAAGGCTTTCCCTACTGTCAAGGGTTTGAAGAATCAAGATCTCTTTGATGAGATTACTAGAGCTGACCCCATATGCCTGTTAAGACGATAAGAGTCACACTCTTGGGTTAGGATATAACACGGAGATATGAAAGATGGGTTTGGACTAGGACAACTTGATGTGCTGCAACAGATAGGTCCGCAGTAAGGAATGAGTTGCGGGTGCCGTGCTTTAAGCCGTATCTTCTATTATTAAACAGACACACCAGTCTCACAAGAGACCGTCAAAAATTGCCAGTGCTGACTATTTTTCAAGTCATCACGGCGGGGTATTGGGAAAAGTTTTCAATTAGCAATAATCACGCCTCGGTTAAAACCTCATGGGCTACGATACTGCCACTGCGCAAAGCTGGAGACTAGGCAGCTTAGGTATGTAAAGGACGTCCACCAAGATCTCGTTAACGTTTTGGCTAGGTACGGGCGGTTATTAGGCCAGGGCAGAGCATTGTGGGAGCGGTCATGCAAATTTCACTGGCGAGTGACCAATGGTTTCTCCGGGAAAGGCCTGAAAGCTCAGATCTTTCAGGCAAAATGCAAACGAGGGCCCACCTTCACGTTCCGAGACAAAATGCACTTGTTTACCTCATGGGGCTCAAAGGCTTTCCCTACTGTCAAGGGTTTGAAGAATCAAGATCTCTTTGATGAGATTACTAGAGCTGACCCCATATGCCTGTTAAGACGATAAGAGTCACACTCTTGGGTTAGGATATAACACGGAGATATGAAAGACGGGTTTGGACTAGGACAACTTGATGTCCTTCAACAGGTAGGTCCGCAGTAAGGAATGAGTTGTGGGTGCCGTGCTTTAAGCCGTATCTTCTATTATTAAACAGACACACCAGTCTCACAAGAGACCGTCAAAAATTGCCAGTGCTGACTATTTTTCAAGTCATCACGGCGGGGTATTGGGAAAAGTTTTCAATTTTTTTTTTTTTTTTTTTTTTTATACCACTCAGTCCACGCACATCCCTCAGATGGTATTCCGGACGGCAATAGGGCAACATCCTCATGGTATATTTTTCCAAATAATCCCTCACCTCTTAGTGCAACATAAAACACATATATACAAATATATACAAAAACCCCAAACCCCCGCCGACCTCAACTAAACCCATACTCCAAAATCCTCCCGTGACCAGCCATAACAACCATCCTCGCCCCCTCCCTCCCTCCCCCAACCCTACGTCAACACCTCCCTAACCAACCTCACACCCAAGAACATCTCTCAACCCCCACCCCATTCCCTCCATTTCTTAGTTTTCCAAACCCCTTCCGCATCAACCTCCCCAAACTTCCGTAAATCCCTCAAAAAATACACATACATTCGTCCCCGAATCATCCTAACACAACCATCAACCTCAACCAAATCTTTCTTAAATATTAACAAATTCCTCACATCCCACAATGCTTCCTTCACACAACTTATCAACATCCAAAACAAACGTCTCCTCTTCTTATCTAAGTCACATAACCCAAAAAACACCTCTTCAAACCCCCATCCATCCATCCCTACTAACTCCTTAACAAACCTCCCCATTCTCTGCCACACTTGTACTGCATAGTCACAAACCCAAAACACATGCACCACACTTTCCACTCTACCACACCTATCCCTAGGACAAACTTCAGAAACACACAACTTTCTCACTCTCTGGAACTCCCTAGTTGGCAAACATCCGTGTACCGCCATCCAACTCACATCCCTCTGTCTATTAGCTAACTCCCTATCTGATACCATCTTCCACACCAACTGACTTTGACTTTCTGTCAACCCACCCAACCTAACACCCAACTCCCGATCCCTAATCATCCGTAACACACACCTCTTCTCCTCCCACATAGCCACAGTCACACCCTGCAATTCATACTTTTTAATTCCACACTCAATTCTCTCATAAAACCAAGGCACTCTGAAACATACCGGTTTCTTACGATCCAACACGTACAACCCATACCTCCTCAACAAATCACCCGCCGCGTATCTCAACATGCAACCTACCATTGACTCCTTCTTGCACACCTTCATACATACCCGTATATACTGTATCATCAAAAAACGTTCAATCTCAGGCATATCCATACCCCCTTTCTCTACTTGTAAGATCACTTTCTCCCTTTTCAAACGCTCCATCCTAGAATTCCAAAAAAACAAAAACAAACGTCTTACTAACTTCCTAATCACACTCGCACTACCAGGAAAAACCACATTTAAATACAACAACAACGGAACAATCACCACTTTCACAATTAACACTCTCCCAGAGAAGGATAAAGTCCTAGATGACCACAAACCTAACTTTTGATTAACCTTACTTACCACCTTATCCCAACTCTCACGTCCATCCAATCTCTCATCAAACTTAACCCCTAATACCTCAATCTCATCCTTCTTCACAGGCCATCCACACAGCTCCAATTCCCTCCAAGCACCAAACGCTTTGCACGCACACTTACCCCAATTAACCTTAAACCCACTCCCCATACAAAACCCATCCACCAACAACTTAACCCTTCTCAACCCAGCTTGCGTTCTGCATACTACCGTTACATCGTCCATATAGCCTAAAACTTTCAAACTCCTCCCATCACTACCAGGTATTTCTACTCCTCTCACAACCTTATCACTTCTAATCATTCTTAACAAAGGTTCAATCACACAAATAAACAGAATAGGTGACAATGGACAACCCTGCCTTACCCCTGACTTTACACAAAAACTCTCTGACAAACAACCATTCACCATCACTTTACTACTAATTCCTTCATACAAACTTCGCAACCACCTCAACATTCCTGCAGGTATCCCTAATCTTTCCAATATCCTAAACAAAAACCCATGCACCACCCTATCATACGCCTTCTCAAAATCAATCGTTGCAATCGCTACTTCCATCTTCCTGTCCATACAATACCACAAAGCATCCCGTAACACAATCAAACTATCACTAATCTGTCTCCCAGGCACCGCACACACTTGTTCCTCCCCAACCAAACTAGTAACAACCATCCTCAACCGATTCGCTAACACTTTTGCAATCACCTTGTAATCCACATTCAACAATGTAATCGGTCTCCAATTTCTCAAATCCCTTCTATCACCTTTTTTAAATAATAACACAATCACACCTTCTTTCATTGAATCTAGCAACACATTCTTACGCAACACTTCCACACAAACTTCCATAAAATCACTTCCAACTATATCCCAAAACTTGCAATAAAACTCGACAGGCAACCCATCACATCCAGGCGTCTTCCCTTTAGCCATACTCTTCACCACACATTCTAATTCATCCTTCGTTATTTCCCTTACCAAATCCTCAGCATCTATACTATCTATTCTCTTTTCTACACCATCCAAGATCTCACTCTCTACCTTTAAATCTCTAACTTTCTCCATATATAAATCCTTATAAAAATCCACCACCACATCCACTATCCCTACCCCATTCACAACACCCCCATCCTTATCAAACACACATTCCATTAAACTCTTCCCACCAAACGCCTTCTTAAAAAAGAACCTAGTGCACTTCTCGTCTTCTTCAAAAATTTTCACCCTAGCATGAAACATAATCTTTTTTTTTTTTTTTGTAAATTCAAGTTTTATTAACCTCTGTGACACAAAGCAGGTCATGAACAGATATACCAACAATGTATACATGGAAGCCACAACCAAGATACCAAACAGCACATTGCGTAAATACACAGTCATGTACAGAAAAATACAGTGCTATGTTACAAATATATTGACACCAAGTGACCTGACCGTTGGCTATAACAAAGGAATCTATTCAGACAATGTAGCACACCTGCACAGAAGTGGTTTTGTAATATGTAAACAAGAAAAATCATAGTTAGAGGAGTAGAAGAAATAGTCCGAGAGTGGGGAAAAAAGGTGGGGAAGGAAGAAGGAATGGGAGATGACGCTCGCCTCAGGAGCACAACTAATTAGAGATGGAATAGATCCAACCTGTTGGCAAAATCTGTATGTGCAGAGAGCCAGGGCGACCAAATGGCATCAAACTTGGATAACTCATCCTTCAATTTGGCCGTTAGATGTTCCATGATTATGATATTCCAGATAGCTGTTTGTATCTCGGCATCAGTCGGCGGCGACCCCTTCCATCTCCTTGCGATTGCCAGCTTAACTGCTGCACAGATGCGGTGTATAAGCTTGTGGTTGTGGGATGAGAGCGCAGGCTGTACGGCGTCCATCACAAGCAGGGCCACCTCCGGGGTATCCTGAATCTCTAGATCCAACGCCTGGGATAGCTTGCGGAAGGTGTCCCGCCAGATAGGCCGAACCGATGCACAGCTCCACCACGCATGCAGGTAAGTGCCGGGTTGTCCACAGCCCCTGAAGCATGTTGCAAGAGCCGACTGGAATATGTGAGACAAACGTATCGGAGAGAGGTACCAGTGCGCTACTACTTTAAATAGTCTTTCCTGTACCACCGTGCACACAGTAAGTTTATGCGCGGTGGATGCCGCCCTCTCCCATGCCTCAGGTGGGAATACACAGTTGAGGGCCGTGTGCCAGCTGTGCCTGTAAGAAGGTGGATCTGCGTACTTAAGCTCCAGGAAGCGACCGTAGTATGTAGAGATTGCTTGTGTGCGGCGCTTACCCGCGAGGAAACGTTTCTCAAACACCGTAGGAACGGCCACCGGACGTCTCGACAGCAGGGAGTGGATAAAATGCCTAATCTGGAGATACCGAAACAATTCCCTTGATGGGATGTCGATCGACTCACGCAGCGTGTGGAATGGAACAACCGCATTCTGATGGATCAACTGGCTCACTCGCACAAGTCCCCTCTCCAGCCACCACTGGAAAATCTTCGGCTCGAGCCCCGCTGGAAACGCCGGGTTAAAGAACACGGGAGTCATGGGAGAGACATCGCCTGTAAGGTTCAGGGTATAGCGACAGGACTTCCAAATAGAGAGAGAAGCCAACATCGATGACGGAGGAGAAGCAGCAGATAGAACCGAGGCGTCCGTCCAGAGCAGGAGGTGTAGTTGTTGGTGCGGTGCAAACGCACGTTCGATGTCCACCCACGGGAGCGTGCCCTCCGAGAGGGACCAGGACTCCAATTGAGCAATTCTTGCTGCCAAATAATAAAGGTACAGATTCGGAGCAGCGAGGCCCCCTTTGCCTTTGGGTAAATACAACGTGTGCCTATTGATCCTGGCTCTTTTAGAATTCCAGAGAAAACGAAACAGAAATGACTGAAATGCGTCTAAATCAGGTCGGCGAATCGGGGTAGGCAAAGCTCTGAACAAATAAAGAAGTTTAGGCAAAATGTTCATCTTGAGTGCATGGATGCGCCCAAGCCATGAGATGGAGTAGTTGGACCAGCTCGTGATTTCTGAGCGAAGCGTGGACAATAGCGGAGCATAATTAGCTTGGTACATTGTTTTGTGTGATTTAGTAATATGTATACCCAGGTAAGTGAGAGACGTAGACTTCCAGGTAAACTTAAAAGCAGCGGAAAGTGAATTGACCACCGATGTTCCCAGGGTGATGTTCAGGGCCTCACATTTAGAGTCATTAATTTTATATCCCGAGATATTAGAGAAAGCCTGGAGAGTGGAATACAAGTTGGGGAGAGATATGAGAGGATCCGACACGGTAAGTAAGATATCGTCCGCGAACAGACTGAGTTTATATTGGCGTCCAAGGATCTCCACTCCCCGCACATCTGGATTAGACCGTATAGCGATCGCCAGCGGTTCCAGGCATAAGGCGAACAGAAGAGGTGAGAGCGGGCATCCCTGCCTGGTGCCGTTGAATACTTGGAAGGGCAAGGATTCATGACCCATAAGAGCAATTGTCGCCTTTGGAGACTCATATAATGCACGAACGCCCCTGAGGAAACGACCGTCGAAGCCAAACGACTGCAGGACCTCCCACATATAGTGCCAGTCTATGCGGTCGAACGCCTTTTCGGCGTCCAACGCGAGAAGCATGAGCGGTTGATCCGTAGAAATCGCAATGTCAATCAGATCTAATGTTCGCCTGATGTTGTCTGGGGCTTCCCGGTGGGGTATGAATCCCACCTGGTCCGGATGAATTAATGCCGAAATGATGGAACTCAGACGCGTCGCCAAAAGTTTCGCATAAAGTTTAGTATCTGCATTGATAAGGGATATGGGCCGATAACTCCCACAGCTGGCTGGATCCTTCCCCTCTTTATGGATAACTATAATCCTAGCTGTAAGCATTTCCTGCGGGATCGGGTGCCCATCCAAAAAGCAGTTAAAAAGGGCAAGCAATTTGGGGCTCAATATCGAAGATAATTTTTTATAGTACAAGCTCGGGAGGCCATCCGGACCAGGAGCCTTAGAGGATTTGACGGAGGAGAGTGCGCGTTTGAGGTCGTCTTCCGAAAAGGGGCTATTCAAAAAATCCATGTGATCCGTGGATAACCGTGGAAGTGACAGGGAGTTCAGGAAGTCCGAAATATGTTCATTCCCAGCTTTATTAATGGGAGCCTTGTTGCCATCATAAAGCGCCCTGTAATAAGCAGCAAATTGTTCCGCGATGTCAACGGGATTCACCCAAGCTTGTTTGTGGCTGTCTACTATTTTCGAAATGGTTTGAGATTTCCTCCTAGAGCGTAGGCGCCTCGCCAACATCGCGCTTGGCTTGTTGGCATGCTCAAAAAATTTTTGTTTCGTAAAGTTGAGGGAGGAGAGAACCGCTTTACTTAAGAGTAAATTCAACTCACCCCGTGTCCGGACAATCTCCCGAAGGGTCGAGTCACAGAGGGAATTCTTATGGAGAGTCTCGAGTTGAGCAAGCTTGTCGGTAAGCAACTTCACCTCCATACGGTGCACTCGATTTCGTCGCGCTGCAATTTTAAGAAAAGTCCCCCGGATAAAAGCCTTATGGGCCGACCAGATTAGGGCCGGATCCATGTCAGGAGTCTCGTTGAAACGAAAATATTCCTCAAGATCTCTGCAAACGACCTCCAGCACCGAGGGATCGGTCAGCAAGAATTCATCCAGCCGCCATGTGGGACGAGAGGGAGGGGTGTCCGGTAGCACTATCGAGCATTCCACCGCGCCGTGATCCGACCAAATGATGGGGTGAATTGCAGAAGACATGTCAGACGAAATCATATTTTGGCTCAAAAAAATAAAGTCAATGCGCGAATAGGAATTATGGGGGTGAGAATAAAAAGAAAAATCAAGCATTTTAGGATGAAGTAGTCTCCAGATGTCCACCAAAGCCGATGTCCGTATAAAATCTTTAAGGTGTTTCGTATTCGGCGACGCATTCGATGTTGTGTGTGGTCCTCTCCTGTCAAGGAACGGGTCCCAAATAGAGTTGAAGTCGCCGCCGACGATAACACGGTGGGAGCGAAACGGCAACAAAATATCTGATAAACGGTTGTAGAAAGAGACATCACTAGAGGAGGGAGCATATACGTTCAAGATTACTGTGGGTTGGTTGTGTAAAGTTCCTATCAATAATAGATAACGACCCCATTTGTCCGGGCGGGCCTCCGTGAGCTGGAATCCGAGAGACGTTCGCAGGAAAATACTAACTCCATTCTTTTTCTGTCTCGGGTGCGGAGCATGGAAGTGCATCCCGAAGGATCTGTGCCAGTAAGACGGTATATAGGATTTGCGCAGATGCGTTTCTTGAAGCATGACAATATCACAATGGTGACGTTGATAGTAGCGTAAAGCCATATTCCGTTTATGTGGGGTGTTGAGACCCCTAACGTTGTGGGAAATGATCTTAATCCGCGCAGACATCACGTCAGGAGGGACAGCGCTGGAAAGCAGGCGTCAATCACAGCGAATGCGGCATCATCAGTAGAAACTTGCGACATCTCCCATGAAAAGTGGTAAGGAAAGGAGGAGGACAGGGTCAAGGGAAAGAAAGACAGAAAAGAAAGAGTAGAGAACAAAAAACAGAATGCAAAAAAAAACAGAGTCATATATAACTCTTGGCTATCACTTGACAGCGGTACGCCGTCCACTCTCGAGCCGAGGTCGGGCACGGCGACCGTCAAGTAATAGAATGACCGCAAGGGTCAATAGGGGGTATCAACCGTCCACGGAACTCGACGGCCTCCCCCCAGCCCCATGATGAGGTAAAACTTCACCCTAGTAATAACCAGAGGCTTCCCACAGCGGATAAACGTATTGCCAGACTGTGATACCGGGGTTCAAACAAACAGACCTCCACACTGAAAGGTCCCCATATATATATATCGCGGCATAACTAGCAAAACAAAAACAAAATAAAGCAACATGAGGGAACACTGAACAGAGTTCAAACGAAAACTTATCTGTCCGGTGAGGCAGACATCGGCAACCGCAAGGTGAGTCTCGTAAAGCGTCCGGTCCTGAGTCGCCACCTAAGTATACGAGCGTGGGCCTGATAGCAACCCGGTGTAGGCGGCGCCGGTGCCCTCAGGGCACGATGTCTCCAGCCGCAGTGGCAGTGTTGGACGAGTCGCGTGTGGAGTGAGGTGCAGGGGTCACGGACCAGGTGTCTGTGGCTGCAGGGGATGCTTCCTGACGGCGTCTCTTGCGGCCCAGGAGTAAAGGCGGCAAATCCAGTTCTCGCAGTAGCGTGTCAGCGTCCTCCATGGTTTTAATGGCGATGCTCCTACCGTCGTTAGTGGCCTGTAGGGCAAAGGGGAACCGCCATCTATAGGAAATAGCACAGGCTCTGAGGTGATCGGTAAGCGGTTTAAAGTCTCTGCGGCGCTGTAGGGTCTTGGGAGAGAGGTCCGAGAAAAACTGGATTTCCACATTGCCAATGGTAGGTGGTTTCGACCTGGCCTCCTTCATTAACGCATCCTTGATGGGAAAGTCCCGAAACTTAACAATGATATCCCTCGGTCTTTCTCGGCTAGAGGGCTTGGAGCGCAGGGCCCGATGAGCGCGTTCTACCACAATCTGTTCCGGAGGGGTGTCGGGAAGAAGTTGCCGAAACAGGTCTGCCAGCACCTCCGCGACGACCAGGTAAGCCTCCGGCACCCCGCGGATGCGAATATTATCACGTCTGGACCTGTTCTCAAGGTCCTCCTGATCATCATGTAGTGATTGCAGTGTTTGTCGCAATGTGGCGATGTCAGACTGCAACGTGCGCTGTACCTGTTGCATCGAAGACTGTGTATTTTCAAGTGTGTCTGTTCGGTGTCCGATCTCCGCGATGTCCCGTCGCAGGTCCTGCAGCTCTCCTCGAAGTTGGGCAATGATATCCTGCTTAACCGAGAGAACTAAGTTCTTAAGGTCCGCAATATCTTGCTTGGAGCAGGCTGCCTCAGCGGCCATGTCGTCTAGTAGGCCCAGTGGCGCAGATGATGGTAGCGCGGGAAGCACCGCAGGAGAGGGCTTCCTCTGAAAAATGTCTGGTACCGAAGTCTTCTTTGAAGATTTCCGAGTGCCCCCGGGCATACTGCAGCGGTGGGACGAATTTTGGAGAAGGTGAGAGTGGGTGAAGACGCTTAAACAGCAGCTTATTGAGGGCTGGGAGGGAGAGCAGAGGAACTACACGACCATCTTGTCCCGCGGCCAGCCACGCCCCCTTGAAACATAATCTTTTTACCTTTCGTCTCAACATATTGATTAACCTGTTGTCTTGCTTCTCTCAACTCATTCGTAACATCCATACCAAGTACCCTCAACTTCCGTAAATACTCCAATCGTGTCTGCCACATAACCAACTCCCTCCTTTCCTTCTTTGCCCTAGCTCGCCCCATATTCACAAAAAATAACCTCACTTGCACTTTAACATATTCCCACCATCGACCCACCGACATAAACCACCTTTTCCTCCTACGCAAACCTAAATAAAACCTTTCAAAACTTTTAACCACCCACTCATCATCCATCAATCCCACATTCAACTTCCACTGTCTCCGCCCCATCATAATTTCTTCTGCAAATTCCACCTTACATAACAAACAAGCATGATCCGTAAAAGGCAATCTTACCCCACTCAATTCTACCCCATTCATACATTTTGAAAAGAAAATAAAATCGATCCTTGAGCACACCCTCCCATCCTCACTGAAAAAGGAAAAAAACCTTTCAGACGACTTACACAATCTAACCGAATCAATTAAACAAAAATCCTCCACCATTTGTCCCAATTCCCTACTAGATCCATCTAACTGTGCTCCCTTCCTACCCCCCACCCTATCCTCCGTCTTGAGTACGCAATTGAAATCACCTACCAAAAAGACCATCTCCCTCCCTGGCAACCATAACTTGACATGTTGGAATAAGGTCACCCTCTCCTTCCTCTCCACTGGTGCATAAACATTAATTAACTTAAAACCTACACCCCCATACCTGAAGAAAACCACCACCACCCTTCCCTTTTCCACCTCCACCACCCTGACTACTTGAAAGTCAAAACTTCGGAATAGTACTGCCACCCCACAATTCCGTCTAACCCCGAATGAAAAGACCGAAGGACCCAAGGTCCAAGGCTGGCTCTGCAATGGTTCCGATAGATTACACTCTTGCAGACAAAAGATATCCGCCTTTTGAACCTCCAACGCCTTGAAAACTACCACACGCCTTGCAGCTCCCTGAATGCTTCTAACATTGAGGGATGCAATACAAAGAGACCTCATATTTAATACTCATCAGCACTCTTCATACTACACCCCTCATGTCCCAGATCGGAACTTTTTAGTCAACGTCTCCTCCACCACCTCTGAAAAACTCTTCGCGGAGTCTGCCACTCTACGACTAAAGCCACCTTCAGGCTCCTCAGAACAAACAGAAAGTGGAGAACAACTTCCGTCGCCTTCCGAAAATACATCCATCCGGGGGGAATCAGGTGAAGACACACTTTCGCACTCCCGAACTCTTTTTTCGGTACTGCAGCCCTCTCCTGCATCCATCATCGCGGCCTCTACAAACCTACCTCCCGCCTGCCCGGGTTCCTGCTCTATCCGGCCAATATCTGGCAACTCCGCGGCACCAAGTGGAGGATCCTGGATTACCTCCAACAGTGTCACTTCCTGTTGGGGCGTGGTATCCATCCCAGGATCCACAACGGCACTTTGTACCACACTCATAGCCACCTTAACAACCGCTTCCTCCGACACCACAGCAACCACAGGCTGATCTTCCGGCGGCGGTTTGACAGCCGCTCCGGACGCAAGAGAAAATTGCTCCACCAATTTATCCACGTGCGCCGACCGCTCCGCCTCTATCCTCCTCTCTTCCTCCTCCTGCCTTTCAGCAGCCTTCTTGCGCTGCTCTCTAAGCACGGGGCATGACCATGCCCCATGTCCCACATCACCACAAATATCACATTTTCTGGGATTAGGACATTCAAAGGCTATATGCCCCTTCTGCTTGCAGTTGCGGCAGAACTTCTGATCTTCGACGCAGTGCTCCCCAGTGTGCCCAAACTTAAAACACTTGCGACAAAATTCAGGACAATTGGGGTAAAAAAGGTACCCCTGATTCCCCCCGATAGAAAAGTTCTGCGGAGGATGTATCATCCCTCCGTATCCCTTTTCATCTGGCTTTAGAGTTACCCAAAACCTCCTCCTACCGTTATACACTCCGAAAGGGTTCCTCACATATTCAGGTTCTCCTACCTTCGACGCATAACGGCTGAGAAAAGCCCCGATAGCATCATCCGGAACAAAAGGGTTGTACATATGTACAGTTATACACACCTTCCGAACTGCCATCGAAGGACGAAATACAATACCACGAAGTAATGGGTGCTCCGCTTGGGTCAGACTCCGCTCCATCAGATGTCGCGCTCCCCAGATAGACTTGAAAGTGACGTCAAAAAAACCGCGGTATCCAAAATCCTGAAGGCAAAAGATCTCCCCACGAGGCATCTGTAGAAGACCTTCCACGATTTGCATCTGCACCTCCTCCAGCGAAATCCTCCTCCGACGTTCTTCATCCTCGATGCAGATCCGTACCGTATTGGGAAAGTTCGGTACCGCCATCTCCACGATCGCAACTCGTTCCTAATGTCAGCTCTGTCGGGGCCCCCAATAGCAGCACCCGGCTTAAGACCCCATTTAAGGGGCCGATGCCGGGAGGCCGAGGGCCGAACTCCGCTAACACTAGGACCTCCTGACCAGACCGCCTGTACAAAGTACCCTTGGTCTTAGCCAAAAGGCCGAGAAGCGATATTATTAAACAGACACACCAGTCTCACAAGAGACCGTCAAAAATTGCCAGTGCTGACTATTTTTCAAGTCATCACGGCGGGGTATTGGGAAAAGTTTTCAATTAGCAATAATCACGCCTCGGTTAAAACCTCATGGGCTACGATACTGCCACTGCGCAAAGCTGGGGACTAGGCAGCTATGGTATATAAAGGACGTCCACCAAGATCTCGTTAACGTTTTGGCTAGGTATGGGCGGTCATTAGGCCAGGGCAGAGCATTGTGGGAGCGGTCATGCAAATTTCACTGGCGAGTGACCAATGGTTTCTCCGGAAAAGGCCTGGAAGCTCAGATCTTTCAGGCAAAATGCAAACGAGGGCCCACCTTCACGTTCCGAGACAAAATGCACTTGTTTACCTCATGGGGCTCAAAGGCTTTCCCTACTGTCAAGGGTTTGAAGAATCAAGATCTCTTTGATGAGATTACTAGAGCTGACCCCATATGCCTGTTAAGACGATAAGAATCACACTCTTGGGTTAGGATATAACACGGAGATATGAGAGATGGGTTTGGACTAGAACAACTTGATGTGCTGCAACAGGTAGGTCCGCAGTATGGAACGAGTTGTGGGTGCCGTGATTTAAGCCGTATCTTCTATTATTAAACAGACACACCAGTCTCACAAGAGACCGTCAAAAATTGCCAGTGCTGACTATTTTTCAAATCATCACGGCGGGGTATTGGGAAAAGTTTTCAATTAGCAATAATCACGCCTCGGTTAAAACCTCATGGGCTACGATACTGCCACTGCGCAAAGCTAAGGACTAGGCAGCTTTGGTATATAAAGGACGTCCACCAAGATCTCGTTAACGTTTTGGCTAGGTATGGGCGGTCATTAGGCCAGGGCAGAGCATTGTGGGAGCGGTCATGCAAATTTCACTGGCGAGTGACCAATGGTTTCTCCGGAAAAGGCCTGGAAGCTCAGATCTTTCAGGCAAAATGCAAACGAGGGCCCACCTTCACGTTCCGAGACAAAATGCACTTGTTTACCTCATGGGGCTCAAAGGCTTTCCCTACTGTCAAGGGTTTGAAGAATCAAGATCTCTTTGATGAGATTACTAGAGCTGACCCCATATGCCTGTTAAGACGATAAGAGTCACACTCTTGGGTTAGGATATAACACGGAGATATGAGAGATGGGTTTGGACTAGGACAACTTGATGTGCTGCAACAGGTAGGTCCGCAGTATGGAACGAATTGTGGGTGCCGTGCTTTAAGCCGTATCTTCTATTATTAAACAGACACACCAGTCTCACAAGAGACCGTCAAAAATTGCCAGTGCTGACTATTTTTCAAGTCATCACGGCGGGGTATTGGGAAAAGTTTTCAATTAGCAATAATCACGCCTCGGTTAAAACCTCATGGGCTACGATACTGCCGCTGCGCAAACCTGGGGACTAGGCAGCTTTGGTATATAAAGGACGTCCACCAAGATCTCGTTAACGTTTTGGCTAGGTATGGGCGGTCATTAGGCCAGGGCAGAGCATTGTGGGAGCGGTCATGCAAATTTCACTGGCGAGTGACCAATGGTTTCTCCGGAAAAGGCCTGGAAGCTCAGATCTTTCAGGCAAAATGCAAACGAGGGCCCACCTTCACGTTCCGAGACAAAATGCACTTGTTTACCTCATGGGGCTCAAAGGCTTTCCCTACTGTCAAGGGTTTGAAGAATCAAGATCTCTTTGATGAGATTACTAGAGCTGACCCCATATGCCTGTTAAGACGATAAGAGTCACACTCTTGGGTTAGGATATAACACGGAGATATGAAAGATGGGTTTGGACTAGGACAACTTGATGTGCTGCAACAGGTAGGTCCGCAGTAAGGAATGAGTTGCGGGTGCCGTGCTTTAAGCCGTATCTTCTATTATTAAACAGACACACCAGTCTCACAAGAGACCGTCAAAAATTGCCAGTGCTGACTATTTTTCAAGTCATCACGGCGGGGTATTGGGAAAAGTTTTCAATTAGCAATAATCACGCCTCGGTTAAAACCTCATGGGCTACAATACTGCCACTGCGCAAAGCTGGAGACTAGGCAGCTTAGGTATGTAAAGGACGTCCACCAAGATCTCGTTAACGTTTTGGCTAGGTACGGGCGGTTATTAGGCCAGGGCAGAGCATTGTGGGAGCGGTCATGCAAATTTCACTGGCGAGTGACCAATGGTTTCTCCGGGAAAGGCCTGGAAGCTCAGATCTTTCAGGCAAAATGCAAACGAGGGCCCACCTTCACGTTCCGAGACAAAATGCACTTGTTTACCTCATGGGGCCCAAAGGCTTTCCCTACTGTCAAGGGTTTGAAGAATCAAGATCTCTTTGATGAGATTACTAGAGCTGACCCCATATGCCTGTTAAGACGATAAGAGTCACACTCTTGGGTTAGGATATAACACGGAGATATGAAAGACGGGTTTGGACTAGGACAACTTGATGTGCTGCGACAGGTAGGTCCGCAGTATGGAACGAGTTGTGGGTGCCATGCTTTAAGCCGTATCTTCTATTATTAAACAGACACACCAGTCTCACAAGAGACCGTCAAAAACTGCCAGTGCTGACTATTTTTCAAGCCATCACGGCGGGGTATTGGGAAAAGTTTTCAATTAGCAATAATCACGCCTCGGTTAAAACCTCATGGGCTACGATACTGCCACTGCGCAAAGCTGGGGACTAGGCAGCTTTGGTATATAAAGGACGTCCACCAAGATCTCGTTAACGTTTTGGCTAGGTATGGGCGGTCATTAGGCCAGGGCAGAGCATTGTGGGAGCGGTCATGCAAATTTCACTGGCGAGTGACCAATGGTTTCTCCGGAAAAGGCCTGGAAGCTCAGATCTTTCAGGCAAAATGCAAACGAGGGCCCACCTTCACTTTCCGAGACAAAATGCACTTGTTTATCTCATGGGGCTCAAAGGCTTTCCCTACTGTCAAGGGTTTGAAGAATCAAGATCTCTTTGATGAGATTACTAGAGCTGACCCCATATGCCTGTTAAGACGATAAGAGTCACACTCTTGGGTTAGGATATAACACGGAGATATGAAAGATGGGTTTGGACTAGGACAACTTGATGTGCTTCAACAGGTAGGTCCGCAGTAAGGAATGAGTTGTGGGTGCCGTGCTTTAATCCGTATCTTCTATTATTAAACAGACACACCAGTCTCACAAGAGACCGTCAAAAATTGCCAGTGCTGACTATTTTTCAAGTCATCACGGCGGGGTATTGGGAAAAGTTTTCAATTAGCAATAATCACGCCTCGGTTAAAACCTCATGGGCTACGATATTGCCACTGCGCAAAGCTGGGGACTAGGCAGCTATGGTATATAAAGGACGTCCACCAAGATCTCGTTAACGTTTTGGCTAGGTATGGGCGGTCATTAGGCCAGGGCAGAGCATTGTGTGAGCGGTCATGCAAATTTCACTGGCGAGTGACCAATGGTTTCTCCGGAAAAGGCCTGGAAGCTCAGATCTTTCAGGCAAAATGCAAACGAGGGCCCACCTTCACGTTCCGAGACAAAATGCACTTGTTTACCTCATGGGGCTCAAAGGCTTTCCCTACTGTCAAGGGTTTGAAGAATCAAGATCTCTTTGATGAGATTACTCGAGCTGACCCCATATGCCTGTTAAGACGATAAGAGTCACACTCTTGGGTTAGGATATAACACGGAGATATGAGAGATGGGTTTGGACTAGGACAACTTGATGTGCTGCAACAGGTAGGTCCGCAGTATGGAACGGGTTGTGGGTGCCGTGATTTAAGCCGTATCTTCTATTATTAAACAGACACACCAGTCTCACAAGAGACCGTCAAAAATTGCCAGTGCTGACTATTTTTCAAGTCATCACGGGGGGGAATTGGGAAAAGTTTTCAATCAGCAATAATCACGCCTCGGTTAAAACCTCATGGGCTACGATACTGCCACTGCGCAAAGCTGAGGACTAGGCAGCGTTGGTATATAAAGGATGTCCACCAAGATCTCGTTAACGTTTTGGCTAGGTATGGGCGGTCATTAGGCCAGGGCAGAGCATTGTGGGAGCGGTCATGCAAATTTCACTGGCGAGTGACCAATGGTTTCTCCGGAAAAGGCCTGGAAGCTCTGATCTTTCAGGCAAAATGCAAACGAGGGCCCACCTTCACGTTCCGAGACAAAATGCACTTGTTTACCTCATGGGGCTCAAAGGCTTTCCCTACTGTCAAGGGTTTGAAGAATCAAGATCTCTTTGATGAGATTACTAGAGCTGACCCCATATGCCTGTTAAGACGATAAGAGTCACACTCTTGGGTTAGGATATAACACGGAGATATGAAAGATGGGTTTGGACTAGGACAACTTGATGTGCTGCAACAGGTAGGTCCGCAGTAAGGAATGAGTTGCGGGTGCCGTGCTTTAAGCCGTATCTTCTATTATTAAACAGACACACCAGTCTCACAAGAGACCGTCAAAAATTGCCAGTGCTGACTATTTTTCAAGTCATCACGGCGGGGTATTGGGAAAAGTTTTCAATTAGCAATAATCACGCCTCGGTTAAAACCTCATGGGCTACGATACTGCCACTGCGCAAAGCTGGGGACCAGGCAGCTTAGGTATATAAAGGACGTCCACCAAGATCTCGTTAACGTTTTGGCTAGGTATGGGCGGTCATTAGGCCAGGGCAGAGCATTGTGGGAGCGGTCATGCAAATTTCACTGGCGAGTGACCAATGGTTTCTCCGGAAAAGGCCTGGAAGCTCAGATCTTTCAGGCAAAATGCAAACGAGGGCCCACCTTCACGTTCCGAGACAAAATGCACTTGTTTACCTCATGGGGCTCAAAGGCTTTCCCTACTGTCAAGGGTTTGAAGAATCAAGATCTCTTTGATGAGATTACTAGAGCTGACCCCATATGCCTGTTAAGACGATAAGAGTCACACTCTTGGGTTAGGATATAACACGGAGATATGAATGATGGGTTTGGACTAGGACAACTTGATGTGCTGCAACAGGTAG
This sequence comes from Spea bombifrons, assembly GCF_027358695.1. Taxonomy (NCBI): domain Eukaryota; kingdom Metazoa; phylum Chordata; class Amphibia; order Anura; family Pelobatidae; genus Spea; species Spea bombifrons. The sequence goes on along the minus strand of NC_071091.1, from coordinate 107,611,552 downwards.
GTCCGCAGTATGGAATGAGTTGCGGGTGACGTGCTTTAAGCCGTATCTTCTATTATTAAACAGACACACCAGTCTCACAAGAGACCGTCAAAAATTGCCAGTGCTGACTATTTTTCAAGTCATCACGGCGGGGTATTGGGAAAAGTTTTCAATTAGCAATAATCACACCTCGGTTAAAACCTCATGGGCTACGATACTGCCACTGCGCAAAGCTGGGGACTAGGCAGCTTTGGTATATAAAGGACGTCCACCAAGATCTCGTTAACGTTTTGGCTAGGTATGGGCGGTCATTAGGCCAGGGCAGCGCATTGTGGGAGCGGTCATGCAAATTTCACTGGCGAGTGACCAATGGTTTCTCCGGAAAAGGCCTGGAAGCTCAGATCTTTCAGGCAAAACGCAAACGAGGGCCCACCTTCACGTTCCGAGACAAAATGCACTTGTTTACCTCATGGGGCTCAAAGGCTTTCCCTACTGTCAAGGGTTTGAAGAATCAAGATCTCTTTGATGAGATTACTAGAGCTGACCCCATATGCCTGTTAAGACGATAAGAGTCACACTCTTGGGTTAGGATATAACACGGAGATATGAGAGATGGGTTTGGACTAGGACAACTTGATGTGCTGCGACAGGTAGGTCCGCAGTATGGAATGAGTTGTGGGTGCCGTGCTTTAAGCCGTATCTTCTATTATTAAACAGACACACCAGTCTCACAAGAGACCGTCAAAAATTGCCGGTGCTGACTATTTTTCAAGTCATCACGGCGGGGTATTGGGAAAAGTTTTCAATTAGCAATAATCACGCCTCGGTTAAAACCTCATGGGCTACGACACTGCCACTGCGCAAAGCTGGGGACTAGGCAGCTTTGGTATATAAAGGACGTCCACCAAGATCTCGTTAACGTTTTGGCTAGGTATGGGCGGTCATTAGGCCAGGGCAGAGCATTGTGGGAGCGGTCATGCAAATTTCACTGGCGAGTGACCAATGGTTTCTCCGGAAAAGGCCTGGAAGCTCAGATCTTTCAGGCAAAACGCAAACGAGGGCCCACCTTCACGTTCCGAGACAAAATGCACTTGTTTACCTCATGGGGCTCAAAGGCTTTCCCTACTGTCAAGGTTTTGAAGAATCAAGATCTCTTTGATGAGATTACTAGAGCTGACCCCATATGCCTGTTAAGACGATAAGAGTCACACTCTTGGGTTAGGATATAACACGGAGATATGAGAGATGGGTTTGGACTAAGACAACTTGATGTGCTGCAACAGGTAGGTCCGCAGTATGGAATGAGTTGTGGGTGCCGTGCTTTAAGCAGTGTCTTCTGTTATTAAACAGACACATCAGTCTCACAAGAGACCGTAAAAATTGCCAATGCTGACTATTTTTCAAGACATCACGGCGGGGTATTGGAAAAAGTTTTCAATTAGCAATAATCACGCCTCGGTTAAAACCTCATGGGCAACGATACTGCCACTGCGCAAAGCTGGGGACTAGGCAGCTTTGGTATATAAAGGATGTCCACCAAGATCTCGTTAACGTTTTGGCTAGGTATGGGCGGTCATTAGGCCAGGGCAGCGCATTGTGGGAGCGGTCATGCAAATTTCACTGGCGAGTGACCAATGGTTTCTCCGGAAAAGGCCTGGAAGCTCAGATCTTTCAGGCAAAATGCAAACGAGGGCCCACCTTCACGTTCCGAGACAAAATGCACTTGTTTACCTCATGGGGCTCAAAGGCTTTCCCTACTGTCAAGGGTTTGAAGAATCAAGATCTCTTTGATGAGATTACTAGAGCTGACCCCATATGCCTGTTAAGACGATAAGAGTCACACTCTTGGGTTAGGATATAACACGGAGATATGAAAGATGGGTTTGGACTAGGACAACTTGATGTGCTGCAACAGATAGGTCCGCAGTAAGGAATGAGTTGCGGGTGCCGTGCTTTAAGCCGTATCTTCTATTATTAAACAGACACACCAGTCTCACAAGAGACCGTCAAAAATTGCCAGTGCTGACTATTTTTCAAGTCATCACGGCGGGGTATTGGGAAAAGTTTTCAATTAGCAATAATCACGCCTCGGTTAAAACCTCATGGGCTACGATACTGCCACTGCGCAAAGCTGGAGACTAGGCAGCTTAGGTATGTAAAGGACGTCCACCAAGATCTCGTTAACGTTTTGGCTAGGTACGGGCGGTTATTAGGCCAGGGCAGAGCATTGTGGGAGCGGTCATGCAAATTTCACTGGCGAGTGACCAATGGTTTCTCCGGGAAAGGCCTGAAAGCTCAGATCTTTCAGGCAAAATGCAAACGAGGGCCCACCTTCACGTTCCGAGACAAAATGCACTTGTTTACCTCATGGGGCTCAAAGGCTTTCCCTACTGTCAAGGGTTTGAAGAATCAAGATCTCTTTGATGAGATTACTAGAGCTGACCCCATATGCCTGTTAAGACGATAAGAGTCACACTCTTGGGTTAGGATATAACACGGAGATATGAAAGACGGGTTTGGACTAGGACAACTTGATGTCCTTCAACAGGTAGGTCCGCAGTAAGGAATGAGTTGTGGGTGCCGTGCTTTAAGCCGTATCTTCTATTATTAAACAGACACACCAGTCTCACAAGAGACCGTCAAAAATTGCCAGTGCTGACTATTTTTCAAGTCATCACGGCGGGGTATTGGGAAAAGTTTTCAATTAGCAATAATCACGCCTCGGTTAAAACCTCATGGGCTACGATACTGCCACTGCGCAAAGCTGGGGACTAGGCAGCTATGGTATATAAAGGACGTCCACCAAGATCTCGTTAACGTTTTGGCTAGGTATGGGCGGTCATTAGGCCAGGGCAGAGCATTGTGGGAGCGGTCATGCAAATTTCACTGGCGAGTGACCAATGGTTTCTCCGGAAAAGGCCTGGAAGCTCAGATCTTTCAGGCAAAATGCAAACGAGGGCCCACCTTCACGTTCCGAGACAAAATGCACTTGTTTACCTCATGGGGCTCAAAGGCTTTCCCTACTGTCAAGGGTTTGAAGAATCAAGATCTCTTTGATGAGATTACTAGAGCTGACCCCATATGCCTGTTAAGACGATAAGAATCACACTCTTGGGTTAGGATATAACACGGAGATATGAGAGATGGGTTTGGACTAGAACAACTTGATGTGCTGCAACAGGTAGGTCCGCAGTATGGAACGAGTTGTGGGTGCCGTGATTTAAGCCGTATCTTCTATTATTAAACAGACACACCAGTCTCACAAGAGACCGTCAAAAATTGCCAGTGCTGACTATTTTTCAAATCATCACGGCGGGGTATTGGGAAAAGTTTTCAATTAGCAATAATCACGCCTCGGTTAAAACCTCATGGGCTACGATACTGCCACTGCGCAAAGCTAAGGACTAGGCAGCTTTGGTATATAAAGGACGTCCACCAAGATCTCGTTAACGTTTTGGCTAGGTATGGGCGGTCATTAGGCCAGGGCAGAGCATTGTGGGAGCGGTCATGCAAATTTCACTGGCGAGTGACCAATGGTTTCTCCGGAAAAGGCCTGGAAGCTCAGATCTTTCAGGCAAAATGCAAACGAGGGCCCACCTTCACGTTCCGAGACAAAATGCACTTGTTTACCTCATGGGGCTCAAAGGCTTTCCCTACTGTCAAGGGTTTGAAGAATCAAGATCTCTTTGATGAGATTACTAGAGCTGACCCCATATGCCTGTTAAGACGATAAGAGTCACACTCTTGGGTTAGGATATAACACGGAGATATGAGAGATGGGTTTGGACTAGGACAACTTGATGTGCTGCAACAGGTAGGTCCGCAGTATGGAACGAATTGTGGGTGCCGTGCTTTAAGCCGTATCTTCTATTATTAAACAGACACACCAGTCTCACAAGAGACCGTCAAAAATTGCCAGTGCTGACTATTTTTCAAGTCATCACGGCGGGGTATTGGGAAAAGTTTTCAATTAGCAATAATCACGCCTCGGTTAAAACCTCATGGGCTACGATACTGCCGCTGCGCAAACCTGGGGACTAGGCAGCTTTGGTATATAAAGGACGTCCACCAAGATCTCGTTAACGTTTTGGCTAGGTATGGGCGGTCATTAGGCCAGGGCAGAGCATTGTGGGAGCGGTCATGCAAATTTCACTGGCGAGTGACCAATGGTTTCTCCGGAAAAGGCCTGGAAGCTCAGATCTTTCAGGCAAAATGCAAACGAGGGCCCACCTTCACGTTCCGAGACAAAATGCACTTGTTTACCTCATGGGGCTCAAAGGCTTTCCCTACTGTCAAGGGTTTGAAGAATCAAGATCTCTTTGATGAGATTACTAGAGCTGACCCCATATGCCTGTTAAGACGATAAGAGTCACACTCTTGGGTTAGGATATAACACGGAGATATGAAAGATGGGTTTGGACTAGGACAACTTGATGTGCTGCAACAGGTAGGTCCGCAGTAAGGAATGAGTTGCGGGTGCCGTGCTTTAAGCCGTATCTTCTATTATTAAACAGACACACCAGTCTCACAAGAGACCGTCAAAAATTGCCAGTGCTGACTATTTTTCAAGTCATCACGGCGGGGTATTGGGAAAAGTTTTCAATTAGCAATAATCACGCCTCGGTTAAAACCTCATGGGCTACGATACTGCCACTGCGCAAAGCTGGAGACTAGGCAGCTTAGGTATGTAAAGGACGTCCACCAAGATCTCGTTAACGTTTTGGCTAGGTACGGGCGGTTATTAGGCCAGGGCAGAGCATTGTGGGAGCGTGTCATGCAAATTTCACTGGCGAGTGACCAATGGTTTCTCCGGGAAAGGCCTGGAAGCTCAGATCTTTCAGGCAAAATGCAAACGAGGGCCCACCTTCACGTTCCGAGACAAAATGCACTTGTTTACCTCATGGGGCCCAAAGGCTTTCCCTACTGTCAAGGGTTTGAAGAATCAAGATCTCTTTGATGAGATTACTAGAGCTGACCCCATATGCCTGTTAAGACGATAAGAGTCACACTCTTGGGTTAGGATATAACACGGAGATATGAAAGACGGGTTTGGACTAGGACAACTTGATGTGCTGCGACAGGTAGGTCCGCAGTATGGAACGAGTTGTGGGTGCCATGCTTTAAGCCGTATCTTCTATTATTAAACAGACACACCAGTCTCACAAGAGACCGTCAAAAACTGCCAGTGCTGACTATTTTTCAAGCCATCACGGCGGGGTATTGGGAAAAGTTTTCAATTAGCAATAATCACGCCTCGGTTAAAACCTCATGGGCTACGATACTGCCACTGCGCAAAGCTGGGGACTAGGCAGCTTTGGTATATAAAGGACGTCCACCAAGATCTCGTTAACGTTTTGGCTAGGTATGGGCGGTCATTAGGCCAGGGCAGAGCATTGTGGGAGCGGTCATGCAAATTTCACTGGCGAGTGACCAATGGTTTCTCCGGAAAAGGCCTGGAAGCTCAGATCTTTCAGGCAAAATGCAAACGAGGGCCCACCTTCACTTTCCGAGACAAAATGCACTTGTTTATCTCATGGGGCTCAAAGGCTTTCCCTACTGTCAAGGGTTTGAAGAATCAAGATCTCTTTGATGAGATTACTAGAGCTGACCCCATATGCCTGTTAAGACGATAAGAGTCACACTCTTGGGTTAGGATATAACACGGAGATATGAAAGATGGGTTTGGACTAGGACAACTTGATGTGCTTCAACAGGTAGGTCCGCAGTAAGGAATGAGTTGTGGGTGCCGTGCTTTAAGCCGTATCTTCTATTATTAAACAGACACACCAGTCTCACAAGAGACCGTCAAAAATTGCCAGTGCTGACTATTTTTCAAGTCATCACGGCGGGGTATTGGGAAAAGTTTTCAATTAGCAATAATCACGCCTCGGTTAAAACCTCATGGGCTACGATATTGCCACTGCGCAAAGCTGGGGACTAGGCAGCTATGGTATATAAAGGACGTCCACCAAGATCTCGTTAACGTTTTGGCTAGGTATGGGCGGTCATTAGGCCAGGGCAGAGCATTGTGTGAGCGGTCATGCAAATTTCACTGGCGAGTGACCAATGGTTTCTCCGGAAAAGGCCTGGAAGCTCAGATCTTTCAGGCAAAATGCAAACGAGGGCCCACCTTCACGTTCCGAGACAAAATGCACTTGTTTACCTCATGGGGCTCAAAGGCTTTCCCTACTGTCAAGGGTTTGAAGAATCAAGATCTCTTTGATGAGATTACTCGAGCTGACCCCATATGCCTGTTAAGACGATAAGAGTCACACTCTTGGGTTAGGATATAACACGGAGATATGAGAGATGGGTTTGGACTAGGACAACTTGATGTGCTGCAACAGGTAGGTCCGCAGTATGGAACGGGTTGTGGGTGCCGTGATTTAAGCCGTATCTTCTATTATTAAACAGACACACCAGTCTCACAAGAGACCGTCAAAAATTGCCAGTACTGACTATTTTTCAAGTCATCACGGGGGGGGAATTGGGAAAAGTTTTCAATCAGCAATAATCACGCCTCGGTTAAAACCTCATGGGCTACGATACTGCCACTGCGCAAAGCTGAGGACTAGGCAGCGTTGGTATATAAAGGATGTCCACCAAGATCTCGTTAACGTTTTGGCTAGGTATGGGCGGTCATTAGGCCAGGGCAGAGCATTGTGGGAGCGGTCATGCAAATTTCACTGGCGAGTGACCAATGGTTTCTCCGGAAAAGGCCTGGAAGCTCTGATCTTTCAGGCAAAATGCAAACGAGGGCCCACCTTCACGTTCCGAGACAAAATGCACTTGTTTACCTCATGGGGCTCAAAGGCTTTCCCTACTGTCAAGGGTTTGAAGAATCAAGATCTCTTTGATGAGATTACTAGAGCTGACCCCATATGCCTGTTAAGACGATAAGAGTCACACTCTTGGGTTAGGATATAACACGGAGATATGAAAGATGGGTTTGGACTAGGACAACTTGATGTGCTGCAACAGGTAGGTCCGCAGTAAGGAATGAGTTGCGGGTGCCGTGCTTTAAGCCGTATCTTCTATTATTAAACAGACACACCAGTCTCACAAGAGACCGTCAAAAATTGCCAGTGCTGACTATTTTTCAAGTCATCACGGCGGGGTATTGGGAAAAGTTTTCAATTAGCAATAATCACGCCTCGGTTAAAACCTCATGGGCTACGATACTGCCACTGCGCAAAGCTGGGGACCAGGCAGCTTAGGTATATAAAGGACGTCCACCAAGATCTCGTTAACGTTTTGGCTAGGTATGGGCGGTCATTAGGCCAGGGCAGAGCATTGTGGGAGCGGTCATGCAAATTTCACTGGCGAGTGACCAATGGTTTCTCCGGAAAAGGCCTGGAAGCTCAGATCTTTCAGGCAAAATGCAAACGAGGGCCCACCTTCACGTTCCGAGACAAAATGCACTTGTTTACCTCATGGGGCTCAAAGGCTTTCCCTACTGTCAAGGGTTTGAAGAATCAAGATCTCTTTGATGAGATTACTAGAGCTGACCCCATATGCCTGTTAAGACGATAAGAGTCACACTCTTGGGTTAGGATATAACACGGAGATATGAATGATGGGTTTGGACTAGGACAACTTGATGTGCTGCAACAGGTAGGTCCGCAGTATGGAATGAGTTGCGGGTGACGTGCTTTAAGCCGTATCTTCTATTATTAAACAGACACACCAGTCTCACAAGAGACCGTCAAAAATTGCCAGTGCTGACTATTTTTCAAGTCATCACGGCGGGGTATTGGGAAAAGTTTTCAATTAGCAATAATCACACCTCGGTTAAAACCTCATGGGCTACGATACTGCCACTGCGCAAAGCTGGGGACTAGGCAGCTTTGGTATATAAAGGACGTCCACCAAGATCTCGTTAACGTTTTGGCTAGGTATGGGCGGTCATTAGGCCAGGGCAGCGCATTGTGGGAGCGGTCATGCAAATTTCACTGGCGAGTGACCAATGGTTTCTCCGGAAAAGGCCTGGAAGCTCAGATCTTTCAGGCAAAACGCAAACGAGGGCCCACCTTCACGTTCCGAGACAAAATGCACTTGTTTACCTCATGGGGCTCAAAGGCTTTCCCTACTGTCAAGGGTTTGAAGAATCAAGATCTCTTTGATGAGATTACTAGAGCTGACCCCATATGCCTGTTAAGACGATAAGAGTCACACTCTTGGGTTAGGATGTAACACGGAGATATGAGAGATGGGTTTGGACTAGGACAACTTGATGTGCTGCGACAGGTAGGTCCGCAGTATGGAATGAGTTGTGGGTGCCGTGCTTTAAGCCGTATCTTCTATTATTAAACAGACACACCAGTCTCACAAGAGACCGTCAAAAATTGCCGGTGCTGACTATTTTTCAAGTCATCACGGCGGGGTATTGGGAAAAGTTTTCAATTAGCAATAATCACGCCTCGGTTAAAACCTCATGGGCTACGACACTGCCACTGCGCAAAGCTGGGGACTAGGCAGCTTTGGTATATAAAGGACGTCCACCAAGATCTCGTTAACGTTTTGGCTAGGTATGGGCGGTCATTAGGCCAGGGCAGAGCATTGTGGGAGCGGTCATGCAAATTTCACTGGCGAGTGACCAATGGTTTCTCCGGAAAAGGCCTGGAAGCTCAGATCTTTCAGGCAAAACGCAAACGAGGGCCCACCTTCACGTTCCGAGACAAAATGCACTTGTTTACCTCATGGGGCTCAAAGGCTTTCCCTACTGTCAAGGTTTTGAAGAATCAAGATCTCTTTGATGAGATTACTAGAGCTGACCCCATATGCCTGTTAAGACGATAAGAGTCACACTCTTGGGTTAGGATATAACACGGAGATATGAGAGATGGGTTTGGACTAAGACAACTTGATGTGCTGCAACAGGTAGGTCCGCAGTATGGAATGAGTTGTGGGTGCCGTGCTTTAAGCAGTGTCTTCTGTTATTAAACAGACACATCAGTCTCACAAGAGACCGTAAAAATTGCCAATGCTGACTATTTTTCAAGACATCACGGCGGGGTATTGGAAAAAGTTTTCAATTAGCAATAATCACGCCTCGGTTAAAACCTCATGGGCAACGATACTGCCACTGCGCAAAGCTGGGGACTAGGCAGCTTTGGTATATAAAGGATGTCCACCAAGATCTCGTTAACGTTTTGGCTAGGTATGGGCGGTCATTAGGCCAGGGCAGCGCATTGTGGGAGCGGTCATGCAAATTTCACTGGCGAGTGACCAATGGTTTCTCCGGAAAAGGCCTGGAAGCTCAGATCTTTCAGGCAAAATGCAAACGAGGGCCCACCTTCACGTTCCGAGACAAAATGCACTTGTTTACCTCATGGGGCTCAAAGGCTTTCCCTACTGTCAAGGGTTTGAAGAATCAAGATCTCTTTGATGAGATTACTAGAGCTGACCCCATATGCCTGTTAAGACGATAAGAGTCACACTCTTGGGTTAGGATATAACACGGAGATATGAAAGATGGGTTTGGACTAGGACAACTTGATGTGCTGCAACAGATAGGTCCGCAGTAAGGAATGAGTTGCGGGTGCCGTGCTTTAAGCCGTATCTTCTATTATTAAACAGACACACCAGTCTCACAAGAGACCGTCAAAAATTGCCAGTGCTGACTATTTTTCAAGTCATCACGGCGGGGTATTGGGAAAAGTTTTCAATTAGCAATAATCACGCCTCGGTTAAAACCTCATGGGCTACGATACTGCCACTGCGCAAAGCTGGAGACTAGGCAGCTTAGGTATGTAAAGGACGTCCACCAAGATCTCGTTAACGTTTTGGCTAGGTACGGGCGGTTATTAGGCCAGGGCAGAGCATTGTGGGAGCGGTCATGCAAATTTCACTGGCGAGTGACCAATGGTTTCTCCGGAAAAGGCCTGGAAGCTCAGATCTTTCAGGCAAAATGCAAACGAGGGCCCACCTTCACGTTCCGAGACAAAATGCACTTGTTTACCTCATGGGGCTCAAAGGCTTTCCCTACTGTCAAGGGTTTGAAGAATCAAGATCTCTTTGATGAGATTACTAGAGCTGACCCCATATGCCTGTTAAGACGATAAGAATCACACTCTTGGGTTAGGATATAACACGGAGATATGAGAGATGGGTTTGGACTAGAACAACTTGATGTGCTGCAACAGGTAGGTCCGCAGTATGGAACGAGTTGTGGGTGCCGTGATTTAAGCCGTATCTTCTATTATTAAACAGACACACCAGACTCACAAGAGACCGTCAAAAATTGCCAGTGCTGACTATTTTTCAAGTCATCACGGCGGGGTATTGGGAAAAGTTTTCAATTAGCAATAATCACGCCTCGGTTAAAACCTCATGGGCTACGATACTGCCACTGCGCAAAGCTAAGGACTAGGCAGCTTTGGTATATAAAGGACGTCCACCAAGATCTCGTTAACGTTTTGGCTAGGTATGGGCGGTCATTAGGCCAGGGCAGAGCATTGTAGGAGCGGTCATGCAAATTTCACTGGCGAGTGACCAATGGTTTCTCCGGAAAAGGCCTGGAAGCTCAGATCTTTCAGGCAAAATGCAAACGAGGGCCCACCTTCACGTTCCGAGACAAAATGCACTTGTTTACCTCATGGGGCTCAAAGGCTTTCCCTACTGTCAAGGGTTTGAAGAATCAAGATCTCTTTGATGAGATTACTAGAGCTGACCCCATATGCCTGTTAAGACGATAAGAGTCACACTCTTGGGTTAGGATATAACACGGAGATATGAAAGATGGGTTTGGACTAGGACAACTTGATGTGCTGCAACAGGTAGGTCCGCAGTAAGGAATGAGTTGCGGGTGCCGTGCTTTAAGCCGTATCTTCTATTATTAAACAGACACACCAGTCTCACAAGAGACCGTCAAAAATTGCCAGTGCTGACTATTTTTCAAGTCATCACGGCGGGGTATTGGGAAAAGTTTTCAATTAGCAATAATCACGCCTCGGTTAAAACCTCATGGGCTACGATACTGCCACTGCGCAAAGCTGGAGACTAGGTAGCTTAGGTATGTAAAGGACGTCCACCAAGATCTCGTTAACGTTTTGGCTAGGTACGGGCGGTTATTAGGCCAGGGCAGAGCATTGTGGGAGCGTGTCATGCAAATTTCACTGGCGAGTGACCAATGGTTTCTCCGGGAAAGGCCTGGAAGCTCAGATCTTTCAGGCAAAATGCAAACGAGGGCCCACCTTCACGTTCCGAGACAAAATGCACTTGTTTACCTCATGGGGCTCAAAGGCTTTCCCTACTGTCAAGGGTTTGAAGAATCAAGATCTCTTTGATGAGATTACTAGAGCTGACCCCATATGCCTGTTAAGACGATAAGAGTCACACTCTTGGGTTAGGATATAACACGGAGATATGAAAGACGGGTTTGGACTAGGACAACTTGATGTGCTGCGACAGGTAGGTCCGCAGTATGGAACGAGTTGTGGGTGCCATGCTTTAAGCCGTATCTTCTATTATTAAACAGACACACCAGTCTCACAAGAGACCGTCAAAAACTGCCAGTGCTGACTATTTTTCAAGCCATCACGGCGGGGTATTGGGAAAAGTTTTCAATTAGCAATAATCACGCCTCGGTTAAAACCTCATGGGCTACGATACTGCCACTGCGCAAAGCTGGGGACTAGGCAGCTTTGGTATATAAAGGACGTCCACCAAGATCTCGTTAACGTTTTGGCTAGGTATGGGCGGTCATTAGGCCAGGGCAGAGCATTGTGGGAGCGGTCATGCAAATTTCACTGGCGAGTGACCAATGGTTTCTCCGGAAAAGGCCTGGAAGCTCAGATCTTTCAGGCAAAATGCAAACGAGGGCCCACCTTCACTTTCCGAGACAAAATGCACTTGTTTATCTCATGGGGCTCAAAGGCTTTCCCTACTGTCAAGGGTTTGAAGAATCAAGATCTCTTTGATGAGATTACTAGAGCTGACCCCATATGCCTGTTAAGACGATAAGAGTCACACTCTTGGGTTAGGATATAACACGGAGATATGAAAGATGGGTTTGGACTAGGACAACTTGATGTGCTTCAACAGGTAGGTCCGCAGTAAGGAATGAGTTGTGGGTGCCGTGCTTTAAGCCGTATCTTCTATTATTAAACAGACACACCAGTCTCACAAGAGACCGTCAAAAATTGCCAGTGCTGACTATTTTTCAAGTCATCACGGCGGGGTATTGGGAAAAGTTTTCAATTAGCAATAATCACGCCTCGGTTAAAACCTCATGGGCTACGATATTGCCACTGCGCAAAGCTGGGGACTAGGCAGCTATGGTATATAAAGGACGTCCACCAAGATCTCGTTAACGTTTTGGCTAGGTATGGGCGGTCATTAGGCCAGGGCAGAGCATTGTGTGAGCGGTCATGCAAATTTCACTGGCGAGTGACCAATGGTTTCTCCGGAAAAGGCCTGGAAGCTCAGATCTTTCAGGCAAAATGCAAACGAGGGCCCACCTTCACGTTCCGAGACAAAATGCACTTGTTTACCTCATGGGGCTCAAAGGCTTTCCCTACTGTCAAGGGTTTGAAGAATCAAGATCTCTTTGATGAGATTACTAGAGCTGACCCCATATGCCTGTTAAGACGATAAGAGTCACACTCTTGGGTTAGGATATAACACGGAGATATGAGAGATGGGTTTGGACTAGGACAACTTGATGTGCTGCAACAGGTAGGTCCGCAGTATGGAACGGGTTGTGGGTGCCGTGATTTAAGCCGTATCTTCTATTATTAAACAGACACACCAGTCTCACAAAAGACCGTCAAAAATTGCCAGTGCTGACTATTTTTCAAGTCATCACGGGGGGGAATTGGGAAAAGTTTTCAATCAGCAATAATCACGCCTCGGTTAAAACCTCATGGGCTACGATACTGCCACTGCGCAAAGCTGAGGAGTAGGCAGCGTTGGTATATAAAGGATGTCCACCAAGATCTCGTTAACGTTTTGGCTAGGTATGGGCGGTCATTAGGCCAGGGCAGAGCATTGTGGGAGCGGTCATGCAAATTTCACTGGCGAGTGACCAATGGTTTCTCCGGAAAAGGCCTGGAAGCTCTGATCTTTCAGGCAAAATGCAAACGAGGGCCCACCTTCACGTTCCGAGACAAAATGCACTTGTTTACCTCATGGGGCTCAAAGGCTTTCCCTACTGTCAAGGGTTTGAAGAATCAAGATCTCTTTGATGAGATTACTAGAGCTGACCCCATATGCCTGTTAAGACGATAAGAGTCACACTCTTGTGTTAGGATATAACACGGAGACATGAGAGATGGGTTTGGACTAGGACAACTTGATGTGCTGCGACAGGTAAGTCCGCAGTATGGAATGAGTTGTGGGTGCCGTGCTTTAAGCCGTATCTTCTATTATTAAACAGACACACCAGTCTCACAAGAAACCGTCAAAAATTGCCGGTGCTGACTATTTTTCAAGTCATCACGGCGGGGTATTGGGAAAAGTTTTCAATTAGCAATAATCACGCCTCGGTTAAAACCTCATGGGCTACGATACTGCCACTGCGCAAAGCTGGGGACTAGGCAGCTTTGGTATATAAAGGACGTCCACCAAGATCTCGTTAACGTTTTGGCTAGGTATGGGCGGTCATTAGGCCAGGGCAGAGCTTTGTGGGAGCGGTCATGCAAATTTCACTGGCGAGTGACCAATGGTTTCTCCGGAAAAGGCCTGGAAGCTCAGATCTTTCAGGCAAAATGCAAACGAGGGCCCACCTTCACGTTCCGAGACAAAATGCACTTGTTTACCTCATGGGGCTCAAAGGCTTTCCCTACTGTCAAGGGTTTGAAGAATCAAGATCTCTTTGATGAGATTACTAGAGCTGACCCCATATGCCTGTTAAGACGATAAGAGTCACACTCTTGGGTTAGGATATAACACGGAGATATGAGAGATGGGTTTGGACTAGGACAACTTGATGTGCTGCAACAGGTAGGTCCGCAGTATGGAACGAGTTGTGGGTGCCGTGCTTTAAGCCGTATTTTCTATTATTAAACAGACACACCAGTCTCACAAGAGACCGTCAAAAATTGCCAGTGCTGACTATTTTTCAAGTCATCATGGCGGGGTATTGGGAAAAGTTTTCAATTAGCAATAATCACGCCTCGGTTAAAACCTCATAGGCTACGATACTGCCACTGCGCAAAGCTGGGGACTAGGCAGCTTTGGACTAGGACAACTTGATGTGCTGCAACAGGTAGGTCCGCAGTAAGGAATGAGTTGCGGGTGCCGTGCTTTAAGCCGTATCTTCTATTATTAAACAGACACACCAGTCTCACAAGAGACCGTCAAAAATTGCCAGTGCTGACTATTTTTCAAGTCATCACGGCGGGTTATTGGGAAAAGTTTTCAATTAGCAATAATCACACCTCGGTTAAAACCTCATGGGTTACGATACTGCCACTGCGCAAAGCTGGGGACTAGGCAGCTTTGGTATATAAAGGACGTCCACCAAGATCTCGTTAACGTTTTGGCTAGGTATGGGCGGTCATTAGGCCAGGGCAGCGCATTGTGGGAGCGGTCATGCAAATTTCACTGGCGAGTGACCAATGGTTTCTCCGGAAAAGGCCTGGAAGCTCAGATCTTTCAGGCAAAATGCAAACGAGGGCCCACCTTCACGTTCCGAGACAAAATGCACTTGTTTACCTCATGGGGCTCAAAGGCTTTCCCTACTGTCAAGGGTTTGAAGAATCAAGATCTCTTTGATTAGATTACTAGAGCTGACCCCATATGCCTGTTAAGACGATAAGAGTCACACTCTTGGGTTAGGATATAACACGGAGATATGAAAGATGGGTTTGGACTAGGACAACTTGATGTGCTGCAACAGGTAGGTCCACAGTATGGAATGAGTCGTGGGTGCTGTGCTTTAAGCCGTATCTTCTATTATTAAACAGACACACCAGTCTCACAAGAGATCGTCAAAAATTGCCAGTGCTGACTATTTTTCAAGTCATCACGGCGGGGTATTGGGAAAAGTTTTCAATTAGCAATAATCACGCCTCGGTTAAAACCTCATGGGCTACGATACTGCCACTGCGCAAAGCTGGGGACTAGGCAGCTTAGGTATATAAAGGACGTCCACCAAGATCTCGTTAACGTTTTGGCTAGGTATAGGCGGTCATTAGGCCAGGGCAGAGCATTGTGGGAGCGGTCATGCAAATTTCACTGGCGAGTGACCAATGGTTTCTCCGGAAAAGGCCTGGAAGCTCAGATCTTTCAGGCAAAATGCAAACGAGGGCCCACCTTCACGTTCCGAGACAAAATGCACTTGTTTACCTCATGGGGCTCAAAGGCTTTCCCTACTGTCAAGGGTTTGAAGAATCAAGATCTTTTTGATGAGATTACTAGAGCTGACCCCATATGCCTGTTAAGACGATAAGAGTCACACTCTTGGGTTAGGATATAACACGGAGATATGAAAGATGGGTTTGGACTAGGACAACTTGATGTGCTGCGACAGGTAGGTCCGCAGTATGGAATGAGTTGTGGGTGCCGTGCTTTAAGCCGTGTCTTCTATTATTAAACAGACACACCAGTCTCACAAGAGACCGTAAAAATTGCCAGTGCTGACTATTTTTCAAGTCATCACAGAGGAGTATTGGGAAAAGTTTTCAATTAGCAATTATCACGCCTCGGTTAAAACCTCATGGGCTACGACACTGCCACTGCGCAAAGCTGGGGACTAGGCAGCTTTGGTATATAAAGGACGTCCACCAAGATCTCGTTAACGTTTTGGCTAGGTATGGGCGGTCATTAGGCCAGGGCAGAGCATTGTGGGAGCGGTCATGCAAATTTCACTGGCGAGTGACCAATGGTTTCTCCGGAAAAGGCCTGGAAGCTCAGATCTTTCAGGCAAAACGCAAACGAGGGCCCACCTTCACGTTCCGAGACAAAATGCACTTGTTTACCTCATGGGGCTCAAAGGCTTTCCCTACTGTCAAGGTTTTGAAGAATCAAGATCTCTTTGATGAGATTACTAGAGCTGACCCCATATGCCTGTTAAGACGATAAGAGTCACACTCTTGGGTTAGGATATAACACGGAGATATGAGAGATGGGTTTGGACTAAGACAACTTGATGTGCTGCAACAGGTAGGTCCGCAGTATGGAATGAGTTGTGGGTGCCGTGCTTTAAGCAGTGTCTTCTGTTATTAAACAGACACATCAGTCTCACAAGAGACCGTAAAAATTGCCAATGCTGACTATTTTTCAAGACATCACGGCGGGGTATTGGAAAAAGTTTTCAATTAGCAATAATCACGCCTCGGTTAAAACCTCATGGGCAACGATACTGCCACTGCGCAAAGCTGGGGACTAGGCAGCTTTGGTATATAAAGGATGTCCACCAAGATCTCGTTAACGTTTTGGCTAGGTATGGGCGGTCATTAGGCCAGGGCAGCGCATTGTGGGAGCGGTCATGCAAATTTCACTGGCGAGTGACCAATGGTTTCTCCGGAAAAGGCCTGGAAGCTCAGATCTTTCAGGCAAAATGCAAACGAGGGCCCACCTTCACGTTCCGAGACAAAATGCACTTGTTTACCTCATGGGGCTCAAAGGCTTTCCCTACTGTCAAGGGTTTGAAGAATCAAGATCTCTTTGATGAGATTACTAGAGCTGACCCCATATGCCTGTTAAGACGATAAGAGTCACACTCTTGGGTTAGGATATAACACGGAGATATGAAAGATGGGTTTGGACTAGGACAACTTGATGTGCTGCAACAGATAGGTCCGCAGTAAGGAATGAGTTGCGGGTGCCGTGCTTTAAGCCGTATCTTCTATTATTAAACAGACACACCAGTCTCACAAGAGACCGTCAAAAATTGCCAGTGCTGACTATTTTTCAAGTCATCACGGCGGGGTATTGGGAAAAGTTTTCAATTAGCAATAATCACGCCTCGGTTAAAACCTCATGGGCTACGATACTGCCACCGCGCAAAGCTGGAGACTAGGCAGCTTAGGTATGTAAAGGACGTCCACCAAGATCTCGTTAACGTTTTGGCTAGGTACGGGCGGTTATTAGGCCAGGGCAGAGCATTGTGGGAGCGGTCATGCAAATTTCACTGGCGAGTGACCAATGGTTTCTCCGGAAAAGGCCTGGAAGCTCAGATCTTTCAGGCAAAATGCAAACGAGGGCCCACCTTCACGTTCCGAGACAAAATGCACTTGTTTACCTCATGGGGCTCAAAGGCTTTCCCTACTGTCAAGGGTTTGAAGAATCAAGATCTCTTTGATGAGATTACTAGAGCTGACCCCATATGCCTGTTAAGACGATAAGAATCACACTCTTGGGTTAGGATATAACACGGAGATATGAGAGATGGGTTTGGACTAGAACAACTTGATGTGCTGCAACAGGTAGGTCCGCAGTATGGAACGAGTTGTGGGTGCCGTGATTTAAGCCGTATCTTCTATTATTAAACAGACACACCAGACTCACAAGAGACCGTCAAAAATTGCCAGTGCTGACTATTTTTCAAGTCATCACGGCGGGGTATTGGGAAAAGTTTTCAATTAGCAATAATCACGCCTCGGTTAAAACCTCATGGGCTACGATACTGCCACTGCGCAAAGCTAAGGACTAGGCAGCTTTGGTATATAAAGGACGTCCACCAAGATCTCGTTAACGTTTTGGCTAGGTATGGGCGGTCATTAGGCCAGGGCAGAGCATTGTAGGAGCGGTCATGCAAATTTCACTGGCGAGTGACCAATGGTTTCTCCGGAAAAGGCCTGGAAGCTCAGATCTTTCAGGCAAAATGCAAACGAGGGCCCACCTTCACGTTCCGAGACAAAATGCACTTGTTTACCTCATGGGGCTCAAAGGCTTTCCCTACTGTCAAGGGTTTGAAGAATCAAGATCTCTTTGATGAGATTACTAGAGCTGACCCCATATGCCTGTTAAGACGATAAGAGTCACACTCTTGGGTTAGGATATAACACGGAGATATGAAAGATGGGTTTGGACTAGGACAACTTGATGTGCTGCAACAGGTAGGTCCGCAGTAAGGAATGAGTTGCGGGTGCCGTGCTTTAAGCCGTATCTTCTATTATTAAACAGACACACCAGTCTCACAAGAGACCGTCAAAAATTGCCAGTGCTGACTATTTTTCAAGTCATCACGGCGGGGTATTGGGAAAAGTTTTCAATTAGCAATAATCACGCCTCGGTTAAAACCTCATGGGCTACGATACTGCCACTGCGCAAAGCTGGAGACTAGGTAGCTTAGGTATGTAAAGGACGTCCACCAAGATCTCGTTAACGTTTTGGCTAGGTACGGGCGGTTATTAGGCCAGGGCAGAGCATTGTGGGAGCGTGTCATGCAAATTTCACTGGCGAGTGACCAATGGTTTCTCCGGGAAAGGCCTGGAAGCTCAGATCTTTCAGGCAAAATGCAAACGAGGGCCCACCTTCACGTTCCGAGACAAAATGCACTTGTTTACCTCATGGGGCTCAAAGGCTTTCCCTACTGTCAAGGGTTTGAAGAATCAAGATCTCTTTGATGAGATTACTAGAGCTGACCCCATATGCCTGTTAAGACGATAAGAGTCACACTCTTGGGTTAGGATATAACACGGAGATATGAAAGACGGGTTTGGACTAGGACAACTTGATGTGCTGCGACAGGTAGGTCCGCAGTATGGAACGAGTTGTGGGTGCCATGCTTTAAGCCGTATCTTCTATTATTAAACAGACACACCAGTCTCACAAGAGACCGTCAAAAACTGCCAGTGCTGACTATTTTTCAAGCCATCACGGCGGGGTATTGGGAAAAGTTTTCAATTAGCAATAATCACGCCTCGGTTAAAACCTCATGGGCTACGATACTGCCACTGCGCAAAGCTGGGGACTAGGCAGCTTTGGTATATAAAGGACGTCCACCAAGATCTCGTTAACGTTTTGGCTAGGTATGGGCGGTCATTAGGCCAGGGCAGAGCATTGTGGGAGCGGTCATGCAAATTTCACTGGCGAGTGACCAATGGTTTCTCCGGAAAAGGCCTGGAAGCTCAGATCTTTCAGGCAAAATGCAAACGAGGGCCCACCTTCACTTTCCGAGACAAAATGCACTTGTTTATCTCATGGGGCTCAAAGGCTTTCCCTACTGTCAAGGGTTTGAAGAATCAAGATCTCTTTGATGAGATTACTAGAGCTGACCCCATATGCCTGTTAAGACGATAAGAGTCACACTCTTGGGTTAGGATATAACACGGAGATATGAAAGATGGGTTTGGACTAGGACAACTTGATGTGCTTCAACAGGTAGGTCCGCAGTAAGGAATGAGTTGTGGGTGCCGTGCTTTAAGCCGTATCTTCTATTATTAAACAGACACACCAGTCTCACAAGAGACCGTCAAAAATTGCCAGTGCTGACTATTTTTCAAGTCATCACGGCGGGGTATTGGGAAAAGTTTTCAATTAGCAATAATCACGCCTCGGTTAAAACCTCATGGGCTACGATATTGCCACTGCGCAAAGCTGGGGACTAGGCAGCTATGGTATATAAAGGACGTCCACCAAGATCTCGTTAACGTTTTGGCTAGGTATGGGCGGTCATTAGGCCAGGGCAGAGCATTGTGTGAGCGGTCATGCAAATTTCACTGGCGAGTGACCAATGGTTTCTCCGGAAAAGGCCTGGAAGCTCAGATCTTTCAGGCAAAATGCAAACGAGGGCCCACCTTCACGTTCCGAGACAAAATGCACTTGTTTACCTCATGGGGCTCAAAGGCTTTCCCTACTGTCAAGGGTTTGAAGAATCAAGATCTCTTTGATGAGATTACTAGAGCTGACCCCATATGCCTGTTAAGACGATAAGAGTCACACTCTTGGGTTAGGATATAACACGGAGATATGAGAGATGGGTTTGGACTAGGACAACTTGATGTGCTGCAACAGGTAGGTCCGCAGTATGGAACGGGTTGTGGGTGCCGTGATTTAAGCCGTATCTTCTATTATTAAACAGACACACCAGTCTCACAAAAGACCGTCAAAAATTGCCAGTGCTGACTATTTTTCAAGTCATCACGGGGGGGAATTGGGAAAAGTTTTCAATCAGCAATAATCACGCCTCGGTTAAAACCTCATGGGCTACGATACTGCCACTGCGCAAAGCTGAGGAGTAGGCAGCGTTGGTATATAAAGGATGTCCACCAAGATCTCGTTAACGTTTTGGCTAGGTATGGGCGGTCATTAGGCCAGGGCAGAGCATTGTGGGAGCGGTCATGCAAATTTCACTGGCGAGTGACCAATGGTTTCTCCGGAAAAGGCCTGGAAGCTCTGATCTTTCAGGCAAAATGCAAACGAGGGCCCACCTTCACGTTCCGAGACAAAATGCACTTGTTTACCTCATGGGGCTCAAAGGCTTTCCCTACTGTCAAGGGTTTGAAGAATCAAGATCTCTTTGATGAGATTACTAGAGCTGACCCCATATGCCTGTTAAGACGATAAGAGTCACACTCTTGTGTTAGGATATAACACGGAGACATGAGAGATGGGTTTGGACTAGGACAACTTGATGTGCTGCGACAGGTAAGTCCGCAGTATGGAATGAGTTGTGGGTGCCGTGCTTTAAGCCGTATCTTCTATTATTAAACAGACACACCAGTCTCACAAGAAACCGTCAAAAATTGCCGGTGCTGACTATTTTTCAAGTCATCACGGCGGGGTATTGGGAAAAGTTTTCAATTAGCAATAATCACGCCTCGGTTAAAACCTCATGGGCTACGATACTGCCACTGCGCAAAGCTGGGGACTAGGCAGCTTTGGTATATAAAGGACGTCCACCAAGATCTCGTTAACGTTTTGGCTAGGTATGGGCGGTCATTAGGCCAGGGCAGAGCTTTGTGGGAGCGGTCATGCAAATTTCACTGGCGAGTGACCAATGGTTTCTCCGGAAAAGGCCTGGAAGCTCAGATCTTTCAGGCAAAATGCAAACGAGGGCCCACCTTCACGTTCCGAGACAAAATGCACTTGTTTACCTCATGGGGCTCAAAGGCTTTCCCTACTGTCAAGGGTTTGAAGAATCAAGATCTCTTTGATGAGATTACTAGAGCTGACCCCATATGCCTGTTAAGACGATAAGAGTCACACTCTTGGGTTAGGATATAACACGGAGATATGAGAGATGGGTTTGGACTAGGACAACTTGATGTGCTGCAACAGGTAGGTCCGCAGTATGGAACGAGTTGTGGGTGCCGTGCTTTAAGCCGTATTTTCTATTATTAAACAGACACACCAGTCTCACAAGAGACCGTCAAAAATTGCCAGTGCTGACTATTTTTCAAGTCATCATGGCGGGGTATTGGGAAAAGTTTTCAATTAGCAATAATCACGCCTCGGTTAAAACCTCATAGGCTACGATACTGCCACTGCGCAAAGCTGGGGACTAGGCAGCTTTGGACTAGGACAACTTGATGTGCTGCAACAGGTAGGTCCGCAGTAAGGAATGAGTTGCGGGTGCCGTGCTTTAAGCCGTATCTTCTATTATTAAACAGACACACCAGTCTCACAAGAGACCGTCAAAAATTGCCAGTGCTGACTATTTTTCAAGTCATCACGGCGGGTTATTGGGAAAAGTTTTCAATTAGCAATAATCACACCTCGGTTAAAACCTCATGGGTTACGATACTGCCACTGCGCAAAGCTGGGGACTAGGCAGCTTTGGTATATAAAGGACGTCCACCAAGATCTCGTTAACGTTTTGGCTAGGTATGGGCGGTCATTAGGCCAGGGCAGCGCATTGTGGGAGCGGTCATGCAAATTTCACTGGCGAGTGACCAATGGTTTCTCCGGAAAAGGCCTGGAAGCTCAGATCTTTCAGGCAAAATGCAAACGAGGGCCCACCTTCACGTTCCGAGACAAAATGCACTTGTTTACCTCATGGGGCTCAAAGGCTTTCCCTACTGTCAAGGGTTTGAAGAATCAAGATCTCTTTGATTAGATTACTAGAGCTGACCCCATATGCCTGTTAAGACGATAAGAGTCACACTCTTGGGTTAGGATATAACACGGAGATATGAAAGATGGGTTTGGACTAGGACAACTTGATGTGCTGCAACAGGTAGGTCCACAGTATGGAATGAGTCGTGGGTGCTGTGCTTTAAGCCGTATCTTCTATTATTAAACAGACACACCAGTCTCACAAGAGATCGTCAAAAATTGCCAGTGCTGACTATTTTTCAAGTCATCACGGCGGGGTATTGGGAAAAGTTTTCAATTAGCAATAATCACGCCTCGGTTAAAACCTCATGGGCTACGATACTGCCACTGCGCAAAGCTGGGGACTAGGCAGCTTAGGTATATAAAGGACGTCCACCAAGATCTCGTTAACGTTTTGGCTAGGTATAGGCGGTCATTAGGCCAGGGCAGAGCATTGTGGGAGCGGTCATGCAAATTTCACTGGCGAGTGACCAATGGTTTCTCCGGAAAAGGCCTGGAAGCTCAGATCTTTCAGGCAAAATGCAAACGAGGGCCCACCTTCACGTTCCGAGACAAAATGCACTTGTTTACCTCATGGGGCTCAAAGGCTTTCCCTACTGTCAAGGGTTTGAAGAATCAAGATCTTTTTGATGAGATTACTAGAGCTGACCCCATATGCCTGTTAAGACGATAAGAGTCACACTCTTGGGTTAGGATATAACACGGAGATATGAAAGATGGGTTTGGACTAGGACAACTTGATGTGCTGCGACAGGTAGGTCCGCAGTATGGAATGAGTTGTGGGTGCCGTGCTTTAAGCCGTGTCTTCTATTATTAAACAGACACACCAGTCTCACAAGAGACCGTAAAAATTGCCAGTGCTGACTATTTTTCAAGTCATCACAGAGGAGTATTGGGAAAAGATTTCAATTAGCAATTATCACGCCTCGGTTAAAACCTCATGGGCTACGATACTGCCACTGCGCAAAGCTGGGGACTAGGCAGCTTTGGTATATAAAGGACGTCCACCAAGATCTCGTTAACGTTTTGGCTAGGTATGGGCGGTCATTAGGCCAGGGCAGCGCATTGTGGGAGCGGTCATGCAAATTTCACTGGCGAGTGACCAATGGTTTCTCCGGAAAAGGCCTGGAAGCTCAGATCTTTCAGGCAAAATGCAAACGAGGGCCCACCTTCACGTTCCGAGACAAAATGCACTTGTTTACCTCATGGGGCTCAAAGGCTTTCCCTACTGTCAAGGGTTTGAAGAATCAAGATCTCTTTGATTAGATTACTAGAGCTGACCCCAAATGCCTGTTAAGACGATAAGAGTCACACTCTTGGGTTAGGATATAACACGGAGATATGAAAGATGGGTTTGGACTAGGAAAACTTGATGTGCTGCAACAGGTAGGTCCACAGTATGGAATGAGTTGTGGGTGCTGTGCTTTAAGCCGTATCTTCTATTATTAAACAGACACACCAGTCTCACAAGAGATCGTCAAAAATTGCCAGTGCTGACTATTTTTCAAGTCATCACGGCGGGGTATTGGGAAAAGTTTTCAATTAGCAATAATCACGCCTCGATTAAAACCTCATGGGCTACGATACTGCCACTGCGCAAAGCTGGGGACTAGGCAGCTTAGGTATATAAAGGACGTCCACCAAGATCTCGTTAACGTTTTGGCTAGGTACGGGCGGTCATTAGGCCAGGGCAGAGCATTGTGGGAGCGGTCATGCAAATTTCACTGGCGAGTGACCAATGGTTTCTCCGGAAAAGGCCTGGAAGCTCAGATCTTTCAGGCAAAATGCAAACGAGGGCCCACCTTCACGTTCCGAGACAAAATGCACTTGTTTACCTCATGGGGCTCAAAGGCTTTCCCTACTGTCAAGGGTTTGAAGAATCAAGATCTCTTTGATGAGATTACTAGAGCTGACCCCATATGCCTGTTAAGACGATAAGAGTCACACTCTTGGGTTAGGATATAACACGGAGATATGAAAGATGGGTTTGGACTAGGACAACTTGATGTGCTGCAACAGGTAGGTCCGCAGTATGGAACGAGTTGTGGGTGCCGTGCTTTAAGCCGTATCTTCTATTATTAAACAGACACACCAGTCTCACAAGAGATCGTCAAAAATTGCCAGTGCTGACTATTTTTCAAGTCATCACGGCGGGGTATTGGGAAAAGTTTTCAATTAGCAATAATCACGCCTCGGTTAAAACCTCATGGGCTACGATACTGACACTGCGCAAAGCTGGGGACTAGGCAGCTTAGGTATATAAAGGACGTCCACCAAGATCTCGTTAACGTTTTGGCTAGGTACGGGCGGTCATTAGGCCAGGGCAGAGCATTGTGGGAGCGGTCATGCAAATTTCACTGGCGAGTGACCAATGGTTTCTCCGGAAAAGGCCTGGAAGCTCAGATCTTTCAGGCAAAATGCAAACGAGGGCCCACCTTCACGTTCCGAGACAAAATGCACTTGTTTACCTCATGGGGCTCAAAGGCTTTCCCTACTGTCAAGGGTTTGAAGAATCAAGATCTCTTTGATGAGATTACTAGAGCTGACCCCATATGCCTGTTAAGACGATAAGAGTCACACTCTTGGGTTAGGATATAACACGGAGATATGAGAGATGGGTTTGGACTAGGACAACTTGATGTGCTGCAACAGGTAGGTCCGCAGTATGGAACGAGTTGCGGGTGCCGTGCTTTAAGCCGTATCTTCTATTATTAAACAGACACACCAGTCTCACAAGAGACCGTCAAAAATTGCCAGTGCTGACTATTTTTCAAGTCATCACGGCGGGGTATTGGGAAAAGTTTTCAATTAGCAATAATCACGCCTCGGTTAAAACCTCATGGGCTACGATACTGCCACTGCGCAAAGCTGGGGACTAGGCAGCTTTGGTATATAAAGGACGTCCACCAAGATCTCGTTAACGTTTTGGCTAGGTATGGGCGGTCATTAGGCCAGGGCAGAGCATTGTGGGAGCGGTCATGCAAATTTCACTGGCGAGTGACCAATGGTTTCTCCGGAAAAGGCCTGGAAGCTCAGATCTTTCAGGCAAAATGCAAACGAGGGCCCACCTTCACGTTCCGAGACAAAATGCACTTGTTTACCTCATGGGGCTCAAAGGCTTTCCCTACTGTCAAGGGTTTGAAGAATCAAGATCTCTTTGATGAGATTACTAGAGCTGACCCCATATGCCTGTTAAGACGATAAGAGTCACACTCTTGGGTTAGGATATAACACGGAGATATGAAAGATGGGTTTGGACTAGGACAACTTGATGTGCTGCAACAGGTAGGTCCGCAGTAAGGAATGAGTTGCGGGTGCCGTGCTTTAAGCCGTATCTTCTATTATTAAACAGACACACCAGTCTCACAAGAGACCGTCAAAAATTGCCAGTGCTGACTATTTTTCAAGTCATCACAGCGGGGTATTGGGAAAAGTTTTCAATTAGCAATAACCACGCCTCGGTTAAAACCTCATGGGCTACGATACTGCCACTGCGCAAAGCTGGGGACTAGGTAGCTTTGGTATATAAAGGACGTCCACCAAGATCTCGTTAACGTTTTGGCTAGGTATGGGCGGTCATTAGGCCAGGGCAGAGCATTGTGGGAGCGGTCATGCAAATTTCACTGGCGAGTGACCAATGGTTTCTCCGGAAAAGGCCTGGAAGCTCAGATCTTTCAGGCAAAATGCAAACGAGGGCCCACCTTCACGTTCCGAGACAAAATGCACTTGTTTACCTCATGGGGCTCAAAGGCTTTCCCTACTGTCAAGGGTTTGAAGAATCAAGATCTCTTTGATGAGATTACTAGAGCTGACCCCATATGCCTGTTAAGACGATAAGAGTCACACTCTTGGGTTAGGATATAACACGGAGATATGAAAGATGGGTTTGGACTAGGACAACTTGATGTGCTGCAACAGGTAGGTCCGCAGTAAGGAATGAGTTGCGGGTGCCGTGCTTTAAGCCGTATCTTCTATTATTAAACAGACACACCAGTCTCACAAGAGACCGTCAAAAATTGCCAGTGCTGACTATTTTTCAAGTCATCACGGCGGGGTATTGGGAAAAGTTTTCAATTAGCAATAATCACGCCTCGGTTAAAACCTCATGGGCTACGATACTGCCACTGCGCAAAGCTGGAGACTAGGCAGCTTAGGTATGTAAAGGACGTCCACCAAGATCTCGTTAACGTTTTGGCTAGGTACGGGCGGTTATTAGGCCAGGGCAGAGCATTGTGGGAGCGTGTCATGCAAATTTCACTGGCGAGTGACCAATGGTTTCTCCGGGAAAGGCCTGGAAGCTCAGATCTTTCAGGCAAAATGCAAACGAGGGCCCACCTTCACGTTCCGAGACAAAATGCACTTGTTTACCTCATGGGGCCCAAAGGCTTTCCCTACTGTCAAGGGTTTGAAGAATCAAGATCTCTTTGATGAGATTACTAGAGCTGACCCCATATGCCTGTTAAGACGATAAGAGTCACACTCTTGGGTTAGGATATAACACGGAGATATGAAAGACGGGTTTGGACTAGGACAACTTGATGTGCTGCGACAGGTAGGTCCGCAGTATGGAACGAGTTGTGGGTGCCATGCTTTAAGCCGTATCTTCTATTATTAAACAGACACACCAGTCTCACAAGAGACCGTCAAAAACTGCCAGTGCTGACTATTTTTCAAGCCATCACGGCGGGGTATTGGGAAAAGTTTTCAATTAGCAATAATCACGCCTCGGTTAAAACCTCATGGGCTACGATACTGCCACTGCGCAAAGCTGGGGACTAGGCAGCTTTGGTATATAAAGGACGTCCACCAAGATCTCGTTAACGTTTTGGCTAGGTATGGGCGGTCATTAGGCCAGGGCAGAGCATTGTGGGAGCGGTCATGCAAATTTCACTGGCGAGTGACCAATGGTTTCTCCGGAAAAGGCCTGGAAGCTCAGATCTTTCAGGCAAAATGCAAACGAGGGCCCACCTTCACTTTCCGAGACAAAATGCACTTGTTTATCTCATGGGGCTCAAAGGCTTTCCCTACTGTCAAGGGTTTGAAGAATCAAGATCTCTTTGATGAGATTACTAGAGCTGACCCCATATGCCTGTTAAGACGATAAGAGTCACACTCTTGGGTTAGGATATAACACGGAGATATGAAAGATGGGTTTGGACTAGGACAACTTGATGTGCTTCAACAGGTAGGTCCGCAGTAAGGAATGAGTTGTGGGTGCCGTGCTTTAAGCCGTATCTTCTATTATTAAACAGACACACCAGTCTCACAAGAGACCGTCAAAAATTGCCAGTGCTGACTATTTTTCAAGTCATCACGGCGGGGTATTGGGAAAAGTTTTCAATTAGCAATAATCACGCCTCGGTTAAAACCTCATGGGCTACGATATTGCCACTGCGCAAAGCTGGGGACTAGGCAGCTATGGTATATAAAGGACGTCCACCAAGATCTCGTTAACGTTTTGGCTAGGTATGGGCGGTCATTAGGCCAGGGCAGAGCATTGTGTGAGCGGTCATGCAAATTTCACTGGCGAGTGACCAATGGTTTCTCCGGAAAAGGCCTGGAAGCTCAGATCTTTCAGGCAAAATGCAAACGAGGGCCCACCTTCACGTTCCGAGACAAAATGCACTTGTTTACCTCATGGGGCTCAAAGGCTTTCCCTACTGTCAAGGGTTTGAAGAATCAAGATCTCTTTGATGAGATTACTAGAGCTGACCCCATATGCCTGTTAAGACGATAAGAGTCACACTCTTGGGTTAGGATATAACACGGAGATATGAGAGATGGGTTTGGACTAGGACAACTTGATGTGCTGCAACAGGTAGGTCCGCAGTATGGAACGAGTTGTGGGTGCCGTGCTTTAAGCCGTATCTTCTATTATTAAACAGACACACCAGTCTCACAAGAGACCGTCAAAACTTGCCAGTGCTGACTATTTTTCAAGTCATCACGGCGGGGTATTGGGAAAAGCTTTCAATTAGCAATAATCACGCCTCGGTTAAAACCTCATGGGCTACGATACTGCCACTGCGCAAAGCTGGGGACTAGGCAGCTTTGGTATATAAAGGACGTCCACCAAGATCTCGTTAACGTTTTGGCTAGGTATGGGCGGTCATTAGGCCAGGGCAGAGCATTGTGGGAGCGGTCATGCAAATTTCACTGGCGAGTGACCAATGGTTTCTCCGGAAAAGGCCTGGAAGCTCAGATCTTTCAGGCAAAATGCAAACGAGGGCCCACCTTCACGTTCCGAGACAAAATGCACTTGTTTACCTCATGGGGCTCAAAGGCTTTCCCTACTGTCAAGGGTTTGAAGAATCAAGATCTCTTTGATGAGATTACTAGAGCTGACCCCATATGCCTGTTAAGACGATAAGAGTCACACTCTTGGGTTAGGATATAACACGGAGATATGAAAGATGGGTTTGGACTAGGACAACTTGATGTGCTGCAACAGGTAGGTCCGCAGTATGGAATGAGTTGCGGGTGACGTGCTTTAAGCCGTATCTTCTATTATTAAACAGACACACCAGTCTCACAAGAGACCGTCAAAAATTGCCAGTGCTGACTATTTTTCAAGTCATCACGGCGGGGTATTGGGAAAAGTTTTCAATTAGCAATAATCACACCTCGGTTAAAACCTCATGGGCTACGATACTGCCACTGCGCAAAACTGGGGATTAGGCAGCTTTGGTATATAAAGGACGTCCACCAAGATCTCGTTAACGTTTTGGCTAGGTATGGGCGGTCATTAGGCCAGGGCAGAGCATTGTGGGAGCGGTCATGCAAATTTCACTGGCGAGTGACCAATGGTTTCTCCGGAAAAGGCCTGGAAGCTCAGATCTTTCAGGCAAAATGCAAACGAGGGTCCACCTTCACGTTCCGAGACAAAATGCACTTGTTTACCTCATGGGGCTCAAAGGCTTTCCCTACTGTCAAGGGTTTGAAGAATCAAGATCTCTTTGATGAGATTACTAGAGCTGACCCCATATGCCTGTTAAGACGATAAGAGTCACACTCTTGGGTTAGGATATAACACGGAGATATGAAAGATGGGTTTGGACTAGGACAACTTGATGTGCTGCAACAGGTAGGTCCGCAGTAAGGAATGAGTTGCGGGTGCCGTGCTTTAAGCCGTATCTTCTATTATTAAACAGACACACCAGTCTCACAAGAGACCGTCAAAAATTGCCAGTGCTGACTATTTTTCAAGTCATCACGGCGGGGTATTGGGAAAAGTTTTCAATTAGCAATAATCACGCCTCGGTTAAAACCTCATGGGCTACGATACTGCCACTGCGCAAAGCTGGGGACTAGGCAGCTTTGGTATATAAAGGACGTCCACCAAGATCTCGTTAACGTTTTGGCTAGGTATGGGCGGTCATTAGGCCAGGGCAGCGCATTGTGGGAGCGGTCATGCAAATTTCACTGGCGAGTGACCAATGGTTTCTCCGGAAAAGGACTGGAAGCTCAGATCTTTCAGGCAAAACGCAAACGAGGGCCCACCTTCACGTTCCGAGACAAAATGCACTTGTTTACCTCATGGGGCTCAAAGGCTTTCCCTACTGTCAAGGGTTTGAAGAATCAAGATCTCTTTGATGAGATTACTAGAGCTGACCCCATATGCCTGTTAAGACGATAAGAGTCACACTCTTGGGTTAGGATATAACACGGAGATATGAGAGATGGGTTTGGACTAGGACAACTTGATGTGCTGCGACAGGTAGGTCCGCAGTATGGAATGAGTTGTGGGTGCCGTGCTTTAAGCCGTATCTTCTATTATTAAACAGACACACCAGTCTCACAAGAGACCGTCAAAAATTGCCGGTGCTGACTATTTTTCAAGTCATCACGGCGGGGTATTGGGAAAAGTTTTCAATTAGCAATAATCACACCTCGGTTAAAACCTCATGGGCTACGACACTGCCACTGCGCAAAGCTGGGGACTAGGCAGCTTTGGTATATAAAGGACGTCCACCAAGATCTCGTTAACGTTTTGGCTAGGTACGGGCGGTTATTAGGCCAGGGCAGAGCATTGTGGGAGCGGTCATGCAAATTTCACTGGCGAGTGACCAATGGTTTCTCCGGGAAAGGCCTGAAAGCTCAGATCTTTCAGGCAAAATGCAAACGAGGGCCCACCTTCACGTTCCGAGACAAAATGCACTTGTTTACCTCATGGGGCTCAAAGGCTTTCCCTACTGTCAAGGGTTTGAAGAATCAAGATCTCTTTGATGAGATTACTAGAGCTGACCCCATATGCCTGTTAAGACGATAAGAGTCACACTCTTGGGTTAGGATATAACACGGAGATATGAAAGACGGGTTTGGACTAGGACAACTTGATGTCCTTCAACAGGTAGGTCCGCAGTAAGGAATGAGTTGTGGGTGCCGTGCTTTAAGCCGTATCTTCTATTATTAAACAGACACACCAGTCTCACAAGAGACCGTCAAAAATTGCCAGTGCTGACTATTTTTCAAGTCATCACGGCGGGGTATTGGGAAAAGTTTTCAATTTTTTTTTTTTTTTTTTTTTTTATACCACTCAGTCCACGCACATCCCTCAGATGGTATTCCGGACGGCAATAGGGCAACATCCTCATGGTATATTTTTCCAAATAATCCCTCACCTCTTAGTGCAACATAAAACACATATATACAAATATATACAAAAACCCCAAACCCCCGCCGACCTCAACTAAACCCATACTCCAAAATCCTCCCGTGACCAGCCATAACAACCATCCTCGCCCCCTCCCTCCCTCCCCCAACCCTACGTCAACACCTCCCTAACCAACCTCACACCCAAGAACATCTCTCAACCCCCACCCCATTCCCTCCATTTCTTAGTTTTCCAAACCCCTTCCGCATCAACCTCCCCAAACTTCCGTAAATCCCTCAAAAAATACACATACATTCGTCCCCGAATCATCCTAACACAACCATCAACCTCAACCAAATCTTTCTTAAATATTAACAAATTCCTCACATCCCACAATGCTTCCTTCACACAACTTATCAACATCCAAAACAAACGTCTCCTCTTCTTATCTAAGTCACATAACCCAAAAAACACCTCTTCAAACCCCCATCCATCCATCCCTACTAACTCCTTAACAAACCTCCCCATTCTCTGCCACACTTGTACTGCATAGTCACAAACCCAAAACACATGCACCACACTTTCCACTCTACCACACCTATCCCTAGGACAAACTTCAGAAACACACAACTTTCTCACTCTCTGGAACTCCCTAGTTGGCAAACATCCGTGTACCGCCATCCAACTCACATCCCTCTGTCTATTAGCTAACTCCCTATCTGATACCATCTTCCACACCAACTGACTTTGACTTTCTGTCAACCCACCCAACCTAACACCCAACTCCCGATCCCTAATCATCCGTAACACACACCTCTTCTCCTCCCACATAGCCACAGTCACACCCTGCAATTCATACTTTTTAATTCCACACTCAATTCTCTCATAAAACCAAGGCACTCTGAAACATACCGGTTTCTTACGATCCAACACGTACAACCCATACCTCCTCAACAAATCACCCGCCGCGTATCTCAACATGCAACCTACCATTGACTCCTTCTTGCACACCTTCATACATACCCGTATATACTGTATCATCAAAAAACGTTCAATCTCAGGCATATCCATACCCCCTTTCTCTACTTGTAAGATCACTTTCTCCCTTTTCAAACGCTCCATCCTAGAATTCCAAAAAAACAAAAACAAACGTCTTACTAACTTCCTAATCACACTCGCACTACCAGGAAAAACCACATTTAAATACAACAACAACGGAACAATCACCACTTTCACAATTAACACTCTCCCAGAGAAGGATAAAGTCCTAGATGACCACAAACCTAACTTTTGATTAACCTTACTTACCACCTTATCCCAACTCTCACGTCCATCCAATCTCTCATCAAACTTAACCCCTAATACCTCAATCTCATCCTTCTTCACAGGCCATCCACACAGCTCCAATTCCCTCCAAGCACCAAACGCTTTGCACGCACACTTACCCCAATTAACCTTAAACCCACTCCCCATACAAAACCCATCCACCAACAACTTAACCCTTCTCAACCCAGCTTGCGTTCTGCATACTACCGTTACATCGTCCATATAGCCTAAAACTTTCAAACTCCTCCCATCACTACCAGGTATTTCTACTCCTCTCACAACCTTATCACTTCTAATCATTCTTAACAAAGGTTCAATCACACAAATAAACAGAATAGGTGACAATGGACAACCCTGCCTTACCCCTGACTTTACACAAAAACTCTCTGACAAACAACCATTCACCATCACTTTACTACTAATTCCTTCATACAAACTTCGCAACCACCTCAACATTCCTGCAGGTATCCCTAATCTTTCCAATATCCTAAACAAAAACCCATGCACCACCCTATCATACGCCTTCTCAAAATCAATCGTTGCAATCGCTACTTCCATCTTCCTGTCCATACAATACCACAAAGCATCCCGTAACACAATCAAACTATCACTAATCTGTCTCCCAGGCACCGCACACACTTGTTCCTCCCCAACCAAACTAGTAACAACCATCCTCAACCGATTCGCTAACACTTTTGCAATCACCTTGTAATCCACATTCAACAATGTAATCGGTCTCCAATTTCTCAAATCCCTTCTATCACCTTTTTTAAATAATAACACAATCACACCTTCTTTCATTGAATCTAGCAACACATTCTTACGCAACACTTCCACACAAACTTCCATAAAATCACTTCCAACTATATCCCAAA
This sequence comes from Spea bombifrons, assembly GCF_027358695.1. Classification (NCBI taxonomy): domain Eukaryota; kingdom Metazoa; phylum Chordata; class Amphibia; order Anura; family Pelobatidae; genus Spea; species Spea bombifrons. Next base: position 107,578,831 of record NC_071091.1, on the reverse strand, counting down.
ACTTGCAATAAAACTCGACAGGCAACCCATCACATCCAGGCGTCTTCCCTTTAGCCATACTCTTCACCACACATTCTAATTCATCCTTCGTTATTTCCCTTACCAAATCCTCAGCATCTATACTATCTATTCTCTTTTCTACACCATCCAAGATCTCACTCTCTACCTTTAAATCTCTAACTTTCTCCATATATAAATCCTTATAAAAATCCACCACCACATCCACTATCCCTACCCCATTCACAACACCCCCATCCTTATCAAACACACATTCCATTAAACTCTTCCCACCAAACGCCTTCTTAAAAAAGAACCTAGTGCACTTCTCGTCTTCTTCAAAAATTTTCACCCTAGCATGAAACATAATCTTTTTACCTTTCGTCTCAACATATTGATTAACCTGTTGTCTTGCTTCTCTCAACTCATTCGTAACATCCATACCAAGTACCCTCAACTTCCGTAAATACTCCAATCGTGTCTGCCACATAACCAACTCCCTCCTTTCCTTCTTTGCCCTAGCTCGCCCCATATTCACAAAAAATAACCTCACTTGCACTTTAACATATTCCCACCATCGACCCACCGACATAAACCACCTTTTCCTCCTACGCAAACCTAAATAAAACCTTTCAAAACTTTTAACCACCCACTCATCATCCATCAATCCCACATTCAACTTCCACTGTCCCCGCCCCATCATAATTTCTTCTGCAAATTCCACCTTACATAACAAACAAGCATGATCCGTAAAAGGCAATCTTACCCCACTCAATTCTACCCCATTCATACATTTTGAAAAGAAAATAAAATCGATCCTTGAGCACACCCTCCCATCCTCACTGAAAAAGGAAAAAAACCTTTCAGACGACTTACACAATCTAACCGAATCAATTAAACAAAAATCCTCCACCATTTGTCCCAATTCCCTACTAGATCCATCTAACTGTGCTCCCTTCCTACCCCCCACCCTATCCTCCGTCTTGAGTACGCAATTGAAATCACCTACCAAAAAGACCATCTCCCTCCCTGGCAACCATAACTTGACATGTTGGAATAAGGTCACCCTCTCCTTCCTCTCCACTGGTGCATAAACATTAATTAACTTAAAACCTACACCCCCATACCTGAAGAAAACCACCACCACCCTTCCCTTTTCCACCTCCACCACCCTGACTACTTGAAAGTCAAAACTTCGGAATAGTACTGCCACCCCACAATTCCGTCTAACCCCGAATGAAAAGACCGAAGGACCCAAGGTCCAAGGCTGGCTCTGCAATGGTTCCGATAGATTACACTCTTGCAGACAAAAGATATCCGCCTTTTGAACCTCCAACGCCTTGAAAACTACCACACGCCTTGCAGCTCCCTGAATGCTTCTAACATTGAGGGATGCAATACAAAGAGACCTCATATTTAATACTCATCAGCACTCTTCATACTACACCCCTCATGTCCCAGATCGGAACTTTTTAGTCAACGTCTCCTCCACCACCTCTGAAAAACTCTTCGCGGAGTCTGCCACTCTACGACTAAAGCCACCTTCAGGCTCCTCAGAACAAACAGAAAGTGGAGAACAACTTCCGTCGCCTTCCGAAAATACATCCATCCGGGGGGAATCAGGTGAAGACACACTTTCGCACTCCCGAACTCTTTTTTCGGTACTGCAGCCCTCTCCTGCATCCATCATCGCGGCCTCTACAAACCTACCTCCCGCCTGCCCGGGTTCCTGCTCTATCCGGCCAATATCTGGCAACTCCGCGGCACCAAGTGGAGGATCCTGGATTACCTCCAACAGTGTCACTTCCTGTTGGGGCGTGGTATCCATCCCAGGATCCACAACGGCACTTTGTACCACACTCATAGCCACCTTAACAACCGCTTCCTCCGACACCACAGCAACCACAGGCTGATCTTCCGGCGGCGGTTTGACAGCCGCTCCGGACGCAAGAGAAAATTGCTCCACCAATTTATCCACGTGCGCCGACCGCTCCGCCTCTATCCTCCTCTCTTCCTCCTCCTGCCTTTCAGCAGCCTTCTTGCGCTGCTCTCTAAGCACGGGGCATGACCATGCCCCATGTCCCACATCACCACAAATATCACATTTTCTGGGATTAGGACATTCAAAGGCTATATGCCCCTTCTGCTTGCAGTTGCGGCAGAACTTCTGATCTTCGACGCAGTGCTCCCCAGTGTGCCCAAACTTAAAACACTTGCGACAAAATTCAGGACAATTGGGGTAAAAAAGGTACCCCTGATTCCCCCCGATAGAAAAGTTCTGCGGAGGATGTATCATCCCTCCGTATCCCTTTTCATCTGGCTTTAGAGTTACCCAAAACCTCCTCCTACCGTTATACACTCCGAAAGGGTTCCTCACATATTCAGGTTCTCCTACCTTCGACGCATAACGGCTGAGAAAAGCCCCGATAGCATCATCCGGAACAAAAGGGTTGTACATATGTACAGTTATACACACCTTCCGAACTGCCATCGAAGGACGAAATACAATACCACGAAGTAATGGGTGCTCCGCTTGGGTCAGACTCCGCTCCATCAGATGTCGCGCTCCCCAGATAGACTTGAAAGTGACGTCAAAAAAACCGCGGTATCCAAAATCCTGAAGGCAAAAGATCTCCCCACGAGGCATCTGTAGAAGACCTTCCACGATTTGCATCTGCACCTCCTCCAGCGAAATCCTCCTCCGACGTTCTTCATCCTCGATGCAGATCCGTACCGTATTGGGAAAGTTCGGTACCGCCATCTCCACGATCGCAACTCGTTCCTAATGTCAGCTCTGTCGGGGCCCCCAATAGCAGCACCCGGCTTAAGACCCCATTTAAGGGGCCGATGCCGGGAGGCCGAGGGCCGAACTCCGCTAACACTAGGACCTCCTGACCAGACCGCCTGTACAAAGTACCCTTGGTCTTAGCCAAAAGGCCGAGAAGCGATATTATTAAACAGACACACCAGTCTCACAAGAGACCGTCAAAAATTGCCAGTGCTGACTATTTTTCAAGTCATCACGGCGGGGTATTGGGAAAAGTTTTCAATTAGCAATAATCACGCCTCGGTTAAAACCTCATGGGCTACGATACTGCCACTGCGCAAAGCTGGGGACTAGGCAGCTATGGTATATAAAGGACGTCCACCAAGATCTCGTTAACGTTTTGGCTAGGTATGGGCGGTCATTAGGCCAGGGCAGAGCATTGTGGGAGCGGTCATGCAAATTTCACTGGCGAGTGACCAATGGTTTCTCCGGAAAAGGCCTGGAAGCTCAGATCTTTCAGGCAAAATGCAAACGAGGGCCCACCTTCACGTTCCGAGACAAAATGCACTTGTTTACCTCATGGGGCTCAAAGGCTTTCCCTACTGTCAAGGGTTTGAAGAATCAAGATCTCTTTGATGAGATTACTAGAGCTGACCCCATATGCCTGTTAAGACGATAAGAATCACACTCTTGGGTTAGGATATAACACGGAGATATGAGAGACGGGTTTGGACTAGAACAACTTGATGTGCTGCAACAGGTAGGTCCGCAGTATGGAACGAGTTGTGGGTGCCGTGATTTAAGCCGTATCTTCTATTATTAAACAGACACACCAGTCTCACAAGAGACCGTCAAAAATTGCCAGTGCTGACTATTTTTCAAATCATCACGGCGGGGTATTGGGAAAAGTTTTCAATTAGCAATAATCACGCCTCGGTTAAAACCTCATGGGCTACGATACTGCCACTGCGCAAAGCTAAGGACTAGGCAGCTTTGGTATATAAAGGACGTCCACCAAGATCTCGTTAACGTTTTGGCTAGGTATGGGCGGTCATTAGGCCAGGGCAGAGCATTGTGGGAGCGGTCATGCAAATTTCACTGGCGAGTGACCAATGGTTTCTCCGGAAAAGGCCTGGAAGCTCAGATCTTTCAGGCAAAATGCAAACGAGGGCCCACCTTCACGTTCCGAGACAAAATGCACTTGTTTACCTCATGGGGCTCAAAGGCTTTCCCTACTGTCAAGGGTTTGAAGAATCAAGATCTCTTTGATGAGATTACTAGAGCTGACCCCATATGCCTGTTAAGACGATAAGAGTCACACTCTTGGGTTAGGATATAACACGGAGATATGAGAGATGGGTTTGGACTAGGACAACTTGATGTGCTGCAACAGGTAGGTCCGCAGTATGGAACGAATTGTGGGTGCCGTGCTTTAAGCCGTATCTTCTATTATTAAACAGACACACCAGTCTCACAAGAGACCGTCAAAAATTGCCAGTGCTGACTATTTTTCAAGTCATCACGGCGGGGTATTGGGAAAAGTTTTCAATTAGCAATAATCACGCCTCGGTTAAAACCTCATGGGCTACGATACTGCCGCTGCGCAAACCTGGGGACTAGGCAGCTTTGGTATATAAAGGACGTCCACCAAGATCTCGTTAACGTTTTGGCTAGGTATGGGCGGTCATTAGGCCAGGGCAGAGCATTGTGGGAGCGGTCATGCAAATTTCACTGGCGAGTGACCAATGGTTTCTCCGGAAAAGGCCTGGAAGCTCAGATCTTTCAGGCAAAATGCAAACGAGGGCCCACCTTCACGTTCCGAGACAAAATGCACTTGTTTACCTCATGGGGCTCAAAGGCTTTCCCTACTGTCAAGGGTTTGAAGAATCAAGATCTCTTTGATGAGATTACTAGAGCTGACCCCATATGCCTGTTAAGACGATAAGAGTCACACTCTTGGGTTAGGATATAACACGGAGATATGAAAGATGGGTTTGGACTAGGACAACTTGATGTGCTGCAACAGGTAGGTCCGCAGTAAGGAATGAGTTGCGGGTGCCGTGCTTTAAGCCGTATCTTCTATTATTAAACAGACACACCAGTCTCACAAGAGACCGTCAAAAATTGCCAGTGCTGACTATTTTTCAAGTCATCACGGCGGGGTATTGGGAAAAGTTTTCAATTAGCAATAATCACGCCTCGGTTAAAACCTCATGGGCTACGATACTGCCACTGCGCAAAGCTGGAGACTAGGCAGCTTAGGTATGTAAAGGACGTCCACCAAGATCTCGTTAACGTTTTGGCTAGGTACGGGCGGTTATTAGGCCAGGGCAGAGCATTGTGGGAGCGTGTCATGCAAATTTCACTGGCGAGTGACCAATGGTTTCTCCGGGAAAGGCCTGGAAGCTCAGATCTTTCAGGCAAAATGCAAACGAGGGCCCACCTTCACGTTCCGAGACAAAATGCACTTGTTTACCTCATGGGGCCCAAAGGCTTTCCCTACTGTCAAGGGTTTGAAGAATCAAGATCTCTTTGATGAGATTACTAGAGCTGACCCCATATGCCTGTTAAGACGATAAGAGTCACACTCTTGGGTTAGGATATAACACGGAGATATGAAAGACGGGTTTGGACTAGGACAACTTGATGTGCTGCGACAGGTAGGTCCGCAGTATGGAACGAGTTGTGGGTGCCATGCTTTAAGCCGTATCTTCTATTATTAAACAGACACACCAGTCTCACAAGAGACCGTCAAAAACTGCCAGTGCTGACTATTTTTCAAGCCATCACGGCGGGGTATTGGGAAAAGTTTTCAATTAGCAATAATCACGCCTCGGTTAAAACCTCATGGGCTACGATACTGCCACTGCGCAAAGCTGGGGACTAGGCAGCTTTGGTATATAAAGGACGTCCACCAAGATCTCGTTAACGTTTTGGCTAGGTATGGGCGGTCATTAGGCCAGGGCAGAGCATTGTGGGAGCGGTCATGCAAATTTCACTGGCGAGTGACCAATGGTTTCTCCGGAAAAGGCCTGGAAGCTCAGATCTTTCAGGCAAAATGCAAACGAGGGCCCACCTTCACTTTCCGAGACAAAATGCACTTGTTTATCTCATGGGGCTCAAAGGCTTTCCCTACTGTCAAGGGTTTGAAGAATCAAGATCTCTTTGATGAGATTACTAGAGCTGACCCCATATGCCTGTTAAGACGATAAGAGTCACACTCTTGGGTTAGGATATAACACGGAGATATGAAAGATGGGTTTGGACTAGGACAACTTGATGTGCTTCAACAGGTAGGTCCGCAGTAAGGAATGAGTTGTGGGTGCCGTGCTTTAAGCCGTATCTTCTATTATTAAACAGACACACCAGTCTCACAAGAGACCGTCAAAAATTGCCAGTGCTGACTATTTTTCAAGTCATCACGGCGGGGTATTGGGAAAAGTTTTCAATTAGCAATAATCACGCCTCGGTTAAAACCTCATGGGCTACGATATTGCCACTGCGCAAAGCTGAGGACTAGGCAGCGTTGGTATATAAAGGATGTCCACCAAGATCTCGTTAACGTTTTGGCTAGGTATGGGCGGTCATTAGGCCAGGGCAGAGCATTGTGGGAGCGGTCATGCAAATTTCACTGGCGAGTGACCAATGGTTTCTCCGGAAAAGGCCTGGAAGCTCAGATCTTTCAGGCAAAATGCAAACGAGGGCCCACCTTCACGTTCCGAGACAAAATGCACTTGTTTACCTCATGGGGCTCAAAGGCTTTCCCTACTGTCAAGGGTTTGAAGAATCAAGATCTCTTTGATGAGATTACTCGAGCTGACCCCATATGCCTGTTAAGACGATAAGAGTCACACTCTTGGGTTAGGATATAACACGGAGATATGAAAGATGGGTTTGGACTAGGACAACTTGATGTGCTGCAACAGGTAGGTCCGCAGTAAGGAATGAGTTGCGGGTGCCGTGCTTTAAGCCGTATCTTCTATTATTAAACAGACACACCAGTCTCACAAGAGACCGTCAAAAATTGCCAGTGCTGACTATTTTTCAAGTCATCACGGCGGGGTATTGGGAAAAGTTTTCAATTAGCAATAATCACGCCTCGGTTAAAACCTCATGGGCTACGATACTGCCACTGCGCAAAGCTGGGGACCAGGCAGCTTAGGTATATAAAGGACGTCCACCAAGATCTCGTTAACGTTTTGGCTAGGTATGGGCGGTCATTAGGCCAGGGCAGAGCATTGTGGGAGCGGTCATGCAAATTTCACTGGCGAGTGACCAATGGTTTCTCCGGAAAAGGCCTGGAAGCTCAGATCTTTCAGGCAAAATGCAAACGAGGGCCCACCTTCACGTTCCGAGACAAAATGCACTTGTTTACCTCATGGGGCTCAAAGGCTTTCCCTACTGTCAAGGGTTTGAAGAATCAAGATCTCTTTGATGAGATTACTAGAGCTGACCCCATATGCCTGTTAAGACGATAAGAGTCACACTCTTGGGTTAGGTTATAACACGGAGATATGAATGATGGGTTTGGACTAGGACAACTTGATGTGCTGCAACAGGTAGGTCCGCAGTATGGAATGAGTTGCGGGTGACGTGCTTTAAGCCGTATCTTCTATTATTAAACAGACACACCAGTCTCACAAGAGACCGTCAAAAATTGCCAGTGCTGACTATTTTTCAAGTCATCACGGCGGGGTATTGGGAAAAGTTTTCAATTAGCAATAATCACACCTCGGTTAAAACCTCATGGGCTACGATACTGCCACTGCGCAAAGCTGGGGACTAGGCAGCTTTGGTATATAAAGGACGTCCACCAAGATCTCGTTAACGTTTTGGCTAGGTATGGGCGGTCATTAGGCCAGGGCAGCGCATTGTGGGAGCGGTCATGCAAATTTCACTGGCGAGTGACCAATGGTTTCTCCGGAAAAGGCCTGGAAGCTCAGATCTTTCAGGCAAAACGCAAACGAGGGCCCACCTTCACGTTCCGAGACAAAATGCACTTGTTTACCTCATGGGGCTCAAAGGCTTTCCCTACTGTCAAGGGTTTGAAGAATCAAGATCTCTTTGATGAGATTACTAGAGCTGACCCCATATGCCTGTTAAGACGATAAGAGTCACACTCTTGGGTTAGGATATAACACGGAGATATGAGAGATGGGTTTGGACTAGGACAACTTGATGTGCTGCGACAGGTAGGTCCGCAGTATGGAATGAGTTGTGGGTGCCGTGCTTTAAGCCGTATCTTCTATTATTAAACAGACACACCAGTCTCACAAGAGACCGTCAAAAATTGCCGGTGCTGACTATTTTTCAAGTCATCACGGCGGGGTATTGGGAAAAGTTTTCAATTAGCAATAATCACGCCTCGGTTAAAACCTCATGGGCTACGACACTGCCACTGCGCAAAGCTGGGGACTAGGCAGCTTTGGTATATAAAGGACGTCCACCAAGATCTCGTTAACGTTTTGGCTAGGTATGGGCGGTCATTAGGCCAGGGCAGAGCATTGTGGGAGCGGTCATGCAAATTTCACTGGCGAGTGACCAATGGTTTCTCCGGAAAAGGCCTGGAAGCTCAGATCTTTCAGGCAAAACGCAAACGAGGGCCCACCTTCACGTTCCGAGACAAAATGCACTTGTTTACCTCATGGGGCTCAAAGGCTTTCCCTACTGTCAAGGTTTTGAAGAATCAAGATCTCTTTGATGAGATTACTAGAGCTGACCCCATATGCCTGTTAAGACGATAAGAGTCACACTCTTGGGTTAGGATATAACACGGAGATATGAGAGATGGGTTTGGACTAAGACAACTTGATGTGCTGCAACAGGTAGGTCCGCAGTATGGAATGAGTTGTGGGTGCCGTGCTTTAAGCAGTGTCTTCTGTTATTAAACAGACACATCAGTCTCACAAGAGACCGTAAAAATTGCCAATGCTGACTATTTTTCAAGACATCACGGCGGGGTATTGGAAAAAGTTTTCAATTAGCAATAATCACGCCTCGGTTAAAACCTCATGGGCAACGATACTGCCACTGCGCAAAGCTGGGGACTAGGCAGCTTTGGTATATAAAGGATGTCCACCAAGATCTCGTTAACGTTTTGGCTAGGTATGGGCGGTCATTAGGCCAGGGCAGCGCATTGTGGGAGCGGTCATGCAAATTTCACTGGCGAGTGACCAATGGTTTCTCCGGAAAAGGCCTGGAAGCTCAGATCTTTCAGGCAAAATGCAAACGAGGGCCCACCTTCACGTTCCGAGACAAAATGCACTTGTTTACCTCATGGGGCTCAAAGGCTTTCCCTACTGTCAAGGGTTTGAAGAATCAAGATCTCTTTGATGAGATTACTAGAGCTGACCCCATATGCCTGTTAAGACGATAAGAGTCACACTCTTGGGTTAGGATATAACACGGAGATATGAAAGATGGGTTTGGACTAGGACAACTTGATGTGCTGCAACAGATAGGTCCGCAGTAAGGAATGAGTTGCGGGTGCCGTGCTTTAAGCCGTATCTTCTATTATTAAACAGACACACCAGTCTCACAAGAGACCGTCAAAAATTGCCAGTGCTGACTATTTTTCAAGTCATCACGGCGGGGTATTGGGAAAAGTTTTCAATTAGCAATAATCACGCCTCGGTTAAAACCTCATGGGCTACGATACTGCCACTGCGCAAAGCTGGAGACTAGGCAGCTTAGGTATGTAAAGGACGTCCACCAAGATCTCGTTAACGTTTTGGCTAGGTACGGGCGGTTATTAGGCCAGGGCAGAGCATTGTGGGAGCGGTCATGCAAATTTCACTGGCGAGTGACCAATGGTTTCTCCGGGAAAGGCCTGAAAGCTCAGATCTTTCAGGCAAAATGCAAACGAGGGCCCACCTTCACGTTCCGAGACAAAATGCACTTGTTTACCTCATGGGGCTCAAAGGCTTTCCCTACTGTCAAGGGTTTGAAGAATCAAGATCTCTTTGATGAGATTACTAGAGCTGACCCCATATGCCTGTTAAGACGATAAGAGTCACACTCTTGGGTTAGGATATAACACGGAGATATGAAAGACGGGTTTGGACTAGGACAACTTGATGTCCTTCAACAGGTAGGTCCGCAGTAAGGAATGAGTTGTGGGTGCCGTGCTTTAAGCCGTATCTTCTATTATTAAACAGACACACCAGTCTCACAAGAGACCGTCAAAAATTGCCAGTGCTGACTATTTTTCAAGTCATCACGGCGGGGTATTGGGAAAAGTTTTCAATTAGCAATAATCACGCCTCGGTTAAAACCTCATGGGCTACGATACTGCCACTGCGCAAAGCTGGGGACTAGGCAGCTATGGTATATAAAGGACGTCCACCAAGATCTCGTTAACGTTTTGGCTAGGTATGGGCGGTCATTAGGCCAGGGCAGAGCATTGTGGGAGCGGTCATGCAAATTTCACTGGCGAGTGACCAATGGTTTCTCCGGAAAAGGCCTGGAAGCTCAGATCTTTCAGGCAAAATGCAAACGAGGGCCCACCTTCACGTTCCGAGACAAAATGCACTTGTTTACCTCATGGGGCTCAAAGGCTTTCCCTACTGTCAAGGGTTTGAAGAATCAAGATCTCTTTGATGAGATTACTAGAGCTGACCCCATATGCCTGTTAAGACGATAAGAATCACACTCTTGGGTTAGGATATAACACGGAGATATGAGAGATGGGTTTGGACTAGAACAACTTGATGTGCTGCAACAGGTAGGTCCGCAGTATGGAACGAGTTGTGGGTGCCGTGATTTAAGCCGTATCTTCTATTATTAAACAGACACACCAGTCTCACAAGAGACCGTCAAAAATTGCCAGTGCTGACTATTTTTCAAATCATCACGGCGGGGTATTGGGAAAAGTTTTCAATTAGCAATAATCACGCCTCGGTTAAAACCTCATGGGCTACGATACTGCCACTGCGCAAAGCTAAGGACTAGGCAGCTTTGGTATATAAAGGACGTCCACCAAGATCTCGTTAACGTTTTGGCTAGGTATGGGCGGTCATTAGGCCAGGGCAGAGCATTGTGGGAGCGGTCATGCAAATTTCACTGGCGAGTGACCAATGGTTTCTCCGGAAAAGGCCTGGAAGCTCAGATCTTTCAGGCAAAATGCAAACGAGGGCCCACCTTCACGTTCCGAGACAAAATGCACTTGTTTACCTCATGGGGCTCAAAGGCTTTCCCTACTGTCAAGGGTTTGAAGAATCAAGATCTCTTTGATGAGATTACTAGAGCTGACCCCATATGCCTGTTAAGACGATAAGAGTCACACTCTTGGGTTAGGATATAACACGGAGATATGAGAGATGGGTGTGGACTAGGACAACTTGATGTGCTGCAACAGGTAGGTCCGCAGTATGGAACGAATTGTGGGTGCCGTGCTTTAAGCCGTATCTTCTATTATTAAACAGACACACCAGTCTCACAAGAGACCGTCAAAAATTGCCAGTGCTGACTATTTTTCAAGTCATCACGGCGGGGTATTGGGAAAAGTTTTCAATTAGCAATAATCACGCCTCGGTTAAAACCTCATGGGCTACGATACTGCCGCTGCGCAAACCTGGGGACTAGGCAGCTTTGGTATATAAAGGACGTCCACCAAGATCTCGTTAACGTTTTGGCTAGGTATGGGCGGTCATTAGGCCAGGGCAGAGCATTGTGGGAGCGGTCATGCAAATTTCACTGGCGAGTGACCAATGGTTTCTCCGGAAAAGGCCTGGAAGCTCAGATCTTTCAGGCAAAATGCAAACGAGGGCCCACCTTCACGTTCCGAGACAAAATGCACTTGTTTACCTCATGGGGCTCAAAGGCTTTCCCTACTGTCAAGGGTTTGAAGAATCAAGATCTCTTTGATGAGATTACTAGAGCTGACCCCATATGCCTGTTAAGACGATAAGAGTCACACTCTTGGGTTAGGATATAACACGGAGATATGAAAGATGGGTTTGGACTAGGACAACTTGATGTGCTGCAACAGGTAGGTCCGCAGTAAGGAATGAGTTGCGGGTGCCGTGCTTTAAGCCGTATCTTCTATTATTAAACAGACACACCAGTCTCACAAGAGACCGTCAAAAATTGCCAGTGCTGACTATTTTTCAAGTCATCACGGCGGGGTATTGGGAAAAGTTTTCAATTAGCAATAATCACGCCTCGGTTAAAACCTCATGGGCTACGATACTGCCACTGCGCAAAGCTGGAGACTAGGCAGCTTAGGTATGTAAAGGACGTCCACCAAGATCTCGTTAACGTTTTGGCTAGGTACGGGCGGTTATTAGGCCAGGGCAGAGCATTGTGGGAGCGTGTCATGCAAATTTCACTGGCGAGTGACCAATGGTTTCTCCGGGAAAGGCCTGGAAGCTCAGATCTTTCAGGCAAAATGCAAACGAGGGCCCACCTTCACGTTCCGAGACAAAATGCACTTGTTTACCTCATGGGGCCCAAAGGCTTTCCCTACTGTCAAGGGTTTGAAGAATCAAGATCTCTTTGATGAGATTACTAGAGCTGACCCCATATGCCTGTTAAGACGATAAGAGTCACACTCTTGGGTTAGGATATAACACGGAGATATGAAAGACGGGTTTGGACTAGGACAACTTGATGTGCTGCGACAGGTAGGTCCGCAGTATGGAACGAGTTGTGGGTGCCATGCTTTAAGCCGTATCTTCTATTATTAAACAGACACACCAGTCTCACAAGAGACCGTCAAAAACTGCCAGTGCTGACTATTTTTCAAGCCATCACGGCGGGGTATTGGGAAAAGTTTTCAATTAGCAATAATCACGCCTCGGTTAAAACCTCATGGGCTACGATACTGCCACTGCGCAAAGCTGGGGACTAGGCAGCTTTGGTATATAAAGGACGTCCACCAAGATCTCGTTAACGTTTTGGCTAGGTATGGGCGGTCATTAGGCCAGGGCAGAGCATTGTGGGAGCGGTCATGCAAATTTCACTGGCGAGTGACCAATGGTTTCTCCGGAAAAGGCCTGGAAGCTCAGATCTTTCAGGCAAAATGCAAACGAGGGCCCACCTTCACTTTCCGAGACAAAATGCACTTGTTTATCTCATGGGGCTCAAAGGCTTTCCCTACTGTCAAGGGTTTGAAGAATCAAGATCTCTTTGATGAGATTACTAGAGCTGACCCCATATGCCTGTTAAGACGATAAGAGTCACACTCTTGGGTTAGGATATAACACGGAGATATGAAAGATGGGTTTGGACTAGGACAACTTGATGTGCTTCAACAGGTAGGTCCGCAGTAAGGAATGAGTTGTGGGTGCCGTGCTTTAAGCCGTATCTTCTATTATTAAACAGACACACCAGTCTCACAAGAGACCGTCAAAAATTGCCAGTGCTGACTATTTTTCAAGTCATCACGGCGGGGTATTGGGAAAAGTTTTCAATTAGCAATAATCACGCCTCGGTTAAAACCTCATGGGCTACGATATTGCCACTGCGCAAAGCTGGGGACTAGGCAGCTATGGTATATAAAGGACGTCCACCAAGATCTCGTTAACGTTTTGGCTAGGTATGGGCGGTCATTAGGCCAGGGCAGAGCATTGTGTGAGCGGTCATGCAAATTTCACTGGCGAGTGACCAATGGTTTCTCCGGAAAAGGCCTGGAAGCTCAGATCTTTCAGGCAAAATGCAAACGAGGGCCCACCTTCACGTTCCGAGACAAAATGCACTTGTTTACCTCATGGGGCTCAAAGGCTTTCCCTACTGTCAAGGGTTTGAAGAATCAAGATCTCTTTGATGAGATTACTCGAGCTGACCCCATATGCCTGTTAAGACGATAAGAGTCACACTCTTGGGTTAGGATATAACACGGAGATATGAGAGATGGGTTTGGACTAGGACAACTTGATGTGCTGCAACAGGTAGGTCCGCAGTATGGAACGGGTTGTGGGTGCCGTGATTTAAGCCGTATCTTCTATTATTAAACAGACACACCAGTCTCACAAGAGACCGTCAAAAATTGCCAGTGCTGACTATTTTTCAAGTCATCACGGGGGGGAATTGGGAAAAGTTTTCAATCAGCAATAATCACGCCTCGGTTAAAACCTCATGGGCTACGATACTGCCACTGCGCAAAGCTGAGGACTAGGCAGCGTTGGTATATAAAGGATGTCCACCAAGATCTCGTTAACGTTTTGGCTAGGTATGGGCGGTCATTAGGCCAGGGCAGAGCATTGTGGGAGCGGTCATGCAAATTTCACTGGCGAGTGACCAATGGTTTCTCCGGAAAAGGCCTGGAAGCTCTGATCTTTCAGGCAAAATGCAAACGAGGGCCCACCTTCACGTTCCGAGACAAAATGCACTTGTTTACCTCATGGGGCTCAAAGGCTTTCCCTACTGTCAAGGGTTTGAAGAATCAAGATCTCTTTGATGAGATTACTAGAGCTGACCCCATATGCCTGTTAAGACGATAAGAGTCACACTCTTGGGTTAGGATATAACACGGAGATATGAAAGATGGGTTTGGACTAGGACAACTTGATGTGCTGCAACAGGTAGGTCCGCAGTAAGGAATGAGTTGCGGGTGCCGTGCTTTAAGCCGTATCTTCTATTATTAAACAGACACACCAGTCTCACAAGAGACCGTCAAAAATTGCCAGTGCTGACTATTTTTCAAGTCATCACGGCGGGGTATTGGGAAAAGTTTTCAATTAGCAATAATCACGCCTCGGTTAAAACCTCATGGGCTACGATACTGCCACTGCGCAAAGCTGGGGACCAGGCAGCTTAGGTATATAAAGGACGTCCACCAAGATCTCGTTAACGTTTTGGCTAGGTATGGGCGGTCATTAGGCCAGGGCAGAGCATTGTGGGAGCGGTCATGCAAATTTCACTGGCGAGTGACCAATGGTTTCTCCGGAAAAGGCCTGGAAGCTCAGATCTTTCAGGCAAAATGCAAACGAGGGCCCACCTTCACGTTCCGAGACAAAATGCACTTGTTTACCTCATGGGGCTCAAAGGCTTTCCCTACTGTCAAGGGTTTGAAGAATCAAGATCTCTTTGATGAGATTACTAGAGCTGACCCCATATGCCTGTTAAGACGATAAGAGTCACACTCTTGGGTTAGGATATAACACGGAGATATGAGAGATGGGTTTGGACTAGGACAACTTGATGTGCTGCGACAGGTAGGTCCGCAGTATGGAATGAGTTGTGGGTGCCGTGCTTTAAGCCGTATCTTCTATTATTAAACAGACACACCAGTCTCACAAGAGACCGTCAAAAATTGCCGGTGCTGACTATTTTTCAAGTCATCACGGCGGGGTATTGGGAAAAGTTTTCAATTAGCAATAATCACGCCTCGGTTAAAACCTCATGGGCTACGACACTGCCACTGCGCAAAGCTGGGGACTAGGCAGCTTTGGTATATAAAGGACGTCCACCAAGATCTCGTTAACGTTTTGGCTAGGTATGGGCGGTCATTAGGCCAGGGCAGAGCATTGTGGGAGCGGTCATGCAAATTTCACTGGCGAGTGACCAATGGTTTCTCCGGAAAAGGCCTGGAAGCTCAGATCTTTCAGGCAAAACGCAAACGAGGGCCCACCTTCACGTTCCGAGACAAAATGCACTTGTTTACCTCATGGGGCTCAAAGGCTTTCCCTACTGTCAAGGTTTTGAAGAATCAAGATCTCTTTGATGAGATTACTAGAGCTGACCCCATATGCCTGTTAAGACGATAAGAGTCACACTCTTGGGTTAGGATATAACACGGAGATATGAGAGATGGGTTTGGACTAAGACAACTTGATGTGCTGCAACAGGTAGGTCCGCAGTATGGAATGAGTTGTGGGTGCCGTGCTTTAAGCAGTGTCTTCTGTTATTAAACAGACACATCAGTCTCACAAGAGACCGTAAAAATTGCCAATGCTGACTATTTTTCAAGACATCACGGCGGGGTATTGGAAAAAGTTTTCAATTAGCAATAATCACGCCTCGGTTAAAACCTCATGGGCAACGATACTGCCACTGCGCAAAGCTGGGGACTAGGCAGCTTTGGTATATAAAGGATGTCCACCAAGATCTCGTTAACGTTTTGGCTAGGTATGGGCGGTCATTAGGCCAGGGCAGCGCATTGTGGGAGCGGTCATGCAAATTTCACTGGCGAGTGACCAATGGTTTCTCCGGAAAAGGCCTGGAAGCTCAGATCTTTCAGGCAAAATGCAAACGAGGGCCCACCTTCACGTTCCGAGACAAAATGCACTTGTTTACCTCATGGGGCTCAAAGGCTTTCCCTACTGTCAAGGGTTTGAAGAATCAAGATCTCTTTGATGAGATTACTAGAGCTGACCCCATATGCCTGTTAAGACGATAAGAGTCACACTCTTGGGTTAGGATATAACACGGAGATATGAAAGATGGGTTTGGACTAGGACAACTTGATGTGCTGCAACAGATAGGTCCGCAGTAAGGAATGAGTTGCGGGTGCCGTGCTTTAAGCCGTATCTTCTATTATTAAACAGACACACCAGTCTCACAAGAGACCGTCAAAAATCGCCAGTGCTGACTATTTTTCAAGTCATCACGGCGGGGTATTGGGAAAAGTTTTCAATTAGCAATAATCACGCCTCGGTTAAAACCTCATGGGCTACGATACTGCCACTGCGCAAAGCTGGAGACTAGGCAGCTTAGGTATGTAAAGGACGTCCACCAAGATCTCGTTAACGTTTTGGCTAGGTACGGGCGGTTATTAGGCCAGGGCAGAGCATTGTGGGAGCGGTCATGCAAATTTCACTGGCGAGTGACCAATGGTTTCTCCGGGAAAGGCCTGAAAGCTCAGATCTTTCAGGCAAAATGCAAACGAGGGCCCACCTTCACGTTCCGAGACAAAATGCACTTGTTTACCTCATGGGGCTCAAAGGCTTTCCCTACTGTCAAGGGTTTGAAGAATCAAGATCTCTTTGATGAGATTACTAGAGCTGACCCCATATGCCTGTTAAGACGATAAGAGTCACACTCTTGGGTTAGGATATAACACGGAGATATGAAAGACGGGTTTGGACTAGGACAACTTGATGTGCTTCAACAGGTAGGTCCGCAGTAAGGAATGAGTTGTGGGTGCCGTGCTTTAAGCCGTATCTTCTATTATTAAACAGACACACCAGTCTCACAAGAGACCGTCAAAAATTGCCAGTGCTGACTATTTTTCAAGTCATCACGGCGGGGTATTGGGAAAAGTTTTCAATTAGCAATAATCACGCCTCGGTTAAAACCTCATGGGCTACGATACTGCCACTGCGCAAAGCTGGGGACTAGGCAGCTATGGTATATAAAGGACGTCCACCAAGATCTCGTTAACGTTTTGGCTAGGTATGGGCGGTCATTAGGCCAGGGCAGAGCATTGTGGGAGCGGTCATGCAAATTTCACTGGCGAGTGACCAATGGTTTCTCCGGAAAAGGCCTGGAAGCTCAGATCTTTCAGGCAAAATGCAAACGAGGGCCCACCTTCACGTTCCGAGACAAAATGCACTTGTTTACCTCATGGGGCTCAAAGGCTTTCCCTACTGTCAAGGGTTTGAAGAATCAAGATCTCTTTGATGAGATTACTAGAGCTGACCCCATATGCCTGTTAAGACGATAAGAATCACACTCTTGGGTTAGGATATAACACGGAGATATGAGAGATGGGTTTGGACTAGAACAACTTGATGTGCTGCAACAGGTAGGTCCGCAGTATGGAACGAGTTGTGGGTGCCGTGATTTAAGCCGTATCTTCTATTATTAAACAGACACACCAGACTCACAAGAGACCGTCAAAAATTGCCAGTGCTGACTATTTTTCAAATCATCACGGCGGGGTATTGGGAAAAGTTTTCAATTAGCAATAATCACGCCTCGGTTAAAACCTCATGGGCTACGATACTGCCACTGCGCAAAGCTAAGGACTAGGCAGCTTTGGTATATAAAGGACGTCCACCAAGATCTCGTTAACGTTTTGGCTAGGTATGGGCGGTCATTAGGCCAGGGCAGAGCATTGTAGGAGCGGTCATGCAAATTTCACTGGCGAGTGACCAATGGTTTCTCCGGAAAAGGCCTGGAAGCTCAGATCTTTCAGGCAAAATGCAAACGAGGGCCCACCTTCACGTTCCGAGACAAAATGCACTTGTTTACCTCATGGGGCTCAAAGGCTTTCCCTACTGTCAAGGGTTTGAAGAATCAAGATCTCTTTGATGAGATTACTAGAGCTGACCCCATATGCCTGTTAAGACGATAAGAGTCACACTCTTGGGTTAGGATATAACACGGAGATATGAAAGATGGGTTTGGACTAGGACAACTTGATGTGCTGCAACAGGTAGGTCCGCAGTAAGGAATGAGTTGCGGGTGCCGTGCTTTAAGCCGTATCTTCTATTATTAAACAGACACACCAGTCTCACAAGAGACCGTCAAAAATTGCCAGTGCTGACTATTTTTCAAGTCATCACGGCGGGGTATTGGGAAAAGTTTTCAATTAGCAATAATCACGCCTCGGTTAAAACCTCATGGGCTACGATACTGCCACTGCGCAAAGCTGGAGACTAGGTAGCTTAGGTATGTAAAGGACGTCCACCAAGATCTCGTTAACGTTTTGGCTAGGTACGGGCGGTTATTAGGCCAGGGCAGAGCATTGTGGGAGCGTGTCATGCAAATTTCACTGGCGAGTGACCAATGGTTTCTCCGGGAAAGGCCTGGAAGCTCAGATCTTTCAGGCAAAATGCAAACGAGGGCCCACCTTCACTTTCCGAGACAAAATGCACTTGTTTATCTCATGGGGCTCAAAGGCTTTCCCTACTGTCAAGGGTTTGAAGAATCAAGATCTCTTTGATGAGATTACTAGAGCTGACCCCATATGCCTGTTAAGACGATAAGAGTCACACTCTTGGGTTAGGATATAACACGGAGATATGAAAGATGGGTTTGGACTAGGACAACTTGATGTGCTTCAACAGGTAGGTCCGCAGTAAGGAATGAGTTGTGGGTGCCGTGCTTTAAGCCGTATCTTCTATTATTAAACAGACACACCAGTCTCACAAGAGACCGTCAAAAATTGCCAGTGCTGACTATTTTTCAAGTCATCACGGCGGGGTATTGGGAAAAGTTTTCAATTAGCAATAATCACGCCTCGGTTAAAACCTCATGGGCTACGATATTGCCACTGCGCAAAGCTGAGGACTAGGCAGCTATGGTATATAAAGGACGTCCACCAAGATCTCGTTAACGTTTTGGCTAGGTATGGGCGGTCATTAGGCCAGGGCAGAGCATTGTGTGAGCGGTCATGCAAATTTCACTGGCGAGTGACCAATGGTTTCTCCGGAAAAGGCCTGGAAGCTCAGATCTTTCAGGCAAAATGCAAACGAGGGCCCACCTTCACGTTCCGAGACAAAATGCACTTGTTTACCTCATGGGGCTCAAAGGCTTTCCCTACTGTCAAGGGTTTGAAGAATCAAGATCTCTTTGATGAGATTACTAGAGCTGACCCCATATGCCTGTTAAGACGATAAGAGTCACACTCTTGGGTTAGGATATAACACGGAGATATGAGAGATGGGTTTGGACTAGGACAACTTGATGTGCTGCAACAGGTAGGTCCGCAGTATGGAACGGGTTGTGGGTGCCGTGATTTAAGCCGTATCTTCTATTATTAAACAGACACACCAGTCTCACAAAAGACCGTCAAAAATTGCCAGTGCTGACTATTTTTCAAGTCATCACGGGGGGGAATTGGGAAAAGTTTTCAATCAGCAATAATCACGCCTCGGTTAAAACCTCATGGGCTACGATACTGCCACTGCGCAAAGCTGAGGACTAGGCAGCGTTGGTATATAAAGGATGTCCACCAAGATCTCGTTAACGTTTTGGCTAGGTATGGGCGGTCATTAGGCCAGGGCAGAGCATTGTGGGAGCGGTCATGCAAATTTCACTGGCGAGTGACCAATGGTTTCTCCGGAAAAGGCCTGGAAGCTCTGATCTTTCAGGCAAAATGCAAACGAGGGCCCACCTTCACGTTCCGAGACAAAATGCACTTGTTTACCTCATGGGGCTCAAAGGCTTTCCCTACTGTCAAGGGTTTGAAGAATCAAGATCTCTTTGATGAGATTACTAGAGCTGACCCCATATGCCTGTTAAGACGATAAGAGTCACACTCTTGTGTTAGGATATAACACGGAGACATGAGAGATGGGTTTGGACTAGGACAACTTGATGTGCTGCGACAGGTAAGTCCGCAGTATGGAATGAGTTGTGGGTGCCATGCTTTAAGCCGTATCTTCTATTATTAAACAGACACACCAGTCTCACAAGAGACCGTCAAAAATTGCCGGTGCTGACTATTTTTCAAGTCATCACGGCGGGGTATTGGGAAAAGTTTTCAATTAGCAATAATCACGCCTCGGTTAAAACCTCATGGGCTATGATACTGCCACTGCGCAAAGCTGGGGTCTAGGCAGCTTTGGTATATAAAGGATGTCCACCAAGATCTCGTTAACGTTTTGGCTAGGTATGGGCGGTCATTAGGCCAGGGCAGAGCATTGTGGGAGCGGTCATGCAAATTTCACTGGCGAGTGACCAATGGTTTCTCCGGAAAAGGCCTGGAAGCTCAGATCTTTCAGGCAAAATGCAAACGAGGGCCCACCTTCACGTTCCGAGACAAAATGCACTTGTTTACCTCATGGGGCTCAAAGGCTTTCCCTACTGTCAAGGGTTTGAAGAATCAAGATCTCTTTGATGAGATTACTAGAGCTGACCCCATATGCCTGTTAAGACGATAAGAGTCACACTCTTGGGTTAGGATATAACACGGAGATATGAGAGATGGGTTTGGACTAGGACAACTTGATGTGCTGCAACAGGTAGGTCCGCAGTATGGAATGAGTTGTGGGTGCCGTGCTTTAAGCCGTATCTTCTATTATTAAACAGACACACCAGTCTCACAAGAAACCGTCAAAAATTGCCGGTGCTGACTATTTTTCAAGTCATCACGGCGGGGTATTGGGAAAAGTTTTCAATTAGCAATAATCACGCCTCGGTTAAAACCTCATGGGCTACGATACTGCCACTGCGCAAAGCTGGGGACTAGGCAGCTTTGGTATATAAAGGACGTCCACCAAGATCTCGTTAACGTTTTGGCTAGGTATGGGCGGTCATTAGGCCAGGGCAGAGCTTTGTGGGAGCGGTCATGCAAATTTCACTGGCGAGTGACCAATGGTTTCTCCGGAAAAGGCCTGGAAGCTCAGATCTTTCAGGCAAAATGCAAACGAGGGCCCACCTTCACGTTCCGAGACAAAATGCACTTGTTTACCTCATGGGGCTCAAAGGCTTTCCCTACTGTCAAGGGTTTGAAGAATCAAGATCTCTTTGATGAGATTACTAGAGCTGACCCCATATGCCTGTTAAGACGATAAGAGTCACACTCTTGGGTTAGGATATAACACGGAGATATGAGAGATGGGTTTGGACTAGGACAACTTGATGTGCTGCAACAGGTAGGTCCGCAGTAAGGAATGAGTTGCGGGTGCCGTGCTTTAAGCCGTATCTTCTATTATTAAACAGACACACCAGTCTCACAAGAGACCGTCAAAAATTGCCAGTGCTGACTATTTTTCAAGTCATCACGGCGGGGTATTGGGAAAAGTTTTCAATTAGCAATAATCACACCTCGGTTAAAACCTCATGGGTTACGATACTGCCACTGCGCAAAGCTGGGGACTAGGCAGCTTTGGTATATAAAGGACGTCCACCAAGATCTCGTTAACGTTTTGGCTAGGTATGGGCGGTCATTAGGCCAGGGCAGCGCATTGTGGGAGCGGTCATGCAAATTTCACTGGCGAGTGACCAATGGTTTCTCCGGAAAAGGCCTGGAAGCTCAGATCTTTCAGGCAAAATGCAAACGAGGGCCCACCTTCACGTTCCGAGACAAAATGCACTTGTTTACCTCATGGGGCTCAAAGGCTTTCCCTACTGTCAAGGGTTTGAAGAATCAAGATCTCTTTGATTAGATTACTAGAGCTGACCCCATATGCCTGTTAAGACGATAAGAGTCACACTCTTGGGTTAGGATATAACACGGAGATATGAAAGATGGGTTTGGACTAGGACAACTTGATGTGCTGCAACAGGTAGGTCCACAGTATGGAATGAGTCGTGGGTGCTGTGCTTTAAGCCGTATCTTCTATTATTAAACAGACACACCAGTCTCACAAGAGATCGTCAAAAATTGCCAGTGCTGACTATTTTTCAAGTCATCACGGCGGGGTATTGGGAAAAGTTTTCAATTAGCAATAATCACGCCTCGGTTAAAACCTCATGGGCTACGATACTGCCACTGCGCAAAGCTGAGGACTAGGCAGCTTAGGTATATAAAGGACGTCCACCAAGATCTCGTTAACGTTTTGGCTAGGTATAGGCGGTCATTAGGCCAGGGCAGAGCATTGTGGGAGCGGTCATGCAAATTTCACTGGCGAGTGACCAATGGTTTCTCCGGAAAAGGCCTGGAAGCTCAGATCTTTCAGGCAAAATGCAAACGAGGGCCCACCTTCACGTTCCGAGACAAAATGCACTTGTTTACCTCATGGGGCTCAAAGGCTTTCCCTACTGTCAAGGGTTTGAAGAATCAAGATCTTTTTGATGAGATTACTAGAGCTGACCCCATATGCCTGTTAAGACGATAAGAGTCACACTCTTGGGTTAGGATATAACACGGAGATATGAAAGATGGGTTTGGACTAGGACAACTTGATGTGCTGCGACAGGTAGGTCCGCAGTATGGAATGAGTTGTGGGTGCCGTGCTTTAAGCCGTGTCTTCTATTATTAAACAGACACACCAGTCTCACAAGAGACCGTAAAAATTGCCAGTGCTGACTATTTTTCAAGTCATCACAGAGGAGTATTGGGAAAAGATTTCAATTAGCAATTATCACGCCTCGGTTAAAACCTCATGGGCTACGATACTGCCACTGCGCAAAGCTGGGGACTAGGCAGCTTTGGTATATAAAGGACGTCCACCAAGATCTCGTTAACGTTTTGGCTAGGTATGGGCGGTCATTAGGCCAGGGCAGCGCATTGTGGGAGCGGTCATGCAAATTTCACTGGCGAGTGACCAATGGTTTCTCCGGAAAAGGCCTGGAAGCTCAGATCTTTCAGGCAAAATGCAAACGAGGGCCCACCTTCACGTTCCGAGACAAAATGCACTTGTTTACCTCATGGGGCTCAAAGGCTTTCCCTACTGTCAAGGGTTTGAAGAATCAAGATCTCTTTGATTAGATTACTAGAGCTGACCCCAAATGCCTGTTAAGACGATAAGAGTCACACTCTTGGGTTAGGATATAACACGGAGATATGAAAGATGGGTTTGGACTAGGAAAACTTGATGTGCTGCAACAGGTAGGTCCACAGTATGGAATGAGTTGTGGGTGCTGTGCTTTAAGCCGTATCTTCTATTATTAAACAGACACACCAGTCTCACAAGAGATCGTCAAAAATTGCCAGTGCTGACTATTTTTCAAGTCATCACGGCGGGGTATTGGGAAAAGTTTTCAATTAGCAATAATCACGCCTCGATTAAAACCTCATGGGCTACGATACTGCCACTGCGCAAAGCTGGGGACTAGGCAGCTTAGGTATATAAAGGACGTCCACCAAGATCTCGTTAACGTTTTGGCTAGGTACGGGCGGTCATTAGGCCAGGGCAGAGCATTGTGGGAGCGGTCATGCAAATTTCACTGGCGAGTGACCAATGGTTTCTCCGGAAAAGGCCTGGAAGCTCAGATCTTTCAGGCAAAATGCAAACGAGGGCCCACCTTCACGTTCCGAGACAAAATGCACTTGTTTACCTCATGGGGCTCAAAGGCTTTCCCTACTGTCAAGGGTTTGAAGAATCAAGATCTCTTTGATGAGATTACTAGAGCTGACCCCATATGCCTGTTAAGACGATAAGAGTCACACTCTTGGGTTAGGATATAACACGGAGATATGAAAGATGGGTTTGGACTAGGACAACTTGATGTGCTGCAACAGGTAGGTCCGCAGTATGGAACGAGTTGTGGGTGCCGTGCTTTAAGCCGTATCTTCTATTATTAAACAGACACACCAGTCTCACAAGAGATCGTCAAAAATTGCCAGTGCTGACTATTTTTCAAGTCATCACGGCGGGGTATTGGGAAAAGTTTTCAATTAGCAATAATCACGCCTCGGTTAAAACCTCATGGGCTACGATACTGACACTGCGCAAAGCTGGGGACTAGGCAGCTTAGGTATATAAAGGACGTCCACCAAGATCTCGTTAACGTTTTGGCTAGGTACGGGCGGTCATTAGGCCAGGGCAGAGCATTGTGGGAGCGGTCATGCAAATTTCACTGGCGAGTGACCAATGGTTTCTCCGGAAAAGGCCTGGAAGCTCAGATCTTTCAGGCAAAATGCAAACGAGGGCCCACCTTCACGTTCCGAGACAAAATGCACTTGTTTACCTCATGGGGCTCAAAGGCTTTCCCTACTGTCAAGGGTTTGAAGAATCAAGATCTCTTTGATGAGATTACTAGAGCTGACCCCATATGCCTGTTAAGACGATAAGAGTCACACTCTTGGGTTAGGATATAACACGGAGATATGAGAGATGGGTTTGGACTAGGACAACTTGATGTGCTGCAACAGGTAGGTCCGCAGTATGGAACGAGTTGCGGGTGCCGTGCTTTAAGCCGTATCTTCTATTATTAAACAGACACACCAGTCTCACAAGAGACCGTCAAAAATTGCCAGTGCTGACTATTTTTCAAGTCATCACGGCGGGGTATTGGGAAAAGTTTTCAATTAGCAATAATCACGCCTCGGTTAAAACCTCATGGGCTACGATACTGCCACTGCGCAAAGCTGGGGACTAGGCAGCTTTGGTATATAAAGGACGTCCACCAAGATCTCGTTAACGTTTTGGCTAGGTATGGGCGGTCATTAGGCCAGGGCAGAGCATTGTGGGAGCGGTCATGCAAATTTCACTGGCGAGTGACCAATGGTTTCTCCGGAAAAGGCCTGGAAGCTCAGATCTTTCAGGCAAAATGCAAACGAGGGCCCACCTTCACGTTCCGAGACAAAATGCACTTGTTTACCTCATGGGGCTCAAAGGCTTTCCCTACTGTCAAGGGTTTGAAGAATCAAGATCTCTTTGATGAGATTACTAGAGCTGACCCCATATGCCTGTTAAGACGATAAGAGTCACACTCTTGGGTTAGGATATAACACGGAGATATGAAAGATGGGTTTGGACTAGGACAACTTGATGTGCTGCAACAGGTAGGTCCGCAGTAAGGAATGAGTTACGGGTGCCGTGCTTTAAGCCGTATCTTCTATTATTAAACAGACACACCAGTCTCACAAGAGACCGTCAAAAATTGCCAGTGCTGACTATTTTTCAAGTCATCACAGCGGGGTATTGGGAAAAGTTTTCAATTAGCAATAACCACGCCTCGGTTAAAACCTCATGGGCTACGATACTGCCACTGCGCAAAGCTGGGGACTAGGCAGCTTTGGTATATAAAGGACGTCCACCAAGATCTCGTTAACGTTTTGGCTAGGTATGGGCGGTCATTAGGCCAGGGCAGAGCATTGTGGGAGCGGTCATGCAAATTTCACTGGCGAGTGACCAATGGTTTCTCCGGAAAAGGCCTGGAAGCTCAGATCTTTCAGGCAAAATGCAAACGAGGGCCCACCTTCACGTTCCGAGACAAAATGCACTTGTTTACCTCATGGGGCTCAAAGGCTTTCCCTACTGTCAAGGGTTTGAAGAATCAAGATCTCTTTGATGAGATTACTAGAGCTGACCCCATATGCCTGTTAAGACGATAAGAGTCACACTCTTGGGTGGACACTGGACACTTATTTATTTTCACGATTTGCACTTTCATTGGTGCACTTGTGCTTAGCAATTAGGATGCATCACGGTTTTCTTTTGGACACTTTTCAGTTTGACGTTTTGGAGCACTGCACCGCAGTGAGAACTGGTTTCCAGTCGTTTGTTGGGAGCGGTGGGGGAAGTCTTATGGCTGCCCACCTTTTCCCTTACACTGGTTTTCCTCTTCGGAGGGAACCATGAAGATCCGACCCTCCTGCAGGCCTTAACAAAGTACAAGAGAGAAGTTTATGTCAAAGGAGAATAAATGTTAGAACAAGGGGCCATAATCAGAGTAATGTAATGCTATGTAAAAAAGTTTTTCTTTACCGAGAGGGGTATCTCAGTAGAATAGCACCCCTCCAAAAGTGGTAGAGACTAGTACAGTAAAGGAATTGAAACCTGCATAGGATAAGCATAACATGATGCTGCCTCTAAGATAAGATCAAGGACTGAGTCTTACATCTGGAAAAACAGGCAGACATTCTTCTGAATGTTTCTTCTCTGTTCTCAAATTTCATATTTCTATTTAAAATAATCAAAATAAAGAGGGGTGTCTTTCCTGCCACTGATTGGCTGCTTTATGGAAAAGGTGGTACAGTGTGGCTCTGGAGCTACAGCTTCCCCTAAAGGTAGGTGACTTTTTTGTTGTTGTTCTTTCTTTCAGTTGACTTCACGCATTTCTGACTTTCAAACTAGATTATTTTTTTAATCGCTGGTGTGTTATAAAGGAAAAACATGAGATTAGAACTATACTTTATAGACACCGGTGACATTTATTTGCTTCTTAAGCTACGAATACTGGAAACAAAATAAATTATACAGGACACAACCAAGCTTCAAGTAACTTAAACAAAAGGGCATCCATCGAATGGAGAAATGCAAATATGCTCAGAAGATGCAGGGCTCGTCGGAGACTTGACAAGAGAAAAAAAAAAGGAAAAAGGATATTGTCGAGAAGTGGCCTTTTTTAAGAACAAACAACCTTAAACATAGAAAAATAGCTTTTTGGTTTTTTTTTAGGTGAATTATTGGATTTTGATCTTGATTCAGATCACTTGATGTAACCTCTCTTCTTTAGCCTGCATGACAAGCTTTCTTTAATCCTTACACGTTCGACTCACTCAGGTATAAAGGCCATTTGTAATAAAAGAAATACTTTGTAATCTGAGTTAAAAGACAAAAAATGATTTGTTTACAAGGATATCTAATGCTCGTAAAAATAAAAAGCGATGTAAAATAAATATTAATCATCATAATAAAATCCTAACCTGCATAAGACACTCTGTCTAGGCCTTGCTCCTTTAGGCTTAATGCCTCGATGACTATGGCGGCAAGAACATGCGCAGAACCCTATATTTGTTACATGCCAGCCGTCGGAGAGAACCAGCTGAATGGGTTCTAAGTATGCTTGCGAACACTCCAGGTTTCACTCGGAGTCTCCGGGTGAAGAGCTTCTTCCTTGGGTCTTCAGGTCACTCTACCCTTTCTCCCAGGAGTGGGAGTGGTTTTTAGCCACACCCACTTTCATTCAGTTCTAAGATATCTGTGGCTAGTCCAGCTACTATTGGCCGCTCGGCTAGCCTCGCCCCTCACTAAGCCACTTCCCATTAAAAAGGAGGGCTCCGGGTAAACTGATACGAGACGTTCCCTGGTATGGTTGTCGAGTTTAGGTGAATTAAGAAAATTTGTAATAAAATATTTTCTTTATTGCTTTCTGGGGAAAATAATGGGCATTACTGTCCGTTTAAGTGTTTTTCCCCCCCTCCCCATTGAGTGTTAGGAGTTAAACACAAAGTATAAAATAAAGTCAACACCTTTGAATTTCAGAACATTTAAAACTTTATTTGCTTAAGACGTTCGTAGGATAATGTGCTCCCCGTATTTTTTATTTATTTTTTTGCTTGCCAGGTGTTCTACGCAGATTAGTTGGATTAACATATTAAACCCTCTAGCAGTAAAGTGACTTACTTTGCAATCCTGTTATCTGAAAACTGCAAGCCACTAAAATGTTATTCTCTGTAATACCAGCGATCTGGGAACGGTATTCAGATATGTCTCCCCTCTGCGAAAAAAAAAATAAAAAAAAAATGATTGCGTGCCACCATTTTGTTTCTCACTCAAGGATCTCGGCAATGTTCACATCACAATTTCCAAGTAAAAAAATGTATTTTAAGCCCTTTTATTGTTCTTGCGATGCCAACCACGGAGGGAGAGGTGGTTGAGGGCCTAGGGCAGCCCCAAAAGGTAAACACATCACTGGCAACAGCTTCCTGGGCCGGTCAGGGGAGATGAGAGGATTTCCCCTACTGGTCGTTATTCCCAGCGGCCCAAAAATCAAGACTGTGCCATAAAAACTGGGACTGTTGGATGGTATGGTTATTTGAAATCCCGAAGCACCATGGATGAATTATCTGCTCAGATGCCCCTTAAATACTCATGGTGCCGATCTTTCCCAACCCAGAGTCTGTTTTCCCTAACAACAACCTCATCCGGGCACTTCCTGCCAACCTGCGGAGGCACAGAGTGGCACACAAAGTATTGTGTGTGTGGATTATTTTTATTCTACAATAATATAAAAATATATTATAATATATAATGTAAACACAAACATAAAAAGTCTTATCAGAAAGAAAACTGCTTTGACTGACATATAAATGAAGTAAAGTACTTTGACGCTTAAGAAGTTTTAGAGGACAAGGAAAAGAAATCTGAATCAGCGGGATCATTGTGTTAATAACACTAATAATAATAATTATTATTATTAGCATTTATTGATCTTATTATTATTTATTGTTTTATATAGCGCCATCCGATTCCGCAGCGATGTACAAAGGACATAACAATTAGTATATACCATAACAAGATGATATAGAGAAACAACAGGTGAGGAGGACCTTTCTCACAGGAGTTTACAATCTATAGCTCCATCCTATTCCGCCGTGCTGTACAATTGGTAAACAGGACATAATAAGTAGTGCATCACATAACAATGTGGATTTACAGAAACAAAGGCAAGGAGAATCTTCCTTAAACGAGCTTCCGGTTGTTAAGATTAGAAATAAAAAATCCTTTCATGCTGTTTGTGTATTATCCGGATAACGAAACACAAAAGAATCAAATATAACACCACGGACTCCGTACAGAGCCACTGAAATCATATTATGCCTATAATAACTTTACGCGCATGTACTGGTGCATCTGACAACATCATTTATTCATCATTTATTCCATAGCCCAGCCCATACACTAGACCGATAAACACAGGGCCGGTTTTGTTTTCCTCTGGCTATTCTCTTTCATTATCAAGAAGACAGTAGCAAAGTAGCAACATTTTTGCATTGCCGCTAGTAGTTTACATCTGCCTCTAGTAGTTTACATCTGTCGCTAGAAGTTTACATCTGCCGCTAGAAGTTTACATCTGCCTCTAGTAGTTTACATCTGCCTCTAGTAGTTTACATCTGCCTCTAGTAGTTTACATCTGCCGCTAGTAGTTTACATCTGCCTCTAGTAGTTTACATCTGCCGCTAGTAGTTTACATCTGCCTCTAGTAGTTTACATCTGCCGCTAGTAGTTTACATCTGCCTCTAGTAGTTTACATCTGCCGCTAGTAGTTTACATCTACTGCTAGTAGTTTACATCTGCCGCTAGAAGTTTACATCTGCCTCTAGTAGTTTACATCTACTGCTAGTAGTTTACATCTGTCACTAGGAGTTTACATCTGCCGCTAGTAGTTTACATCTACTGCTAGTAGTTTACATCTGCCGCTAGAAGTTTACATCTGCCTCTAGTAGTTTACATCTACTGCTAGTAGTTTACATCTTTCACTAGGAGTTTACATCTGCCGCTAGTAGTTTACATCTACTGCTAGTAGTTTACATTTGTCACTAGGAGTTTACATCTGCCGCTAATAGTTTACATCAGTATTTCTTGCTTATAGGACGCAGGCCACAACCGACAAGTTATAGGTCACTGACTATACAATTGGTCACGTACATTTACTCTCTGTCTTTCTACGACAAAAAACTGGAATTGACAGCCAGGGGGGGTCATACGGTGTAAATCAAAAGCGATCACCGGGCACAGAAGGATCATTAGATTTGCATTGTGCACAGCTGTCTGCAAAGAGCAGAATACATACATAAATTAAGGTTTATGTTTTAATGCTAAATCAAGCAGACTCCGTTCTTGGATTCTTTCCCCTTAAGCATGCAACAAAATATATTTTTTAAAAGTCTTAAAGCATTGCTTGAAAGAATCGGTTTTAAAAAACTGAGGTTGAGATGGTATCCTACCACCCTACTGTCCCTCTTCAGGCAGGTCATTCCCTATGTCCAAGGACATTAACCTCCCTTAATAGTGCTAACAAGAGATCACCATCTAAAACTAGACGGTTAGATGGAATGTAAGGAAGATTTACTTTACATTGAGGGTAGAAGATAAGTGCAACAGCCTCTCAGCAGGGGCGGTAGAGGAAAATACAGTAAGGGAATTTAAACATGCATGTGATAGTCTTATTATTGATTAAGGTCTTTCCAGCAGGAAAAACTAGTTAGATTAACTATATGACTTATATCTACTTTTATATGTATAGTTGTTTGCAACTCTTTGTCATTAAAATTGTCCTTTTTTTGACCCAAAGAGAAGTAATTTCCCAAAAGGTAACATTTATTGGTTTTGACCAAATCTTCGTGACCTTACGTTACCAGAACAGCATATTATTATTTTTTTTTTTTTATGTGCCGTTCAGTCGGAATACACTGTGGTTAAAAACAAAGCTTCCAGCTATTTTTTTTTTGTTATATTTTGAATAATAGTCGGCATAATATCAATGCTCTCAGAACGAAGAGAAAAATAAATTCAGTCTGCTCAAAATGTCAGATTTTATATTTGGATGTGGATCTCATAACCTTAAATAACCAGGTAACAAAAAAAAATGCCATTTTTATTACTTAACAAAATTCTATCATTAATTTTATGGCATAAATAAAAAAAAGTGTTGTTTGCAATAATATTCTATATAAAAAAAAAATCAGTTTTCTGTAAAGATCATCAACACATTCCTTTTATTAAAAAATGCAGGTTTTCTTTTGCGTTTCTGTACTTGGTCATATTCCATTGAGTATACGGTAATTTTCAGACTGAATTTGTTAAGTATTAAAAATGCTTCCAGCGTCTGAAATCTAATATTATCCTTAATAGTAAAGTTATTGCTTCTCTGTCTTTGCCACCTGTTGGAAGAAATCACTAATTATAAGCTAATGTGCTGTTTACCTAATAAAAGAATTATGTGTTCGCCTTTTGCACACAGGTTTATTGACAAAAAGAAATCATATGAATTATAACAAATAACTAATAAGAAGCATGCAATAATATGAATTAATTCAAAGTTTATTGTAAGAAAATAAATTAAAAGCCAGATTTCTGAAAAAACTCTAAACTGTTATCTATGGTAATTAGTGAATTTTGCGAAAAAGTAGGGAGCCCCCTAGAGGTGGGAGTTCTGCATGGATTTTTTTTTTAGACGGGGTTTCACTAGGGCAGATGCCGCAAGGTGAGGTTGGTGCTTGAGCTGCCCGGTGGCAATGTCCCCCGTCGGCTGGCAACTCAATCAACAATTCTAAACCTCCGACCCTCTACTCTTAGACTATGGCCGCTTGTCCTTATATATCATCCCTCTCCCCATCTCTCCTCCAAACTTCACACGTTGAGATTCTTTAGCCTTTTCTCTGATAATTTTATCAGCAGTGGTTCATGGACCTTCTGATTGATGGACCAAACTCTGATTAATGGACCAAAATTAAGTGACCTCTGGTACCGTTTGTTTTATATAACCAGGCCTATGGGTGCCAAGGAACTTTATTGTAAAGAAATCACAGGTATGATATCATCTGAAACCACTAACGGAGAGGATAAGAAGTGACAACGTAAAGGTTACAAAATTAACCCAATAAGGTCTACCTTTCCAAAGAACATCATAAAGGGTTTATCTTTGCCTTTAATTAGAACTAAATTATAATATGTAATGGACTAATTCACATACAACATATCGTGTACAAGGGGCAGTCCTCTGATTCAGGCTTCTGTCCTTTTGTCATTTTTTTTTTTGTTTCCAGAATTGCCCCCTTAAAACTAAAATCTGAATTCTATTCCAAAAACAATGATTTTTAAAACGCCATGGAATTCTTTCACCATTATTAATGGCATTCGGAAAATCTCCATCAGCTAATTCATTTTATCGAATACTACCCTTACAAAGAAAACACATCAGCCATGTGAAATTGGATAAAATTTGCATAAATACAATTTGATCGCCGACAAAACAACTTTATTTCTGGTTTTGCTTCTTTTATTATTTATACATCTATATTATACAAATACAGGGTATATTTCAGGGAAATAAAGCATTATAATTATATTTCCTGAATTTTTTTTTTAATTTTTTTTTTGTTTTGATGGGCCCCTGAAAAGCCCCTACTATTAAGTCTGCACCGGTGTGCTCCTGGGAAAATCAGGACCCCAACTTCTTTATCCTATACAATTTTTTTTTGTAATTACCTCTACGTAGTTTAAAAAGCCCCCTTTTGTCTATTTTGCGCTTTCATGTTCTTTCAATACCTTCCTTCTGTATCCTGATTCTATATCTAAGCGCCAACTTAAAGTTACGATGTTCCTTTATATTCCCCGTTCTTGTATAGTTGTATCTGTAGCATATGTTTTAGACAAAATGTATTCATAACAAATATCTGTCGTATTCAGTATGAATATATATTTTGAGAGTAGGGTCCGTAAAGCTTGGGCTCCAATGCATGTAAACTAATGCAATATTTTTTTTTGTTAGAACGTGAGATTTTGGCTTGTTTTCCTCCTCGCCCTCAACGTCTATACTGAAAACTGTACTGAAAACAACGTCTATACTGAGAGCTTTACTTAAGTGTTGTTCCTTCACGTGCACTCAACCTAACGGGAGCTCCCATTGAAGTCAATAGGAGCAGAGACAGCCAATCCCAGTGCTCGGCTAGCATGCATGCCATTGGCTGCCGCTACTGCTACATTTGATTTCTGTTGTTGCTCCGCTCACATCGGCTTTAATTGGATCGCTATAGTGCATGTACAGGAAGTGTACTTGAGTTCACTTCCTGCCTTTAGTAGAGGTACGCCGAAGAACTTGAGTCTAGAAAGTCTGTAGACCTATCAAAATCCATCAATAGTCCAAATATTTCATAAAATTTGTAGTCATTTTATAATTTTATATTCTTGAAGCATATGCGGTAAATTATTAATCCTGCCGTCTCGCTTGTTACTTCATCAGCATTAATTACAATGTTACAAAAAGTTAGGCGGTAAATTACATTTCGTTTTTAATCACTATTCTTTCTAAAACTAAACCCATTTTTAGAGTGCGCGTTATATGTCTCTTTAGAGCTGTCAAACTGGCTCCAGAGACTACATTTTAAAGAGAAATAAAAAGAAGGATTAGTCTTTACAACACTTCTGAGCCTTTCATTAATGTTGTATTAATTCGCTGCGTAACCTTTGCAAAGGTCACGATCCGCTGTCTCCAGAGTGAGTCCAGAACAAGCGGCGTTTCACGCTAATTAATGAAAACGCGATGATTATCACCAGGCAAACAGTTATGCCAAGACTGGCTAATGATCTCAAGCTCGTTGGCGTTTTTTTGTGGCATTTGGAGAAAACCGTCATAGTTTAATAGAAATAAGCATTTAGTGCCAGGTGTAATCGCCGACTGCTTTAGACAATGAAAAGAAAGGGAAATGGTCATTTTTACAACTCTAAACATTATTCAATTCATTTATTACCAGCACTGGCTCCATAGCCATGTGGCACTGCTGGCCGTATGATGTCACAAGAGAATAATATAGCGGCTCGTTCCAATAATGGAATGCCCTAAAACTTATATATATTTATACTATTTGGCAAAATTATATGTATGGACTAGAGCCCTGCGCGGGACTACTTTTTTAATCCCGCTCCCGCCCGCTCCCACGGTTTTTAATCCCGCTCCCGCCCGCTCCCGCAATGTGGGTGTTCCGCTCCCGCCCGCTCCCGCCACTTTTGTGGCCAATCCCGCCCGTTCCCGCCACATTTGTGACCAATCATGCCCACCTCCTTACCTGATTTCCCGCGCAGTCCTGCGCGGCTGCCCTCGAGTTGTTCCCTCACGGCGTCTCTTCTCTTGCTCCACGTGACTTCGTTTTGTTCCTGGGCGGAGAAAACTAGGAGACACTGTAAGGGAGCAGCAAGAAGGCAGCCTTGCGGGACTGCGCGGGATTACCGGGACCCGCAGGTACAGTGCCTGACCGTCCGCTCCCGCCCACAGCCCCAGCAAAACCGCCCGCGCCCGCAAGTTTTTTGGCGGGTCCCGCGGGACCCGCCTCCCAGTGCAGTCCTCTAGTATGGACCTTATTAGTATACCTTCTGTACTGATATGAAAGATTATATTATTATTATTATTAATAGTATTATTATTTTTATTATTATTATTATTATTATTTTACTAGAAGCCAACTATACTTTTTTTTTGAAATGATGAACAATCTAGTCAGAAGAACTAACAATCTACTAGAAAAATGCTAACCTTAGTTTATTGAAAGGGCGTATTATTGTGCGTTGTGTTAAATCACCCTTCTATAAAAACATTAAATTCCTGGCATTGATATATAACGGTGTTCTGTTGCAGTGGATGGCTACCGATAACATTATCTTTCTTAGTTGTCATTTTTCGGAGGGTGTGAGGAAGATGAAAAAAAAAACTTTAAAACTTTCCAGAAGAATATTTAAACGTGAAACTTTTGTGCTTTGGAAGATAATCGTAAGGATAATGCAAAAATCCCTTGTAATGGGCACATAGATTACTCCGTACCTCCATGCATTAACTGGAAAAATACAATGTATTCTTCTAACCTATCAGGGGTATTAAACGTCATTAAATAACAACAATGTCACTAATGTGGAACTAATACTAAACTGCATTAGCATTAAGCACATTATTCTATGCGTCCTTAACGTCTCCAGATTAAAAAAAAACAACAAGACACATTTTGTTTTCCTAGAAGAAATCACAATCCATTAAAAATTCATCGCCGTCTCACACGTTGGCAATATAGTCCTTTGTTTTTCCGGATTGAACAAATTCATATAGTCAGGGTCAGTACCGCAGACCACTCAATGATGACCTGTTCATTGACATCCGTTCGGACTTGAAGATCAGAATTTTTTGTTTTTTTTTAGAGTAAGAGCAGTAAAGATGCAGAATCCACAACCCACAAAGGCTTAAAATATGCTAGGAGAAGGAGATACATGGATATATTGGTTATAAGCAGGGCCAGATAGGGTATGACAAGATGACCCTGGCTCTTTAAGGCTGGCGGCCGCCTAATGACGTAAGTGTGGCCCACATCTAGGAATGCCAGGACGTACATAGCCGGTGGCCGCACATGGCGGCCGCCAGCCTTAAAGAGCTAAGTACCCAATGTCTCACTAGAGCAGCAGATATGCACGCATTTGGCATTTGGCCAGCGTGCGAGAATGCCAGTCTGGGCCTGATTATAAGTACATGGCTAGCTATAGCTTATTGATCTAGTTAGAAATCAAAGACCATTTTGGAGTCAAGAAGACCTGTTTCCATTTTTTAAAGCATATTGAGATATCACCTCAATGTGACTTTTGACTTGTGTTGGTTTGTTGTGTGTGATTTTCATTTATTCCACTGATTGTAACAGCACTATGGAATCTACTGGTCCTACATAAATAAATGTAATGTAAGCCATATAGATCAATATAAAATAGGACAAAAGGAACCAGAACTACGTTTTTTGGAGCCAAGGCCACCTCACTCCTTGGAGTTGTCCGATTATGACATTGGGTACATGTGAATGTTGGAAAATGTATGGACGTGGTGGTAAGACTGGCTTGCATTTTCAGGTATCTGGATTCTCTTGTAAAAGATGATGTGAAATGAAAGTTGAATTATGGAATCATGTATTTATTTAAAATTGTGGCTATTGGTGATACCTGATTGTAAAGATACTTTATCAGCAGAGTTGGGTACTTCAGTGCCAGCCTTGCTTCTGCTATAATTTTTGCGAAAGAAAGCTAAAATGGGTAAAAAAAAGCCTCTATACGTACAAGTTGGCAAGAATCTAACATAACTTTAACATAACTGATGAAGAAATGGCCAGCTCTGAAAATGAGCTTGGTCTTTATTGCAGCCGGATTACTTTTATCTGCCCCGCTGTAGTTATGAGGAGTACTTCATAAGAAAAAGTTGATAACAGAACAATGGAGTGAATGTTGTGGCAAAGTTAAAGAGGCTTTCTATGTCAGTAGCCAATTGGAGTGCATGAAAGGGTTAATAGATGGAAGTCAGCCCTTTCAGGTGAATCCAGTTTCTGTAATCTGCTACTGACATAGAAAGCCTCTCTGACTTTGCCACAGAGTAAATAGCAGTAATCATCACAGTAAGGTCCTCCAGCCAGTTGTCTTCATACTTCCAGCCTATGACTGGCTTGATTCTAACCAGAGATTTCTGGAAGCTGAAGGCAGTATGGGGCCGTTGCCACTAGGTGGCTCAAGCGTGCCACTCACATTGTGGCCACTCCAGTGTTCCTTGGGAGCCCCCCTTAACAAGTGAGGCAAATGAGAGGAAACAATTTAAAAAAAAAAGTGTACTTCCTGTCCCCTCTTTCCGCACATGCTCACTGGTGTCTCGTTATACTCCTGGAGCTGACTGGCAATACGTTTATCACATACATGGATCCATCCATGAATATGCAGGGGGGTCACCCCATAATTTGAAAGGAACTTCACAGCAATCATATATGTTAAATTGCTTATGATGGCTGGAGTGTCCCTTTAAGTGTTTCATAATACCTCTAAAAAAATAGAACTCCTAAGATTCCGCACCTTTTCTTTCCCGTAGCTCTTAGTTTTGTTTCCAGAGATGTCAACGGACTATTGACCAAATCTTCTCATCTTATGCCCCAGGAGCGATAATATGAGAAGAGTGACATTTGCAAGAAGGATAATTCTTATCAATTTC
This sequence comes from Spea bombifrons, assembly GCF_027358695.1. Lineage (NCBI taxonomy): Eukaryota > Metazoa > Chordata > Amphibia > Anura > Pelobatidae > Spea > Spea bombifrons. The sequence goes on along the minus strand of NC_071091.1, from coordinate 107,542,128 downwards.
GAAACACCTGTAACAGTTTTGAAAGGAGAACAGCAGAGCCAAATTCCGTCTCCGTCAGAGATTTTTTTTTTTTCCTATTTCAGAGTTTGTTCTCAAACGTGGAATTTAATTCTACATGCTTGTTATACATTAGGTAATGCTTTGTCATAATGAATGTTAATGCTCAAAGCCGGAGCAGGCAGCGTGTAAATATTTATAACTCTGCAAGAATACGAAAAATGAAAAAGAAGTGTTTTGTTAGCGTCTGCTTAGCGGGATGCGACAAGCTTTAATTTCATTCTCTCCTTTCTTTACCTGTCTGATTTTATATACTCTCATCATCCATCCACCTCTCCCATTCTTCACCTCACTTAGTTGCCTCAAGTTTTAATATTATTTATTAATTCGATTTTTTTAAAGGTCTTGTGGAGAATGATATCTTCTTACAAATTGTGATTTTAGTTGAGGAGCACAGTTTTATACTGATATACTGATATACATTTTAAGTTACCGGTATTTGGAGTCAAGTTATTAAAAAGACATCGATCTATCTGTAATAGAATAAATAAAAAACAGAAAAAATATAAAAAAACTAGATTAGATTATTTTTTCCTGGCTTCTTTCGTTATTTGTTGACATTGGAATGCTGGTCGATCTATGAGATGGGCTGCTGCTTATTTTTTTTTTTCATGATTCTTGAGTTCTTCTGGCTTCTATGGTTCATTCAGTGGACACGATGCTAGAAGGACATATCTGTTCTGATGTGGAGTTTGCAGACGAAGCATGCAAGGGCATTCAATGAGACAAATTCACAGAGTTTGAACAGGCTTTAAAGATTCCCATGAAGGCTCTCCTCCAAGAGAAGAGTTAGAACACTTATGTTCTACTTGTTACCTACAACAACTTCATAGACCCACTCAAGGAGATATTTAAGGACTTACAACCAGCACACTCTCAGGGCCAGACACTTAGAGAATATTTTTCTTCATTATATCAATATCTCCAACTCGAGGAGAGACGTCTTCAACCAAGATTGTGGTTTTGTGACATACTATCAACTTCTGTAGCCGCATTCTATTGGCATTGATCCCAACTTCACAGACCCTATGCCCTCTATTCCATGGGTCTGCATTTACCACCTTATGTTAAACCCTTTAAACTCTGACTCTTTTTCTTTGCGTTGTATGTATTTAAGATTCCCTTTATTTGCTGACTACCTCTTTTTGTACTTTGGTCAACTAAAGGTGTCACCTTCGATGAAAGACCCCACCTTCTCTTAGACCACCGCACCTATATCCATTTTCCTTTGTGCCGTTTCAAATTCTGATAACATTTCGCACATGTGTGCTCCAAATATTCTCCGATATGTGTCTGACTCCATGAAAAGTTATTCTTTGATGGTCATATTTCCTCAGCAATTACTTTCTCTTGGCCCGTTGCATAGCTTCACAGTGTATTTTGATGTTATGCGAGTTTCCATTTTGCTGTCTTTATCTGTACACTTAGAACACAGAACTCAAATACGTCAGACTTGATTTCTTAAGCACATCTAAGTATTTTTATATTTTATCACAGGCTGCTTCTGGAAGCATTCACTACTCGGTGTTCTTGACAGTAGAGTATTTCTAATTTTCCTTATCTTCTCAGTATTTTGGAGTAAACCACTCCTAAATTAAATTCGTATTTATTGAAGACCAGCAGATGGTTTAGAGGAACAACGAAAATTACCAAAAACATTGATAATATACAATTTGACAATAAGATTAACGTATGTTGAGACATACTCATACAGAAGGAGAAGAAGACCTTGCTCTTGCAAGGTTACAATCGATTAGATGATGTAGTCTTTATGGAATACCCCTCAACATTTAAGGTGTCCAATTTGGGATACCTACAGTATGTTGGGGAGTGTGACAAGAGATGGTGGGGGGTATGGCCACCAGCTAGTCTTAGAGAAAGAGCCACCTTGTGGCACTCCGCTTCAGATCATTGCGAGGTGGCAAGACTTGTATTGATTTTGGGCAGAGGAGATCAAAGGATTTTTGAAACCAGACGATTATCTCCACTGGCTGCAAAAGCTACCTGGTCTAGAAGGACAGTGCCTGAAAATTGTGATTGTCCTATGAAAACCAAGACTGTTTAGGGAGTTATGTTATGGTTTCCTCAATAAGTTATATTATATATTGACTCTTGCTTTGGGTGCTGCTGGAGAATTCCTTAATACTTTTTTCCCCAAAGTCGATTCTATTTTGAGGCTATGATGATTAATCTCCCATTCTTTTTTTTTGTCTTGGCTGCTCTTCAAAGGGAGGCTCTCTGTCTTTTTTTTCATACATAGATGACAGAACCACGGAACCTGCCTACAGACAGCTGTTCCATCTTTCAGGTCTCCACGAGGGGCTGGTAAATGACTCAGATTATCGTGGGGAAGACATAAGGCGATTTTAAATATAAGAGAAAACAAGAAATGAAATATGTTGAAAAAACATTGGTAGGTTGTCAACATGTTTCTACCTGCTTTGATCGTTTGGAACACGACGCGCTAACACTTTGGAAACAATTCTTAGAATTCTTTGAAACACCCACATAAGCATTAAACTGTTGGGATTCCCACTTTGAATTGTTTACTTGATCTTCTTCTACTTTTGTCTCTGTAATTGTGTTTGTAATTAAACGGCATTCATCACTTGCTAAGTACTGTATTTTAGATTACTCTTGAAATTATGGAGAAGACAACCAATGGGTTTAATTTAAGTGGGGGATGAAATGGTCCTTCTTACTAATGTTTTATCGACTACGATAGATAAAAACAGTCCTGGCCTCGTGGATTGTCCTAGCAACAGCGTAATGATGATGAACATTTCCACCATGTCTGTTTACACAATTCCTGATTTTATTTTTAGAAGACAGAACTTTCAAGAGCTATATACCTCTGGCTTTATCCATTGTGACAAACCCTGTATCATGAGGGCCATACATGTCACGTTTAGGGGTCCTAAGCACAGTCCTCTAGGGCAATCAGAGTCAGGAACAACAGCTTGTAACAAAACAGCGTATTATTTTAATTGCTTAAACCATAAAAAAGAAAAGCCTAGCTCCCAATTGGAGCTGAACTATGCTGGTCCAGACTGACCGGCCTAATCACCCACTAACTCAACCTCCCAGCCAGACCCAGCTACACCAGGCTCAGGAAAACCTCCCCCAGACAGCACACACAATGTCCAGGCAGGTATTGCCTCACTTGGCTCAGGGATGGTCCTCTTGTTCAGGGCCTCTCCTTGCCCTGGGAGCACAGGGAACCTCCTCTCCCCCCAACAGTCTCCCTGAGTATCAGGCTCTAGGGGTTTTTAATGCCCAGTACCTGTGCCTGATGTCGGCCCCATAGGAATCCCGGAACGGATTCTGCAGACCTCTAGCCTCCTGGAAAAGCCGGCATGGATTTTCCACAGAATGGGGGAACGGAGCATTGGCCCACCCTGCTCTCCAATTGCTCCACCCCAGGGACCCATATGTATAATCTGCATAGCAGCTGTACCCAGATGCTTTGCCAATCAACTCCCTGGGGTTCACAGTCTCACACTGTGACTGTATGATACTATCCCTAAGCCTGGACTGGAGTTAGATTTTAAACTCTAAACAAAGAAAGGAATGCCTTCAACTTAATTTTCTAGAAAAAATTAGAATGGTATTTTAGGCAGATCAGGGAGAAGGTCACAGTTTCTTCCTATAAGCGTATTTAGGAATACTATGAGATTCTTCTCCTTTTTCATGAAATTTCCTCTCGGACCACCGAGAACTTTAGATATCCTGATACCGCAACATATGCAACGTCTCTTCATATTCTGGAAATTAAAGCATCATGTCTATACGGACATCCCAGGCTCCCCGGAGCTCTCCCTCTTGGTTGAGTGAGAACGAACCAGGGTGAGACTTGCCTGATGTGGAGGCAGGGCTATCCAAGAGTGGGCATGTGCTAGCAGCAGAAAAAGGGGCGGATAATGGGAGGAGAGTGGGCGGGACCTGAGCGTGCCCAAACGCTGCTTCCCTAACCAGAGAAAGTGTAAATTTAGGTGTTCACATTGAGGCTCTGTGTCAAACCTAGAGCGTTCCCAGTTATAACCACATAACCTAGGCATGGCTGCCAACAAAACCCCCTAATTTAGGAGGAAAGTGGCACTTTCCATAATTTTATGAATGTGAGCTAAAGTTTTTGCTTACCGCTAAGTAGGCAGGACATGCACAGAAAACGGGAGGACCATTAGCACAGAGGGAAAGTAATACAACAGTTGGGTAAGGCTTAGTAATGACCAGCTAGGGCTTATGTGGAAGTGGGTGGAGTCAATATTAAACCCCTCCCCCTTGTCACATATGGCATACTTAATTACGCATAAACATAAATTCCTGACCTTGACTTCAGTACGAGAGAAGAGTTCTTTAATGCGGTCCCCTCTTCCCAGCCGCCTAAGACAGTTTTCTTCTATCTTTCTAGTAATTTATAATGTGCCGGCTTCACTGGATCACGAAAAAGCTTCATTTTTAATAAAAGGAATGTACTTTACAAGATGTAAAAACCCGAATAATATATATATATATCTGTACCGAACACCGACAAGATCTTTAAAGCCGAACTTTGTTTAAGTGACGTTCATTTCTATCTTTTCATTATAGGCTTTGGTAATCAAGAATGAATATTTCATCATTGCCTACATGGCCTGCGAAATACGTCGTCGGCAGTAATTGTCTTGGAGACAGTGATTAATGTGTTACCGAGTTTGAATAATGTGCATGAACGTTATCCTCACTCTTTTATTTCCAAAAAACATAAGCTTTTTTTTTGTTCTTCTTATTCTGTAACCCCAGGAGCGTACATACACCGGAAAAACTGCCGAAAACGCACTGCCTTGTGGGAAGAAATTAACCAAATACATACACATCATTAATGTGTTCATACAGTTTTGACATCATTTGTCATATTACTGCCTTCATAATTGCTTAGATGATAATATTTCACCCAAAATATCACATGAAGGACAACAATTTCAGCCTCCACATAAAGGGAGTTTATTGGAACAAGATGAAATAAAACCAAGTTTTTGTCAATGCTAACCGTCATTACTGTATACAGCCCTGGGGGGTTATATTACTGTATACAGCACTGGGGGTTATATTACTGTATACAGCACTGGGGGGTTATATTACTGTATACAGCGCTGGGGGGTTATATTACTGTATACAGCGCTGGGGGTTATATAACTGTATACAGCGCTGGGGGTTATATTACTGTATACAGCGCTGGGGGTTATATTACTGTATACAGTGCTGGGGGGTTATATTACTGTATACAGCGCTGGGGGTTATATTACTGTATACAGTGCTGGGGGTTATATTACTGTATACAGCGCTGGGGGTTATATTACTGTATACAGCGCTGGGGGGTTATATTACTGTATACAGCACTGGGGGTTATATTACTGTATACAGTATATATATTACTGTATATACGCTGGGGGTTCAACTCTAGAAAAAAATATTTTTTTTGTGGGACTTAACTTTAAGTATGGTATTCCTGATATAGAGTCGCAGCATGGGCAAACTAGCTCAAAGCTATTATACAGACCTTAAATCGTGCAGCATGCGTCCTCTTTCTGATTGGCTTTCCATTTTGCATTTTTAAAGAATATATGTATAAAAAAGTTTAATAACTGGTGTAAAAATGTTAGCCCTGGGGATTTGCAGCCAAATCATTTCCAAAGAACTTGTCATTTCTGAAAAGAAATATCTTTAAAAAACATATATATCATATATTTTTTTTATCACACATATATTACTAGTATTTGTTCAGCTGGCCAATTTAAGTTCTTTATAGGTGACAGGCTACTTTTAGCATCGATTTTAAAAAAAAACATAATTACATTGTTGGTTACACGGTTAATTAAGCCTAAAAGCACAATTTCAGTTTTAAAGTGACCAAATTTGTTTTCATTGATCCGGAAGACCAAAGGCCAATTACTCATTGATCAATATTGCCTTTAAGTGTTAATTTTGATTTTTTTTAAATTCTCGATTCCAAAGACAATCAAATTATTCTCTGATAGATCGGTGGAATTGTTAAGACCCCGAATGCCGGCTTTATTGCCGTCATAGTATTTATTTTGTTCCGAAACTATATCATATGGTGTATTGTTAACTACATGTATGTACAATCACATTTACTGGAGGAAGTTATTAAGTTACTGAGAAAACTATTTTTGTTACTTTTGAATCAATGGAGAAATAACCACTATCTGTAAAAATGGTTTTACAGTGTAATGCTTCTCTGGCTGCTTTATGCATTTTTTTAAAAAAAAATTTGTGTGTGAATTTCACACTTTAAGGAATTCACAAACTCAACATCAAAATATTTACGAAACCCCCCAAAAAACAAACACAAAAAACCCAGACAAACAAGTCTAACAATAAGATAGACAAAAAGAACATACATATATATATATATACTAGTGCCCAATGCTGCCATCTACTGGTCCAGATGCCATATAGCCAAGTCAACCAGATTCCACAAAATATTTTACTTAACCATTATTTTTTTTTTTTACATAATATTAAGTTCTCCATTTAGTAAGAGTCAGAGATTTAGATGTAATTTAAGGGAATTTCCTTCATCAAGGGAGTGGTAGATAGAGGGAAAAGCCTTCCATCAGAGTTGGTAGATGCTAACACAGTGAGGCAATTTAAACATGGGATAGACATACGGCTCCTAAATCTAAGACGAGACCAACGACTGATTAAGGTTTGAGTCTTTACAGCAGGAGAAACGGGCAGCTAGACGGGGGCCGAATGGGGCCGATCTGTTGGCAACTACTATATTTTCAATGTAAGTTCCAATATAAAAGATAAAATCTAAATAAATAATCATACTCCATTTGTCTCAGCCAAAATATGGCGATTTTAACAATTTTAAGTGTAATGGAGCTTTTTTGACAGAAAGCACAGATGTAAGCAGCATTGATTTGGTTGACTGGTAACCTTCTGCTTCATAATGCCCTTAAGGAACACGAGGATAATAGCTACTGGTGTTTATCTCTGATACAAGAACAACAACAAAAAAAAAGAAAAGAAAAAAAAATTCCACTGAGTAAATATTTAAGAATGCATCATACATAATGTATCTTTAGCTGATTATTCAGCAGGAAACAATGTCTGAACAAATGTCTGTTTGTTGCACTTTCAGAGTAAGAAAGAACGGCTCATTTGTGTGAGTCTGATTTTAAGAGCCGCTCACAGAGGCTTGGGTACAAAAAAAAACCAAAAAAAAAAACCACATTTGTAGCCGATGGAACTATTTGCACGTTAAACTCGAGTGGTGCTCATGTCGGTAACGTTGTTAAGCGTTTCAAGCTGCGTGGTTCAAAATGAGCCATTAAAAAAAGGTTATTCAAGCTTATTATGCTGATTGATTTCCAGGAATGCCGGAGAACAATGAAGATGGAGTCGGAATGAACGCAGGGCATTGATTAGAGGAGGGATTACTAATAATGTAATAAAAGAACGTGAAGAATTATTGATCACATTCCAGATGATCCCTGATCCCAATTACATCTAGATACAATTTATTAGATGTATATCTCCCCTCCCAACCACCTCTACTGAAAGCAGGATTCACACAAATACCTGGGAACTGACCTCCCTGGGTCTCTGAGGCAGTTTCTTCATTCTCAGGGAAGGGGAGCATATGTAGACACGCCCACTCCACACCCACATTCTGCCTACTCCAAGTCTAGTTCCCTCCCACTGGAGGTGTTTTGAGGCTAGCCCCACCCCTACACATGGCTAGTGATAAAAATAAAATAAAAATGCTTTTTTATATTCAGCTTTTTATAATCAGTTCTATTAAACTATTTAAATCAGATTAGATTAATCTTAACTTTATAGTTTTTTTTAGATTAGTTAATGAAAATGTTTACATTGTTGCTAAAGGAGAAAAAGGAACCTCCCAGTTTACAAATAAAAAGGAGTTTGACTCCTTGGTAGAAATGGCTGGAGAAAGATCCCTCACGCATCATGGGGCACTAATGGATGAAAATGGATCTACCCAACAGCATGTTGGCACGGTGGACTTCATGGCCTACTCCGATGGTGGACCACTGAGTAGGCGACACCGGTAACTGATTTTCAGAATCACCTTGGGAGGACTTAAGTCTTATGTTCACCTTCAACAACTAAAGAATGCATGCTCCAATCTGCAAGCTGTGAAATGGACTGTTCCTTTGATCCCCCCTTCTTTTTTCCATTTCACACACATTTTCATATAAAGAAAACCTTTTATTTTCCGATGTACTGTTTGCAGAAGCGGCCATCTTGCTGCCACATCAAATTTTCAATTTGTGATAATAGCTTTAAAAAGGAACTAAAGTGGGTTTTCCTTATGATTTTATCTTAGATTCTCCTTAAATTAGTTCAGTCCCTCTGGAAACTACGCATTGCAACCTCCACAAACACCGTGGAAAAGGTAATGGAGCTTATCACGCAATAATTAAACAGGCTGCCATTTTGATCTGATGACCTGGTATTCTTACACTTTAATTGAAAACCGAATTATCCCATCCAATAGGAACATTAGGTTTCTTCAACAAATACAATTGACTTAGTCGTACTGAAGAACCCCCATCGTACACCTTGAGAGCGATGGTTCTTGTAGAGCTTGGTGAAATCTGTTAACACTGTGTAGGTATCGGTGTGATAGATAAGCCTCAGTATTATTAATTATCTGCGGCATAAGTTATTGTTTTTATTCTCATTCTATTTAATTTTTCAGAAGATGACAAAATATTATATTTGGTAAAAATATGCCCGTTTTGGTTACAGACGCCAGAACACTGTTGGATAAACCGGATAACTTATGGAGTGCCATCTAAGCAAACCCCAAAAATATAAACAAAAAGGGGACAAGATCCCCCGAAGAAAAAAAAATCACTGGCATAAGCTACAAGTTGTGTTCACACTTGTCAATGTAGAGTCCATGAATACCAGGGTTAGTTAGTGATAACGTGGAAAAATGTTACATAGTACAAAGTAAAAAAAAAGACCTAAGTCCATCAAGTTCAAACCTTCTACCTAACCTTCCTACTCTTGATCCAAAAGAAGTAAAAAAAAACCCTAATTAAGCTACTTCGATTTTTTCCGTCAGGGGGAAAAATTCCTTCTTGACTCTAAAAGGCAATCTGATTTCTCCTTGGATCAAGAAGTTCTAAAATATTTATTATATTTATCAGCATGATAAGCCTCATCAGCGTACAGTCTTCACTGGAATCCAAAAGAGACAGTTATCCCAGGGTGAAAGGTAGCTATACAGTAGTAAAGTAGAGCCAAGAGTCCACCAACAGAGTGCGGTGGGGCAGAAGACCAGAGGGCAGGCTAAGAGTACAGTTGGAAAAGTAGGATTTCAGCCAGAAGAGAGCCGTGTCATGGATGTCATCAGAAATTAAGGGTTTGAAGAGGAAGAGGGTGGTCCATAGTGTTGAAGGACCATCTAAAGTGTTGGAGGAACACACTGCTGAATCCAGGGACCAAGACTTTAATTTCCCATTTATTGTGGAAATGTTTTCATCAGATAGCTTGCTTAGGTTGTGTCCACCAAAGATCCACGTTTTTTGTATTTAACTAAATCTCAGTTCTAAAATGACAGGACAGCACAACCATATCCATTTGACATCAGCATGCAGGACGTGAAGACAGAGATGCATTTAGAAATGACTGCTTGAAATATACATTTTAAAATTGCCCTCATTTTAATGTCAAAAAGAATTAGAACTAAGTTTTATTATCTGGCTAAGTGAGATTTCTCATTTTTTCCCCTCCAGTTTAAAATGAATGGTTTATATTTTCAAAAAAAATTCCAGCTGCTAAGAAGTATAAATCCTTAAATATGTACGGATCTAAAATAAATTATCCACAATTCCATTAGCAGGCTAACATCGAACTGTAAACCTCCTATTAATATTAAGGGCAGGTATTTAACAGCGTTAGAGTGAAATGTAACATAGAGTAACACAAATATATCACAAAAAGGACATAGCACCCCTTTTATTGGATGGTAGAAATATAAAAAAAGTCATAAGACTAGCAGAATTCTAATTTTATTTTACATTCAGAATTGTATAATGTATTTGCTGCATTTAAAGAGGAATATAATATTTTTTTTTATTTAAACTAGCTATAGCTAATACCTTTATAAAACCAGTGGAATTGTTTTTAGAGACGTTTGGTTCCAATTTGAGGAACTATTTTCCCCTTATGGAAGTTGAAACGTGTGACAAAAAGGAGGCGGAACTAGCATTTAACTCCATTAACATAAGTAGAACCACTCAACATTACCAATCCTAGGGCAACTAGAACAGCAACTTGTCTATTCAGAAAGAGTCAGGTTGATGCCAAGCAATAGAGTCGCCGTTGAGCTGGTCACCGAATCTGTCAATCGAAGTAATAATGAGAATTGGAGGTTGAGTAATTGGGTCAAGTTGGTTCTCATGTGGAACCAACCGGCCTGTTGGGTAATTTTGCATCTTCCTCAGGAGTCGAGTTGACTTTAAGTATTTTTTTTAATTCAGTTGGTGAATTTAAGCCAAATCAATTGAGCTGGTCTGGAAACCCCTTTATTTTGTATCATTTTTGTTTGCTTTATGTTATATTTGGGGGGGGGTCTTCCCACCATTTGGGTCAATGAACCACCTAATGTTGATTGTTTGATTTGATAGATGTGTGGTTGGATGGCAAGGTCCTTAGCAAGTGAAGGATAAGACGGTAGTCCTGCTCTGCCATGTTTGATGATATATGGCCGGTGGCTTTCAGCTACTTTGAATGAAGGAGGATAGGATACAGATGGGAGTGGTACGGGTAAGAACTAAAATATATATATATATATATATATATATATATATATATGTATACAACTGGCAAGGACTATACATAAAAATATTAATATTAAAAAAATGTATATTAATATGGTCAAATGGCTCCAGAACACATTGAACATAAAATCTCAAATTACATACATGTGTGGTGAATATATAATGTTAAAATACATGTAAAATAACACATAAAATAGTATGCAATGATTTAGCAATTGTGCGTCTGGGTTTAGATATGAAGAAACAGAACCCAACGCGTTTCGCCGCTGGAAAGCAGCTTCCTCAGAGGTGTAGGGAAATCGAGATAGCCCTGCCAGAGTTATTACTGAATACATCAACATTACAGCCAATGGAAACCACAGTGTCAGGCTACTGCTTTAGACCAGAACATATGCGGTATTCCTAAAAAGAAGGGGTTAACAATGAATGAACATATGTGGTATTCCTAAGGCAATGAATGAACATAGGTTCCTTAAGTCGGTTACTAATACGAGGGATGAATTAGGGAAACCGAAGCTTGATACTTAAGGATCCATCTTTTAAATCACACTTAATGTTTGTTTCATATCTCTGTCTCCTATGTTGGGGTAAAGTTTATTTTGTGTCCTGTGGGTATGTACGGTGGCGGAACTACCGGGGTCGCAGGGGTCGCGACTGCGACCGGGCCCCAGCGGCAGGGGGGCCCAAGCCAAGGGGCCGCCCGAAATCGGGCAGGGGCGTCCAACATGCGGCCCGAGGGCCAAATGCGGCCCGCGAGACCTCGAGATGCGGCCCGCGTAAGATCGGCAGCCAGGGCAACCGATCTTACGCGAGCCGCACCTCAAGCCCTGCTACTTACTTGTGGGAGGGTCTTCTGGACTGCACAGAGGAAGCGGAGTTCACGTGACATCCTACTTCCTCTGTGCTTTAGCAGAGAAGGCAGAGGGAGGCCGCGCCCCCTGCTGAAGTCTGTGAGCGGCATCGAGGAGCTGCAGTGCAGGTAAGGGGGTGGGGAGGGTGTTTGAATGAGTATGTGTGATTGAGGGAATGAATCTGTGAATGAATGATTATATGAATAAATGAGTGTGTGTGTGTGTGTGTGATAGCATGGATGTGTAAGTGCTGGAACCTAGGCATGATGGGACTGTGATTGCTGTTAGCAGATTCTCGCACCCGGGCCCTGAGGCGTCTAGTTACGCCCTTGGGTATGTACAAAGGTTAAATTATAAAGAGACCTTTTAACTTCTCTCTCCTTTTGCGTAAAAAATCTTTTTATTAACATGTTAAATCCTACCTGCTGGATAGAGAGTAGCAGAGTGTGTTTGGTTTATACCTCTGCAGATGTTAGGAAGATATCATTTCTGTTTTTTTTTTATGTAGTGGTTGTTTCTTAGAATTCCTTCAACATTCTTGCGCATATCATGCATTCTGGTGAAGGTTTTTTGCGTTTGTGTGGAGGGTTAATCCCGCAGCGATATCAGGGAAGGCTTCTTCCAGGTTGCAAATACCAAGAATGCCGCAGTTAAGGGTTTTTTTTAATTTATTTTTTTAAGAAAAAAAAGGGGAACGGGGAGTGACCCAACTTGATTGATAGGAGGTGGGGAAAAAAACTCCACAGGTGTGAGCTTAACATTCTGGTGTTAGTCTTTGGGGAACATTTAAATTACCCCTTTTTTTCTTTTTTGATTGATTTGTGCCAGCTGTATATCCTAATGAACAGGAATGCCGCATAGAGGATATATACTAGCGGGTGGGGAAACATGGTATGATTACATGAATGAAGGTTTATTATTTTAATCTGGGGCCAACCCTCTTCAACTACTGGATGTCATGTTTGTATTTATCTATGATCATTTCTCTTGACATTTTGTTGCAGTTTATTTATTGTGGCCAATTCTTATTCCAGAATGTTGTGGGTCTTTGTTTCAAGGCATCTAGAGCGACCAGGTACCCCCTGCAAAGGCCACGGACATTCCTTGTTTACATGAGACTCATAAAATCCTCAAAAACTAATTTTTTTAATGAAATGAATTATTTACAAATTCACTTTTCTAATCATATAACCTCCTAATGAAAGGGAAGGCGGGTTATATACCGTAGTGTAGTCCTTTCCTTTACAAAGCTCTATATATTTATGCATATTCATCGACGCTGGGAAATGATACAGTAAGCGTTGATTGGTTATTGCGCTCCCTTTGAGCATGAACCTCGGTGGAAAATAACAAGATTTATTCTTTTTCTCCTTAATCACACAGAGAATCAGGATATAATTACGTATTCACCTAACAAACCCGCCGACCTGAAAAATGAATTCGTCAGACAAACGTACAGAATTTCAAGGAGAAGCCGTGACCCGCTGACATCGGGAACGTTATAGAGCCTATCGAGCTTCAAAAGGATATCTAAATGATATCCATGAGGATTTTCATCATCTCTAAATGGCCCCGTAAGCTGTGTTTGGGGCCCTTTCCCATGTATTCCACATTTTCTAAATGGCACACTTTTGTTCCAAATATAAGCCAATGTTAATGAGCCAATGGTATGGTAACAGCAACGGCAGGGCCAGACTGCGGATAATGAGGCCACTTTAAGGCCGGTGGCCACCCAATGAGGTAAGTGTGGCCATCGGCTGGACATGAGAAGCTGCACAATACGTTTTATGTTCACATAGAGTGTGGCTGGGTATATCCAACCGGGGGCCACACAACCAGGAGCCCATCAAGCATTTGCCCGGGGTGCCAGATGGCCGGTCTAGGTCTGGTGTGCATCCTGAGTAATAAAATATTCCAAACATCATTAACACGTTTAACAATGTGATACAATTTTATTTTGCTTTATACATTTATTTTAACGATTTTAACGATAAATTGAAGCCCTGTACCCTGCGTCTCTAATGATGGGCAGCTCATTTGGTAAATGATGGTAAATATGATCATTTTTGTAAGATACCCAAAACTAAGTTTCAGCAACCCAAGAATGCTGAAGTTTCAATAGTGACATCATGAGCCAAACAAGAGTAATGACGTAACTACAAGCATCAATGTAATATGGTCATAGGATGGATTTATCACGATTTTTTGGGAAATCCTGAATGGCGCATGGGGACGCGAAGTGGGTGTGGCCTGGAGGGAGGTGGCTCTATTTTTACTGCACTCTTTCATAGAACTTTCCATGTTACATAGTTACATAATTCATAAGGTTGAAAAAAGACCTAAGTCCATCAAGTTCATCCCTTCTACCTAACCTTCCTATTCTTAATCCAAAAGAAGGCAAAAAACCCTAATTAAGCTACTTCGAATTCTGCCATCAGGGGGAAAAATTCCTTCTTGGAAGGCAATCGGATTTCTCCTTGGATCAAGAAGCTCTAAAATATTAATATTATTCTATTTATATCCCTGTATGTCATGCCTTTCTAAGAAAATATCGAGGCCCTTTTTTGAAGGCAAAATAATTAATTAACCAAGCAGATTCTTGTTACAAAATGACCTTTGTGGAAGCCATATAACAGGTCAGAAAGGCAGTGGCCATTATAATACCATAAAAAACAACGAGTAGAAAAACAGACAGAATTATCGATGTTTAAATATGTTATGTGATGATAAATAATAATTTCAAACTCTTATATGCTGGGTGTTAATGGCCTCTGGCTGTTCGGCTGGAAGAAAATAATGTTGGTATCAACAATGAACGAGCAGAAAGTCAATGGCTTTCCATGGATAAAACCCTAGCTGTGTCTCAGAGTTGGCCAACACTGGATCTCCAACGTTTGATGAGCTACAAACCCCACCATTCAGCCCATCCAGTCTTCCTTGGTCTTGCCTTAGATATTCCTATCTCATTAATGTTTCTATTCCGTCATTTTATAAAGCTCTACCACGTCTGCTGGGAGACTGCTGTGGTGTATTTAGGTTTTGTGCTGCCCTAGGCCTGACTAAACTCACGGGCCCTAATCTAAACCCCTTAATGACAAAGCCCGTACATGTACGTGCTCAAAATGCATTGTTTTCATTGTGTCTAGTGACCGCCCATTGACCTTAAGGGGTTAATTTGCCCCACCCCTTCTTGCTGGAGCTTCGCCTCTTCCTGTTTATGAGCCAGCTGTTCCTCTATAAACCCCACCCCTTTCTCTTTTGCCCCACCCCTTTCTTAATACACTTTTTCTAACAACAATACCAGTCATGATCAGCGAAGCACCTGACTGTTTCAGGTCATGGGAGCAGGGTCTTGACGGGCCCCACTTCCTGCCCATTTCCCCTTTAAATGGGGGTGTTTCCTGTCATGTCAGCAGGAACGCCTCCTGACATCAGCGGGAACGCCCCCTACGTCAACAAAAAAATCACCCAGTATTGCCCTACTTAAATTTCTTTCTTTCTGGCATGCAAAAGTTTAAGATGTGCATTTTTCAAAGACAATGAATTAAAAGGCCTCCTTCTAAGGCTTTCTTTGATGCAGAGTTGCTTGCACTATAATATTATTTATTTTGTCTTATGATCCTGGCGCTTGGGATGCCAGCAGCCAACGTGAATCTTTTTATTAGTTCTCTCTATATGCATACAAATAAAATGATGTCTGGAAAATCAATATTTGATTCATGGTGACCCTATCACTTACGATTTACCGCTTTTAACAATTTGCCAGATATTTTGCTCACTGTGCAGTTCCTTGGACAGCGAAAAGAAAATGAATTATCCACCAAAAAAGTGTTTAATTGGCTTCTAGCATTGATTATTTTGATCTATTTGGAAGGGATAAAATTATCACTGTACAAACTGCCACATCTGATTTATGTTGAAATAAGAGCAATACACAAAAAAACACACAGAGGGAATTTTATGCATAGACGGTGGGGAAAAAAAAGTCCACGATCAGAGAAATGAATGGCGTCGTATTCGACGTAAATAACATTCCTTAACAGATCAATCAGTTATGAATAATGTAACGCGGCTCAGGAAGAGCAAGCATGGCGGCAGTCTGGATGGGCAGGTGTGAACCAGGGCTGGCCAGTGGATTTTCATACACCATTTACATAGTAGTCAACAGTCTTAGGATTTATGGGACAGTCCCAACAGTAGGTCTTACCTTCTGGCTGTCCAGGCCAGTAACCTGCTCATTGGGTTTGGCCATCCTAGAAATCGAACTTGTACATGCTCACTCCCTAACTGTCCCCAAATCCCAGTGCACCCTTTTCCTCCCTTGACCCCCCGTTTCCTCCCCTGATTCCCCTCTTTCCTCCCCCTGATGCCCTTCTTTCCTCCCCTGATGCCCCTCTTTTCTTGGCCCTCAGAATGTTTGCTGGGTATGAGGGGATCGCAGGGTTCTACAGCCCTAAAAGCTCCGATAATGTGTATAGAAACAGCAGGAAATCATGTAAATAAAATCCATTATCCTTCTTCTAAATGCCCCACTCTGTTACACAAATACCCAGCAAAAGGGCACAAAAAACTCTGGGTAAAACCCCGCCCCCAGTCCCACCTCTAACCACACCCCCTAAACAAAAAATGTCCATCTTTGGCCAGTCCAAATTGTCGGAGGTACATGTATGTATTAGTGAATCTGAGACCAACGACTGATTAAGGTTTGAGTTTTTATGAAAAAGAGGGCGACTAGACGGGGGCCGAATGGGCCTGACCTGACATCAAATTCTAGGTTTCTGTTTCCGTGTTTCATGAGTTCAAAATTCAGAGTGAAACCGTTTCCCCGATTAATGTCCATCTTAATGTAAGAGACGGCCCTTAAGTGGCCCCCTTAATTCACTTAATAAATCTCTCTCATTTTACAAGATTCGGTTATTGGACATTGTTCCCCCCCATACTCACGTTTTACTGCAGACGACTGCTCTGGTTATTTTTCCTGTGGGCGCAGAATAAATAGAAATGAATATTTACTTTGGAACGATTGCGAAATATTAATTCTCGAGCCTCGTTCTACCTAAGAAGCTTTAGTTAATTTCAACAATGATATATCTTCCAATAAAATGAAAATAAATGAACGAAATTGAAAGCTGCGGAGCTAACAGCTGAAAATTTAATGAGTTTAGGACATTAGAGAGATATTGCATAAAGTTCCAATAATGACAACTAAACAACTACACAAACACAAGTGAAACAAAGTTCTACGTCAATTAGAATTTAAAATTCAATCTTTAAGCAGAGCTTTCCGGAGGTAAAATATCAAATATCCTGCTCGCCTAGGACGAGGTTGGATAAAAAAAGCAGAACCTGAGACTGTACCCTTAAAGTGTTATCAGAATCCAGGCAACTGGTTTCCAGTATGAATTGGGCACATATTAAAGGGGAACAAATAATAATAATAATAATAATAATAATGATAATTATAACACCATTCCCCTTTATTAATATGACCACAATTCATCCACTTGTCTAGAATCTGATATCGTAATAATAATAATAATTATTATTATTATATCTCCATTAATATTGGCATCATTAATACTGGAAACCAGATGCCTGGAATCTGATATCGCTTTAATACTAATAATAGTAATAATAACGCAGTTTCCCTATATTAATATGACCACAATTTATACTGGAAACCAGTTGCTTTGAATCTGAAATCGCTTTAATAATAATAATAATAATAATAAAATAACACAGTTCTCCATTAATATTGGCACCATTCATACTGGAAACCAGTTGCCTGGAATCTGATATCGCTTTAATAATAATAATAACACAGTTTCCCTATATTAATATGACCACAAGTTATACTGGAAACCAGTGGTCTGGAATCTGACATCGCTTTAATAATAATAATAATAATAAAATGATAACCCAGTTCTCCATTAATGTTGGCACCATTCATACTGGAAACCAGTTGCCTGGAATCTGACATCGCTTTAATAATAATAATAGTAATAATAACACAGTTTCCCTATATTAATATGACCACAATTTATACTGGAAACCAGTTGCTTCGAATCTGATATCCCTTTAATAATAATAATAAGTATAATAATAAAATGATAACACAGTTCTCCATTAATATTGGCACCATTCATACTGGAAACCAGATGCCTGGAATCTGCTATTTCTGCAATTTACCCCTTCATATCATATATTTTTGAAAATGAGACGCCCCAAGGTATTTGAAATGCTGGTATTTTAACCCTTTCCCTTTCACCAATTTTACCACTAGCCTTGTGGTAGTATTTGTTTTTGTTTGTGGTGGTATTTTTTTTCCTGTTGATCGCCACCTAGACTCTTTTAAATCAGGCATCCACCACCATATAGTGTACGGCGGACGGTGATGCCCCAGGGAGGGGCCACACGGGGTCCCTGCTGCCGATCTCAGTGCTGCTGAATCACTCTACATCGAGGCATTAAAGCAACACAGTTTAAGCGAAGAATTCGATCATAGATTGCTTTCTATGCTTGTTTAATGCCATGACGTGCCAGGCCCCTCATTGGTCGTTAACTGACTGTTTTTGTGTGACGTGTCCGGCACGTCATTGGTCGTTAAGGGGTTAAAGAGAAAGTAGTGAGAAAAAATTGAAAGGAATCTTTTCCGATATTTTCAACTTGATTACAAATATTTTTTTAATTTGGTCTAAAACAGTTTATTCTGCATCCTACCTTTGATTCCTCAAATTCATAGTTTACATTATTAATGAAAACATTTTTCTGACAATTCGACCCTCTGTACCCCATTTGAATTTAATTTAATGTTTACCGAAATCTTGGAACGTTTGTCATGTTTTGATACTGCTTTGACTATGTTTTTGCTCATTAAAGTTTCAAAATGGAACTCTTTTCAATGCTGAATTTTCAAACATCTAATTGAGCAGAATTTGTATTTAAAATGTAGATTACAGCTGGAAAAAAATTGAAAATCATTGGAAATATCTTATTTCCTGATTAAATATTTAATTTTTGAAGAAAATCACAATTATAACAAGGAGCTTGGTGTGTAATTAGAGATTCTTGCAGGTAATTCAGAGTCAAAAAAAGTGAAATAAACTCTAATCAGGATAAGTACAAGGATGAATGTTTTGTAACATAATTTAAAGATTTGTCATGTTTCCCAAAATACTTCAGTTTGGTACTCAAAATTAAACCTATGCAATGTGTTTATATATTAAAATTATATATATATTATAAATAATAATAATATAATATAATATAAAACCTCCTGTTTTCTCCCCTATTAACTTGCTGATTGTTGTTGATTGGTTCAGCTAGCCTATGCAAGAGCTCAAGACAGGAAGTTGATTGGACAATGCTGGTTCTGCTTCCTAAAGGTCTTTTATTGATAAACCTGAAATCTCCAAAACCAATACATTGATAGGAAATAAAAAAAGAAGCTCAATCTATCGGCTGATTTAATTAATCTATTGATTTTACTAAAAGCTTCCAATTTAATAAAAAATAGAATGGCTCCATAGGGAGAATGAGATCAATGGTCGAAGGTGGTAGGTGAGTATATGGTATCATATTTGGCATCAGAAGAACTGATGACCCAATGTGCTCCTTTTCCCTCATTAAAGGGACAATTTATTACCCCACGAAGCCTCCTGAACAAAGAACCCATACCAAAGCACTCTATAAATACTTAAATATGTAACTTGCCAAGAAAAAAAAATGAATTTCTTACTTTTAGGAGCTGTTGCAGCTTCAAAGCTGCAGCTGAATGCTTGCTCAGTGATTGGCTGTTTTGAAGCAATGGAGCTCTTTCAGTAGAAGGGTAAATATCTGGAGGCGGGGGGGAGGGGCAAATGTACGTGAGAGGATTCTGAAGAATCCCCCCCATGCATTTGCAAGGGGACCATATAAAAATGTAAAGGGCCACACATATGGATCTGTCCACATAACTGCCCCCTGAAACCACCTTAGGCCTAAAGTTAAAATAGATCCCAAAAGCAGCTTGTTCTTTTGCTTTAATAATAATACAGCGGATGATTCCTGCTTGTGTATCTGGGACATCTTCGAGTCATATAAATAATTCATGAAAATTGTCTCTGGATTTGATTTTAAAAATCAACATTTGAACTTGAAAGCGTCGCGTTAGCAGCATTCACCAAATCGGCCCCATTCGGCCCCCGTCTAGTCTGCCCGTTTCTCCTGCTGTAACGACTCAAACCTTAATCAGCCGTTGGTCTCGTCTTAGATTCAGGAGCCGTATGCCTGTTTAAATTCCCTCACTATATTAGCCTCTGCCACTTCTGCTGGGAGTCTGTTACACTTATCTACCACTGTCTTAGAGAAGTAAAACCTCCTTCCATTAAATCTAAACGATTTAACTGTATGATCCTTCCAGCCACCAGGACAATTCTTGATCTCTTGAATGTTACGAAAGCTTAATTACCTAAACTGGCTATTGATAAAGATTGTCTAATGCTCTTACAAAATCACTTTAGAGAAATGAATGGCTTCCTGAAGTGTATTCCGCTAAAAGGTTTTTGCGTTTAAGTATAGATATGTTTACAGAGGCTAAACGTTCAGTGATCGTAGCTTCTTCCTAAAGTATGTGCCTTGTTACTTTTTCAAACGGTCATTAAGTGAAATCCATCACTTCAAGCTATCTCTGTTCCGTTTCGCCAGATATTTCACGTTTAGCAGAATGAAATAAAATCAAGGACAATTTCCATAAAATGAACCTTTTTTTCCCCACTATAGACCACAAAACGAGCAGTAAACAGAACAAAATATTAGCATATGTCTCTAAAAAGATCATTAATCTGAATACAAAGAGCTTACTAATGTAAAAATCCTTCATTAATTTAGGCTGATGCTGCAGGTCACCTGCTCGTCCACAAGAGGGCAGACAAGTGTAACATGATAGCTACGAGATCTTTAATCCGAGAAATTGTTGTCTAGCCCCACCCACTTATCAACTGGCTCTGCCCACTTCATGACCTTGCTCACCTATTTGCAGAAACATAGTTAGGCCCGCCTACTTGACTCCTATATAGAGAGTTGGCTCCATTCATATGTAGATCACCTTGGGTCATCTCAAGGTGCCGGCTCCTCTTCTTCTAAGAAAATGTAGCGCATGTCTTGATATTAAGGGCAGCTCTAGACGCTTCATCAGGTCAATCATTGGTCTTGTCTTAGATTCAGGAGCCGTATGCCTTTCCCTCACTGTATTAGTCTCTACCATTTCTGGTGGCAGCCAATTCCACATACCCCATACACAGGGACACGGCCAGGAATACCCGCTGACGTCGATGGGCTCGCCTGCTGACATCGCAGGACACACCTCCATTTAAGGGTAAAATGGGCGGGGAGTGTCAGGACCCCGCTCCTGAGACCCGGAGGATTTGGGTGTCAACAAGTAGAATATATAACAAGTTGTGCTTCAATGGGCACATTAAGTAATTTTATAGTAAAATATTAAAATGATGCCTCAAATTACTGAAACACATACAATATACAGTAATAACCCCACCCAACACCACACCGATGCTTTATGGCAATGCTAATGAAGTCACCTTCATTGACTTTCATTAGTCAGTGTGTCATATGCGCTATATATATATATATATATATATATATATATATATAATAAGAATATTTTAGCACCTAGAGATAGGATCAGAGAATACATAATTTCTACACCAGCCTCCCGATAGCTAAGATCCTGGGTGCAATGCAATGATTCTGCAGATACAAATCTTTATTAATCAGAAAATAATTATAAGAGAGCACGAATTCCATCACACAGAAAATTGATTGCATTTGCTAATTTGTCGCAGTAAATGCTATACTGGGAAAAAAAAAGAAAAAAAAAAAGAAGACATCACGGTATAAACCTCAACACATATTTTATAAGAACGCACAGTTTCTGCTGTTTAATGCAGAACAAATATTAATTTTTACGCATGGTTTATGAATCCAACAACTTAACATAATTGTACAGCCAAGATTTTTAATGAAATTAAAGTAATTTTCAATATGAAAACTTATCTCGGAAAATGTGTGCAACTTATTAAAGCCATCAGAGTGTCAAGACGGGTTTAAAATGGGGAATAATTATAACTTAGTTGAAATATTGGCATACAAAAGATTCTCGAGTGTGTTTGCCTAATTTATTTATTAAAGCATTTAACCCCTTACGGTATAGGTCTATTTTACGCTACAGGACCAGACGTGTTTTTTCGTATATCTTTCTTCAACAGTTATTTCGTTATTCAGCGGAAGCGCGGTATCCTGGTCTTCAAGACCGGGAGAAGCATCACTCCTCTGGTTCTCTGTGTTGATACCCAAATCCTCTGGGTCGCGGGAGCAGGGTTCTGACATGCCCCAGTCCCTGCTCATTTCCCATTTAAATGGGGGTGTTTCCCGCAACTTCAGCGGGAACACCCACCGAAGTCAGAGGGAACGCCCACAGGCGTAAGCGGGACTGACCTCCCACCAACGCCAGCGGGCTGTCCTAGCAAGGCTAGGCTTCAGGTAGCTGGAGCCCACAGGTTCCTAGGCATGCATATGTCTATCCAGAACATGACACTAAGGACCAAATATGTTTTGACTTTATTAAATCTGTCAAAATGGACAGACTAGATGGATGGAATGGTTCTTATCTGATGTAAAATGAAACGTTTCTGTGTTTATTAGATCATTCACTCATAGCCTAAAGTTCCAAACTAGGAGAAAAGTCCATTTGGGAAAAGGGAAGGTTGGGGAGATCTAAGATGACACCTATGTTGACATGGACATCAATATCAAAGCTCAAGAGATTTGATCACATAGTCTATGAGGTCTGTTCACTTCATTACACATTACAAAGGTCGAACCCCCATGAGTTGGCCCTGTATCATGTATAGTTAAATTAGCGAGAGTTCTTCAGCCTCTATACACATTGAATAACACATTATATATGGCCAGCTCAACCCTTCTTACAGGACTAACTTGCCAGTGTTGACCCATCAGATCAAATAATTAATCGAAAGAGTTTAATCCATAACTCTTCTGACAACCCTCCTTTATAAATAAACCACTATTTATAATATTAGAGCGTCAGGAACCCCTGTATATCCAGACTCCCACCCCAACACTTGGATTAAGTTAAAACCGGTCCAAGTGTCATAGTCATAGCTCCGTGTCCTCTGGGGTAACTACAGTGGGCCCGGCGCAACCCCTTGTTCCTGTCTTCTCGTACCGGTTCAAAATTGTAAAGGGCCGATCCAGGTCGGAAGGGCCCTTTCTGATCTTTTTTGAACCGGCATGGGGAGGCAGGAGTGTATCGAGGTCACGTTACGTCACGTGACCCTGCAGTGAAACCAAGGCTGCTTGCACACTATGTGAGCAGCCAGAGATGAAGCTGCAGGGAAATATGTACATATGTATGTATGTATGTGAGCATGGATGTGTACTTGTGTGTGTGAGCATCAGGGCCGGCCCAAGGCAAAATGCCGCCTGGGGCAAATTTTAATATGCCGCCCCCCCCCCCTTATCTACCCTTCCTCTCCCTCTGTCCCTGCCGCCCCCTCCCCTTGTACTTACCTTTCAGCAGTCCTGCGGAGAAATCTTCCGGCACTCAGCATTACATGCCGGCACCGAGACCGAACAGGGAGACTCGCCGCAGAGGAGAGAGAGAGGGTACTGACAGCTTGGTAAGCGAAAACCACTCGGCGCCCCTTTCTCTCTCTTTAGCTTTAAAAAAAAGAAAAAAAAAGGGGCTTGGGGCGGCAAAGTGCTGCCCCTTCAAAAGTGCCGCCTGGAGCGGTTGCCCCACTCGGCTCCATTGTCGGGCCGGCCCTGGTGAGCATGGATGTGTACTTGTGTGTGAGCATGGATGTGTAGGTGTTTTTGAGTATGTATGTGTAAGTGTGGTGAGATGTAGTGTGTGTTAGTGAGTATGAGTAAGTGTGTGTAAAGTGTGTTTAAATATGTTGTATGTTGGAAGGGGGCAGGGGGCAAAGAAGGCACAGACTAGCTGTTGAAGTTCGAGGGCCCCGGGGCATTTTTTCACCAGGGCCCCGTGGTTTCTTGTTGCGGCCTTATCCATGTCCCATCATGCCAGACAGGCAGCCGGGTTTAATTGAAAATGTTTCCTCTATTTATACATTCGCATTTATTTCCTATTGTATACGTTCTTACAGAATCAGATAATTTCCCTTCATCCAAATATATAAAATGAGTATGAATTCACACAATCGCGCACCGAGAAAATAATGCTTTGTTTCGATTAATACGGCATATGAGAACACGCGCTGATGTCACCAAAGAGTTACAGGCCAAAGACAAGTAATTAACCCCTTAATGACAAAGCCCCTACATGTACGGGCTCAAAATGCATTGTTTTCAATGGGTTTTGGGACTGCCCATTGTCCTTAAGGGGTTAAAACCAAATCTCCTCTCTTGATTTCAATCACTGAACAATTTCAACAATTAATTAAAAGATAAGGTACTTTCATCCGTGTTATTATAATAATAATAATAATTATTATTATTATTAACCACTGCAAGACTTCTTCCAGATCAGTATTTCCTCAAATTCTAGCCGTTCTTAAAGAAAATGATCGATAGAGATATGATTTTCTTTCCTCTCGTTTTATATTTCAGAATGTATTCTACAAATCGCTATTCATATTGTTTCTCTGTCTGGCAAAAAAACGAAACGACGGGCAGACTGAGAATTGC
This sequence comes from Spea bombifrons, assembly GCF_027358695.1. NCBI lineage: Eukaryota > Metazoa > Chordata > Amphibia > Anura > Pelobatidae > Spea > Spea bombifrons. Next base: position 107,517,668 of record NC_071091.1, on the reverse strand, counting down.
ATTGCAAATTTCTAGCATGCGAGGGATCCTTGAGAATATGTCATGCATTATACAGGTAACCTTGCACACTATAAAAGAATGACAAATATATATTTTTCCGTCTACGCATCCCGATACCTTTGGAAGATTTTGAAACGATAAATGAGTCCTTAAAATTCGAATGAATTCCTAGAAAAAAAATATTGAGTTGAAAATCAAAATATTGTTGCTTGCTTTTTTCGGCAAGCAACGTGGAATTAAGGAAACGGATTTGGGGGCCACATTGGTTTTTTCTTTTTTTTTATTTTTAAAAAAAGGTTACGTGGACGGATTATATCCCATTATAATGTGGTTTGTGTTCCGCACGATCTAAGTAATAGGTGAACTCAGATAAGGCCAAAGGCAGAATTGATAATCTCCATTACCCACAACAGTGATGGTGTCCACTTTATAAATGATGCGATGCTAGAAAGTGTCGTTGAGCTTAATGCCACCCATTGCTCACGGACGTGAATCTGCAATTTGTGCGCTGGAAGCTTCATGGGTAGTTGCTTTTTCTAACACCGTGCTTTAACCCCTTCAAAACCGCAAGGGGTGAGCCGCCGGGCAAGGAGTTGCCAACAGGGGGCAGGTGGCAGCATTCTTTATGAAGGTCATTTGGTTGAGTGTCCAATAATCACATATGACTAACCCCAAGCCACAAGCCTTGTCATGGACGCTGGTGTCCCGGAAAGAAAACATTGCCTTCCCCAGAAATATCGGAAAAGCCACGTGGAAACCCCACATGGTTTCCATGGTTTCCAAAGGTGTTTAGGTGACCGATCTAAACATATAGGGCACACGTCATATCAGAAAACACGCGTTGTGATGTATTGACTTGAATTCACTCCCGGTTATTACCGTGGAGGAAGGTGAAAATGCAAGGTTTCCATGGAAACCACCCCGAGGCCCTTTTTTAAAACTATTGTCCCACTCTAGTAAAAAATATTTACCCCCTACTGGTGCTGAAAAAGTTATAAAAATGTCAATGAAATCTAATTTTTTTAAATATTACGACCATTTCATTTCTGGTTCTGAGATAAGCAAAGCAGTCAATGAAGTTGTTGAGCGGGCATTGGCTGCGTGTGTTCATTTTGCCCTTATGAGCAAGGGCAAAATTCTGATTTCGTTCGGATGAAATTCGGAGGGCTTTTTCCATTCAGAAGCGAAATCCGTTCTCACTCAACCACACAATGTCTCCCTACTATCTCTATCGGCCACTTCCATGTCCCTCTCTCCTTTTCCACAGTCCTGCTTCTTCTTTCTTCTTGTTCTTCTTTCTTCGTCCCACTCTCCGCGGTATCAGTTCCATTAACCAGGCTTTCCACGCTATTTATTCATGTATATTTATTTACCGTATTGGCTCGGATATAGGCCGCCCCCGTATATAGGCCGCACCCTAAAAGTTTGGTGCTTTTTTAAAGAAAAAGTTTTTTTTCTTTAAAAAAGCACCAAAAAAAACATGCTGCCACTGTCCTCCCTCCCCGAGATCCGCTGCCGCTGTCCTCCCTCCCCGCGATACGCTGCCGCTGTCCTCCCTCCCCGCGATACGCTGCCGCTGTCCTCCCTCCCCGCGATACGCTGCCGCTGTCCTCCCTCCCCGCGATCCGCTGCCCTCCCTCCCCGCGATCCGCTGCCCTCCCTCCCCGAGATCCGCTGCCTCCCTCCCCGAGATCCGCTGCCGCTGTCCTCCCTCCCCGCGATACGCTGCCGCTGTCCTCCCTCCCCGCGATACGCTGCCGCTGTCCTCCCTCCCCGCGATACGCTGCCGCTGTCCTCCCTCCCCGAGATACGCTGCCGCTGTCCTCCTCTGCCCCCCTCCTCGACTTACCGGAGCAGACTCCCGGGTGTCTTCAGGGCCGGCGAGGGACATCTACGCAATACGCGTATGCAACTTCCGGTACCGTTACCGGAAGTTGCATTTGCGTATTGCGTAAATGTCTCCCGCCGGCCCCGCAAGACACCCGGGAGTCTGCTCCGGTAAGTCGGGGGTGGGCAGAGGTAAAACGCTTAGATAACCTCCCGTGCCGGCACCCCCCCCCCCGTGGGAAGTGCTGGCAGGGGAGGCTGTCTGAGCATATCAGGGAGTAGGATGCAGGTCCCCTGCACCGCTGCGGGGGATCTGTATCCTAACCCCGCTGCCTGCCCGGCGCCCGGGACTGCATGTCCCGGGCGTCGGGCGCTAGACCCCGAATATAGGCCGCACCCCCACTTTAAAAACTTAAAGTGGGGGAAAAAAGTGCGGCCTATATTCGAGCCAATACGGTATATATTTATTTGCTCCTGCACTTGATGGACGTATCCTACCAAAGTATCCTGCTGCACTTTATTGAAGAAAGTCATTGAAGGACTTTAGAGAGGATTGCTTACATTGCACTGTTTGCACGGATTATAGTTGTGCAAACACTAGACTTGTGCATTTGTATTCGGGAGAACATGAAAACGAACATGAATTGTGCATTTTTGTTGTTCAAACCAAATAAACTAATATGGTGGCGGGTACAAGAAGACGAAGACGCACAATACGAAGAATCTACGTGTTTGTCTTTGTAAATATCTCCTTGCTAATCTCCGTGGTTCCTTCCCCCATTCAAGTCACCGCCTCTAGCCTACCTTAAGTCTTCGTAGCATTGCAGTGGTTAACGGGAACAAGAATCCGTAGGATCATGCCAGGAGTTAAAGGTTCGTAAGAGCAGCTCTATTGGTCGCCAGCAGGGGCCTCCTCTGGCATCAACCAATGAAGAGCAGCTGCCCTTTATTGGTTGATGCCAGGGGAGGCCACTGCCGGCGACCAATAGAGTCTCTCTTATTGTTCATTAACTCCTGGCACACAAGCCGATGGTCTCCCTATGCCAAGTTGCTCTGAGGTGTACCTTGCCCTGCCCTTTTCCAGGGGGACTAAAATTACCTAAAATCGTGTCCTCTGAGAAATGGGGATTGTGTTACTATTTGCATCCATTACGACCAACTGAAAGTATTTGAAAAATTCCATTCTTTCATGTTGGGGCCCACTACTGGCCCCCATTTCTAGTCCCATATCTGCAGCTCCCCCTACTGGCTAAATGGGGTAAAACTTTTTTTATTTATTTGTTATCAGATGATGTTTTTGTAATTTTTTTTTCTAGCAATTGGCTTTCAAATAAAATAGCAAAGAATAGTTTGTTGTTTTTTGAGAGATTTCCGCCATTCAGTGTATTCCCGCTGGGGGGGGGATTTTGTATAGAGAAGCACTTGCCGATTGGTGTAAATTGCATTATGAAGATGGCGATGAAATTCTTAACACTACAGTACAGCCCTTATTTTACCGACTATTATCACGCTGGCTGACAAGGAGAATTCCGGTAACGCACAATGTTTTAAGAAGAACATTGCTTACCAGCACGGCCTAGCTGACGAAATTCACAGGGACTTTTCAAAACCAATTATACCACCCAGGTTAATATAGAGGTCTCTATTAAAGGGACACTGCAGCCATCATATCCACGTAAAGCATATGATAGCATTAACCCCTTTAAATGAGTACGCCGCCTTGTAGTTACAGGAAGGGAATTCTGCGTAATCCCCCGTATGCTTTTGCCTCTTCTCCTGCCTCTGAGCTCCTAGACTAGCAGAAGACGTCCACCAAATAATTATTAAAACGGTGTATATAAGTGTTTATGCTAAACAACAAACGTTACAACGGTAGATGTATACTATACTATGTTATCTAGGATCTACAGAACTATGGGATCTTTCACTGAGTCTCCTCTATTTACCCTTTTTCTTCTTTCTTATGTTAGAAAGTCTCCATGTCCAATTTCACAACCACTTGCCTCGGTAGAAGCCAGCATTGGTGAAACGCGTCGGGTTCTCTACAACACCATTTTTTGTGGGTCAGTACATAAATCTAGAGAGAAACTCATATTTTTAAACAAAATTGTACAATTCTTAATTTTTATATGCTTGGTTTTTTTATTATGTAATGTTTTTTTACAACAATATTGAAATAATTGTTTTTATGCTACCACCGTCCATTAGCTTAACTAGTGCTCACTCCGACACACCACTAAGACAGAAGACATCTCCTGCTTTCCAGAGTCAGTTCCTTGACACTGATTGGCTGCTTCAAACAGTGCTTCTCTTTAAGTTAAGGTTTGGGTTCAATAAAGGTTGAAGAATGTGTATTAAAGCACTTACAAAGTACTTTTATATGCATTATTCATTGGAGATTCTATACGGAGATTGTCTCTTTAAATTTACATAGACAGAGATGTTTCCTCCATGGACAATCACTTATGTACTACACCAACTCACTGCCTCTAAGTTTGTGATCGACTCAATGAGTGTCATAATCCATGTTCTGTTAATATCCAATATACATTCATACCTTCCAACATTTGAAATGACCAAAGAGGGCTTCTCTTCGTTGCTTTATGTGATTAATTTGAAACCCTGAGGTGTCATTCTTTAACTTGTGCGTTGTAGGGCCCCAGAGGAACCCCAGATCCCCAATCTTCTTCTGGGGCCACACTCTCCTAAGGGATATACCTGAAGGGATGTGCAACCCCTTCCATTCCGCTTTGGTAAAACCAAGGGACATGACCTTAGTATCGTCAACTTCGGCCCCATTCCCCAAAATAAGACACATAGACAATGCATGTAATTAAAATTGCTTTATTGTTCGATTTTGGATAAATTTGGCCACGGTCAAAATCCCAGTATTATCCCCCAACCGTGACACTCATTATCATATTTCTTAAACGTTATAAACCACAAATTTTTTGGCTACAAGCCAACCATATAACACCGTACATCTATAGGGCTGGTAAGGGCGTAACAAACCACGTCACCTGTAGAGGCTGCCGGCGTCCAAAGCCCAGCAACCACCCGTCACCCAACGTATCACCTGAGCAAGGCGCCCAGGGAGTGTTCTGCACTTCCGCCCTGAGGCCTGTGCACCACGAGTACAACCATACCTTAGATAGTTGTCTCAAGCACCGAACCAGCCAACCACATATTAACAATGACCAAAATATAAACACCAACCGCCACACAAGACGATAGAACAATAAAAAGAGGGAAGGGAGGGTGGGAATTTCGCCTACTTAAAAACCTACAAGCTCATCTGTGAGCAGGTCCCCAAATTTATTTAGTTGATGACACCCAGTGCCCTCCCCTTCTTCCTGTTCCTGAACATTCAGAGTGTGGGGGCAAAAGTTCACACAGGGGCCAAGTAGTCACAGAGGATGTATGTATCCAACCAATATTTTAACCCCTTGTTAGGTCATGGGGTGCTCCTCGTTCCTTCCCTGGTCATGGTGCCCCTACACCTATTTCATGTTCCGGGGCTGGTCTGCCAGATCTGCTTGGCTCCTTTCCAAAGAGGCAACCCATTGGAGTGTTCATGTGGTCAACCCACATCCCCGCCAAAAAGCAGTCTTCAGGGACCTGGCCCCACTGTGGCATATGTAGCGTGTCTACTTCCTCGAATAAACTCAATCATGCAAAAGAAGGTGTCATGCATGTAGTGTGCAGGGGTAAAACAAAAGTGCTGTAGTGACCCCAGTCCATGCGCTGAATCATCACATAGGCCGGGCCACGTGCAAGGCATGTGTTTGTGCATTTAGTGTGCACTACGAGGTTCTAGGATGTAGCTCTCACACAAACACCACTAGTGATGAGCTCCCAGGTAAATCTAACCTAGGGGCTCCAAAGTGTCGCCTTGGGCTTCCTTGCGTCCTCAGCCTTAAGGTTAACTTGATCGTAGCCAAAAAGGCAGATACACTATTTATGTAACCGAGTGGGGCAGTTAGAAGAAGAATAATGGGTTTTATTTACATTGTTTAATTTATAAAGCCATTTCATGCCGTTTCTATACACATTATTGGGGCCGTAGAACCCTGTGATACCCTCATACCCAACAAACATGCCTAGAAAAGAGGGGCATCAGGGAGAGGAAAGAGGGACAGAGGAGGCATCAGAGGTGGAAAGATAGGGCATGAGGGCAGGAAAAAGAGGCACAGGGGTTCAGGATCCAAAGAGGGACTGGCCAAAAGTAACAGGGCCAGGCATACAATAAGGTAACGGAAATATGTTATACATTTACTTGTATATTTCTGTAAAGATAAGGAGCTCCCATTGCACCGGCCGGTAGAATACCAATGCCCGTTATCTGGTTCCATAGTGATTGGTAAACACGGTACTTATTCCCCGTGTTCTGCATTATATGCGAAGCAAGATAAAATACCAGTACGAGTGGATTTATGCTTTCTGCGGGGAAAGCTCGGAGCTTTTATTTTCCCTGCGTTAAGACTATTAGTCTTTAATTAACTCCTGTTCTTACCTCGGTCGTGTCGCCAAACATCTTGCGCCTTTAAATTATGCAAATGACATTCGCGGACGGATTAGGCAGAATTCTCTCTCCTGATCCCGCCTGACCCCTGTAACACACTATTTGAATTCCATTTTTATAAAGCTCTGATAAAAAAGAGATTTATTCCAGGCGGTCGTAAACATGTGTGCTTATAAACCCAATCTGTACATGCCTGCAATTTTAAACGATCGCTTAGGCGCCTGTAAGGGTTTGAACTTTTGTCCTTCCCTGTATTTTATAAAATTTGCTCGCGAGTTTTGCCTACACCAGGTCAAAACGGCTCAGACCACAGAAAACGAACGACTAAAAGCGTGATAAACTAACCGAGAGACAAATAAAGGGCAGATTTACTGTCGTCACAATGTTTTAGCTACCTCTTTTTGCTCATTTTTGCTCAACAATGATTTTATGCATATCTCCCAACAGTCCCAGCTTTCATGGTATAGTCCAAAATTTTAGGTACTGTCCTGCTGTCCTGGGTAGCTACCCCACTGTACTGCTTTTGCCCATGCCTTCCACCCCGCCCACATCTGAGACCAACTCCACCCCCTTCCAGGACCAGCCTCACACGCTGTCATCCCTCCCCAATTTGGATACCTGAAATCTAGGGGGGCTCTGATTATAGTCGTAAACCCCCACAGGACAAAAACAAAAAAAATATAATCACATTTCCATGGCGACGTTTCTGCAGCCGATTGCTGCCCAAGCATTGTGTTGCTTGCGATGCCCCGACGCATGTGACATCTTGTCATGTCCCGCGGCACAGTTCGTCACCTGAGTACCCGCTCCTGGCTTACCTTACCTCATCCGCCACCTGTTCGGCGCTGCCGTTCTCCCGAGCAACCGCGTGTAGCGGGCGCTCGCGAAGACTCCTCCTCTGTGTGTCCTCTACGTTCGCCGGGAAGGGAAAAGAGGTCAGGCCATGCCTCCATGGCAACGAAAGGATGCACAGTACATGATGTCACTAACCGGGGGCGGGGCAAGAGGCAGCGGGAGGTTTGAAACTGAGCACTGACGGTTTTATATTTCCTGGGCTTCCATTTGACCAAGTATCCAGTTTTTGACCAGTCATCATCATACCTGGGAACTCTCCGTGTTTGACCCGGAGATTGCCGGGTGAGCGCTGCTTGACATGCCCCGTTCCCCGCCCATTTTTTCTTTTAAATGGGGTGTTTCCCGCTGCCGTCAGCGAGAACGCCCACCAACGTCAGCGGGACCGCCGGAGCCGAGAAGTTCCCAGGTATGGTCATCTCAACAGATCTACTGCAAAATATCTGATGTATATTATATTCTAAAACATATTTGTGATTTTACGGAATATGTTGTGTTAATTATAAACTCAACATATAATATAATTTCTATAATATACTAAAATATAATATAATAATACTTGTTTGCATACTCATAATTAGCAGCCCTTTAAAATACACACAGACCCAGGAAGGGCTTACATTTGGGAATTTATGGACACTCATATAAAGCTCCTCCCACTTCCTGTTTCCTGCCCCAATTTAAAAAAAGTTGAATAACCAGAGACAGGAAGTATAGATGAAAATGTTATAAGTTAAAAACAACAGAACCATTAGACACACGCCCAATAGACATTTTTATACTCCGTTGATTAATATGCTGTTTTTTCTGGGCGACGTTAATGTTTGCTTGATTTATCGGCCCTAAGAGTGAAGACTAGCAGGGTGGACACCGAGTCCTCTCTATTGCTATCCGTCTTGGGTAATCATCATACTACCCACTCGCCAGGATAAATAAATACTGTTTGCATTCCGTAGCGTTCATTTATCATTTCTAAAGAGTGTCTCTGTATTGATTTCATAATTTGCTCTGACATCTGTTGAACCGCACAATGTAAACCAATAACTCAGCCGTCCATATATCAGAGCGATGAATACACCGTTCCGTCGGCCAACCCCGATGTCCGGTTTAACCTGCCGTAAGGACGCGCCTAATCAATTTCTCCAAAAAGAAATAGAATATGTTTTGTCAGGTGTTACTGTAGCCATGACTTGTTACATAATATTTTTTCCAATACGTTTTATGTCCAAGGACTGCTCCCCGAGTGCTTTCATTGCCAACTTTGGATAATTAGTTTAGAGGATTTCAGATGATATGAAGCTAGGCCGGGTTCCAAAGCAGATTGGAAAGTCGCAGACCAGTGGGTGTTTAGAGCAACGCAAAAAGAACGTGAGGCTGGAGACTAGCACGGAAACATAAGAAACCTAACATTCGAAAGGAGATCAGACCAGTTCGGCCCCCATCGCCCGTTTCTCCTGCTGTAAAGACTCAAACTTTAATCGGTCATTGGTCTCGTCTTAGATTCAGGAGCCGTTTGTCTATCCCATGCATGTTTAATACCCTCACTGTATTACCCTCTACCACCTCTGCTGGGAGGCTGTTCCATTTATCTACTATCCTCTTAGTAAAGTAAAATTTCCTTACATTACACCTAAGACTATCCAGTTTTAGATTATGGCCTCTTCTTCTATCAATCTGGATTGGTCGAATGACTGAGCTGCAGACAATTCAGTCTGTTTCTGTCATTAACCCCTTCCTTACCAGCGACGTTCCTAGTACTTCCTGGTTGGGTGTCACCCACAGACCGGGGCATACCAGGTACGTCATCGATGATGCGCGATCCAGCGTCGTTATGGATGCAGGGTCGCGAGGGGCGGCTGCTACAGACCCCTGTGCACATGGGTGCAAAGTGGTCCCATCGATTGCAATGGAAGCACTTTCCTACCAGTAATTGGTTACTTCAAGCAGCCAATCTGTGGCAAGAAGAATCATAGCACAGCAGCAGCAGGGCAACCTCTTCTGTGTCAGGTAAGTGCTTTCTTATTAAAGTACCCTATTAGTAGGGGTTACATGGACATTAATGCCCTAATACCTTCTAAGCTCTCCTTTATGTTGTTGCTAGTGCTTGCTTTTTTAAAATGTTTTTTTTTTTTAACAAGTTAGGTGAAAAAGCAGCCTGCACAGATTAAATGCAGGGAAGGAAATGGTCTTAGAATTTCCCAAGAGATATAGAAAGGGATCTGTAACATTCGCTGACCAGGCAATATGTAACACAATGATTGAAAGGGATATCTTTCCCCATCTGCTTGGTGATCAAAACGTTTTCCAGAGGACCAATAAAGCTATACGGGTATTCTTAAATGCTCTTATTCTTATTGGTGCTGGGAACAATAATTAAGCAACTTAAACGTCTGAACCAGCATAAATGCAAAATAAAACCAGTAAAACAAACGGCAGTTTAAAAAAGACTAAAACTATAGAAGATCAAACTATTTATATTTATATGAGGTTCTTGGAGGTTATGAGTCTAGCAGTCATCAGCCTCTCTAGGCCCAACTGATCTCAGCCTCCTCTTTTAGTTACAAAGGGCCAGAAGGATACGTAAGAGGAGCCACACTTTAAAAGCTTGGCTCCAGATCTCTCTCCTACCTTCTGGATAAGCCAACATGAATCAAGCTGGAGCTCCCACTGGGTTCCATTTTCCCTCTAATGCTGTGCGAGGGTCTCTTGGAACACTGGGTCCTTAAGGGATATCTTTGAAACATAAGACTCCTGCTATAAAATGCAAGTATTTTGGTTAATTCATAAGAAAGTCCTTGATATTGTAACAGGGTCCCCAGAGGGGTCACAATAATAACCGGTGCTTTAAGTACATTGTGAGAAATTGCCTTGAATTTTTAAGGCTATAAAGTTTAAGACTAAAAGGATGATTCTTACTGAGCTTAGCTACTGATGTATGGTTGGAAGCTCTCAGCATCTCAGACCAGACTGAATCCAAACTAGGTCTGGGTTCTTGACAAACCCAGTATCCATCATGTAGATCATCTAATAATGTCCACAAGGCTGGACTCCAGATGCCACCAAGATAACTACTGCTCTGTCACAATCTAATCAGACTTACCGGGCTTCACCAGGAGTCGCTAGACGTAGTGTTTGGTTCCGCCCACTATCTGCCCATTCCCACCAATTCAAGAACTAACTGGGGCTAGCCCTGCCCCCTTTTCATGGCCACACCCATGAGCAGCAGATGTGAGCTCTGGACAGTACTAAGGTACTGATAAACAAAAAATATTAAATCGATGAATACACTTGAAAGCATGAAAAATGACAGAAGTGTCCCTTCAGCAAAAAATAATGTTCTTTTTTTGGTCATTGTAAAAAATCTGTACATGGAAAAAATGTCTCTAGTTCTACCTTGAGTATTTGGCGGATAGCCCTGCCCCAAAATTTTAAATGTAAAAAACATCTATACTCTTACTCGTGCTTTATCACGTTCTCACACTCTGACTTACTTTTTCACACTCTCAACCAGCCACTCATACTCCCTCTCTGCTGACTGCTTCTGTATCCGTTTCCTTTCCCGCAGCTCTGTTTCTCCTTCGGTCTTCTTTCCTAATGCGCTGCTCCACATGTCTTCTTTCTTTTGTCCTCTTCTCCGTGAACCAGGCCTCCTGAAGCACTTCCGCAAAAGGGCGGCACCCTGGGCACAACCGCTCCCAGATTGAATGGAGAAAAGGCCATTGCTCCGCCCTTTTGCGGAAGTGCTCCGGGAGGCCTGGTTTAAGGAGAAGCAGAAGAAGAAAAAAAGACACAGGGAGAAGCGGAAGAAGACAGAAGAAAGATGACAGAAGAAAGAAGACAGGAGAATAAGAAGAGGCAAGAGAAGAAGAGGAGCTGTGGGACACGACACAGGGACATGGAAGTGGAGAATTTTCAGGAGGCTTGACTGATTAAGGTCTTTACAGCAGGAAAAGCGGGCAGACTAGATGGGGCCGAATGGGTCTGATCTACTTTGACATTCTGTGTCTCTGTGTTTCAAATTAACCTAAAGGGAAACTATTTTTAAAAATTTTAAATTTTTACTTTATATATTTATTCCTAATAAATATTGTAGATATATATATATATATATATATATATATATATATAATGAATATATGTACACAAAATAAAAAAGGGAATTAAAAATAGGCTAAATAACAAAAAATACTCTGGTCTGGTAGATGCACATTAGCAGTTAAAAGCAACAAGTCGGCTAAAAAAACCTTTAATTCATCCAGCGAGCATAAAAATGGCCCGTGTATTAACATACTTTAAAATTCTCCAGTAGCTAGGCTCGCACCAACTGACAGAAACCACATTGGGAGGACAGCTGTCAGCGCATTTTGCAGCGTATTCAAAAAATATCTTCAAAACGGTTATTAGTATAAATTTCCAAGGTAAATATTTCCTAAAACGAACACAAGGAGGGTGCATTCCACTTAAAATGGCAAGTATTGTGTATAATTTTATTCTATTGTACACAAACTGCGAAAACTCGAAGTATTGTGTACCTTGTGAGGAGAGTATGTATAAGGAGGAGGCCCTCGCATGTTAAGGCCCACAGCTACCTAACGATGCCTGTAGCAGTAGTATTGAGGGTTTGTCGGCTGGCAGCCCACCCGACATTTGCCTGGTGCGCCAGATGGCCAGTCCAAGCCTGCCAAATGAGAGACAGTCCTGTGGAAATCGGGACCAGTGTGACCTCGTTAAGGGAGGAAACGGGTATAGGAGTGATGCGGCTGATCACAAACACAATGGCCAACCACACAGAATCTGCGGTCCTCATCAGCGTTAACATACATGTGGGCACAAGACCGCAGACTCCACAGCGACACCATGACGCCAGACCTCACAAACAATGACGCACTACCAGTTATACTTCTATGTTAATGGACTAGGTGTGAAGCAGGGCTGAATTAGCCATCTGAGCCACCAGTCAAATGCCCATTGGGCCGCTGACCAACATCGCCCAATACGCTCCCGATCCGGCTCTCCGGCAGCAGATTGGGTGATGTAGTGTGTGCCCATGTCCGACTACGTGTTGTGTGAGCATAAAACATTGATGTGCAGCCTCTCATACTCAGCCACGCTTATAATAGGCGGCTGCTGGCCAGTATCAGAGCTGCCTCCTCATCCCCTGGTGTGCAGACACGGCCGAGAACGTGTCCAAGGTGCATCAGGTCACAAGACACACCTGGATGGCGCCACCTATAGGAAGAGGATAACATTGCAGTCCAGTAGTAAGACCGTGACACATTTAGTGGAGAGAAGTAAGAAAGAATACCCTTATAATTTCATAATAAATGTCATACCCTTAATGAGACTAGATTGTAAGCTCACAAGAGCCGGGCCCTCTTCTCCTTTTGTACCAGTTTGTTATTGTGTGTGTGATTTTAAATGATTCCACGGACTGCAACAGCACTACGGACTCTGCTGGCGCTACATAAATAAGTATGTAATGTAATGTTATACACACCGTCTAAGTGCAAACCATAATTGTTTTGTTTTGTACCTATAAAAGGCCCACGCGTGAATAATTGCAACCTGTGCGGAATCGAAATATTTTTGCTAACTGCTCTCTCGATATTAAATAATTGTATTCCTTGACAGCTAGATTATTATTTATAAGGGCACAAAAGAATTTCATACATTTTTTTTTCTTATCTCGCCAATGTTCGACGTAGAAACATGTTACTCATCCAAGACCGTAATCAAGTTCCCTCTAAAATCTGTTGCTATGGTTACCATAATGACTCCTAGCTTTAAATTTTACACATGAATAATGCAAACCTACCTGTGTGAGTACGACAGCCGAGAGACGATCGTACATCAAGCCGTGTTGTATTTTGAATTTTTTAGCAGACTGGTTATTGAGTTGGATCAGTAGACAGATAAGGCTATTTTCTTCCATTTTAATATATATATATATATATTATATATATATAGAGAGAGATATATATAGATATAGACATATATAGATAATTAATATTAGGTATTATATAATTAATAATAACAATTATATGTTGTCTTGATGATTATGATATTAGTTTTTTGTTATTAAATGAAAATGTGACCTAATAATGTGAAATTATATATTTCATAGCATAATATTAACACTTCGGCCCCCAGTGCCATAAAAAGAAAAAGGAAAAAAAAACCCAAGTGAGCAAAAAACCTAAATTGTGCAACTTCAGCATTATTCCATAGCCACTGTATAGGTTTGTTTAATAGAAGTATTACGCAGATGAGCCCCATTCGGCCCTTCTAGTCTATGCGTTTTCCCTGCTGTAAAGACTGTCCCATGCACGTTTAAATTCCCACCCTGTATTAGCTTCTACCACGTCTTCTGGAAGGCTGTTCCACTTATCTACCACCTTCTTAGTAAATAAAACTTCCTTATCTTGCATCTAAGCCTCTGATCCTCTAGTGTTAAATTATGGCCTCTTGCTCTTTGCCATTTGAGTTGCACCCTAACTGAGCACAACCCACCTATTTTTTTTATATGTTTTTACGATTTGAGAAGGGACATCGCAGGCTAAAGATGGACAACAGTTGGAAAAAAAGACATTTGCTGTGGGTACCACCATAACGTTACATGCATGACCATACCAAGAGCAGTCACGTAATATGAACGTTATGACGCCAGACACCCCAATGGCCACAGAAACGTAGAAGCAGACTCGTTTTTTACATTGATTTTCATAGAATAGTGAAACCTAGGGCCACCAGGGATCTCGGTTCAGCTCCGACTGAAAACGTGTAAAGTTAATGTAGTCCAAATTGATCAGAATTCCCGCTAGACATTGAGTAGAAATTGGCATCCATGTTGACTGATGAACCATGAAGGGTCTCAGCTTCATGTTCAGGAAAAAGAAATAATAATGTAATAATTCTCAATCATATCACATTATTTAACCTCTTAATGACAAAGCCCGTACATGTACGGGCTCAAAATGCATTTTTTTCAATGGGTTTAGGGACCACCCATTGTCCTTAAGGGGTTAACATCTAGATAGGGCCAGCGTGGCCATGTAACATAAAGGTTCCATACTCTCTACGTACTCTATGGGTTCGACTCCCACAGACAAAACAGGAGAGCAAAACAGCTTCCTCTGAAACTCAAGAAACATAGAATCTGGCGGCAGATAAAAACCATTCGGCCAATCTAGTCCGCCATCAAGACGAGTTGAGTTCAGTAGAAGGTCTGTGGAGGGCTGTCGGAAAGCTACTGAGTTTGTTGCTCAGTTCCCTTAACCGTGAAGCATACCTCTACTCAACTCACATGTTATTCCAACAGATCCGTGAATTCATTTATTTTTGAGTGTATCATGTGTTACGGGAGGACTGGCACCTACTGGACCAATGGGGCAAGCCAACCCAAATGCAGCACCTGCCCCATATACATACACAAACACATACATTCACACACTCTTTCTCTCTCTCTCTCTCTCTCTCTCTCTCTCTCTATCACTTGCACCTTGCTACAATGCTTAATAAATATTAAGTCCAAAGCAGATACATTTCGACGATTACAGTATTTTTTTAAAAAAAAGTACAATAAGTGCTGTTAAATCCCTGATCGGGGTACAATATGTATTAATACATTAGAGAAAGAGGCCCCTGTCCTGTAGGGCCTAAAACTGCATGTGTCCAGGATGTAGCCAAAGTTCATTTTTTAGCCAGTACCTTAAAGAACAAGTTTGCCTTATTTCCAACAATGTATTTTACACTGACTTGTATCCTCTGCCGAAAGGGGTCATTAAATTGTAATCCATTCAGTGATATGACTATCCTAGTTTTTTTTTTACTCAGCTGGTTTCATGCACATGGAATGAACTTATAAATTTACCCATTCTATGAAATTTCGACACGGTTTCATTCCTACATCAATCTGACTGCCTCTGCTGTGTGAAACACTGAAAAAGACAAGTGTCATTATCACCTGCAATACCACAAAGACACTGATGGTGGCAGCAGAGTATAAAAAGCAAATATGATGGAATAATATTTTTATTTCAGGGACATTAAAAATTAAACCTCATTTTCAGTCATATTGAGCTACCCAAAACCCTTTAATGTTTTTAAAAAGTATGCGCAATTTAGCCAAGTGTTAGAAATCAACTTGCCAATTTTATGTCTTAGTTCACAGTAATATCGCTGATGGGTAGTGCATTTCAATCTTGGTTACTAGATGTTCCCTGGGGACTACCCGACGCAGCTAGAGCGTACCTGACAGTTTTAGAATGAAAGTTGCAATATAAATCTATTAACTCTTCGGTAACAGTGAAAATAACATTTACGTTAATCCCATACGGTTTGGTATGAAGATGCAGTGATATGCATTCACTCCACGTTCCATTCTGCCTGCCACTCAGCACTTTAATGAACACAAAGAGCCGATAACGTTTTAGACAGAATCTGCCTGGAGTGGGATACCCAGACCAGGGAACTGTCAATGTTTTCCCCCAATCTGAGGGTCTTGGAGTGAATAGACACGTTCTGAGGGGCACATAGTCTGAAGATGGCTTCTTCAACTCTCCTCTGATTTACTGATTGATGCATTTCTCATTGCTATACCACAGACGGAATCCCTGCTTGAATACAGATGACTTCACAGAATATCTTTCGGCTTTGTTCACTTGACTTCAGTCACATGCCCTCAACTTTAAATTCAGGGAGTTGCAGGTGAGGACATGCAAACGCAAGCATGTTCTTTGTGAACTCACACGTCCTCTCATGTTATCTCCAAAATTACCCCCACTACATGCAAGATTTTTTTTTTTTAAATGCAATAAACAAAAACAGGGTTTCCCAGGCTCTATCTGTTGATCAAAGGGGGAGGATCAAAGGGGGAGTGTTCCATCACTTCCTCGCCAAGTGCATGATGGGGTGTAGGCAATTAAATCTAGGGGTACATTCTATTTTATACCATTGTATGCTAATAGAGTTAGAATGGTTAAATAATTATTAAAAAAAAGAAACCAAGAAAGACACCGAAATTTTAGAATGTATGCATTTTTTAAGTCATTCAGGTTGTGTACTTTTGCACAAAACTGTATAATTAGGGTTGTGACTCTATGCAAAGTGAAGTTACATCAGAAAGAAAACTTTAAGGTCCATTAAAAGTAGAAGAGATGGGCATGGGGGGGGTGAAAAAAGAGGCCAAATATCCCACATGTAATGGAACATTAAGTGAATTCCAGTTCTTGAGCCAACAATGTTTCATCACAGATCCCACTTCAGACTCTGCTATAGTTGACACTGGTTAATTTGTCATTCAATGCATAACGTTGTCGTCGGGCCGTCATCACTCTCATTATCCTGCATGATGATAATCAGGAGACTCTTTGCCACAATCTGTCTTTAACACATGAGATGTGGCTCTTGTCAACGAATGGCCCGCTGCAATCAAATCAGAGGCCACCAAGCGCAGACGAATATCTCTACTGCAACTTGTCTGTTACACGCTATAACTGGTTTCTTTCAATGTTGTAGTTGAGCAGACACCTGATTTATCTACCTAATTACGATAGTCTAATATACTGTGTGTAATAGCCTTGTCCCCATGGGAATTGTGTGTTACCCTGGACTAGGCTTAAAGCGAGGGCCAACCACACATGGTTTCTTGCACTTTCTTTATGAAGAGAGAAGGGTCCTGACGGCTACAAAGACCCTCCAGCTACTGAACAGCAGGCCATAGACAGGCAGTCTCCAGACCTGACACCCAGTTTGCTTACATTTTGCTCCCAAGGATAGTACAAACAGTTCCTCTCCCCAGCCCCACTAACACACAGAACCCCTGGAGCCAATGGCAACCCTCATTATCAAGTGGGAGGAGCTACCCGTTCCTACCATGGTAGCCTACATTGTGCTGGGGCAATGAAAGAGGGGTCAGGTAAGAGGACGTGGGTTTGAGATGGTAAATAGGCAAGAGGAGATGAGGTAAAGAGAGACAAAGAAAGGAATGGAGAGGAAGTGAACAAATAGAGAAAAGAGAGACAAGGGAGGGAGAGAGAATGGAACAAGGGGATAGACAAAGACTGGGAAGAAAGAAAGAGGAAGGAGGGTAAAAAGAGGGAGACAAGGGAGGGAGCAAGAGAGAAAGTCGAGGTAAAGAATGAAAGGAAGAGAAGGAGAGAAAGAAAGGGAGAAGAGAATGGAGAGGGGAAGAAAGAAGAAAGGGAGACTTTGGACCAGACTATTTTTTATACATAAAACCAGCCACTAACTGTCTGTCTGTGATTAATTGAGAAGCTTCTTATGCCATTGTGATTTTTTATAAAAAGTAAAACTAATTACCAATGCAGACCTCCAGCTCCATATGTCACTATGTCACAAAAAGCAAGATCGGAAATCACAGATATATTAGTAGCGGACATCTGTGTTATTTGTGCCGTGACATTCCTACATATGGCTCATTCCGAATGAACTAATAACAAGAGCACATTTCATTCCCGATGTGAATGTCACCATTCAAAGCTTTTATCAAATCACCATCAGTTCCAAATTAATGCAACAAGGAGCGTCTACCAAACAAACAATTTCATTAAAAAAAATTGTGGCAATGGAATAAAGATAATATATGCTAGACGTGCAAATGGGCCAAAAACGATCCGGCCCAGTTTTTTTAATGATTTTTGGCCCATTCATTTTCAGGCAACAAATTATGTTCCTTTCCAATTCCGTTCAGCCGAATTTTTTTAATTTGGGAACAAAATTTGTTGCCCAGTGCCTCACTCTCTCTCACACTCTCTAAATGTTTCCCTACCTTCTCTGACGATCACTTCCTCTTCTGCATCTTCTTCATTTTCCATGTTCTATCTTTTATCTCCTTCCTTCTCTTCTATCTTCAATCTGTTATTTTCAGTCTCTTATCTTCTTCTGCATCTCTGCGGACGTAACCTGGTGCAAACTTCTGACATAATGACGGTGCTTCCGGTGATGTCCTCCCCCCAATCCTCCAGTCGGGGGAGAACGTCACCAAAAGCGCTAATATTTTGTCCTAAAGTGTATTTCTGCCAAAATCTCGAAGCTTTTGCTGATTTACTCTCCCTCGAAGATAGGAGAAGATAAAACATAAGAGAAGATGAAAGACGGAAGGTATAAGAGAGAAGATGAATAACAAGAAGAAGTGGAAGTAGTCAGCAGAGGAGGTTTAGAGGAATGAGAGAGAGAGAGAGAATGAATGAGAATGTGAGAGAGTGTGAGTGAAAGGGCCTTTGAATTTCAGATGAAAATTAAAAGCTTTTTGCTTTGTTTTTAACCGCTTCGTGGGGGGTCTGACCCTGTTTTCATGGCTTCGTATGAATCGCCAAATTTGCCAAAATTTGGCACATTTGCAATTCCTATGAATCCGAATGCACAAGTCTAATACCCAGCTTCCATGGTGGATCGGAGATTAGAGAATCTCTCAACCAGACCTTGATCCTCATTGCCTGCCAGAGTGGTACCATGGGCCAACTATCCAAGATGGCAGGACAGTCCCAGAAAATCATGACTTTAGCGGGGAAATTGGCACCGTTGGGTGGTTGGTATTCCCCATCTGACCAATCTATTCCTTTCAGTACTAGTGTCTCATAAGAAGACCAAAAAAGGTCCATTATGAGCTACTTCGTTAAAACAATATTATTTTTGCAAAAAATCCAGCAATTTTATTTGCAAAGTACACACCATACATCCTACTTTTTACATCAACTTTTCAAACAAAACAATAATTTTCATGACATTTTCTTTGGTTATGAAGTTAAGTCTATACTGCAGGAACAGAAGATCTTGCACAAGATCACCTTATGCTCGGTATAATTGACATAACTTATCTTTAATAAATGACTCATTTCTCAGAGCTGGTGATTTGGAAGAAGCTGGCATCCTTCATCTTCTCGGTGTCAGAGGGTACAAAACGCCATGATAAGCAGGTAACGCGCATTCTACCACATGAAGGAAGGCAGAAAACTTACTGATACTGAAGATTATAGTGAATTATTCAAGAGTTCCTTATTTTCCTACATTTCTAACTTTTTCAACTAGCCAGAGGGAAACGTTTCTTTAAGGGGTGTGGTTAGAGGCATGACTATGGATATAATGCCTTTTTAAATAATTTTGTGTTCTAATAAGAGCCTTATATAATTTGTAGGTAATAAAGTATTGGGTTTTGGTCATACCATAAGGTATAGGTTTTGGCAGCATACCTGGGAATGCTCTGGCTACACGGAGCCCCCCCTTGCAGGATGCGTGTAGGAGGTCTCGTTGACACCGGTGGGTGTTCCCACTGACGTCCCGGGACACAAGCCATTTTTGAAAGGGAAGTGGACGGGTAGTGGGACGTGCTACAACGCTGCTCCCCCCCTGACCCGGAGTTTCCCCGCAGTGACCCGGAGAAGAGGAGTCTCCGGGCAAAACCAGGTCTTATGTCTCCCAGTATGTTATGGTTGATATCCCTACTTGAATGCACGTGACTCAGTGTAATCTTTGAATAATGACAAGTTAAGGTTTCCATGAGGACCATGACTAGAGCCATTTGCGTAAAACCTTTTGCAAGTCATCACACAGAAATCTTCCCAATGGGCTATTAAAGGGTTAGTATTTCAAGAACCTCAGGGTCAGCTCATTTAGAAAGTTCCCAGGTGTGATGTTTTCTAATACATTAACAGTGCAAATACCATTACATCGGTTTATAGAACTATAGAATTTAAAAACTGTGATAGATCAGGTTTCAGATTTTCCAGGGGTCCCTTCCGCGTATAGTCTCCCTGGAAACATCTGATCATCCAGTACTAGAAACCACCAAGACCGTGTGGTCAACGATCTACTCAACAGCAACTATTCTAGTTCTCCTAAAATGTCCAGGATTGTGGAATCATCACAATAGAATCATCATTAATTCTCTTTTTCTGTTTTGGTGAATTTTTGTACAAATTGTACAGTCATTTCAGGTTATATTGGTTTCAGCAATCCAACTGCTTCATGCCATAAGCTTTCGACAAGTTACATCTACTTGGAATTCCACGGCAATCGTCGCAGACTTAATAAAACTGTCTCGGGGTCTAATGAATTATTTAAAGACTGCATAAGGAAAAGGTAACCTATGCATTCCAAGTAGGAAAATCTATTCTAAGTCATCATTTTGTCGTCTTTATCAGTCTTGCCAGCTCTTAATTCATATATTGGTATTTTGTTCTTTGTTTTCCAAACTGAATCAATTCAAAACAAAAAAAAAATATTGTAATTTAATTCAACAAGATCTTTTACTTTGGATACATTTATATTGATTAAAGCTTTCTACAACTGTGTCAGGCTACCTAGAAGTTTCAACTGAATTTATATTGCAACACCAATCTATAAATCCCCAGATACTTTTTAAGGAGAATATGAACGCAGATATATTTCTCTAACCTAGCCTGACATGGTTCAGTTCACCCGTTCCGGAATCAACAGAATCGTAACCCTTTTAGCCCTGAAGACTTAAAAAAAAGTCCCATTTTATGGCTGCAGAGCGTATTGTTTCTGTCACTGATTAAATATTTTCTCGGAAGGAAAATAATATAATTTTAAGGAATCTGTTGCCTGTGATATTAACCAATTTTAATGCCGAGTCAATTATCATAGCACGGCATTAATTATTTTAATCTATACCTAAATCTGATCTGGCACTTTTTTTCTCAAAGGCTGCATTTTATAATTCAGCATATTGAATAAACCGGTGTAATGGTGTTTACAGATTAAAATAGGCAATATATATGTATTAGAAATTTACTGTGTGAGTATACCGCAAGAGCAGCCATTTTAACTTCCTGTTCCCAGGATCTGTATGATTTTGGACGTAAAGGTAAGTAGGTAATAGAATAAAGCATCAGAAAAGCAACCAGGTGCTGGTTCTGCCACAATACAGATTTCTGGGTGAAGTTCTGGAGACCCCCATCTCCAGAATGATACTCATATATTGGAGAGAGTTCAGAGGAAGGCGACTCAAAAGCAAGCTACATAAAGACATGGTTGGATGAGTTTGGCGTGGAAGAACTTGACCAGCTGCTCAATCTCAACCCCATTGAACACCTTTGGGATGAACTGGAATGGAGATTGCAAACCAGGCCTTCTCATCCAGCATCAGTGCCTGACCTCACAAACCCTCTACTGGATGAATGGGCAAAAATTCCCACAGAAACTCTCTAACATCTTGTGGAGAGCCTTCCCAGAAGAGTTGAAGCTGTTATAGCTGCAAAGAGGGGACCAACTTCATTTTGATGTCTATGTATTTAGAATGTGATGTCATAAAGTCCCTGTTGGTGTAATGGGTCAAGTGTCCCAATACTTTTGTCCATATAGTGTATATTTTTTTTTAACCAGAGGGCAATGTCAATAGTCCCTTCTTCCCTAACCCTGTGTGAGATAGGGCTGGTTGGGTCATAAAATTATCCTGAAGGTAATAGTTCCCAATTATAACCCCCTCATACCACATCTCATTCCTGGTGGGAATAAACCCTTGATGGGCATCGATAACCCTTAGCTCAACCACCTACTCAACTTCTTAGCAGAAAGACCCAAAAATAATTCTCGCCATTCATATATCACAGACTTTTTCAGTTTCTATGGTGTCAACTAGACTTGTGCAAGGCGAGCAAAATCCAGTCGGACATTTTTGGTTAGTTTTTGCTGCGTTCATTTTCCGGGCAACAAATTTCATTTTATGGCTGTTCGGCTCGGATAAAATTTGAGAGCTTTTTTTGATTCAACAGCACATTTTCTGCACTAAAAATTATTGAATAATTTGCAGTATGGTATATGAGTAATAAGCATCCCTTTCAGCCTCCGCTCACCTAACTCTCACTGTCACTCACACTCCAACTCCCAACGGTCTGTAACTGCTGCTACCAACAAGTTACAAGGGTATCTGCGCACTTATATATCTAATGCTTGTTCCCTCCCCATGAAAATGCTGATTGGCCAGAGTGAAAAAAGTAAGGTTAAACTTCCACAGGTTGTTGAACCCATCAATCACAGCCATAACGAATCAATGAGTCATTTTTTTGGCTACATCCACCAATCAGCCATTAATATGTACCCTTCTACCCACAGTCCCTCCCACTTTAACTCATCGACACGTGCCGAAACGGTTTGTAATGGCGCCACAATGGCTTATAATGGTGCCGAACCGGCTTGTGATGGCAGCTACACATGGCAACGAATGGACGAATCATGACAAATTTTCAGCACTTTTGCAATTCGTTTTTGGTCAGCTACGTCGGAGATCGCCCTCGTTTTCGTTGATTCGTAGAAACGCACGAAACAAGCCATTTTTTCGTTGAAAATAAAGTTTGTACGAAAACGAATGCACTAGTGTCAACCAATCAGTATCTGTTTTCACGATAAATACCTGTTCCTGGCAAAAAATTTAAAGTAATCGAATTTGACATAATCAAAGAATGATTTTTCGGGCCGGTTTGACCATTCCACAGGACTAGGAAAGGTGTTTGAAATGCTGAATGGTTCCAAACATGTTAACTTCAGCAGAGCAAACTTTTCACAAAACGAAAAACTAGTACTTGTGGCGAACCTTACAAAAAACATCTATAAAAAGCTATGACCTAAGAAGGTTTGTTTTCTGAAATTGCATTCCCATTTCACGATCTTAGAATTACGTCGTCTCTTTTGTGTTGACTTCTAGTCGTCTTCCTCAGGAATAAAAGAAACGAATCCCACACCGTCTGATTAGTATTTGTAATTGTTACAATCATATCTTTGGCACCGCGATGTAAGAATAAGAAAAAAAGAATAATTACTTCAAGAAACTGAGAGTAAATGTCCCGTGATTATAGGCTGAAACTTTCCCTTTTCAAAAACTTGTATCATATCACAATATACGTGTCACTAAATGCATTTTAACCCCTTAATGACAAAGCCCGTACAGGTACGGGCTCAAAATGCATTGCTTTCAATGGGGTTAGGGACCGCCCATTGTCCTTAAGGGGTTAAAAAAGGAAAAAAATAAAACCTTTGTGTTTATTCCGAAAATGAAACAATGTTTCGTAAAATAGGAAGAGCAAGTTCCATTGTTATTTATGTTAATTAAATAAGGAACAGTTACTCTTGGTTTAATTACTTTAAAAAGGCGTAGTCGTTTTAGGTTTTTTTTTTTGTTTTTAATGCACAAATTTGGAATCTTTAGATATATTTGAGAAAAAAAAATAGAAAATGAACACCAAAGGGTTCCCCTGATCCAAGGAAGTCAAGTAGCCGCATTGCTACAATTTCCTAAGCATTCTCTACTTCTTGCGGGGTAACTTTCTGATTGGCTGGAATATAAAACCAGCCAATTAGGAAGTTTGTAGGTTGTCCTTAGAAGGTATCTAAATAAATAACTTATTTTTTTCAATATGGTGCTATGTTTGGTGACCTCTATGGTACCTAATGTAATATCCAGAGTTGTGCAAAGCTGGGAAGCACTTCTGGCTGATCATAGACCTCTGTAGTGTTAGTGGGTCAGTTACAATAAAGATCAGAGCCCAATCAACCAATTGAGCTGTGGCCAATAGGGGAGCTCAGTGAACCAATAGTGGGATCCACCCCAGGTCAAATAAAAAGGGGCTGCCATTGACTGCACCTCCCACCCTAGGCTTGGGTCTTCTGGCCAACAGGGTCCTAGTTAAAAATGCTAACATAGAATCAACCTAAAATTGCGAGTGTAAAAATACATAAAAATAACCTGATGACGGGGCACTGAGTCAGGAGTGCTGAAGAATCCTAGAGGAACAATATAACTACCAGAAACGGCTGTTCCTTTAGAAACACTTTGGGTATATCCAGAAATCACTGCTCACCTTTTCTTTACCTGTATTTTAAATGTAAAGTAGAACAAAGGCACTTCTCTAAAAATGCAAATTGTAACAAACTGAAGTCGCTGACATTTTGTGATGAATAAATGTTGACTCATTTGGCTGTATGGGGAATGTAGGCTGAGTTATTGTCTGATGAGTGGAACGTGGGTGGGATGTGTCATCTTCCTCCTAGATTTCACTATTGTCTTTGCTGTCTCTGTCCTTCTTGCCCCATCTTAACCTTCATAAAGTTTACGTCTTGTAGTTTAATGTGTCAGTTTCTTTACTATGTAGTTTCTTACATTTTTTCTCTGTTGTCCTTTCCTTGTCTGTATTTCTATCTTTCTTTGTCCATATTTACTTTTTCTGCTCCCTCTTTTTTTCTTTCATTCATTTTCTTTCTCTTTCATTTAATTTCTCTATAATTTTCTCTCCTTTCTCTCCCTCTCTTTCTTCTCACTTCCTCTCTTGTGTCCTCTCTTTCTTCTATGCTTTCTTTCTTTCTTTCTTTCTTTCTTTCTTTCTTTCTTTCTTCCTTTCCTTGTCTTTATTTTCATCTTTCTTTTTTTCTCGGCTGTCCTTCCCTTGTCTTTCTTTCCATCTTTCACTTGCCTAGCCCGGAAGTCGAGGCTACAGCAGTCACAAATCTATAGGTTCTCCGGACTGTACAGACTCATTGACTGCTCATAATATAAAGGAATAGAATGTTGGGAATTGCGGTACATTGGGTTCTGCTCTCAGTATCTGGAATTCTGACAGCTACTGCTTTAAAATCCATGCCCACTCAGACTTGTCACAAGCAAAAGCCCACTCATGTTTGCAGAAACCTTTACCCACTCGTATTGTACATAAACATAAAAACAAATGTTATGAAGGAAATACAGTGGATACAACAAACATGTGATGTAAATTATTTATCAATGGCCAGATTATTAGGGGCACCACATTTACAGCTGATTGTCCCGCAGAGCAATAGTTATTTTTATACCAAATACATTCTTTGTGTGTTACACTTTAAACACATCCTCATCACCCCGTCTTTTACGTCTTTAACCCTTTATCATATGGGTTTATTCCTGTATGAAAAGCGTGGTTTTGCAATTTGGAACGAAGAAGTCTATAGTTGAAGGTGACATTTTATTGGGCCACTAAAGAAAAAGATTTAAGAGTCACACAAGCTTTTTTGACATAACTCTATGGGGACGCCATCACTACCCAGCGGTCCGCCCTTCCTGAGGGACTTATGGGGCATTTTTTTTTGCTTGGCCTATGGGGTAGATTCACAGAATAACACGCGATCATAGAACTATCTTAGGTGAGGGATGTTTATAGAGATAGTTCTCATCCACATAGATAATCGAGACCCTGAAGACATTTGCACAATCTTGTTGGGCGTTTCATATTTGGGCACTTGGGCACAATCTGCAATGTAAAACAAAAAGGGTTAGATTTTCACCCCAAGTGTAACGAGGCAAATGAATTATCCATTGTAGATCACCCAAAACTACATCGGTCAGGGGTCAATCTGAATAGAATTGGGGGCTTGCATGTAGCCACATACCCTTTCCAAAGTTTGGATCACAACCAACCTTATCCTCATTTAAATCATCTTGCCTTTCCACATGCATAGAGCCCAAAGGAGTAGGAGCTTTGGCCGTTGACCACACAAACCTCCAGCGCTATTAACATTTTTCATGCATATTCATTTTTTTCCCCTTATCATTTTCATCATCTTCAGAATTCATGCACAGCCTACTTCCTCAGAGCCTTGGTACGGATGTACTTTACACAACAGTACCAGCTAGGATTACGTGAAAAATATATTTCTGCTAAATCTTGAGAAACTCAGGGGGATCGATATAACTTAATCCCCATAAAAAAAGCAAAAAAATTAATAAAAAATTAAATAAAAACTTACCAAAATGCATATTAAAAACCTTCAATTCCAATTAATACAATGGTACAATATTTACTTATCTATATTATGTATATTTCTATTCCCTCGGTTAGTTTGTGTTGAGCTGTGTGTGTGACAGCGACAGCTTGTTGCTATATCATGTCGGATGACAGGTAATCACGCTAATGGTGACACGTGAGAGCTACGCTAAAGGCTCATGCGCCGTCCGCTAAAACAATGCAGGGGGAGAACAGGAAGCTGCTTACAACTTCCTGTTTGGGCTGACAGTAGGAAACCACAGCCGCGTAAAACAATGCAGGGAGAGAACAGGAAGCAGCTTACTACTTCCTGTTTGGGCTGACAGTAGGAAACCACAGCCGCGTAAAACAATGCAATGGAGAGAACAGCAAGCAGCTTACAACTTCCTGTTTGGGCTGACAGTAGGAAACCACATCCGTGTAAAACAATGCAGGGGGAGAACAGAAAGCGACTTCCAACTTCCTGCTCCGGCTGACAGTAGGATTCTAAGGCCTTCTGCACGGAAGGATCATGGGAAACGGAGGACAATTTGCATGAAATGTCGCGGCTAGGCCTTTGGTGGACATCAAAAATATCCAAGATGCATTCAATTATCACTTGTTGACAAATGTAGAGATTGTTGTTGTAATAAATGGATTTTTCTTTGCTTGTCTCTGGGACACCTAGGTGTCGAAATTTAATTAATTAAACTTTTTTTAACATGTAATTAACCCAATTAATTAACTTTTAAAACAGAAGTTTTGTTCATCTCCATTTTTCCACCCCTACAAAACTCTCAAAGTGCACGCAGGTAACATTTTTGTTTGCATTGCTTTCTCCATGGCATGTTGATCCATTTCTCTTCATGCTTTTTGTTATTGTTTACTGCATGTACTATTATACACGAGACAATAGATTTCTAAAAAAAAAGAAGGAAAAACAGGGATCGCTGATGTTTTGGCTCAAACTATTGACCAACTCAGAGGTCTTTTTGCTGTTCTTTTTATTGAATGGAATTCTATAAGAGAAACACAGTAGCAACAATATTTTTACGGTGTTTTATTTGGCAGAAGCTCATGTCTCATGTTTGATTTGTTACCTCTGACGAAGCTGCTATCTAGCGGCGAAATGCGTCGGGGTTTTTTCATCTTTATTCCACATCTAATCAAATTCAAATCTAAAAGCATTGAACAGGAGCCCACAGAAGTAAAAGCTACCACAATTGTGCGTTCATATCATTTTATACTGTACATTTTGTACAAACTGCACTGTGTTTTAAATATTTATAAATAGATGGGTTTTTAAACAAAAATACTTCAATTTTGGTACATACTTTTTTTTTTTACATAAGTACATAAAGTTCCTGACATTCTTTAGCAATCACCATTCTAGGGAAAATGATCCCATAACCGCTCTCCCACCCTCATCTATTTTTAAGGATTTTACTAAACTCACGCCAGTTTTTAGCCAGAGTGGGGAGTTCTTAACATAAAGGGGGGCAGTGAGAATAATCCCCAAATTAACCACTATATGCCATAAAATCTCAGATAGAATACATGCTTTAGTTCATTATTTTGAACTAAAGATCCAAGAAAACTTTTTAAGGAAGTCGTGTTACCATAGCAACCAACATTTAAATATATATATATAATATGTATACATTAAATATTATTTTTTAAATATTATTATTCATATTTTGTAGTGTAACTAACAGTAGATACACATTAATTGTCATATAAATGACAATTTAATAATGTATTTTTTTTCCGATGTTTTTTTTCTAAAGATTTGGAACATTTGATTTTTTTTTGTTTGTTGTTTTATTGAATAGAAACGCAGAATTGTTTTTTCGCGGTACAATATTCACCATTATCCCTGCGTCCTGATCTCCGGTGGATCGTGCGTGCGTCAGTATTGGGTATAATTACCTACAGAGGAGGTAATTGAGGATGAAGGGGGTTCATTGTTCATTTTATCTTTCAGGTTTGTCAGCAAGAGCGGGAAAAAAAAAATAAAAAAAAATTAAAAACGCGTACTGCCGGTGATTCACAAAACCCACACGGATATATGTCACAAATTATCGAGAGCCTTTGAGATCACAGATTACACGGGTACTTTTTTTTTCCCGAAGATCGACGTCATGCGGTTTAAATGGATTTGCCTGGAGCAAAAAAAAAATAAAAAAAAATCTGAAAGGCTATTATTTCTTATTCATTAAACATTATAGCGGAACATAAAGCTAAGACATTCACGTCTTGTTGAAGCAGCCACATTGATTACAGCTTCTCGGCGAGGGCACGCTGTGAAATTTCCCGTCGTAAACATCTTCGTACAAAAAAAGCCATTGAAATGCTGTAAAAAAATAAAAAAAAAAGAGTCCCAGTGATTCTCTATGATTTTTTTCCTGTTTGTTCATTTCTTAGTGCCGGGCAGACCTGTGAGAATCCTAATTGGGAAAATGAAATGATATATTTTGCAGAATCGCCGGTAACCATGGAAAAAACGAAACAAAAAAACAAAAAACACAAATTGAACGTTGCATGGAAATGTACACACCGCGATTTTTGGTCAATGGTAGCGGTGGTTGGTGAACAATTTAAGAAAATGCAATCTAATATAATCAGGAGGAAATAATATTTGGCATGAAGTCATCTGTATTCAAGCAGGGATAGGAACTGTGATATAGCAGTGGGAAAAACACCAATAGGGCTGCTCAGATATCATTAAAGCAGTTGACTCCAGACTGTGTGACCCAGAGAAACGGCCCATCACCCTGAGACCCTGATATTGGGGTAGAACCCCCGAGAATCTTTCCATTCATCCTGAGACCCTGAGATTAGGGTAAAAGCCTGACAACAATGGCCCCTCCAGGTCTGCTGTATACAGCGCTGGGGGTTATATTACTGTATACAGCACTGGGGGTTATATTACTGTATACAGCGCTGGGGGGTTATATTGCTGTATACAGCGCTGGGGGTTATATTACTGTATACAGCGCTGGGGGGTTATATTACTGTATACAGCACTGGGGGTTATATTACTGTATACAGCGCTGGGGGTTATATTACTGTATACAGCGCTGGGGGTTATATTACTGTATACAGCACTGGGAGGTTATATTACTGTATACAGCGCTGGGGGTTATATTACTGTATACAGAGCTGGGGGTGATATTACTGTATACAGCGCTGGGGGGTTATATTACTGTATACAGCGCTGGGGTTATATTACTGTATACAGCGCTGGGGGTTATATTACTGTATACAGCACTGGGGGTTATATTACTGTATACAGCGCTGGGGGGTTATATTACTGTATACAGCGCTGGGGGTTATATTACTGTATACAGCGCTGGGGGTTATATTACTCTATACAGCGCTGGGGGTTATATTACTGTATACAGCACTGGGGTGTTATATTACTGTATACAGCGCTGGGGGTTATATTACTGTATACAGCGCTGGGGGTTATATTACTGTATACAGCACTGGGGGTTATATTACTGTATACAGTTCTGGGGATTATATTACTGTATACAGCACTGGGGGTTATATTATTGTATACAGTGCTGGGGTTATATTACTGTATACAGCGCTGGGGGTTATATTACTGTATACAGTTCTGGGGGTTATATTACTGTATACAGCGCTGGGGGTTATATTACTGTATACAGCGCTGGGGGTTATATTACTGTATACAGCGCTGGGGGGTTATATTACTGTATACAGCGGTGGGGGTTATATTACTGTATACAGTGCTGGGGGGTTATATTACTGTATACAGCGCTGGGGGGTTATATTACTGTATACAGCGCTGGGGGTTATTACTGTATACAGCGCTGGGGGTTATTACTGTATACAGCGCTGGGGTTATTACTGTATACAGCGCTGGGGGGTTATATTACTGTATACAGCGCTGGGGGATATATTACTGTATACAGCGCTGGGGGTTATATTACTGTATACAGCGCTGGGGGGTTATATTACTGTATACAGCGCTGGGGGTTATATTACTGTATACAGCGCTGGGGGTTATAGTACTGTATACAGGGCTGGGGGTTATATTACTGTATACAGCGCTGGGGTTATATTACTGTATACAGTGCTGGGGGTTATATTACTGTATACAGCGCTGGGGGGTTATATTACTGTATACAGCACTGGGGGTTATATTACTGTATACAGCGCTGGGGGGTTATATTACTGTATACAGCGGTGGGGGTTATATTACTGTATACAGTGCTGGGGGGTTATATTACTGTATACAGCGCTGGGGGGTTATATTACTGTATACAGCGCTGGGGGTTATTACTGTATACAGCGCTGGGGGGTTATATTACTGTATACAGCACTGGGGGTTATATTACTGTATACAGCGCTGGGGGATATATTACTGTATACAGCGCTGGGGGTTATATTACTGTATACAGCGCTGGGGGGTTATATTACTGTATACAGCGCTGGGGGTTATATTACTGTATACAGCGCTGGGGGTTATAGTACTGTATACAGGGCTGGGGGTTATATTACTGTATACAGCGCTGGGGTTATATTACTGTATACAGTGCTGGGGGTTATATTACTGTATACAGCGCTGGGGGGTTATATTACTGTATACAGCACTGGGGGTTATATTACTGTATACAGCGCTGGGGGATATATTACTGTATACAGCGCTGGGGGTTATATTACTGTATACAGCGCTGGGGGTTATATTACTGTATACAGCACTGGGGGGTTATATTACTGTATACAGCGCTGGGGTTATATTACTGTATACAGCGCTGGGGGTTATAGTACTGTATACTGGGCTGGGGGTTATATTACTGTATACAGCGCTGGGGTTATATTACTGTATACAGCGCTGGGGGTTATATTACTGTATACAGCGCTAGGGGTTATATTACTGTATACAGCGCTGGGGGTTATATTACTGTATACAGCGCTGGGGGGTTATATTACTGTATACAGCACTGGGGGTTATATTAATGTATACAGTTCTGGGGGTTATATTACTGTATACAGTTCTGGGGGTTATATTACTGTATACAGCGCTGGGGGGGTTATATTACTGTATACAGCACGGGGGGTTATATTACTGTATACAGCGCTGGGGGTTATATTACTGTATACAGCACTGGGGGTTATATTACTGTATACAGCGCTGGGGGTTATATTACTGTATACAGTTCTGGGGGTTATATTACTGTATACAGTTCTGGGGGTTATATTACTGTATACAGCGCTGGGGGGGTTATATTACTGTATACAGTTCTGGGGGTTATATTACTGTATACAGCACTGGGGGTTATATTACTGTATACAGCGCTGGGGGTTATATTACTGTATACAGCGCTGGGGTTTATATTACTGTATACAGCGCTGGGGTTTATATTACTGTATACAGCGCTGGGGGTTATATTACTGTATACAGCGCTGGGGGGTTATATTACTGTATACAGCGCTGGGGGTTATATTACTGTATACAGCGCTGGGGGTTATATTACTGTATACAGCGCTGGGGGTTATATTACTGTATACAGCGCTGGGGGGTTATATTACTGTACACAGTGCTGGGGGTTATATTACTGTATACAGCACTGGGGGGTTATATTACTGTATACAGCGCTGGGGGGGTTATATTACTGTATACAGTTCTGGGGGTTATATTACTGTATACAGTGCTGGGGGTTTTATTACTGTATACAGCGCTGGGGGTTATATTACTGTATACAGTGCTGGGGGTTTTATTACTGTATACAGCGCTGGGGGTTATATTACTGTATCCAGCACTGGGGGTTATATTACTGTATACAGCGTGGGGGGTATAGTACTGTATACAGCGCTGGGGGTTATATTACTGTATACAGCGCTGGGG
Source organism: Spea bombifrons (assembly GCF_027358695.1). Classification (NCBI taxonomy): domain Eukaryota; kingdom Metazoa; phylum Chordata; class Amphibia; order Anura; family Pelobatidae; genus Spea; species Spea bombifrons. The sequence goes on along the minus strand of NC_071091.1, from coordinate 107,485,843 downwards.
GTTATATTACTGTATACAGTGCGGGGGTTATATTACTGGATACAGCGCTGGGGGTTATATTACTGTATACAGCGCTGGGGGGTTATATTACTGTATACAGCGCTGGGGGTTATATTACTGTATACAGCGCTGGGGGTTATATTACTGTATACAGCGCTGGGGGTTATATTACTGTATCCAGCACTGGGGGTTATATTACTGTATACAGCGCTGGGGGGGTTATATTACTGTATACAGTTCTGGGGGTTATATTACTGTATACAGCGCTGGGGGTTATATTACTGTATACAGCGCTGGGGGGTTATATTACTGTATACAGTGCTGGGGGGTTATATTACTGTATACAGGACTGGGGGGTTATATTACTGTATACAGCGCTGGGGGTTATATTACTGTATACAGCGCTGGGGGGGTTATATTACTGTATACAGTTCTGGGGGGTTATATTACTGTATACAGCGCTGGGGGGTTATATTACTGTATACAGCACTGGGGGTTATATTACTGTATACAGCGCTGGGGGTTATATTACTGTATACAGCGCTGGGGGGTTATATTACTGTATACAGCGCTGGGAGGTTATATTACTGTATACAGTGCTGGGGGGTTATATTACTGTATACAGTTCTGGGGTTATATTACTGTATACAGTTCTGGGGGTTATATTACTGTATACAGCGCTGGGGGGGTTATATTACTGTATACAGTTCTGGGGGTTATATTACTGTATACAGCACTGGGGGTTATATTACTGTATACAGTGCTGGGGGGTATATTACTGTATACAGCGCTGGGGGTTATATTACTGTATCCAGCACTGGGGGTTATATTACTGTATACAGCGCTGGGGTTATATTACTGTATACAGCGCTGGGGTTATATTACTGTATACAGCGCTGGGGGTTATATTACTGTATACAGTGCTGGGGGTTATATTACTGTATACAGCGCTGGGGGGTTATATTACTGTATACAGTGCTGGGGGTTATATTACTGTATACAGCGCTGGGGGGTTATATTACTGTATACAGCGCTGGGGGTTATATTACTGTATACAGCGCTGGGGGTTATATTACTGTATACAGCGCTGGGGGTTATATTACTGTATACAGCGCTGGGAGGTTATATTACTGTATACAGTGCTGGGGGGTTATATTACTGTATACAGCGCTGGGGGTTATATTACTGTATACAGCGCTGGGGGTTATATTACTGTATACAGCGCTGGGGGGTTATATTACTGTATACAGCGCTGGGGGGTTATATTACTGTATACAGCGCTGGGGGGTTATATTACTGTATACAGCGCTGGGGGGTTATATTACTGTATACAGCGCTGGGGGGGTTATATTACTGTATACAGCACTGGGGGGGTTATATTACTGTATATAGCGCTGGGGGGTTATATTACTGTATACAGCGCTGGGGGTTATATTGCTGTATACAGCGCTGGGAGGTTATATTACTGTATACAGTGCTGGGGGGTTATATTACTGTATACAGCGCTGGGGGTTATATTACTGTATACAGCGCTGGGGGTTATATTACTGTATACAGTGCTGGGGGGTTATATTACTGTATACAGCACTGGGGGGTTATATTACTGTATACAGTGCTGGGGGTTATATTACTGTATACAACGCTGGGGGTTATATTACTGTATACAGCGCTGGGGGGGTTATATTACTGTATACAGTTCTGGGGGTTATATTACTGTATACAGTTCTGGGGGTTATGCTCAAGGAGGAAAACATTTCTTCTTGGGTTTTTGACACCATTTTATTCTCTATTGGTGGAAGCTCGTCAGGTTTTAATGGTTTTTATGTTTTTTTTATAATTCGCTACTTTAATGTAAAAAAAACAATATTTGTAAGTAAATAAATACGAAGACTTAAACATCTTTAGGCTAGTAACTAAGCAACTAATCCAAAAGCCGGGTAAAACAAAAAAAAAAATATATTAATTTACATATTTCTGCGCAATAGTCATGTTTGACATTTTTAGTTCGTGAGTTCCCTTGTTTACCATAGAATTGCTAATCAGGTTTAGAACATGATTCACTAAACTGGAATTTGTTATTTTATGCATATTTTTTTTAATTGATTTTAAAAAAAAACACTTAACAGCCACTTAGCAAAGACCTCTGGCTCCAGAAAATCCTGTGATCAAAATTCATTTTAAAAAAGTAGAATATGCAGAAAGATTAAAAAGGACGAATACCGATCAATGTAAAAATGGAATTATGAAGCTGGAAACAGTCGCCATATCTGGAAACTTTCCATGGAAGGCTTCCAGGTGCTCCTCCTCTTCAAGGGAGAGGCTTTGTGAGGGGTCAAGGCTAGTAATACATGATGATAGGGCTAGCCATGCATGGGGTGGGGTTAACTTGCATAGGGGCGGGGTTAGCCCCAGGCAGCTTTACATGAGCGAGAGTAATTATGCCGGAAGTGGACAAGCCAGAGAAAGAGGAAACTGACCCGGAGACCAAATCAAGCCAGACTTCACCCAGGTCAAACCCGGAGAGTTTCCAGGTCATACTCATCATGATCTATAAATACTTTCAAGTTCCGTGTAGGAAGTCTCCTGGGGATCTTCACCTAAAAGGCACATGACCATAAGTGGGAACACCCCCGAGGATAAGCAATGGCTAAAGAGGCTTTTTTTTTATTTATTTCATTTTGCGAGTTGGCACAAAATTGAGTGAATAATGTATCAGTAATTTTGGGAGTTGGCACAAAAATTTGAGTTTGCAGCAGCAAACATGCACGAGTTCGACCAAAACCCAACTGGCAACTTCCATAGCATTAGTAGGTGTGAGTGTATGAGAGTTTCATTTGCGAGTTGTCTGTAACTTTAAATGTGAGTTGGAACTTGCAATTAACTCCCACCCCCTACTACATGTAGTAAAACAATCTAAATAAATAGTTAAATAATAATAAAAAAGAACATCCCTATTAAAAGTGCCCCCCTTTTCTGACACCGAATGCGTGTTGAGGAGTATATAAACAATCCTTGTGTGCTCTATGTGGCTTTACACCCCCATCCCTCATACTCTGTTAATGGTGGGTTAAGAATAAACAGGTAAAGTAAATAAAAACATAAAAATACCCTATTTACCTCCAACAAAATGCTACAGAAAAATAATCAATTTTCCGGTGGCATTATATTCTAAAGAATGCTATTTTTTTTATAGTGTTATTAATGTTATTATTATTATATATGTTATACAAATGGTGTGAGTACCCCTTTAAGAAAGAGTAACGCTGTTTCACTGACGTTTCTGCTCTTACATTTAATTTTTGAAATTCTTAACGATTTTTTGAGACTAATTTCCTAATAGGCCCGGATCAAACCCCCTCCACCCATTAAGTCGACATGCAAAGCCTCGCCACGTTTCATAATTCCACAGGCAAAAGTCTTTTGGATGACAGACGTTCTTGTGACTTTTTCCAAAGCGCTCCTTTATCGTCCCCGAGTGTATTTTATGCCTTTGAGAAATGTGATATTTCTTAAACGGTCTCTTCTGAAAATAAATTAATCGCCTTCCGTCGAGTGGATGGAAGAACCTTTCGCGTTATTGGCTGTTCTCCAGCTAGCCAAGACCAGTATCTGCCGACTGTTGAAAGGGCCATTTAACGGTTTGTCTGCTTGTAATGTGAACGATCTCATTAACCTTTCAAATTATCTTATTCAAGCAACACAGATAGTTTTAGGATTAAATTTCCATTGCTTCTAGGAATAAAAGCAATAAAGGAGTTTTTTTTTTTTTTTTTCTCTAATTTTATTTATTTTTTTTACGATCTATGGGCTAAATTATTTGATGGCTGTTATAGTTCACGGTATAAATATGCAAATGATCGCCGCTCGAAATATTCGTCAGAGAATAAAACTGCGCCTTAATGTCGTTTTAGGTTCGTAAACAAAACGATTAGCGCTGTTTTATACAAATAAAAGAAAAGTATAAAAAAATATATATATCGTCTATCATAATATTCTTTATAAAGCCTATCAAAACTATTATAAAAGACAGCAGTTGGATGACACCAATTGTAAATTAACGGGAAACTATTAGGGTTGTGCGTTTGGATTCCGACGATTGCCAAATTGACGGAATATATCGTGATAATAATAATTAAAATTAAATTAAAAAAATAAATCTATAGCACATGAAAATAAGTATAATGCTTGCCAATAAAGGTAATAATAAACAACATACCCGTGGGATACAGTCTCGCAGTAATTGCAGCGCCCCTCCCCCTACTTGATTTTTCTTATTTATCCATTGTTTTAGGTATCAGTTGGAATTGTGACTTTGCGTGATCATCAACATGTAGTCATTTACCACGAATCTCTCGAAGGACCATGACCATGTCAATCGCTACAAATATTGTTAATGCCAAAGACACCTGCAAGCCCATACGCTGACCATAACACTCCCAATAACACCATACACTGACTCCCGCACACATGCGAACACTAAATACTAATCTACACTTACACACGCTAACACCATAAGTAACGTACACACTAACACCATATGCCCATGCACACTCATACTAACACTATATGCTAGCATACACACTAACGCTAAAACCATGTAGACAAAAACCGACTGTGTGTTTATATTACACAAGCATTCTACACACACAACTCTATACTGTTTGTATAGTGTTAGTGTGTATGTATAGATATATATATGTAGTGTTAGAGTGAATGTGTATAATATATATCTCCTTCCTTTTTGCCTCACGGTGTATTTGTTTTAACTACAACTCGCACCCTTTTCTGATGCTGCTGTCTCTTTAACATAACGGGGTCAGTTAGTGCGGATTACATGACCCCGTTGGGCACCTCATTAACCCTCGGTGCGCCTCTGCAGCCAAGCCCCGCCCCTGCCCTCTCACCTAAGTACCTACCAGGCCTGGTAAATCAGTAGTGAGCGCACCCCACCGATGGCGGCCCTGGAGCTTGTGACACTGTCAGGGACATTAACCCCTTAATGACAAAGCCCATACATGTACGGGCTCAAAATGCATTGTTTTCAATAGGTTTAGGGACCGCCCATTGTCCTTACGGGGTTAAACTGTCCCTTTGACCTTCTGTAAACTGTAATGATACAGAGCACAATGATCATTTTGGCAGAGTTTATACGTTTGTTTTGTTTTTTTTATCACAGATGAAAAATGTATTGTAATAGGCCTAAAACAGAGTTTTGAAATATTTATTAGCAAAATATGTGAACGTTCATACAAAGTTCTCATTTCAGCTTTACGTGTTGTTTGTAGAATAACACAGTGATTTGTTTTAATTTAATTTTAAATGTTCACCCAGAGACCGCTAAAAAAAACCCTTAACTTAGACCTGTTTATTTCGGTACAATATTTTCTCTGCACTAAATTTTCCGCTTTAAGCTTTTATTTCCCCCATTACACTTGACCTCATGTCTTTTTTTTTTTTATTCTTTACCATTTTACGATTTTTTTTATTACAAGTGCTTTGCTCAGTAAAATATTTGATTTGCATATTACGCCGGTGTCCCGGTTATAATACTTTTGACAAGGAACATCTTACTAAGGGAATCCGCTATTCTTAAAGGTCAGAAAACCTCATGTGAAAAATAAAGTGACATTTTCCAGAAACGGACAATTCGAGAAGGGAAAATAAGTACCTTGTTATGACACGTTAATTCGCCGCGCACGGAACACACAGCAAGTGACAAGCGATTTCGAGAAAGCAGAATTTCATGAATTTTCATGGAATTCAGAATTTCAGAATGACTGGAAGTGATGGATTTGGTTATTTTCCCTTTATTGTATGGCTCTAACATAACCAATGTTCTAGTTATGTTGAACAGAAATTTGTTAAACATTTTGTAAATGTTTAAAGTTATTATTATTAATATAATTTTTTGTTTTGGTTTTCAGATAAGTGCTTTTTTGAATAATTTTTAGTATTTACAATTAAATTATATACCAGAAATATTATTTAACAACCTGAGAATACATTTTAGAGGAGAGATCTGTAATGTTACTGCTGTTAGCATAACTCAATTAGCTTGTTAAAAACTTATACATTTTTTTAGTTTAGTGTAATTGTGGAGCAGCCTTTTATAAGAAGTGGTAGAGGGTAATACAGTGAGGGGATTTAAACATACATGGGATAGACATACGGATCTAGAATCTAAGACCAAGGACTGATTAATTGGCCGAAATGGGCCGATCTGTCAGACAAGTCTACTACTACTGGCTACTTCAAATTTTGCAAGTTTCAGGCGAGAGCATGCAAATTCAACAAGGATTCAGATTTCCTCTCCAGAAACTCCCAAAAAAACCACCTGCAAGGTAAACAAATAAAACAGGGGATACCAGGACCCTCTATTAATGAAGAGAAGGCAAAAAATCCTACCACTGCCCCCCCATGCATGGTGGGATATGGGGTAATTATATAAACCTTGAGGTATGTTGCCATTGATAGCTTATGGGGAAAATAAAAATAGCCTATAAGAAGTACAAACCCCAAGTCATGTCTTCCCCTCACCCCATCCCGTTCCTGGTGGGATGGGGATTAAAATAGAAGAATAGCCCTTTGGGGGGACATCCTTGTCTGTTTTATTAAACCAAATACCAAAACAGAAATGTTTTTTGCCGTGTCCTTGACGACAGTAGCGGCTTTTGTGTCACGTGATAATTGACAAGGCCCTAAGAAAATACGAACAAGGAAACATCGTATTTAATTGAAAAGATATTTCTAGGAAAGGGTTGGTAATTGCGAAATATTATCAATTGTGTATTAAAGCATTAAAATCAGCAGAGGAAGTGGAACAGCACCTTTAATGTTCACTGCACCGGTTTACGCCAGATCAAGAACACAGAGCGTTCTGGAGATGGCTTGATTTTATGTTCTGAAGAATGAACATGGCTGAGAGGACTAGGTCAGAGTTATAAAAGTTTATGATAAAAATAATTCAGCCCGATTGCATGTAATTACCTTTCTCCTTTTTCTATAATTGCTGCCGTTCTCCTTGCAAAAATCCTGAACGGTCAAGAGATTTTACATAATTAGTAATTCCCGCTGAATTTAAACCAGGTGTTCTGTTCTAGAACTTCTGGACAACTGAATTTTTGTTTATCATGAATCTTCCATTTGATTAGTAAATGTTTACACCGGGTGCCTCATTTTAATCCATTTCAGATTCCTCTAGCAGCAGGGTGATTAAAATATCCCGAATTCATACTTTATCTCAGCGGAGCAAAAACCTTCCGAATATGCATTTCACCGAATTTCAGTTAAAACGCAATTCCGTTCAAAGCCTTCCATTCTTCTGTTTTCCATAGGTAGAGAATATGCATGTTTGATGTGTAATGAAAGCTTCAACGTTAGGCCTGATTCCAGCAGGTGGTCCTGAGACGTCAGCAGGCGGTCCTGAGACGTCAGCAGGCGGTCCCGATGACGTTGGGGGCATTCCTGCTGATGTCAGTGGGCGTTCCCGCTAACATTGCGGGAAACATCCCCATGTAAAGGGGAAATGGGCGGGGCATGTCAAGCTTCCGCGGCCCAAACCTGGAGAGTTCTGAGGTAGGATTATATGCTGGTGCTGGTTCCTGTGGTCTCTTAATATGGCTGCCTGGGTGCTGTGCATACAAGTGCGCCTACCCAGATAGACTAGAATGATATACTTGACGGTGCGCACAGCGCGCTCTGTGACATAGTAGAGAGCGCCATCCGGCGGCCATATTTTTAGTTTTTATCCTTGTGTCAGATGAATGCTGGCATAGAGATAAAAGGATGGGGAATTCTTCTGTACATTCTCTAGCCAAATGGCTAGCGGTATATATACAGTGAGGTATCCGGCACTAGAAAAAGATAAATAAAGTGCAGAGCAAAATTTACAACGTATGTATTATTAAAGAAAAAATAAAGTGCTATACAATCTTTGTTTTTCTAACAATTTAAGTATATCTCTTATATCTGGCACTCCTTTTCTTAAAGGCACAACGCGCATTTGTGGTGCAGACGCCGATCTAAGAAGGGGCAGCTGGGTACGTCGCCCTAGATCGAGCCTGAAAACGGGCAGACTACACTCCTTTCCCTCCTTATTGTCTTTCCTCTTTATTATTTTCCCAAGGGGAGTAAAACATAAAACAATGGCTCTTGAGCCCGTAGATAACCTGCGTATACACATACACACACACTTATTCTTTCCAGCTTTTCGATGACCATGTCAAAGCACTATAATGACTCCACCCACAATTCATGGGCATCATCATGATTTGTCTCATGAACTGAGGGCAATACGGCGGTGCGTCCGGTGACGTTCTCTTCCCAGTCCACCAAGCTCCACCATTTCGGCAGAAGCTTTTAAAAAAATGTTGCACTGTTTTATTATTTTTTTATTTGGAATAGTTGTAGTTTTTACTCCATAATATGTTTGATTAATAAAATATTTTATTAGTAGTGAGATTGGTGAGAGTTCCCCTTTGAGGTTTATGTGTCCTTGTAACACCAAACAGTATCTAAGTTTGCTGTCAAACCCAGAGTTTGCCTTTGCTGGAACCCTCTACTTATCATAAATCCACAATTATGGCATTATTATTCTACACGTTTCTGGCGTATCACGTGCGGCTGTTTGAAACGGTCACATTTTCTCTTTTTTTATTCTAATAATTAATCTGCTGGCGCATCGTCGCTGCCGACTGTTATAATTGCAGAGATGAATGCTCCAGAATGGTCATTCGGTGCATAAAACTGTGTGCGGAGCACAGACTATGAAGATAATTTAATCTGATTGTAGCCAGAAGTGGCTGGGTAATTTCCAGTTTACGTCCAGCACGGGGCTGTAATTGTCGGGACCCCCACACACGTAGTAAGGGTCCGGAAAATGTCTCCGCTCTCCCCTTGCTGGAAGAGACAGAGATTCCTCTAGAGCTTTTGTTCTGCTCTGAACCTTTGAAAGACAGAAATCCAGGTCATCCCGTAGGGGTCCCGGACTGCGAGGGATGTGCTTAGCGCTTTACAAATAATCCTTGTAATTCTGAAAAGGATATACGGAATACATCTGCAATTACTGCAGTTATTTATGGGTAAATATGTTATGCGGGCATAATGTTGCCCATAGAACTATTCCAAATGGGACAAGCTGGTCTGGTGATAGCCCAAAAAATTTAATATAAAAAAATAAAAAATAATAATAATGAAAAAAAATATTAAAATAAAAATATATATATAAATATATATATTTAACCTCTTGAGTGCCAAGGTTCATGATGCAATCTGGGTAATTTTTTATTATTGTTTTTTTTTTTATAGTGGGATTTAGTTGACAATTATCGAATAGTTTACACTTTACCTAGGCAAGACTAGGATTACATAATTATTTATTTATTGTTTTTTTGTTGGGCAGGGAGAGGTTAAAGTGGAGGACATCACAGACACTTACCTCTGTACGTTAGAAGGGATAACGTCCATGATCTAAGGACTTGGCGATGCCGGTTGGTGGAGTAGACTGTCCCCTTAAGGCAAGTGGTCAACATTGTGAACGTCTGCCCGAATTCAAAAAAAAAAATCCACTTAAAGCGCCATGAAAATGTTTGGGAATTTGCTCTTTTTACCGAACAAACCGTGATCTCGTGTGCATCGTGAAATAAATGTCACAATGCATGTGACATTTCAGCAAGTATATAGAGTTATGACATCATGTGACCTGGAAGAATCTTCCAATGGCGGTAGTAAAAAAAATTAATAAAGAAATTAAGTAAAGCACTCCAAAAGAACAACAATAATGAAAGGGTGACTCTAAAAGGGCCAGTCAGATGGACCACTACCTATGTATACAGAAACAGACAGCTTTCTTATAATTTTGTGGAAAGTAGAAATGCCGCAAGATCGCAAATGAGTTTAAAGCTCAAAGATTAGTTTTACTTGGTGATACATGGTAGATTCAACTGGAGGAGAAAAGGAGAGTCAGGAGAACCTGCGTTGGCCAAAGACCATAAACCCCAACGAGGCTAACTCGGGTCTTGCAGAGAGGTAGATTTTCAGGGCAATCCAGAATTACCGTTTGAATTTGACCTTTGACTGATAGCCTTTGGCTAGATATGATAGGAGTTGGTGTGCATACCAGCTCAACAGCTCTAGATCCAACCAAGTAATATAATGTTTTGGGTCACTTAGCTGTTTTCATGGAAAATAAAGAAATCTCTAGTTGTGCCAAATGGACCAAAAATGATTCACACTAATATTTTCTTTCATTTTTGGACAACAAATTCCATTTCCTGCACATTTCTTTCTGCTGAATATTAGGGGGGGGGGGCTTTTTAAGTTCGGAAAGGAAAAGGGCTTGTCATTCGATCTCTCGTGCCTTTTCACACTCTCATTCGTTCACTCTCTCTCACGTGGAGAAGCGGACGGAGAATGAAGACTTTGGGGCAGAGGAAGAAGAGAGAGAGAGAGAGAGAGAGAGAGAGAGAGAGAGGGACACAAAATCAGAGAGGGTTGGGAGACCTTCCAAGACAGCATAAGACAGAGTGAATGGGAGTATGAGAGAGTGGATGAGTGTGTGAGTGAGAGTGAAAGAATCAACAAAATTGAAAAAAAAAATTGCTCTTTGCTTCATAATAACTAACTGGCTTTCTGATGATCAATTATCATTTTAAACTTTAACCTGGATTAGCTGATGGGAGTGATAAAGGGACATTGAGACACAGGAGTGATGGGAGTGATAAAGGGCCATTGGAACACAGGAGTGATGGGAGTGATAAAGGGCCATTGGAACACAGGAGTGATGGGAGTGATAAAGGGACATTGAGACACAGGAGTGATGGGAGTGATAAAGGGCCATTGGAACACAGGAGTGATGGGAGTGATAAAGGGCCATTGGAACACAGGAGTGATGGGAGTGATAAAGGGCCACTGGAACACAGGAGTGATGGGAGTGATAAAGGGCCATTGGAACACAGGAGTGATGGGAGTGATAAAGGGACATTGAGACACAGGAGTGATGGGAGTGATAAAGGGCTGTTGGAGCACAGGAGTGAAGGGAGTGATAAAGGGCCATTGGGACACAGGAGTGATGGGAGTGATAAAGGGCCTCTGTACGCCTATGAAGAGACGCCAATAAAAATCAGCCTTTCCAGCTACAATAGTCAGGTACAACATTAACCCCGTCTGCGCTGGATTTCTCATCCATTTCATTTAAATTTTGGGGACAAAATGAGGAAATTATAATTGACCCCAAACTTTTGAACATGAAACGTCACATTCACCTCCACCTGAAGATTTAGGTCGAAATCCTGAGACTAGGGTACATTTCTGAGGCTCAGGGGCAAACAGGGGCAAACAGGGGCAAGAGTTTTCATGTATCATACTACCATTATTTGCTAAAGAATGGAAATACCAAATTGGCCAATGGGGTTTGTTTATTCAGTTGGTATCAGTTCTAATAATACATTATTTAGGTATCGTATGCGTGACTCATGTGAAAAAGCCATTTTTTGTGCAATAAAAATATCAATATAAAAATATCTTTATCCTTGATATTTTATACCATGCTCAGTGAACCGCCTACAGTTAAAGTCTCATTCAACGCGACCTTCACTAACTGTACTAACAAGCCGTGGGAGTATAACCCACCTACAGCAAACCAAGACTTTTTATTGTACTTTAAATGCTACAAATCATTACATTGGCATTTTTGTACCATTCAAATTGCAGGTCAGATTCAACCTGGAAACACGTTTCACACAAAAGCATGGAATCTTTTACAAATGATGCAAGCAGAATGGAAAGATCGTGCTATGTTGGTAGAGCGGTGTTCTCCTTGGTTAGTGAAGTGAGGAGAATAAAGCTTCCGTGGGACTGAGCTCAGAAAAGTTTAAGCTCTTACAGTAAGTAGAAAAATAGAGTAAACTAGGCGGACAGACCTTAGTATTCCTCGTGTTTGCCTTCTATCTCTGAGTGGCACAGGGTGGCATTTGCCCATGTCCATTCCTCGCCTATCACTTGCCAATTGAGGGCTATCACTGCCCGTGCCTGGCCAAATCTGCCATCCTAACCACTCCACCTTTCTCATTCCTATAGGAAGCAGACAATGGATGGCTCATGGGGACCAGTCCTGTAATGTCCGATTGGGTGTAGATAGGTCAGATATATCTTGTGTGCCATCAAAGGCTAGTTGTCTATGTCCTTCCACATGGTCTTTTGTTTTTATCATCTCCCAAGCCTCTTCATCCTTTTTTTAACCATTGACTTGATCTCTAACCGTATCCATCCGTCAATTATATACCTGTCCTCTCCAAAAATCATCCCACACCCTGCCATCCTCCCCATCTTCCTTATTGTTTTCTTTGAGATATTGTGTTGACTATGTCTTGGCCGGTCTCACCGACCTTTCTTCACTCTCGCCTTCATTCGTTTCTAATTGAAGTAGACCTATTGAAGAAAAGAAATCAAATGAATCAACACATTCTTAAAATACATTATAATATTGTATAGTTTCTGAACTTTTTAACCACTTATGGACAATGGGCGGTCCCTAAACCTATTGAAAAGAATGCATTTTGAGCCCGTACATGCACGGGCTTTGTCACTAAGGGGTTAAAGATTGTTTTTAATAACAGATCTCAAAGACCTGGAAATGCACCAATAAAACCAAAGCAATCCCTGCAGGATGCATCTTTTATAACTCTAGGTAGTCTAAGGATAGTTAACTCATTAATTGTAACATTTTATAAACCCTGTTTTCATTATTTTGTATCTAAAATATGAAATAAAAATTAAAGAAACCGTAGCATTAGCAATGTTTGACTCAATGCATCATCTTTATTGTCGAGTTTATGCATTGCCCTCGATGTCATCTTCTCTTTGATATTTGCCACATGCTCGCTGGTAATACAGATTCAAATATAAAATGCTTTACGGAATATTAGACATCAGCACTTTACACAGTAAGCAAATCCTGAATTTCTTCTTCTTTCTAGGACGTTAGATATTTGCCAAGCTGAAAAAAAATAATATTCTGAATCTTTTGGGAAAATAGATTTAAGAATAAATCCACGAGATCAAGAGTTTGTCATTTGAATTATATTATTAACCATCTCCATTTCTTAAGATAGAAAAAAAAAAGAAATGAGATAAGCAAACGATGTGAAAACATATTTATCGACGTGCTTGTAAATGTTAGTTGGTTGGTGCTGGATATGGGATAATAACATTTCCACCAGAATATTCATTTTCATTGCTTTAAATGCATTCGTTAAAATAGTCTCATTACAGGTTAGTGAAATGGGGGGAAAAGTTGATATTAATTCTCATTAATTTGCCAGGCTTTGGTTGGTGTCTTTGGCTCTATGCACCATTAACTGTTGGGCACTATTGAGTTACTTTGGAGATGAGTTAAAGGAGACTGTGAAGCCTCCATCACTGAGGGCCCTGGAGAGGCCTGAGAGCCTCCTCCCTACCGACTATGGGTCCTGGATTTGTAAAGACTTCTGTAGGTACAGGGGGGAAGTTTCTACTGATTTCCCCCCTGGTACAGGTTTCACCATATTTTCTAAATATTAGAGACTCTGAGGACTGATATTGATTTGGGATCGGTCCTTTACTTTGCCAACACAGATCATGTTTCGCAATTACTTTTCCCTGTGCCCCCCCCCAGTTCCACCACTACAGACATTTACCCCGGCCAAACCATCCTTCTCTCTAGACCTGATTTTGGCCAGTAATAGATATTGGAGGGGGCCCCCATTGTATTGTTAATCCCTTTTCATTGTCTCTGGGGGGGCAGATTAAGGGGGTTCTTTGTGTCCCAATATCTTGTTTTATGTAAATATGTGTTTTGCTGGATATATCCAGCTCTGTGTGTGAGAAATAAATCAGTCTTCGTTTGGTTTTACCCTACACTGAGTCTCGGCTAGTGACTGGGGAACCGGGGAAAGTGTGTTGTCACAGGCTAAGGGAGCACAAGACAGCGGAGATAGTCGTCGGACTGTCCCGCTGCATGACAGAGACCATCTAAGAAAAGAGCACATGGCATGTAATGGGCAATAGTGGGAAGGGCCGTGAAGTCTTTGATAGTCTCATGATGGCTTTATGTGGAATTACAAGAAAAGAAAATGGAAGGAGTTGGTCCAAAAGAATATGGAATCATTTCAAGACCTCAGAAGTTTCTTCTGGAGGTGTAATGGCAGGCTAATGAATGGCAAGTCTGAAAAACGTTCAACATAAAACAAAGGAGGTAGTAGCCGAGAAAAAGAGGTTCTGTCACTCGCAGGAGCTGTAAAAGTTTCAGTTATAATGCAAGAAAAAAAATTAGCTTGTGGCGAATGCTCATGGGGCTGGAAGAGTAGAATTCAGGAGTTTTTGTGCTGCTGTAATCTACTTTTGGACACTAGAGGGAGCTGGTACTGACAATATTCTCCAGCCAAGTTGATTTTCCCTCTATTAGCCCACTAGTGGCTGTAGATGGTATGATGGCCAATAAACAATACACCTGTGTCCTGCTCGGTCACCTGCCTTGTTCCTGATTCGTCATTATTTAACATAAGTGATTGATCATCCGCATACTTGCCCACTAACCCCCTCTCATTGGCTTATGGGGTCGAGATTAGTCCCGCACGTGGCCCTCCTTACAAATGCAATACATAGCAGCAGAGCTCCAGGGGATGAGACCAGGTAACATCACAGGTGGACAAGTACCTACACCAGTAACAGGACCTGGTACATGGCCAAACGTATGACATAAGCATGAACAATAGATAACTGCAAGCTCCTGACAAAAAATATGGGATCTCACTGCTCCGTGTGGTCGAAGATCCTGGAAATACAGTTTAGCCCATACATTAACTGATGCAATCGATACATTCCACTATTAGCTGGACCATGAAGAAAGATGGCTGACCTGCGCTGACCTGCGCAACATGTCCCATTATGCCACCTTCTATTCCATCGGTGGTCTGTGGTCTGAAGAATACATGGAACTACAAACTTCAGAGAAGTATCACTTTTATATGTATACAATCACTTGTGATTTCCCTAGCACCACTCATATACATATATATATATAATACAATACTTATAGTATATGTAACGATAAAAATAAATTGTGGTTCCTCTTTAAAAGCAGGTAGCGTGTTTTAATTCTATAGCGTTTACACTCATAGCCCTTCCCACCCTGAATTAAATGAAATGTGCAGTTGATGGAGCCACGTCCTACAGATACAGTCCCATATATCTCATTTTTGGCAATAAACCTTAGATGAAATATTTTTTTTTTATTCATCGGTTATATTTATTTTTCCACCTGACATTTATTTTTTTTCCCTACATCTTTTCTTTGACCTTTCCATGATCAAGCTGACTTTTCCTTTCTCTTTCAAATATTTGCATCTGGTTTCCGCAGGTGGAATCGCTTCATATTTTTTTTTTAGCGTCTTTCTTTGGCAGCTGTGCAGGGCTCGCAGAATTCAGACTTGCGATGAAATCTTCATATATCTAACGAACACCGTATAATAAAAACTCTGATGTCCGCTTCGCAGCGTTACGGTCATTTTGATGAAGATGGAAGAGAGATGAAAGCAGACTAGATGGTTCTCATCCTCCGTCAAATTCTATTTTTCTAATCCTTAATGGTGTCGGCGGCTGATCCGAGCCAACATTTCAGGAAGGATTATCTCCAGAACTCCTACTATAATCACGAAGCAAAGGCTTCCGCTGATCATAACATTCCAAAAACAAGCAGGGGCACCAAAATCCAAATCATCATCTTCTGGCTCCCACAAAAACAGTGTTTCTTGGAAGGGAGCATTATGGCCGCTCATGCGTGATGGAAGCCAACTCCCAACTGAAGCATGTTTCATCGTTCTGCTGTGATTTGGAGGCTCCATCGATTTGATTTCGTCTGCCAGCTGTGTATTTCAGTAAATAAATACTTTATACGAAGACATACTGTCTATGAAATATTTCTTTTTAACATACGGAAAGTCCTCATGGACACACTCTGATAATAACACCTTAAAGCTTCAAAAATCCTCTTCTTTGCTCCAAAATCTTACACTTTGAGGTTTTGTGTACTAAATGAACCCATGTACAACTGCTAAAATAAGTAATAGACATGGTTAGAAACCCAACCTCTTTGGATAACATGGCATATCTCCCAATTAAGTCAACTGGCCAAGGTACACTTTGGGCTTAGATGGTATGGCTACAGAGCTGGGCTTCTTAGGTGGCCAGGAAATAGTTAATTGGGCCAGCATATAGAAGAAGAATATTTTTGTCTAAGGAATATAATCTTATTTTTGCAGTGGATTCAGGTCCCAACAAAGACCATGTCTTCATCATCTAAAGTATAATGAGGGGTCATAACAGGGCTGGACAAGCGACAACCCTGGCACTTTAAGGCCGACAGCCACCTGTGATGTAAGTGCAGCTGACGGCTGGATATGAGAGGCGTAGTATGTTTTTTATGCACACGCGTGTTGGCCAGCAGCCCAACCGGTGCGCCAGATTCCTGGGCTGGGTGATAACAATGAGAGTTTTGCTTATCTTTGGAAACAAGACAAAAAATATGACTTGATCCAGAGGCCCAGCGGGTTTCTGCCGTCACAATCGCCGAACGTAAGGCGCTTCATGAATAAATGATATCTCTAATAACGTTACCGCCGCACACAGAACCTATTGCACTAATACAATGTGAAAAATGCCGCTTATTGCCGTTGTAATTTGGGTACAAATCTAGCTAATTACACAGAGAATTGAATGTAACGTTGCAGGCAAAGACGGTGGCATTTCCATCCCTAATTGGAATTTTTAACATTTTCCCAGGAGAGAGAATAGGGGGGAAAAAAACAGAAACATATCCTGTGCTCTTGACTAATTATCAACTATTTTAGTTGGTTTCAATCATTGCAGTTAGTGGTTTTCTTTCTTTCTTTCATTCTTTCTTCTGATCATTATGGAATCTCAGGAGGTTGTTACAAACAGTTTAATTGTGTAATTAACAACAAAAACTCATTATGGTTGGCTTTTGATGTATGTGTTTTTTTTTTTTTTAAATACTAATTTTGTATAAAAATCATATTGAAGCATTTGTGCCAAATGTTAGAAGAATCGCAGCCAGTCGTCAGCTTTAAAGGACATTCAGCTTTGTCAAAAGTGTGAAATTATCCAGAAACGGGTATGATTTGCTATAGGAGAAGTCAAGGCTGGGAATGTGGTCATCAGTAAAGCTTATAGTTGTGCTTTGTCATCACCTTCTGGAACACAGGCAAATATTTTTGTGTAGTCATCAACTTGAATCATCCCGTAGTCAATGATGTCATATCCAGGCGCTCCTTGTCTTAAAGGCACGGTGCAGCTTTTAAGGCAGTGCAGACTCCGACCAGTAGGGGGTCGCAGAACTGAGAAATGAGATATATAATGAACATATATAACGTATAATAACAGCACAAGAGCTACAATACCCATGCACTTAAATGGCTTAAATTGGAGGTCAAGCGCCAGGCAATGACACCATTGAGACATTAGGCCTTGTATTGACTCACACAAGAGCATATAGCGAGTTTCAGACACAGGTGCGCGTCTAATGGCTCATTTCGAGGATGTCTCAGTCACGGTCGGACACCAATAGAAGATATGGTGCAACTACTCGCCTCCTGGAATGAGGAATCAGGTGCACCCCAAAGTGGATGCTGTTAACCCAACACCTGAAATATACTGTGCATCCGGTGTCAAAGCTGCCTCAGACGCACAATTTATGTTGCAGAACGTGGCGTCTCCACCCGCTATAATTAAACTTTGGAACTGAAAGAGCTGATAATCGCAGACCTCGCCGTAGAATGACAGATTCCAAAAATACACCGTCCTTGTCTTTTATCTCGGACGACGCAGGAGTGATTTTAGAATCAGTCATTCTACTGTGAGGTGCGCAATTATCAGCTCTTTCAATTCACAAGTTAACCGAACGCCTCCCAGAGCTCTCTGAGCTTTATATACACACTATTGCAGAAAGTGATAGAAGTCATGAGCATAAACGGATTACACGTGCGTTTTGGGTGCTAACGTCACTCTTTTTGGACATTTTTTTTTTATTTTTTGTTCATTCATTTTGGTATGTTTCCCGCCCTTTCAGTTCGGTTTAGAATTCAGAGGCTGTTTCTCTCTCTCTCTGTGCCCTCTGTGTCATCATCATCTCTGTACCTGCTCTGTATTCCTTGCCCTGCCTGTACCTTGTCCTCTCCCTCTGCCTTGTATCTGCCACCCTCCCCCTGATCACGTACCTTCTCCGTTGGCTGTCTGGTCTCCTCTGATCTCTCTGTGCAGCTGCAGGGAACACACTGACAGGATAGAGAGGGAGCAAGAGTGAAGAGGTGGTCAGTGTGAGAGAATGTACAGCAACATTGAAGATACTAACAGGAACAGGGGGGAGTGAGAGAGAGGGTTAGTGTTTGAGAGAATGTGCAGCTGCACAGAAGAAGCTGACAGAAGAGATGGGATGGGTGAGGATGCGTGTAGCGCGCACAGTGCATTCAATAGACTCATACCCAGCACACATTCTGAGCATCCAAAAAAAAAAGACGGGAGGTACACGGAGAGGTCTCCACAAGATTTAACCCCGAATCTGGCCAATACGGTAAAAATCACTGGGTTTATCTAAATACACTCTGTTCATGCACGTACAAAGTTGCATCAAAAGTTGAAAATAGGTTGTAGAGGAATGCCGCTTGTTTCGTCATATTCATCCTTTGTACCAGTAAAGAAAAAACTTGCATGGCTGTTGATTAGTTTGTTGTTTTTTTATTGAGTGTCAGCCCCATTTAATTATTCACAGTGTTTTTTATAGAGGTGTGTACCCACGGGACCCAGTTTTTTCATGTGGTTTATGATCCACAGGACCGCAGGACGATCCACATGAAATAAAATCCCGACACATCAGGATCCGGTTACACTTTACTTGTATTAAACTGGAGAATTGGAATGCAGATGGTATCGTCTTTCCGAAGGTCAGACCCACCGGTATGTCGCACAGGTCTCGGGACAGATTGACATCCATCAGCTGGTGTTTTCTGCTATTACAGATGTCACCACTCAGTACAAAATGTCTATTACACGACCACTTTAAAGACGCATTTTTTCTCTGCCATTATTAACATTCGCCCTGATCTGTTATTTAACCTGTCGTGTGCCAGATCATTATGGGTTGTTCTATAAAGTTTATGAAGCTGCCACCTTTTATAACAAATACATAGTTTATATTAGCATTTTAAAAGGCATAAATCCCAGCCCTGTTTACAGTAATGTCAGTCAACAAAACAGCCTGGTTTTATCTCATTTTGTTCCCTTCATCTGCAGACCCGAAAGCCCACCATTCTTGTCAGTCATGTGATATTTTGGGTGACTTTCCCGGCTCAAACACCACACTAAGCTGATGCTTTATGGCAATGCTAATGAAGTCCGTTCCTCCATAGACTTTCATTAGACAGAGAGTCAGGCTGTGTGATTGAGACTGTGCCATTCTATTGTTCCCCACAGGCAGTATGATAAGGAGTCGGGGTGTTTAGTAGATCGGGGATCAGATAACAGAGCGAGAATCATACAAACGGCTGATATGCAGCTGCCTGAAAACACTATATTTTGCAATAAAAATAATTATTTTAAAAAAAAGAAAACAGCTCAATATTTCTGAAAAATCTGAGTAGGGTGTAAAAAAATATTTTGAATGAAGTCCCCTATATTCAAAGTGCTGTGAAATAACAGTGAGAAAAACACCAATTGGGATTATTAGATATCATTAAGTAAGATTATGAAATCGTCCGATTAATGCATTTATTTCATAGTCGTTGAGTTGAAAATTATGAGTTTATCCAAAATGAAAACATCATAAATAAAATGTTATGCTTTTTTAAAACCTTTTAATTTTGCGGGAAATGTAATTTATTATAATAGTTGTTTTCCGGTTCTAAGAAGTTTGGAAATGCAATTTTGGAAGTACGTGCTGTGTCTGTCCTGCACATTGCATTGTTAGCATAATATCAAATTCTGATATATTGATAAAGTCAGACATTCTGCAGATTTATAGTAAATAATAAGACTATACTACGAGAAGAAACTCTACTAAAACAAAAGGTTCGGAGGGTTTGGCAGATGAAAGTATCAGGAAACCAATTAAAAGTTAAGAAAGCAATAGAAAGTATATGAAATATAGGGAAAAAGATATTTTTTTTAATTTAAATTGAATTTATAACATTAGGAAGGAGTTCACTGGGGGATTACATATTGAGCAACCAGGAAGTATCAGAGTGAAGAGAAGCTACCAGGGAATCCCTACACATTTGTATGCCGTTTAGCAGTTAATGGTGTTTTTTGGTGTAGCTTTGCAATATTAGCCAACACTTCAGCATCCCACTCAAGCCCCTCTGTGCAAGCAACAATTGCTTCCCTAAGATCATTGCTGATGTCTTTCCTTCTTGGCATTGAGCTAAAACTTTGGCTTTTATGGAGGTGATCACACTTGCATCTTCATTCTTATGGATGTATGCAGTAAAGGTATACTTATGCTTTCACACATGGCTTCTCCATTTTGGCTTTATTTTTGTTGAATAAATCATGACACGGCGTAATACGTCACATGTTGATTTGCTATTTTTTAGACCTGCTAAGGAACAGATGATTGTTATTATGTCCTGATATGTAAAAACCCTAGAATTCAATGAGGGTGTATTTTCTCTTTTACATGACTGTATACTCCAATATATCTACTTTGTTTAAGGAATGAGAAATGGAATAAATCCCCTGTGAGCTTCATTAAACCCAATGTAGGAAGAAAGGGAGTTAAAGCCATTCACTGTAGTTGAAAGCGCTTATACCTGCCATGACAAGGCTTACGGAGATCATTTTTTGTCTATGTCCATTGCAAAGTGTTTTGTATGGTAAGATAACAAAATGGACACACTTCCGATTCCCAAGAATAGCAATAACAACAATGTATCTTTATCTGTGATATTTTTGTCTGATTGGGTTACAGAAGAATAGAATTTTCAGTACTTAGGGTAAATTGTAATATTTTAGGAAAGCACATTTGCTTAATAAAACGTTGATTTTGCTTTCTGTTCGGAACTTTGTGAAAAATAAATCTGCCCCGAAAAGCTCTCCTTGTCCTCTTTTTAAAGCAGCTTTCCATTCTCAGGTCAAAACAGTCACCTAAAGTAACACGAGGATTTGGAAGGGGATTAATTCCTTTTAAGGCTGATCCGCCACTTAGTAACTTCTCCAGAACCCTATATTTTACAGTTCTAAAACCCGAAGCCAATAATATTAACTCACTAAAATAAATGTAAGCATTTTACAAAACCTCACGAGAGGCCATTAGTCTCGTGCATTCGGATTGGTACAAATTGAAATTGAAAAGAAATTTGACAATTTAGTTAATTCGTACGAATGCCACCAAAACGATGAGGGGACCACCAACCGACCATACGAAAGCGAAGCAGAGAGCTCAGAATTTTCATTTGCATTTCGTTGCCTTTTCACTCTCACTCGCTGTTACACTCTCTCACACTTTCGCTCTCTCTCAATGTCTCCTACCGTCTCAGCTGACCATTTCCGTGTTCCCTTTACAGGTTTAGCTCTAACTAATATTGACTCCCTTCCCAGGAGTATTACCTTTAGCCATAACCACAAAATCATTGGTATTATTATAGAGGACAACTCTATCACACACCAAGGTGCCCCATTTCTTTTTCCATGTTCCACGCTCATTTCGCAACGAAAGGGGGGGGGGTTGTTTCCGTGTTCCATATTGGCCCCTGAGAAAGGTCGGAGAAGCCTTCCTGTAGTATAAGAATGGTATCTACTATCAAGACCCTCTATAGTGGGTCACCTGGCACCTTGGTTTATATAACTCTTTGGGTGTAGTAGGGGTGGAAAGGGTGTGTTTGGGGTTAGTGTGAATTTTTATGATAATTCGTCAAGAGTAGAGCTCTCTGAATCTCAAATTGTGGGCCAAACCAAACCGTGAATCAAGGGGGAACCTTTTTTTTTTTTAAATCAAATTGAACCATGCAGCAAATTAAGAAATGAACCCATAAAACCAGCAGAAATAATGACGATAATGTTTTTTATTGAAAGTCTAGAAAAAAATTAATATAGATGGGCTTCTGTCTTTTCCAGAATCTCTTTTTTAATGATAGAAGCTGCATCCACAGCTTTATGTTTTTCGCTTAAAGTTTTGAATTGAGCAGAACCTTCTATTAAAGATTTGTATTTGATTACAAATTGTAAATCTTCTCACGATGCCAGTCGGGGGGGGGTTAGGGGGGTTTGTGGTGGTATTGTCATTGGTCAGGTCAAGGAATGGCCTCTGTAAAATATATACATTTTTAGTGACATCACACCATTTTAAATGCCCATGTTCTTTAAAAATGATCGTACACCCTGACTATTCTTTTTTTTCCCCGTATAACATTGTTAACATTCTTTTTTTTTTCTTTCTTTTTGTTACTCAGACTTGCAGAATACATTTTCCGTTAAAAGCTTACCTTTTGTCACATTAAATTATACCGTTTTGAGTACTCAGGACCCGGAGGTGAAATTTCTCAAACAGCGGGGCTCGGAGAACGTCGCTGGCTTTTGTGCTGCAGAGGCTGCAGTAACGCCTCATCCATCTGTAGATTATGTTACGGGTTCTCCGGGAGACCTTTTCTCTTCACCGAGGGTTTGTGCTATTTTGGTATCCCTCGGCACAGCCTGTATTACAGGAGTCTACAGAGAGAAAGACGTCTACTGCATAGGCTACAAAGCCAGGGGGTATTTCCACTAATTAGAGTATAGGTTGCTTATGTATGGCTCAAATCATGAATTTTTTGCATTTATAGGTTGATGGTGATGCGTCCGGAATAAAAAAGGTACATTGTATGGTTTTTGCTGTTTATTTGAGAGTACGTGTGAGATGTAAATTTATCATTATTTAATAGGGTATTGTATAATTAATAAACCTGTTAATGATCCACCATTTCTACGCCACTCCTGCAGAAGTGATGACGTTGGACGCTGAGTAGGTAAGCGTATTAAGAGTTCCCGGGCAAATTCTATGTCTCCCTACCATATCTGCTGACTGCTTCCATTTCTGTTTCTCCTTTCCCGCAGCTCTGCTTCTTCTCTTGCCTCTTCTTGTTCTTCTGTCTTCTTTCTTCGTTCACTTCCTTCCATGACTTCTTTCTTCGTTCATTTCCTTCCATGACTTCTTTCTTCGTCAGCTTTTCCGTAAAACAGGCCTCCCAGAGCCCTTCTGAAATGGGAAGAGTCCATGTGGCTCGGCCCTTTTGCAGAAGTAAGACCAAGAGGCCAGAATAATGTAGACAGATTTGCAGAGAAAGAAAGGTACAAAAACCCCCCGTTTCTCCAGGGAGTCTGCTTGAGCGTGTGGACTGTCAGCGGAACGCGCTAATTGTTGGGAATAAATAAGATCCGCGCTTTTATTTTTAGATCTGTTTCCATTCTCTTCCTAATCAGAGCGACGGTCTAAACCGGGCTCAGCGAGACATGGTAAGCGGAGGAAGCTGAACGGAAACTTTTTTATATGTTATTTAACCCTTAATATCCTGATGAGGGCCCCTGTGGCATGATGTTGGGACCCTGATAGCGCACAGTCTTAGGGTCCCAGTGGATCGATGCCTCTGGTTTGGTTTTGGCCCTCCTGGAAAAAGACGTCCATCCTTCTGATATAATCCCACGGATGAAACATATAACCTGACCTTCTCCTTGTCGTGGAGGACGACTATTCCAAGGGCCTTAGCTGTTGCCCCCTCGCCTCCCCCCGGAAGTGCACATGCTCACTCCAATGGGGGGGGTGACATTGACCAAGGTGATCATCAATAATTCTTGCCACCTCAGCACCAGCTCTATAATACAGATGGCGTTACTTACTGTCGCAGCTTCAAGCTTGCAAAACCTAACATATACCCTATCCAATTTTTATTTTACTGAGATGATGGTAGACAAGTGGATAAGCCTCCCAGCAGAAGTGGTAGAGGCTCCTACAGTGAGAGGATTTAAACACACATGGGATAGACATACGGCTCCTGGATCTAAGACGAGACCAACGACTGAGTTTGAGTTGTTACAGCAGGTGGAACGGGTTACTAGACAGGGGCCGGATGGGGCCGATTTGCTGGTGACTTGTAGGTTTGTGAACCAGGGCTGTTGGGAGCTGCTCCCTGCTGTGCATTGTCGTATTTTGTGTGTGGGGGGGGGTAATTGGGCATTTGTAGTAGGCCCTGGGGTATGAAGAGTGGGCAACAGAGATCGGAGGCGCGTAGAGGGAGCCGTGCAGCCTCCTCCCCATACTGCAGCCGCCTCTTGGCATCCTCCGCCGGCCGGGCCGCCCTGCAGGGGGCCAAGGACATATTACTGACTTTACGTCAGGTAAAATGGGCAGACTAGATGGGCTGAATGGCTCTTATCTGCCACTTCATTCTACGTTTCATTATGTGGTGCCAACTCGGGGACTACACAGTAGCTCTTTGCTTATCAGGACTGCCCCCACCAAACCAGGGCAGCTGGTACCTATACCATTTTAGCTCTCAGTGGCTACAATGTGCCAGTGAGTAACTGACCACCCCAATATCCCGTGTTATTTGCTGGATGCCAAATCATAATTTTATATATAATGGCCGTAATCTGTTTCTAAAGCCATCCCAATCTTGTGAACTGATGAATGCGCCTGAGAAATTCGCAATTAATCTTGGTCACGGATACATGCGTAATATCTTTAAATGACAAATGGTGTTTAAACAGTAATGCGGGGAACGCATTCCTTTTACAAACAATACAGATAAAACAAAATGATACAAGACGTAACAGACTTTCCCGGAAGAAACGTGAATAATTTATATGGGAAAAGTCAAAAAAAAAAAAAAGAGACAAATTCAATAAAGTGAAGGTCAGGAAAACCACAAAGGATCAAAGAAACAAACAAAACAAAAAAAAACAAATATTAAGTCGGTATAAACACAACATACGAAGGACGAGAATATGATATCACATTCCGGCGGCAGAAAGGGTAAAGCTATGGGGGTTTCACGTTCCAGACAGCGAACATTTCTCTAGAACAAAGGAAGATCTATCGCGGTTTGCTAGAGCGGAATGTATTACCTTATAGAAACAGCAGTGAGAATACACACCAGCAAATTTACTGCCTTCCTCGAAAGAAATAGTATGATCTGTGTCATCGGAGAGTTAAGATGATCTCCTCTCCGTGCAATTTATAGTCGGCTATGTGTAAGGGTTTGTTATTATCAGAATCATATACATCCCACCAAGCCTGGCTGTCAGGATCGGGTTTGGAGCATAAGACCAGAGGATAGTCCAAAACAATGTCAGGAACACTCCAGTAGGTCAGGGGCTGGCGGCGATCGGATAAAAACGGTAGTCCAAGCTAGGGTCAAGAAACAGAGAAGCGGGGTAGTCCAAAGGAGAGCCAAACTCACGTTGCCACACAGTGTCTCTTCTCTTGTTCCGCACAGAAACCCAGCGGAGTCACGTGAATTTATGTCAAGAGAAGAGACGCTGTGTGTGAGCAATGCGCGGGAAATCTGCAGTTCAGGTATGGGGGTGAGGGAGTTTGTATGAACGAGTACGCGTGATTGAGGGAGGCAATGAGTATCTGTGAATGATTAGTAACTGTGAATGAGGGAATGAATGAGTGTATGAATGAGTGAATGAATGTTTGTGAAGAATGTTTGCCGGAGCGGGCGGGATTGGACACATATGTTGTGGGAGCGGGCCGGAGCGGGATTAAGAAAACAGTCCCGCACAGGGCTCTAGTACCCACCTCGTGAGCTGTTGAGGCACTGATGACTTCTAGATGACCGTCCATGGGTCAGTTTAAGGAGAATACCAGCTCATGACCATCACTTGCAAACGCAAGACAGTGGGGTGGCTCTAAGGGCAGTCCTGAAAATTGGGACGATTAGGAGGTACGCTACTGCTAAATTATTAGGTTATATATATCTTACCAGTGCGGACATTGTCAGGACAGGTTTAAATTATACAGTTAGACCAAAAATAGCGAATAATTACCGCATTCACTTAACATCAGATTCCCAAATTTATCTAGATTTCACCCAAAAAAAAAAGAAATTTCAGAGCATAGTTACCTCCAGTAGTTATTGAAATGAATAACCCCTGATTGTTCTCGGTGTTATAATTAATCAGAAGACAACTTGACTTTATTGGCAGTTTAAGTTACAAAATAATGCCAAGACGAGGTTGTTTACTCAACAGTCGTGAGAGGCGTTGGAAACCTCCTGGTATTTTTACATATATAGAATTTAATTAGACACAAAATGCATTGCTGAAAAAAAAATCAGGGAACAAACTCAGATGAACTGAAAAAAAATGTATAAATTACAGAAAATGAGACTGTATTTTTTCAGCTACCCACTTAAGCCTAGAACATCACGCATTAATTATTTTAATAATGAAAGTTATTATATTGTGAACCCAGACTAGGTCAATATATATATATGATCAATAAAATCTGATCAATAAAATCGTAACCCTACATGCACCACAGCAGGACCAGACTAGAGATAAAAATGAGATCTGGCGCTTTAAGGCCAGCAGTCGTTTAATGAGGTATGTGGGGATACAGGCTGGATTCGAAGGACCAGATCTGCTGCTTGGGTGGCAATTAAGGTAAGGTCCATTGTCCACCAACCCAAAGAGTGGTTGTACGGTTTGCATTATCTAAAACATTTTATATCATAGGGTTAGCTGACTCAGAGATCCTGCCTGCCAGGACCGGACTAGCGATGACTTGGCGGCACCGGCACTTTAAGGCCAGAGGCGCAGCCTCATTGAATGTGGGGAAAATATATAGTGAAGAAAATATATGTGATATTCCATTTGTGCTTAGCTGTTACTTCTTCAAAGTGTCACATAAAGTGTCAGATAACCAGCACATCTAGACACGAATGCTGTGAAAAATGATAAAAAAATTTATTTAACCCTATTTATGCCAGCATAATATCCTCCTGTCTACCTAAAGGCCTCTTACCAAACAAAATATTTTTGGAACATTGATAACATTGATAACATTTCAAGGGTGTGTCCAGTGTAGGCCTTAGTACACAGCAACGTTGGAGCATGAGGTATCCATAATAAAATGGAATTTGGGCACCAATGCCCTCCCTAACACAATTCACAATTAAAATATTAAGCTTTGGTTTTTGAGATTTCATCATGCGGAATATTAGTTAACTTGGATTAATTTACTCTTTAAAAAAAGAAGCCTAACAGGTGACCTCATCATGGCAAAGTGTGACCTCATCCTCCCGATTATAAGCGTGCGAGCCGGGTTCTCTTTATCTAATGTATCAGACCCTTTGAATGTCGGGACTGCAAGAAGCACTGCGGGAACTATTAACGCTATAGAAATAAAAGATGATAATAATGATAATAATAATACAATAAAACATACAAATATTGTGTATTCAAGGCCTGCAGGGGACCTTATTACCCTATGGACAGCAATTAAGAAATGGCTGCTTATCACAGTAAGAACCATGTTTTAGTGTCAAACTATCACAGTGAGCGCAGTAAAAATGTGGAATCCACTGAAACGGTAACCACGGTTACTACCATATTAATAAAGATATTTAATAATCTAAAGCTGACCCGGATTATTCTAACTGGAGTCCCGATGAATGTTTACCCCTTCTGGGCAATATTGGGCATGGGCATGTTTTCTTTCATGCCTTATCGTTCATCTGCGTGATTACGGATTTCTTGAAAAGGTCTGATTTAATGAAGTTGAGTCTTCTCGAATTTAGCGATTCCCTTTTCCACACGTTTTCCTGATATTATAGCTCTATTGTCTGCTCACTGGGTTTAAACCATATCGTCAGTTAAAACAGACGTCTGGCCTTCCAATAGAGAAATATCAATAGTCATTATTGGTGATAATTCCCCCGCGTCTTGTCTTTTAATCTCTCTAATTATCTTCTCTGCGGGGACGATGTATTAATCAGTGATTCTCCCCAGACTCTCCGCTCTTTTATGGAAACGGTAAACAGAGTTTCAGGGAGACTCGGAATCACCAGCTGTCGTTAATGAAGTCTAGAAATGTTCTCTTAAAACAAGCCGAACGTATAGGAGGAAGCAGACTGTACGGATCGATAAGACTGGCCGGGCATATGGCGGGGGGATCAGTCGTGGGGCATTTGAGCTTCCATATCTAAACCTCACTATTATTAACTCCTTAGATCCATGGCCTTCAGGGAATCGCTTGTTGAAAATAGAACTATAAAATGAATAAATAAATACTGGATTTTTACCATTCTGTATATGGAATTCTGTATATAAGCCCGGCTTGCGTGTGTTTTTTTCCTGCCGTAGATTAGAACCGGTTGTCATTTTGGTCTTTTCTGCCCTAAATGTAACATCACCCAAGGATGCGTTTTAAGGATGGCCGGGAAACTCTGATTTGCACATAAAGGGAATTCCAACAGAAAGTAATAGATGCAAAAATAGATACAAATCTGTTCCCCGGGGAGTTATGCATGCGCGTCTGTTTCCAGCGGAGACATGTGCATAATTATTGGATTGGAAAATAATGTACATATTGAGACGGAAATAGGTTCCCTTGTTTGGATATTTGCCAGCACAGAAATCTCTTACAGTTTACTCGTGTTTCAGTGCGTGACCATGACAAGACACCCCAAGACACGACAAGATACCCCAGGATACGACGAGACACTCCCTGACATGACAACATACCCCGGGACATGACAAGATACCCCCAGAAATGACAAGTTACCCCGGACATGACAATGCGCCCCCCAGACATGACAAG
Organism: Spea bombifrons; assembly: GCF_027358695.1. Taxonomy (NCBI): domain Eukaryota; kingdom Metazoa; phylum Chordata; class Amphibia; order Anura; family Pelobatidae; genus Spea; species Spea bombifrons. The sequence continues at coordinate 107,457,000 of NC_071091.1, read as the reverse complement.
ACACCCCTGGACATGACAAGATAACCTAGCCCCATAAATCACCCATTGGTGCACAGAGTGGTAGGGAGGTATATGGCGGCAGCGGGTTTATTGGACCCTTTTGGGGTGGTCAGTTCCTGCGGTTCCTCTTTATCAGCTGGCTGGAGCCCTGTTGCTCTTGAGGTTGCCTACCCTGAGAAACTCCTCGGTGTGCTTGGGACTCCAATAGATATGCCCCCCGTAAACAATATGGCAAGATTAGACAAATTTCTGGCAAAGCCAGAACGTTCAACCATAAAGTATGTAAACCAAAAATTGACGTAGTTTACTTTTTTCCTGTATGCCCAGAAACTTCATAGAAACGTAGAATTTGACAGTAGATAAGATGCATTGGGCCCACCTTGTCTGCCATTCCATTGTATGTTTACGTTCCCACACTGTATTGGCGCCAACAATTTATGCTGGGAGGCTGTTACACTTATCCACCACCCGTTCAGTAAAGTAAAAATCCTTTAGCAATGTGGGAAAAATATTTTACCAGATCTAAAATAACAATGAATATATCTCAGTATAAAGAAATGAGCCTAAAGAATGGCCTTATCTGCTTCCTGTGGGGCATGACCGATATAGAGTCAGGGGCATCCGACTAGGTGGGGCATCCCTTTTTTTCCCACCCAAATAAATCAAAGTTTAAACATTTACTAAAATCGGTTATTGGCAAAATTGTCCATGATGCTTTCACCTTGCAGCTCCGCAACGTGACGCTCAACATATTCTTAAACAATGTTGTAAACGGTTAACTTTATTGAGAAATGTATGGAAAGTTACATAAACATATTAACATATAGCCAACCATTACATGAGCTGGAACCGAGCCAACCCATGTATTTACCAACCATACCACTGATAACCCATTTAACTGGAACACCACCACACGCTGGCATAGGCGTACCAATGATATCCCTGACGTGCTACCGGCGTCCCATGCACGGCAGCCCATATCCACCAAATCATGATGGCACCAGCACCAGGAGTTTCATGCACTTAACCGGAAGGCATGTCCACCAAGACTCCAACCATCTGTAAGGGTGGTTAAGCCAGCGACCAACCGCACCAACATGAGCAGCACTAATAACAAGGAGGGAGGGTGAGACTTTGTCCTTTACAGCAAACAATAAAAGGGGGTTCCCTGAGAGGTTCCCTATGTACCCTTCTGGCCCCCTGTGTCCTGCCCCCTCCAAGGGACACCAACTAATCGTCATGCAGTCCCTCAATGCCCTATTCGCATAATTTACACAGCTACAGGGGGGTCTGCCTGGTGTCACCTCAGTCATGTTGCCCCTGCATCCAATGCTTTCCTTCCGGAGCTGCTCTTAATAATGTTTTTGAAATATAAGCAAAAAACTTAACTCAGTGGCGTGTGAGTAAGAGTTTGGCGAAGATTCATCATTTTAGTTATTTTAGTGCTCTAATTCCATGTGGTTGGGTCTCATTAAATCAATAACCAGAATATTTTTTGCTTTTCCTCCTGGTCCGAGCAGATGACACCGTCTGTCCCATCCGCTCAGTCTCTTTTTTTAGAATGAATGTTCATATCTTCTATTCTAAGTGTTTCAAGGCTTTCCGGTTTCATGCTATTAGAATCAAGAGTTTACCCGAAGTAACTCCTTTCTTAGTTGATTATTAATAAAGCGGCTGAACGTCTCATTCGGAAATGGCCACCATCCTGGTATATGGTTTGTCCTTTTGCGGAAACATTTCGGGAGGCCTGGTTAACAGAACTGATACCGAGGAGAATGGCAAAGAAAGAAGACAGAAGAACAAGAAGAGTCAAGGAGACTAGGACACGGAAGCGGAGAAGGTAGGGAGATATTGACAGAGAGTGTGCAAGAGAGGGTGAAAAAAACAAAAAAATGCAAACGAAAATTCTGAGCTCTCTGCTTCATCTCCGTTTGGGTCCTCTCCTCGTTTTTGCATAATCATCTAGATGAATTAAAATAAAACCTATCTTCAGAGGCAGCTTGCACCGTGTGCGAGGTGCCTCACTACTAACGCTAAGCCTCTAACACCATACACAAACACACGCTAACTCTAACACCATTCACTAACATACTTACACACCCTAACACCACACACCTACACTCACTCTAGAAACATACATTAACATACACACTCTGACACCATGCAGTAACTGACAAACACACACAGACACCATAACATAAATCACATGACCCCACTTGGTTACGGAGGCACCTGGGTGTGGGATGCACCCGCTCAGGGCCGGCCCGGCAATGGAGCCAAATGGGGCAACTGCTCCAGGCGGCACTTTTGAAGAGGCGGCACTTTGCCGCCCCAAGCCCCTTTTTTTCTAAAGCGGAAGAGAGAGAGAGCGGCGCCGAGTGGTTTTTACTTACCAAGTTGTCAGTACCCGCTCGGCGCCCCTCTCTCTCCTCTGCGAGCCCTCTGGCTCGGTCTCGGTGCCGGCTTGTAATGCTGAGCACCGGAAGGTGACGTCATTTCCGATAAGTACAAGGGGGGGGGTTAGATAATAGGGAGGGAGGGAGAGGCAGGGTAGCTAATGGGGGGGGCGGCATTTTAAACTTCGCCCCAGGCGGCATTTTGTCTTGGGCCGGCCCTGCACCCGCTGCATCAGTCATAGTGCACCCCTGGCTATATTGGCATTAATTAGTGATCAAACATTAAAAAAAACATATTCACCTGTTGTAGGAAGTAATATTCATTTAATGAACTGGACCTTATAATTATTATTACCCAGAATCATTTATTACATTTTCATAACTTTTTTTATTTTCAAAAAATAACCTACAGAGCGGAATAATACCGAATACCATTTTTTTTGCTCTTTTTTATTTTTTTTTTACCCTGCACTTTATACTATTTTTACCATGTCTATGAATGCTAGCAGAACTCTTAAAACCTTGTATTTAAATCCCGTCCTTTCCTAAACAATTAGAACGGTAACGGAACGTTCCGAGCCCACGCTGCCTCTCAATACACCACTGTTTCTCGGCATGGAGTGAACATTGTCCTACGTGCTGTGATATATATATATATATATAGCCAAAGTAATTCCGGATGAACAGCCTAATAGCAAAAACATCTCCATTTATCATTTATTAATTACGCGGCTCTGCGTTCATTTGGCACACGCCGGGCAGAGAGAGTCCTCTTCCGATTTTCCATCCTCTCCATTATAACAAGTTAATTGCTTGCACTTGGATTTCCTTCTGGCATTTATCAGTTTCGCTCCTGTCCTGCGCAGAAGTCCCCATCTGTCCCATCCGCTCACTGTCTGGCTTTAAGAATTTTAAATCATTTTTTTAGAGCTGCTGCAATTCCTATTTAAATGAATTAAATGTTTACCGGATGTCACGCTGAGCCACCTGGCTAAATTATAAAAAATGTATGTAGGTTATATTTCGTCTTGCAGAGCATGGCTGTTATTTACTTTCTTTAGGAGAACGTCTTAGGCATGAGAGTCAGCTGTCCGCGTTGTGCATAGCTGCATAGCTGCCAACAGTCTTCACAAATGCCTGCCTTTTTGGGAGTGTTTGCCCCCAGTTAGGGCACAATGCACCTTGGGCAGACTAGATGGGCTGAATGGTTCTTATGTGCCATCAATTTCTATGTTTCTAGAGGGGAGCTTTCTAGAGAAGGAGTCCCATGTGATATCAAGAGGCCCATGTTATGTGAGACGTTGGAAAGATGTCAAACATTATACTGTAGACAAGATGACCACTGTGTTTGTAGTACTGACATCCATCTTGTTATACGCAATTTTGTTCCACTAAACCAACTTTATCTGCAGACCTGGAGGCCGCCATCGCTGTCAGTCATGTGATATTTTGGGTTACTTTCCCGGCTCAAACACCACACTGTGCTGATGCTTTATGGCGATGCTAATGAAGTCCGCTCCTCCATAGACTCCAGAGTGTCCAACTGGGTGATTAAGACTTAGCCATTCCATTGTTCCCCACAGGCAGTATGATAAGGAGTCGGGGTGTTTGTCTAGTAGATTGGGCTCAGATAACAGAGCAAGAACTCATACAAATGGCCTGGTGAAGTAGAGATTCACCAAGAGTCTCCAGGCAAAACCCAACACGTTCACCCCTTCTGGTCTTGGTGGAACCTTATCTCCTAACCACATCTCTAACCACATTGCCTAAAGCAAAAGTGCCTATTGGCACACTGAGGAGTCGTTAATTAATGAGATGACTTTTGAGAATTAACTATTTATTTTGCAGGGCCAAGTCAGCCCTTCCTGCAGGAGAAGGTTGGCCCAACACAATGTACGATGATGTCAACCAGATTCTCCATCCAAATTCCACTTTTTCAGCCTCATCCCACTTCCCAAATCTTAATACGTTATAAAAGACAAAATATATTGAAAATATATCACATGCTAGAACGAGAAGAACAAATTCAAGCCCGGAGAAGGTACAGCTATTGATATACAATATTATAGATTGGTAGTAGAAACAAACGCTGTAAAATAACGTCACATTTGTGATGGTTGCCGGTGTCCTACAGAGTGAAAAATGTTACATTATTGACAATTTCACACACAAAGGAAATAGGAAAAAAAGAGCTGTTAGCAGACCGTCGGAAGTGAGCAGGAGAAAGGAAGGGTTCCGGATAAGACCTTATATGGAAGTAACTTCCTGTAGCTACACAGAATGACACGAGATCCATAAATGTGAATTAGCAAATACAGCAGAAGCCGGCAATGCAGCTGAAACACTATATTTGGAGCACAAAACAAGGGATTTTTCCACGGGGAGTCTTCGTTAGTAATTATAGAGTAAGACAAGGGTTCTGCCATACAACTAACTATACGCATATATAAATACATATGCAAATGAACTTGAAGCAAACATTGTGTACCATTCATTGAAAGCCAATTAACAATTTACAAATTACACCTTTATAGATCAGTAGTATCTTTGGGTCTCTCTTTTTAAAAATGTTTATTCTCAGGGGTTCCACCACATTACCGACCCTCCAGGGACCATGCATGACCCTATAATTCATAGACAAAAGCATGGTCTGCCTTGTGGTTAATACTCCTCTACCTGAGAGCAGGACACAAGTTGTCAGCTAAAATATGTACTTATATCAATCAATGTTGATTACACCTAAAAACCATTGCCATTGTATCTTGTTTATACTGCACTGCATCCCTCCCAATGCTCCTGGTTGTCTCTGCATAATATTTATTTTGAGGCACAGTTCCTCTGTGCCATGCAGTTCCCCCACTGTCCTATTTTTCAATAGACATTAATTTGAAGTTCGACCCCCTTTTTAGCTTCCACTCTTCTGGAAAGGGTTTCCACAAGATTTTGGAGAGTTTCTCTGACAATTTTTGCCCATGCATCCAGTAGAGCGTTTGTGAGATCAGCACTGATGTTGGATGAGATGCCCGGCTCGCAATATCCATTCCAGTTCATCCCAAAGGTGTTTGATGGGGTTGAGGTCAGAGCTCTGTGCGGGCCGGGCAAGTTCTTCCACACCAATCTCATCCAAACATATTTTTATGGACCTTCAGTTGTGTACTGGGGCCACAGTCATGCCGGAATAGAAAAGGGTCTTCCCCAAACTGTTACCTCAAAGTTGGAAGCAGAACATTGCTCATAATGCCTTGGTATGTCTCCTTCAGCATACCATACAGAGCCCTGATCTCAACTCCATGGAACACTTTGTGATGAACTGGAATGGAGATTGCGAGCCGGGCGTCTCGTCCAACATCAGTGCCTGACCTCACAAACGCTCTACTGGGTGAACGGGCAAAAACCGCCCAGAGAAACTCCCCAAAATGTTGTGGAAAGCATTCCCAGAAGAACGGAAGCCGTTATAGCTGCAAAAGGGGGACCAACTTCATATTAATGTCTGTGTATTTAAAATGATGTCATCAAAGTCCCTGTTGGTGTAATGGTCATGGACAGGTGCGCCATTAGTTTTGTCCATAATGTTTATTCTTTCCTCCTAACAAGTCATGGTTAGGACTGTTATTAGAGCCGCTTGTCCCTACAATAGACTTTGTGGAGGCGAAACTGCTAGAGAGTTAATATTTGGGGTCAGAGATTTAGAATGTTCCCAGTTATAAGTATATGAAGCAGAAAATGACATGACTTCATATGTTCAATGTTAATCTTGTTTCTATAAGTATAATTAGGCTCTTGAAGATCGTACAAATATTGTTGGGAACTCAGTGTGAACAAAAACACATTCTGGCACCAACTCGAGCCTCACAGGACTGTTTTAAACTCGATGATGCTGTTAATACTGATAAAGGGACATTCTGATCCTTGGTGTACATTTAATTGACTGTTGTTTAAGGAAGCTTAAATAGCAAGTTCCTCTGTGTTGTAGGCGTAGAAGTAAAAGTCCCGGAATTTTAGTGCCAATGGCAATATAATAAAACTTCCTGTTCATGCTGTTTATAATTATAGATTTCGGCACTGAATGAAAAAAAATTTTGAATTATTTAACCTATGAAACTCGTTGAAACATTCTATCTCTTACACGCATCTTGGCGTGTAAATCGTTTTCACATATTGATATATTCACACAGGGCCGGCCCTACAATGGAGCCGACTGGGGCAACTGCCCCAGGCGGCACTTTTTTTTTTAAGCGGAGGAGAGAGAGGAGCGCCGAGTGGTTTTCGCTTACCCGCTCGGCGCCCCTCTCTCTCTCCTCTGCGGCGAGTCTCCGTGCTCTGCCACGGTGCCGGCTTGTAATGCTGAGCGCCGGAAGTGACGTAAATTTACGGCGCTCAGCATTACAAGCCGGCACCGTGGCAGAGCAGGGAGACTCGCGGCAGGACTGTTTAAAGGTAAGGTGGGGGGGCGGCATTTTAAACTTCGCCCCAGGCGGCATTAAGTCTTGGGCCGGCCCTGTCTGCACAGGTATCTGAAGTTGTCCCACAGTCAGTCATACCATCATGCTTATCTCCTGGCAGAAGTCCTGATTATCTGGACTACCATAAGCTCTGCATGCACAATGGCTGAATAAAGCATTACACGTGCCAAAAAGCAGAGGAGACAGAGCATTCCATGGGAAGCAGACACCCAGAGATGTCCTGAATATTGGTAATAAAGCCCTAGGCATTTTAGTTCAACCTTTAGAAATGCCCAATGCATTGTGAATACTTTTTAATTTATAAAGCCATTTCCTGCTGTTTCTATACACATTATCGGGGCTTTTAGGGCTGTAGAACCCTGCGATCCCCTCATACCCAGCAAACATTCTGACCTCCTAGAAAAGAGGGGCATCAGGGGAGGCAAAACAGGAACTTGCTGGGGACGAAAGGGACCTGTGGAAGGTATGAAATTATGAACATTTTCTGAAACTGAAGAAAAAATCTGTGGAATTACAAAAGAAATCGAAACAAAAAAAATTATTCTAGTAAACATACGAATCTGAATGACTGTGATCATGTTAGTGTTTTACATTTAGCACTGATACAGGGTTAGCTCATTCAGAACGTTAATAGGTACTTAGCACCGGGGACGGTAATGCACATACGCACTGGCACACATGCTTACACACACTCTCACATATACAGACTCATGCTATCACACATACACACCTATATACACATACTAACGCTAACACACACTCACACATACTCACTAATGCACTCTTCAACGCACACAAGTGCTCACGCTAATGTACACTCCCTCAGCACATACACATTCATGCTCACACACACATTTATGCACACACTTACACACACACTCTCACTCTAACACACATACAGACATGTTCACTCCCTCGCCCCTTAACCTCAGACACAGCTTTCTGTCGGGCTGCTTGCACAGTGCATGTGAAGCCCCTCTTTTACCGAGGGGGACAAGGAACATCGCATCGTATGACCCCACTGCCCTCCTGCCTTCCTGAGCCAGGTGCCGACCCCTTAAAAACAAGGTAATAATAATACATTTATTCCTCCTCCTTGACAGATGTTAATCAATGCATTGAGTTTACCACAAACTAAAACACATTAAACTGTAACCCGCCAACTGCGTGTCATATTAATGCAAAAAAACTTTTTACCATCATGTTATAAAAGGGTTAGCGGGAGAGAATTAGTTTCTAAGAAAAATCCTCTTCGCATTCATTAAGAAGAATCTCTGATGGAGTCAGTAGGTGTGGGGAAAATGACAAAATTACCGAATAGGTCTCTTGATCAGACAGAGCGCCATGTGGTGCTGGAGAAGCATTAGAGACTCCAGGCTTAACCCGCCAGCGTGCCTGGGGGCTTTCTAAATGAGCGGCCCCCGAGACTATTGGAATATTAACCCATTATGAAGACCATGTAGCGCCTCACCAAACGTGTTACTTAAATGGCTGTTGTGATGGAAACCTTGACTTGTCATTATTTAAAAAACACTTAACTGAGTCACCTGCATTCAGGCAGGGATATCAACCATAACATACCGGGAGCAAAAGCACCAACTGGGAATCTTATATATGATCCCAGCATGGGGGGGATAAGAAGGAGTCAGCTTCTGGCTGTGTGATCCTGAGAATCTGCCCCTTCAACCTGAGGTTAGGACAAAAACCCTGAGAGTTATGGCCACCACCCTCCCCAATAATATGACACCATATTCTCCAGTGTAAATTTTACGTTTACTGGATTCATTATTCATTACGAAGGGCTAAAGAGAACCCTGGATATGCGTAGGCATAAGGGGTTAAACGGCCCAGCCAGGCACCTAGGAAGGAACCATGGGGGGGCTGGGGTTTAACACGGGTCAATGGCTCTGACAGAAGTTTGGGAGGGGTTTATTTTGGCGGGAAAACAAGCTTTTCATCACCCGGGGGTTCCGGAGTTTTATATCGGTCCGAGGCACCACAGCGCTCTCATTGAAATCATCGGGAGCCCTTTCTGCGCATGCACACCAGGGTGGTGGGCTACCCCAGAATCCCGGGGCTGACATTCAGTACGTATCTCATGCAGCAGGGGATGTGTTCAGCAAATATCTGGGGATGAGGAAAAGGGGCAAATGCATCTGTAAAGGGGGCAGTATGAACATTTTATAGGGCTACTCAGCTAGTCTATGCATTAAAAAGGGGTTGAGGTATATAGAAGAACACTGTAGCAGTACCACCACTAATAGATTGTCAGCTCTGCAGAACAGGGCCCTCTTCTCCTCCTGCAGCAGTCTTCACGTGTGTGACTCTTGTTGTCAGTTCTGTATATCGAACATTTCTATATTATTTTCAGTCTCCTGTATTGTAACAGCGCTACAGAGTCTGCTGGAGCTCTATTAATAAAATGTCATGCAATTACCCCCCCCATTAACCAGATACCCCCCCCCCCCCCGGGGCCGTAGCTGCAGGGAGATCCTCTCAGGCATCCACCTGCTTGTTCGTTGGAGCCGGCTTTGTGAACGTCGCACAGAGGGCCTCGTTAATCGCGGCTCGTTTGCTTTTCAGGTCTGTGTCCTTTTGTGCACCGACCGAGGAAGCCCCCTCTCCATATTTGGACTTCCTTTCCTGTGGGTGACGCAGCATCTGACGCCGCGTGCCGTCCTCTCTCCGCAATGCCTTTTATGATCCGAAGCGCTCGATTCAAGCCGCGGATGTCATCGTCACCCTTTACAGCCTGGGGAGGAAAAAAAATAATCTAAAGGTGTCACAGCTGCATCATTCGTCTCCCATTTCCTGAAGCTGTAACGAGCATCCCATGTGTGTCATTGTACCAGCTTATGTCACACATATATAGGTCACAAAATAACCCCTTCATTGCCAGCCATTCTGCAACATCCAAAGCTGCCAACCTCAATGGTCTAGCAGGCTTGTGACTAAAAAAAAAAAAAGAGTTGCTTGCCGGCTCAGAATGATGGGAGTTATTGCCCAAAAGTGGCTGATATCAGGGACCCGATATCTGATTTTTAAATAAACTCTATTAGCGGTTAAAACATTGGGGGCAGAAGATGATTACATTTCTTAACTTTACTCTGTATGATAACGGCTTTTCCTAAAGAACCTGTATAATGTATAAGTAAGTCAGTAAGGCACCCTGTATAATGTATAGTTAACTCATTGAGCCCGCCCTGTATAATATATAGACAAACCATTGAGCCGGCCCCTGTGTAATGTATAGTAAAATCAGTGAGTTGGCCCTGTATGATGTATAGTTAAATCAGTGAGATGCCCCGTATAACGTATAGTTTAATCAGTGAGTTGGCCATGTATAATATATAGTTAAATCAGTGAGTTGGCCATGTATAATGTATCATCAAATCAGTGAGATGCCCTGTATAATGTATAGTTCAATGGGTAAACCATCCCTGTATAATATATAATTAAGTCAGTGAGATGACTTTCATGAAATCTCCACCATTTACTATACATTATACAGGGCTTGCTTGGCCCTTTCTGCAGGATAAGCTCCCTGGGGATAACATGTTTGGCTTCCAGTTCGGTACAAGATTAATGTAAGCGAAAACACTGAAAATGTTTTTTTTTTTTTTTATGTTCTTCACTAAAAACTTCACTTTTGATGACTTTTGATGACATCATAAGAACGTTATCGGGGCGATGAGAACTTCCCGGCAAATGGGCAAATGCGGACACCTCTAGATCTGTTTTAAAATGTTTGTTTAATCATGATTGATTTAGTTTGTTACATCTGGTAGATCTGCCGTCTTTATTGCTATAAAGGTCAGTAGGATCTTTTCTGGGGCCACCTAACTAGTGTCACCTCTTCCCATTGGCTTAGCATTAGCCATATCAACACCAATCCACACTAGTAATCTCTTTGGTTATGGGTTCCTTGAGTGTTCATTAAAGTTTGAGGACAGCTTCAAAACCATGATGTTCATTGTCGGGTATCCAGCAGAGGAGAAAGACCAACTCGCACCTTCTTGGGAGGGATTTGGTAGACTTTTTCCTCTCAATAAACTCAACTCTGCTCTTCCAAAAGTTGGTCAAGAGACTGGAAGTTGTCCGACGTTGGATAATTCCATGGTGAGAACCAATGGTGATGGATCGGTGGAAAACTCGACAGTTTAACTATCAAGAATGAGAATTGGACACTGGGTTCAGTTGATGCAAAAGTTGATAGAAACTCAGTTGCAGAAGCACCACTTTTGTAAAGTTGCTGTTCTGCTTTTTTTTCTCAAATGCCATATTTCCTAAGTCCTTAAATTGTTGCGTTTTACTCTTGTATGCGTGTTAAATAAACATATTTCTGTTAATAATCATGTACAGTTTTTCAGTAGTTTCTTGTTCACATTACATCGGGGGGGGGGCTCTGCTTGAAGGCCAAGTAGTCTAAAGTGAACTGGGGGGTGATTGTAGGAGCTTTAATGTAATACGGAGAGGAGGAACTTTGGTCTCTATTGCTAAGCAGCTCCAGTATCTCAATAAACCTTTGAATGCAGTTTTTTACAGCAGTTTTAAGTATGTTTTTCCACACAATGGAAAACAGAAGGACACTCATGAAGACAAAAGCATGGAAGATGGATGGACTCCAGTTGGCACTCTTGTTCTCCATACAAACCTAGACAAGCCGGGCATGAAGCTGTGCTATGTTATGCCTCCTTTCATCAAGAAAGTGTTTCTCCCTGCCATATCCACTTGGAGAGCAGTGATTGCGATGACTGGAGAAGGAATCGCAGAGTTAATTTGTTCTGCATTTCGGCGGAGATGCAATCACTCAGATAAGAAGGTGAAGAAGCAGAACTTTTCAAAAAGATAATCTGCAATTAAAATGAAATCATTCACGCGTCGAAGCTTGCTGTACCGGCTACAATAGGCACAGATGTGAAGCAGGCTTCCTGGCTTCCCCGTGTCGAGAAACCAGCCTCAATATCGGGTAATCCCCCCTCTCCACCTTCCCACAGCTAACGCTCCGCAGACTCTTAATTGACAGCCTACTCAGAAAACTGGAAGGTGTGCACTATAATTTGTCACTTGTTCTGTTAACCCCTTAAGGACAATGGGCGGTCCCTAAACCCATTGAAAACAATGCATTTTGAGCCCGTACATGTACGGGCTTTGTCATTAAGGGGTTAAAAAAAAAAAAAAAAAACAACAAGCCCCCTCACATAGCATGTGGAGTTTGGAAGTACAGCATGGTTGCTACCAGAACCGAGCCTGCAAAAAAATGAGTCATCGGGAAAATTAATCACCGAGTGGGAGTCGGTAGAATGGTGACTAAATAAGGCCAGAACTGCTCTTTGCGGGACTAAAAGAGATCAGGGCTGAGGAGAAATAAAAAAAACAAAGAAAACATGGCTAAAAAGGATGATTTCAGAGAAAAGCCCGTAATTACGTTGACCGCTTGGGAGGAACGCGTGGGGGCCTAGTTGGCCAGGTAGAGCAGCAACGTCCTTTCCACCCATTCCATTAGAATCGTAGCGTTCAGCGTCTTGTAGCCGGTTAATGCTGGGAGAGATGAGTTTAAAGCCATTTATCTTTCATGTGCTGACCCGGAACCACAAACAAAGATGTTCTGAGTTTTCTTAGAGTTTAGAAGTCACAATGAAAAAGTTGGGGGTGGGGAGAATTAGTATGAGGTTTGTGGTCATCCATAATTTTGTTTGTGGCCAAGTGGCGTCGCACAGAGGGTGGTGGGACAACAGACACGGATTTTCATATATATATATATATTTAAAATGAATATCTAGAAACCTTCGAAAATTGCTGGAAGATAACATTCCGTCACTGTATTACCCTCTACCACGTCTGCTGGGAGGCTGTTTCGCTTATCTACCCTCTCATTGAAGAATTACAATTACACTGAGATAATCTCCCCATTCATGCTTTGTTTAACCTTTTATTTATTGAACTGTTTCTATCATACCAACAAGTAAAAGCCTGATGGATATTCAGTGATGTTCTGGTTAAAAGCACATGGACTTCTTCCCATCCCAATACACTTTAGTATGGATTTAGGCAACAAAGCTACGCTTCGCCTCGTTACGGTACACAGTCTGCTAATGAAAGGTCACACGTGTGCTAATCTTTGCCATTCTCAGCATGGAACCCCCGAGTGTGAATAGTAATAATCATTGGGTTCACTTGATATTCTATATATATATAGCATAGTGACACGTGGCACAGCTTGCTAATTTTACAATCAATACTCTTTATTTCCAATCACTGTTTGGTCTCTAGACCTAAAACTATAGGAATTAAGTTCATTAGGTGCAATATAATATTTCATTTTTTCCCCCAATTATTTATTTTAACTCGCTAAGCACGCACCAAATATCTTGCGTGATGTAATACGTTCGGGGCTTTAGATTTTCCTATGATGTAATGATTATTATGGCTGGAACTTTGGGTTGTGAGAGCTTGTGTCAGATGTGTGTATCCCGGCTTGCGTTTGTATACTAATCATTTGAAATGTCGCCATCAGCACCAAGGGCAATGCGATAACATATATTACGTCTCATCCCACGGGTGTTATTTAACCCCCAACTTGGATTATGGTCCGAGTCATCTTCATCCACCTCGTAAAGAGTCATTATGCAAATGTAGCATTTGTCACTCTACACATTTTTGTTGACAAGTGTGTGTTTCTGGTGTGGGAGTCCATAGGGTGGGTGGACGTCATGTTCCACGGTTACAGTCAACCCCCGAGGGGTTACCGGTTGGCAGGATCGGGGCAGAGGAAGCTGTGACGATCCGTGGGAGACCTGTCTCCTTCTCGTTATAGCTGACTTACGTTTTTTTTTTTTTTTTTCCCGAAGAGAAAAGGGAATTACACATTCTTCTAAAAGCAGGAGTGTTCACCGCTTGCAACGTGTTAGCTGAATCATAGGGAGGGGGGCATTGAAGTGGTATCCAAATGTTCTCGTTGCCAGGGAAACAGTTCCTTCAGCCAATCAGCGCCTCGGCCATAGTGTGGGTTTGCAGACAACTCACATGCGAGGCTCCGTCAGATAGAGTATAAATACAGCAGTCGGCAAACTATTCTCACAAACTCAGGAGCAAACAGATAGAAAGTATCTATTTTACTCCCTCGTTCTTCGACCTGCCGGCTTTTTCCAGAATCCAGAAGCCGATCGAGCTCGGTAGTTAGATATCTTTGGAGGGTTGGCTGAAGTTTGACGCTTAATTTCCAGATATTGTAAGAATCTGCAAGTTTCGGTGCCAACGTCGTCTACGGAAGCAATATTTGCTGACATTTTCCAAAGAAAAGCTTTCAAAGAAGAAGAAAAAGCTTGGGAATACCCATAAAGGACTTGACTGGTTTCTTCTGGGTGATATCAAACTTTTCTATCTTAATCATTCTCTCCTGATTGATCTTAAACCTTTTATTGCTACTTATTGTATTTCCTTTATTCGTTTATTGTTTAATTTCAAGTATCTGCTTGATACGTTTGTGATACAATATATATATATATATGATGCTTTATAAATATGCTCTTTACTTGAAGGTATAGAGAGCGAGGGTTTAGCATCCACCAAAAGCTGCTGCTCTTGAGTAGCGAGTTACTATCTCGTTATCTCAAACCAAAAGTTTTTAACTTTTTTTTTTGCCATTGACAAATTTTGCTGAATTCTATTGTAAACTTGACAATCGTTTTCAAAATTCTTCCTTAATTTCTTTCTTTGCAAAGTACTTTTTATGGCAGTAAATATGGCTGTTGGTGGAATGATGGTGCCCTCTCTGTCTGTCCCAGAGCAAACAGTGGCTCTTCAGATAGGAACATGCAGTCCGGCTGAAATGCTCGATAGGGTCAGAAAAACTCAAGTGTATATTTTGTCCGGAGTTTCTAGGCAGGTTGAAAATGAGCTCAAGGGATTCAAAAGATCAGTGCAGAGACTGAACTCCAATATGACTGATCAATCAACAGTGGTTGGGATCCAAAGATGGAAGCGTTCCATCAAGTCTTGTCTAATGAGATGTCAAGACACTCTAGTAAATTTGGAGAGGTGGGTTAAGAGGGAGATGAATTCCTGGAGAGGCGTGTTTTCTCGTTTTGAGAAAATGGTTAGTAAGGCTGAGCATCACAGGAGGTCATTCTATATGAAAAGTGACAAAGAAAAGGAGGCAGAAGCATCTCAGATAATAGACCCTTATGCGCCAACTCCACCGGCCCCACCTGCTCCAGCAACCCCACCACCACAGACTTGCCACCCACATCACTGGGTTGTCATTTCTGTAGACGTTTTATCCCCTCCTGAGTTTGATGCCAACATGTCAGAAGATCCCAGAGAGTTCTTGGTGAACCTTGAGAAGTATTTTAAACGTAGCGGCTGGAATGAGAAAATTTGGTTATCTCAAGTAGACAACCACTTGAAAGGCGCAGCCAAGAAATGGTGGGAATATAGACAGGAGACAGTGGATAACTGGCATGACTTCAAAGTGGCCTTTCTGCAGTACTGCGAGCGACTGGTGGTTAGGGAGGCCATCAAGAGGGACTTAGACCTTCCCCAAAGACGTTGGGAACCATTAGAACAATTTGTGTGGAAGAAGAGGGCATTGTACCATAGACTTTACGTAGATGCTAACGAGGAAGAGATGATCCGTTACATTATTAGCACTCTTCACCCCGAGATTAGGCGTTTCCTGAAGCCACCATTGCCAAAAACCATGGACGAGCTTGTCCAGAGGGGGAAAGAAATCCAGTTTGATTTTGAGCAATCCGAAAAGCAAACTCTGAAGTCAGCTTACTCTGACGAGCAAATCAGCACCAAACTTAAGGTCACTGTTACCAAAGATCCGTACGACAGTAATAACACGTGCTCGGAAAAAATGTAATTTGACTTTTTTGAAAGTTTGGAAGTTTTGCGAAGGTTCTGTGAAAAGTTGCTTGACTTAGAAAGCGGACAACTTTCTACCTGTAAGGAAAAGCTCGATGCTCTTCTTTACAGATTTGAAAATCACAGGACTGGGCGAAATGAAAGGAACTTAAATTAAGTTTTAGAATGTTGGTGTATTTCTTTCTACGTGGAGTTTTCACGGACACTCTATGGGTTCCAGGAAACAGATAGAAAGGTGCTCAAAGTGATTGTCACAGTGACAAGTTTAGTATCAGTGTCAAGGCAATAGGGAGTTGTAAAGTTACTATCTCGGTACTGTTGGGTAACGCTTTTCACAAGCCTATATAGGTGGATATATATTTTGAATAGAAGCCCGGAGGATACTTAGTTTCCAATGAAAACCATTTACTCTGTAGTACAATAGTAAAGATGTCTTCTCACCTCTCTTACCTGTTGAGAAAGACATGACGTAGTAACTTAGAGGCTGTTTACCTCAAGAAAGTTAAGAATCTGTTCAGTTTTAAGAGCATTTTTATATCAAACTCGTACATTTCAAACATGCTTTTTTTTTTAAAACTTATATTCATTATATCGTGGCAGAATGATGCATTCATTCAAAACTATGTATTAGGATGATTTTTCCATATTATTGGATTTATTTTCTAACCACTACATGGCAATGTAAATAGGTTTTATTTCTTACGAAGCAATATCATTTCAGAATACAATGTTAGAAAAATTCATAATTCATTTTTCGGAGACTTCTCTGAAAAATATCGACAATTTTAGTAGCAATAGGCTGAATGTAAATTTGTATATTGTGGATATGGTTGAAAAATATATAATTTGTACATGTAAAATGTGAATATATACTGTAGCAATTTTGCACTTTTGCATTTATGAACTTTTTCGGGGGTTTAGAAACTCAAACTAAATCATTTGGGGGTTTGAAAGTGGACTCCGTATTCTTGTTTTATGATCTCATTTACTCTTGCTTGAACACCGATGTTCATATGGAAGAAAAAGAGACTTTGTTGGTTGTTGAAACTCAAGTCTACAGATCACCAAAGTTTGGAAGCGCTGCTATCTGAACTTGAACGTTACTTGAATGTAACAAAGACAATGGAACTTGATGTACAAAGGAGAAACACAGCTTACCAGGCCTATTCAGTAGCTACAAAGTAGATATGTATGACCTGCAATCAACGTTCTTGGCTATGCCAACTGATCCACAACATATGGTTGCCCTGTTATAAAGACAGGGTTCTGTAGGAATGTTGGAATTCATCTCAACTCAGGAATGTTTGTGAAACTCTCAATGTCTTGAAACGTCGAATTAATAAACTGGACTAGTACTCCGGACAGCAAATACATTGTCTAAAGACTGCAAGGAAAAAGTACTACCGGCTTACAAGCACAAGCCCTGGACGATGTATTATGAGCTACAGCTGGATGGATCCATCCAATGTCCCACTCGACACATGGAAGGTGTTGGCCTAACTTCCCACCTCGGGCCCAAGAACCTGATCACGAATGATCCTTCACTCGATGAGACATCTTGCATATGGCCGTTAAGATAACAATGTAAGTATAGCTGCACTGATGTCCCTTAAAAATGATAGAAACTAATGATAGTTATGAAATATTCAGCTTTATTCTGAGATTGTTGACCCCTAGATCCAATCCTACTCATAATGGATTTCCAAAACGTGGACTTAAATTTAAATTGCAATCCTCGCCCCTGTAACCCCTCATTCTTAACTCTCATGCCCCCATACCCCCACACTCAATCAGATTGTTCTTGTAGGTTCTAGAAGGATTATTGCATAGAGCCGCAATGTAGGTGTTCCCTGTATTAATCTTTTTATATTTATACAGAAAATGCTTATATTTACCTGCCTTTTTTTGTTTGTTTTTTGCAGATTTCACATCAGATCACAGACCAAAATGCTGCTTCTTATCTTCTTCAAGCAACGTAAAAAAAGATTGTCATCCCCTGCACAATACAGTCATCTGCACTAAATTTGACCAAAAAGATGGACTTTTTTTTTAATATTTTTTTTTTTGCGAGGACTTATAATGCGTACTATAAACACTCAAAAGACTTAAAAACAAATCCTTACCTGAAAGTTTATCAAGATATTATTTTCAAGCCTATTATGGTTTTAGATATTATGATTTTCTAATGTCGCTCATAACCCCTGCCTTAAACTGCCAGAAAGGCAGTAGAATTCTACTTTTCTTCATACAATTCTAATTGTGAAATATAGGCTGTACAGATAGTTGTTATTATTATTCATCTGTATAAATATAATAAAAAAAATGAAAAGGACATATTTTTCCAAAAAAAAAAATATATAGAAAAAAAAGGAATGTAATTTATCAAAAAAATATTGTTTATAAATAAAAAAATTGAAATATATTTTTTCATTTTATTTTTCTCTTTTAATAAAAATCATATACACTTCCTGGCCATTAACAAAAAAAAAAGGCATGAAGCCGCAATGCTAGCATGGGATTAACCTCTAAAAATTCTAATGTCTTGGGTGTCATAGATTAAGAACCGAGGGCCACGTTTTAATGATGGTTGGAGGACAAACGTTTTGTTCTCCTGCTATGTTTTATAATGGTGCATAAAACCATTTTCTTTATCAAAAGGCATTGTCTGTGTTTGTGACAGCCCAGTATGAAAGCTGAAAGGCTAGACACCATGATAACAGCAAACTACATTTTTTTTTCCTAAATTTAGCCGACTCCATAAACGAGAAATGTGAATGTTGCTTTTGTACGACTGCCAGCAGGTTCCGTTGGAATACTGGTCACAAAAAGCTTTCACAAGAATGACAACAATCACAGCTAATATTTAGCTTTCTGGTACATGCTGCGGTCACATAATAGGCACAATTACTCCGATTATAGCAGTGAAAGAATTCTTTAAACCAAATTGAAAAACTTGGCCAAATAATGCAGAGAGAGAGTGGGTGAAATAGCATTGAGCTTTATACACCTGGGTTATTGGCCACGCTCGCATAGCTCTATTCAACATTCAGCCAAATCTGTCTGCCTTCCGGCTTCACCGATAACGCCACAAAGGCTTTAAGGACCGTGGAAAGCAATTACAGTCATGTAAATAAAAGCGGTAAACAAACTGGGTTAGTGTAAGGAGTCGGCTCCCTCAATACATGGACTTGGTCAATAAAGAATCAACATTGCCACACATGTGGAAAATTCCAAGCTCCGTGTGTCACTAAGCGGCGTTCCATTCGTCACTCATTATGTCTCATTGCAATACCTGTTTTCTGGTTCTGTTTATGGAGCCCTTCTCCCTGTAATCTCCACTGCCTTTTTCTCTCTCATTCTCCAGGAACCTTGATAACCATCCTCCTGTTTTCATTCTCGTCTTCTCCATTTTTATTGGAACATTTTTCTCCTTCCACCTACAGTATATTTTTATATCATCCTCATCACTTTTTTATCCCCTTTTCTCATTTCACACATTTTTCTTTTTCACTAGGTCCCTCTCCTAACTCTTCCAGCAATCTCCCCTCTCCTACCAGTCCCATTCTACCTTCTTTCACGCTCTCCTGATTTTTTTATCACTATTTCTTCCCTTCTTTCACCTCTGCCATGCAAAATTCCACAAACTTCAATAATCTGATCCATATAGCCGCATACCCTGCCACATTGCCTCTGGAATGCCCTTCTGTGTGTAATAAACAGTCATATACAATCATTTCACCTCTACAGAAACTGGCTTCCCCTGCTGCTCCTTACTAAGGTGGCCTACACCTCACTCACACTCCCAGACATGGTTTCACAGAGTATGCGTTCATTCCCCCTGAACTCACTATTCAAACTATTTCCCCTGCTCCTTCACTCTCTTTTTGAGAGCTATTCATTTCTCAAATCACCTTGGTTCTGATATTATCTTTCATTATTCTGCACGGCCTCCGAAACTTCCTCTCCACAAACATCTCCACTCTCTCATCCCTTGTGACTTCAGCATCCCAATTAACACCTCCTTTGATCTCACACAGTACACTAAGTCCTTTTCTCACAAGGATGGATAATTCCTGGACCTTGTTTTCCGCAGCCTGTGCTCAATCTTTAAACTTTTATCCTGCTTTCTCATTCTGCCTCCTACTCCTTAATGTGTGCTAGGAGTCAAGTTGAATCTGGAAGACTCGATAGTTGGTCAGGTAATTGGCTAAGCTGGTTTGAATGAATCAGAAAGTTGTTTTATTTAAGCCAGCGCTCAAAATTCAGGTGCAGTAGAAGGACTTCCAAATTGAGTGAGACTTACACCCTTTGTTATCATGTGTTTGGTTATAAATTTGGTTTTGACACATTTATGGCTTGAAAATGATCCCATAGTAGGATCGAAACGTTGCCACGAGTGGTGAAATAAACGTCACTATTACAGAGTGCGGAGTGATAACGCTTTTTTATTTATATTAGCTCACCTCAGTCTTCTACTTGATTTCACACTTTATTCAACGTCACCTTTAATAAAGACGTTCCTGTGTTGAACTCCAGAAACTCTGATTGCAAGGCCTGAACACAGAGACTTCTGTTTTGCAATCAAGGGACCTCAAACCTGTAGAAGATCAGACAATCCCAGGGCCACTCAAACCCAAGGGCTCAACCCGAGAGGGAGCAAGTTGGAGGATGAAAAAAGTCACTTTGATTCCAGTTTAACAAATCTCAACCCAACCCTGACTCAACTTGATTTGACTCCCTACTGAAGTTGATTTGCAATGAAAAGTATAGTAATCTGTGTATTCATAAAAAACTGGCTAAAAAAAAATAATCTGAGTAATAAAATATTGTCAAATTAACACTTTGAGTGTTCAGCAGCTTTGCACTCACAAAAAATGGCATTTCATCGACAAGATATAAATCCACTGAAATATTGTTATACAAGGAAAATCACACAAAACTAATTTGAGACACTTAACCAAAAATGGACAGCCGCTTCATAGCCTGTCCTAAGGTGTATTCTCATTTGGGTGCATCTCATGTTTAAGCCTTCTTCGCCATTACAGAGGGAAAATCTCCATCTACATATCATCTGCTCCTTCCTCAAGCACAGCCCAGAACCGAAAAGAGTGAGGGTAATTTACCCTACATGAGGGAACCAACAACCCCAGATGTAGACAATATGGACAAAAGTATTGGGACACCTGACCATTACACCAACAGAGACTTTTATGACATCGCATTCTAAATACACAGACATTACTATGACGTTGAACCCAACTTTACAGCTATAACAGCTTCCACTCTTCCATAAGATTTTGATGTGTTTATGTGGGGATTTTGCTCATTCATGCAGTAGAGCATTTGTGAGGTCAGCCACTGATGTTGGATGAAAAAAAAGAAGGCTCGGGGACGGTAAGGAGTGAGGGAGGAAGAAGTGAGAGAGATGATCTTTAACTCAACTGATCAGACTCAACTTCAGTCCTAAGCCTTTGAGTGCTAACTGTTACAAAAACAGCTCCCAGATTCACTGATCTGTGAGTTGTTTGTGAGGGCATTAGAGCGCTTGTGATATTAAAGTTTGCAAGGGTATATGCAAGTTCTATGTAAACTCCCATGTCCTCACCCGTAACTTGCAAAATGCACAGCCTTGTAGGATAGGGAATAATTAAATAATCCTAGAGAGGTATGTGTGCCTTTTTATCCAGCTATCCTCTTCTAACAGGGATGGAGGAGGTTAAAAGTATATTTTAAAAATCACAAGGAAGGCACGGACCGCCTCCTCCCCATCACCTTCAATCCTTGTTTCAAGTGGGGGGGGGTTAAAATGTAACTAAAATTTAACCACAGCAAACAATTGCTTGTCATAAAAATGATAAAAAAGTTTAATAATATAAGTATAATGGAAATGCTAATAACGGAAACTATCACAAACATTCAACCGTCCATCCCGACTTCAAAACAAACATAGAAATATAGAATTTGACAGCGCATAAGAATATATGCCCATTTTTTTCTGATGTAACAACTAGAAATAAAAAATAGTGGCAGTTCCCCTTTAAGCTAGAAATTTTCAATCACATAAGGCAGAAGCATATAAGAAACAAACAGAAAATAAAAAAGAAACAGATTTCTTTAGAGATACTCAGATATGATTGCCAAGACCAAGACAACAATCAGCTTTAGTGGAGGAAAGTTTGGGTCAGAACTATTTATTACTGAGGAGTGATTGATATGGAAGAAAAGGGTCATCTTGGAATTCTCAACCAAGAGCAACCAAGATGCTATGTTTGGTGGCTAACTATTATCCAACATATAGGAAAAAACATAGAAACAAAGAATATGCTGGCAGATCAGCCCCATTCGGCCCGTCTAGTCACAGGTTTTTCCTTAAATCAGTTATTGGTCTCGTCAGGAGCCAAACACTTTGCCTTTCTTGTCAACTTCACAGATCTTAGATCCGTGCCATTTATGATTTGCATTGTCTTTGAGGAAAGACAAATCCTCACCCTGATTGTATCTGTATGTCTGCCTACTTCATGCTACTACTTAGACTGGAAGCTCTATGGGTCAGACACCTTCTTTCCTAATGTATTCATGCCTATTCTACCCCCAACCAAAATATCCTTAGACCCCTGTACATGACAGCACAGATCGTGCCTCCCCTTTCATTATACTGTTAACTGTAGGTCTTTATAATAATATACATGCATGGAACTGGTTCCCGGAACTGAGGTAAATGGCTATAATAGCTAACACTATGGCCACTAAAGCACCCTTAGTGATGTAGTTATGATACATCCTGACGTGAGCGTTAAAGCTCATCAAGCAAAGCATAGGTTTTCTGTCGCTGGAAGCAGAAGCAGTGTTACAATGAATCAATATGTTACCATTCATGGTAATTCAGCTTTATCTCAAATCCCCCCCCCCAGTCCATTCTTTCATTACAAAAAATGCAATTTCCTTAACAGTAAGAAATACAAGAATTGCAGGCCGAATTCAATGGTTACTTCCTGTAATACCATATAAGG
This sequence comes from Spea bombifrons, assembly GCF_027358695.1. Classification (NCBI taxonomy): domain Eukaryota; kingdom Metazoa; phylum Chordata; class Amphibia; order Anura; family Pelobatidae; genus Spea; species Spea bombifrons. The sequence continues at coordinate 107,434,260 of NC_071091.1, read as the reverse complement.
CAGTGCTCAGAATCAGCTGTGAACGGGGATCTATCGCTTGCATACGCGACACACAGTAAGACCAGCTGACAGCCGGAAAATCATCACAGAAAATAAAATTGAATATACAATTAATCAGAATTCCCGGAAACCAGGAAAAAACAAAACGTTTTAAAATAAATCTGGATTGATTATAATGTTATTGTCGGAAATGTGCATCTGGCTGCATTTACCAATCTTTAGACCTTTATGTACAGATCTACTTATTTGACAAAGGTTGTAAAATTAGGTATATTTTAGATGGTAGTTTTTACACCCATATTGTCATCATTAATTTTGAACACTTGGGTCATCTGCACATGCATTACTGATCCCTGTCTAAAGCCATGATAATGCCTAAGGTAATAGAGTCATACGAGTTTGCATTATAAAGGATGGGACAAGTTCTGGGAACTTCTGATGGAACATTGACTGGGTAACCTGGTAGGGCTAACACTGGGGTAAATGGAGAATATTTGACCATTGAGCCATGCAGAACCATGGCAGAAGATATCTATCATTCATGGAAATGTAGACATCACTAGTAATAAGATCCCAGGGAATATTTGAAAGCAGCTACATCCACTCAGCATCTGTTGCATTTAGCTACCAACACTGAGTCCAAGAAAGATCTAGTTAAATTATGAAAGTTGGTTATCATTGGTCAAGTATTCTTGGGGTCTCCAGGCAAAATGTAAAAAAAAGCTAATACTGGAGACTTTTAGGTGAAGCTGGTGCAGAGCATATGGTAAAATGACCTAAACTGGGCAAGTCACAAGAAGACCAGGAGTCTACCTTAAACACAGTTGGTCTTCATCAAATGAGAACATGGAATACTTAAGAAACACTTCTGTAAAGAGCCTCCCGCTGGACATACCCTCCATTTAAGTAACTAGCAAAGTCATAAGCTAAATGGGTTTCTGTAGCTTCAAGGTCGATAACCTTGTTAGGTGGACTTTTGCTGAACCTGGAGCAGAATGTGGTAATTGTTAGGAACAGGTGGATATTTTTATTGTCCAACTCAATAAAATTCAAGTGTAAGAAAAAATTATACTTTAAGTTCTAGCATGTAAGCCCCTATGCAAAATGTAGTTTTATCTAAAACTGAATAATAAATATGAAAAAAATAAAGATTTATTACATTTATTTTAAAAATATATACATTTATTAAATTTATTAAAAATTTTAAATTATATAGATTAGGTATCAGTACCACCCGTTAAAGAGGCTGGTATGCCACTTGGACCAGCTTTGGAATCTCAATGGTGAGAACAGGAGTAACAAAGCCAAAGATATGTGATATTAAGTCCTGCTTTACTTTAGGGAATTTTAGACAGGGCTCCTGTTTTTGACAGCACAAACAAAGCAGAAGGGGGTGTCCGCTCAACCTCATTTAGTGTAATATATGGGCTAATTTAAGGAATATTTAAAAATAGGGAACAAAAATGAGAATAAACCAGAAAACGTATGTTGTCTTCCCTCTTGTATCACTTGCATTGTCCTAAGAATGTTCTTTAAACCTCTTGGGGCCACTGAAGGTTTTTTTGCAAATGAACATAGGAGCATAGAATCAGTAGGCAGATCAGACCCATTCGGCCCCCGTCTAGTTGCCCGTTTTTTCCTGTGGTAAAGACTCAAACCTTAATCAGCCTTGGTCTCGCCTTGGCTTGTTTGCAAGAATTAGGACAATATTTGGTCATTCTTGTGTTCCTTTGGGCTTTTTGATGTTGATTCTTGTTTTCTGTACCTGAGCACAGGGGAGATCTTTTGGTTTTAAAAAAGGAAATCAGTGGTTACTTCCTGTATTACCATATAAGGCAATACTCAGCTCGGCTGCGAGAACACAAGAGAAAGAGCTGACAGATTGAAAATCATTGCGGATATCAGATGGAATATTCTATAAATAAGAGACAGGAAACCCCTACATTAGAAAATGAGGAATTGTAAGAATCAGGTTAATCATGACACCATTCAATCTCTTAATATAGTTGTAGGTTTTTGCATATTCTGGGGCATTGACATAAAGATGTGACTATGAATGGTCCAGACACGCACAGTTTCTTCAGACAGGTGACCATGTTTTTTTACGCCAATTGAAGACTAAAGTGGAAGGAATTTTAAAGGCAAAAAACAGTTGATACAAAGACTGGAAGTTGAGGAGCACAGACAGGAGTCTTAATTACCATTAGACACTCTGACTAATGAAAGTCTAAGGAAGACGGACTTCATTAGTATTTCCATCCAGGCAAGACATACCTGGTAGCTTCGCCATGTAGATTACTGGGAGATGGGGCAGTCCATCAGTGGAGGAGAGGGGTAGCCACACATGGGGCAGGGCCAGCCCCGGACGACGGGTGAGAAATGAGAGGGGGTGTGCATGGGAACTCAGCATGGTCAAACACCATACCCAAGCCTGGAAAAAGAGGAAAGTGACCTGGAAATCCGAGGAAGCAAGGCTAAAACCAAAGAGTTCCCAAAAATATCAGGAGAGCGGATGTAATAGCCTATTAAATATAATTGAATGATGTTTGTATCATTACACATTGAGATATACAGAGCACACAGTTTAGCATATGGCTACTAGAGGAACCCGGTTATTTCTCCCCATTAAGTTATCTCTCACCTGTTGTTAAGTTGTTGATTGCTGTTATTTAGTTCAAGCAACATATATAAGAGTGGAAGAATTTCACCACAGTAAATGAACGGATCTTTCAAACTAAACGTCTCTAAAACATAATACAAGAAATTATACCAAAAAACGAGATGTAAAAATAAAATAAATAACTCAAAGCAAAGGAAACATGCAATCTAAAGAAGATTTCTTCATCCCCGCACAGAGTTAATTTTTTTTTTGACGGGATTCTATAGTTACTTCCTGCATTATCATATAAGGCAGCGCTCAGCTGTCAGCGGAGGATCGTAATTTGCATACGCCACATGGTAGAACTATCTGACAGACTGAAAATTACAGTAGAGAATATACCAGACGGCACATTCTATTAATAAGACAAAGGAAATTCCCGTAACAGAGAAAACTCCATGAATAAAAGTGACTCGGTGCCAATAATGGATCTCCTCTTTCTTCTAAGAACATGCTTTCGCCAAGCTGTAAGAGGCATACCTACCAAGTGGCCCGTTGCCCTATGTAGATGCCCCACTGTCCCGCTTTTGTGGGTAATCGGGGATCACGGGCCGGTTAGGTCCATCATCTGATTTCAGTTGCATACAAGAAAACTTTGTAACTGAGAGGACCCTGAGACTCTTGAAGGTTCTCTGGAGTGACATAACCAAAGTCCATAACCAAATGGCTCTAATGCTGGTCATTGTGGTTGCCAACAAGGGTTTTGCCACCAAGTACTAAGTCTTGTTTTGCAAAGGGGTCAAATACTTATTTCACTGAGTAAAATGGGTCCTGGATGGGTATTGCAGCATGACAATGACCCAAAACACACGGCCAAGGCAACCAAGGAGTGGCTCAAGAAGAAGGGATCAAATACTTGTTTCACTGAGTAACATGCAAATCCTATTATAACTTATTTGAAATGCGTTATTCTGGATTTTTTTGTTGTTATTCTGTCTCTCACTGTTCAAATAAACCTACCATTAAAATTATAGACTGATCATGTCTTTGTCAGTGAGCAAACGTACAAAATCAGCAGGGGATCAAATAATTTTTTCCTTCACCGTATAAGCACAAGAGTAACATGACTAGGGATCCAAACGACCCGCAGCGAGGCCATTCCGACTGTGCTTATATCCATAGGAAAAAAGAAGAAAGACCCCAAAAGTCACGTATAAAGTGAATAATGATAATATTACTTCCCTTTGTTCGCAGCCACCCAAATAAAACTTTTCCTCAAAGTATGGAATTATCGATGCACAAACAGTTGGGGCGCCCCACTGATACACCCCACTCCCTGTCCATTTCCCACTTAATTGGAAGGGGTGTCCCACATCACCAGCCGAAACTCCCACTAACATCGGTGGGAACACCCACTGACGTCAATGGGACCGCCCGTTACGTCAGCAGGAACCCCCACCTATATTAGTTTGACCGGCCGCAGCATCAGGCGGACCACCTACTGACGCCAGTGGGTATTCCTGGCCGCATCCGACAAGGGGGAGCTCCAGGTAGCTGGGGGCCTAAAAGTTCCCAGGTATGCTTACATCATCACCAAAAGAGGCTGCACATACATAGGAGACACAGACTTTGTATTTAGACCGGGCAAGTGCGCTACAAAGTATTTATTTACCTTCTGAAGGAGATGGGCAGGACCCAGTGAAACACATAGAGGACTTTTGTTTTGCTAATAAATTGTTTGCTGAACTTTGATGGTCCTCGCTGGTCCTTGTATGGAATCATTTGAGTTTTTGCGCATTTTTATTATATGCCAACACTTTCTGCAAGAGTCTCTCTACATATTTGCACTCTTGGATCGTGACATTGTGCCACTGGCTTTTTATTTTATTAATCCTGCAATCTTTTTTTACGAGTTGCTGCAATTTTACATAGTACCCTCGATATCTGGGCCAGGCCACCACCCAATTTACCTTTACCCAATAACAACAAACACCAGAAGAATGAAAAAGGCCACAGCCAATTTATTTATTAAATCATTGCCACGCAACCTTAGGCCAAACACCTCATTGCATTAACACATAAATATAATAAATAACATCAATGAACATAAAAACAACCATTAAGTCTACCAGGCAATCTAGGAACCTCCACACGGGGAAGGACATACTAAGATGCCCAAACCTAAGACTCCGAGAACCACCTACCAGGAACCTCCCACCAAATGTACTCCCCCAGAGCATTCACACCCCCTAGAAGACCTCTTCAACCCCTCCGCTATAGCCAAATTACAGAAGTCCAAACCTAGAGAGAGAGATGGACCCAAAACAAACCCAAAGGACAACCCTCCAATGCCACATGCCTCACAACTACCTCCTGACACTCATAAACGTATTCACTTTTGCCTCCATCTCTCGAATGGTGCCACCGCAACCTAGGAATCATCTCAAACCAAACCAACCAAACACCCAGAACCAAAACCTGCAACCTATCTACATGGCCACTCTAACTCCAGCTGACGCAAAACACCCATGTCATTGCCGCCCGCATGAATCACCACCAAAGTTGGCGCCACACCGAAAAGAAGGTACCGCATAAAAGCTAAGAGCACCCCTTGCCACAACATACTGCGTATTCCGAACAATCTCACATGGACCCAGTCCTCAGGGAAGCCCAGCTGCAGATTGCTAACCCTAACTGCGGCTCTCCGTCAGTCGCCTATAATCCAGACCACAAAGCCAGATCCTGCAACAAAGAAAACAAACATTATAGAAACAAAGGAGCAACCCTGTCAGCTGTACAACGTCAAGACCCCCATCTGAACCGCAACGACTACCTTAACATACCAGACTATGCGGCCTAACATACCTCCGGAAACAACCCGACCCCCAAACCCAACCGCACCGCCTCCGTAGCAGCCCCTAACGGAACAAGTGAGTACCAAACTTCGTAGACTCAATATCCAGCCGCCCAAGCCCCAACCGCACCACCTGATTGAATTGGTACCTAGATTATTGGGTCAAGTCCTGGTGAACCAGAAAGAATAACCCCCACTAGTCTTACCTCCAGAAAAGTACTAAACTTTTCGAAGTAAGCACACAAAATGGAGCACATCACAGGGCGGCATAGGCCAGCGTAAAAAGCATAGTCAAACCAGCAGCATAACAAATGCTGACACCCATTCCGGGTGAATGTGAAGTGACCGAAATGCAAACTCGATTTGGCTCAAGGGCAACTAGCCCTTAGGAGACCGAACAGAGCTCTTTGTCAATATTGTCATTGACAGAACCCTCTTCAGATAAGACAGGATATGGATAAACTGGAATTTTCCTACTACCACGTGCCCTCTGTTTTTTATATGCTCCCTTAGCTCCCTTCCCGCCAAAATGCAAAACCCCTCCCCTAAAGTACTGTAAAGGATCCACAACCTCTCCACTTCCCTGAGTTCCCCTCACTGGGAGCTGTATGTCTCCATAGGTCTCTTTCTTATTTAATAGGTTGGAATTTGCCCCTTTAAAATCTAACCAATAGAAAGGTGACAATGCTAATCAATTTTTCTAAATATACAGATGAAATGGTTGTTCTCTTTACATCCACTCGCCTAACATCCTCCCTCAGTCTACTTTCTATACAATACTACTTGTGGCGTGCTGGATTTTATGCCTTCATGTTCTTTATGATATGCAATAAATATGTCTGAAACGTCACTCACTTATTAATATGTCACTTTTTATTTCTTATTAATTAACACAAAGCAATATCCACATTGTTATTCCTTTCCTGTTTTCTATCTAAGCAGAACTCGCATAAAGCTTTAATGATAGTAATAACTCACGGGACATTCAGAATATCGGGTTATCAAGCAATCCATCACATTCATTTATTTTTTGACAAATATATGCGCAGCATAGGGGGTTGCATGACGGAGGTTCACCTTTAGCACAAACATTATCAAATACAAAAATAAAAGTAAATCAAATAAGAAAAAAATTGAATGAAAATAAAGCGCGTTAAAAAAAAGGTGCTTCTGTCTCCAAATTTGGTGTCATTAAATTAAATTTGTCAGCGATAAAGTAAACGGAAATAAACTTGTTTTGTCTTAAATATATTTAACTGATTTAAAATTATTCTTGGATGCAATAACTCGGATACTTTATTTATTAGTGGTATTATTTTTTAAAAAAGTTAATTTTGAAATATGATTAACCTTCAGAGTGTTCTATAGAGATAAAGAGAGTTCTAGGGGGCCATTTCATGGAACAAGTAGAAACCAGCGAAAACACACCTACAAAGTGTCCCTGATTAATTTGTCCAGTAACTTTGTCACCTAAACCCTTCCTCCCCTAAGTCCCTCCCTCCTCTCCTGTGCTCTACCCTGGCTGTAGGTTGTAGAACCCCGTGATCCCTCATACCCAGCAAACATTCGGAAAAATAGGGGCAACAGGGGAGAGAAGAGAGTCATCAGGGGAGGAGATCCCCTGATGACTCTCTTCTCTCCCCTGTTGCCCCTATTTTTCGGAATGTTTGCTGGGTATGAGGGATCACGGGGTTCTACAACCTACAGCCAGGGTTCTACAGTACAGTACATGACTGCTTAGGCCTATAGCATCCATACAGCAATCAGTAGAATACACCGGACACAAATGCGGGCAGAGCAATAAATATTCACCATCAGGCCAACTTGAGGACATTAACCACCTGCCAACAAATACACCAAGAACTTCAAACCAGTATCATCAGCCCATGCTCTCCCGATTTCCACAGTTGCATATACCATATAGACCTCTTAGGCGCTGGAAAGGTGACCACAAACCGCAGCTGTTACTAAACAGAATATTAATCCATGTTAATCACCAGAGAAATTGAGGAATAAACAACTGCCAGCTGGCGACCAAGTTAGCGCGTTAAGCAGGTACGCCCATCATATTCACCAAGAGCTTCAAACCAGTTGTATCGGCCACCACTGGCTCGGTCTCTCCCAATATCCGATGTTGTGGAAATACCAATATTAGTCTTCTTAGCAATTCATTCCGGGCAGGTGGGAAAGTTCCAGATCTTCTCCCTGCCTGGTTGAAAAGGAAGTAAGAAATTGCCACCTCAGCTTATATACCTGCTTGATACAAAGTTGTAAACATGAATGATGAATGAGAGAGACACAAAGCAGTCCATCATAGGCCAGCAGTCATATTCCCCTTCCCCATTGGTTCAGGGCAAAAGATTTTACATTTCATTTTATAAGAAAATAATAAATAAAATCTAAAATAATAAATAATAATAAAAAGAAATAAAAAAATATGTATTTATTTATTATTTAGTTAAATACATTTCATAATAAGGACAACTTGGACACATGTAAGCTACTGGGTGAGGGCAAGTGGACAATGGGGCCACTTGGCTTTACCTGCCCAAGCTAAAAGGTGCCAGCCCTCCCCTGATTAAATTTATAGCAGATTTTATATAAAATATAAAAAGCTAATTTACTCCATTAGCTGCTTGTTGTGGAATTGGGCCACCATGCCTTGCACCCCCTCAATGGTGCCAATCAGGTCCCAAAGTCCAGAAAAGGATCCTCTGATTCCCATAGCTGGCCCATGACCCCATCTGCTCATAAAAGTACAGCCATGTGCAAACATCAGGACTATCCAGCTTAACTCAGGGTGGTTGGGAGGTATGCATTAGACCATTTTAAAACCTCTCCTGAACTGGCTGTTACACAACGCTCAAACAAATAAATCACTCTACCCTCAATACAGGGAACATCCGATCCCAGAGACACCATTGCTGATCATTTTTACCTTTATTTATTACCTCCTTCTTCGTTTTTATTTTTTCTTTATTTCTATTTTATTCTTTTATTCGGGGGGCATATAAATTATTGGTTGGGATATAGTCGGAGTCGCATTTTATGGCATGTAACTCTGTTTTTTTGGGGAAAAAAAAGTATTTATTAGGTTATATCACCGTGGGTATTTCTGTCTACGTGAAATATGTGTTCGACTTGAAATATTTTTGTTCCAGGACAACAAAGACCATACCCTGAGAATCCAAAATCACCTCCTGCTGACAACAATATATCTAAAGCCCTTTGAAGATTTGCAGACACGGTCGGTCGTTAAGCTGATACACGGCACCCCGAACAAAATACTTTAATTTTAATTTCTGCGATACGCTAGTGCAGCACCGCATAGAAGATACGAGTTTAATAGAAAGGCATTACCAAAAAAAACAGGAGCAGAAAATACACGGAACAGGAGAACTTGGTACTCATGTTTGCCGTGTCTGGCTCTATTGGCTTAGAATGGTTAGTCAAGTTAAGGGTTAAGTTGACTGAATAGACTCAACTTAAGTCAACTGCAACAACTCGTATATCAACAATCCCCCTCAACAATATTAAGAAATAACATATGTACAAGAAATAAAATGGACCCCCAGGACCCCTATGAGTCGATAAAATATTTTAAAACTCCATAAACCAAGGGCCTGCGGGACCCTCTATTACCTGGAGGTTGATCACCTTCTCCTTCTTGTCTCCTGTGGCTGGATCACTCGCGACTTGGTTAGTAGGGGTCCCGAGGGCCCTTGTTTTGTAGGGTCTTTAAATACACATGTTGGCAAGTATAGAGCCCACCTGTGAGACCCTCACAACCCATCCCATCATCGGTGGGATCGGGGATAAAAATAAATATTTCCTATGGGTGGCATTGACCCCATCCTGTGCCCATTGGTGCGGGGCAGTTAAAGTAGTAAGATAAACCCCTTAGAAGGGGAATCCCATTGATTTGAATTCATCCTATACCCCCTAAGCCCACCATCCCCTCTCAAGGTTTATTTATTATCCCCAATACACCACAAATGGTTAGTGGGAATGGAGGGTCATTGGCCCCCTCTTGATCATTTGGGGGACCTTTCCGTTTCATGGGGTTTTTATTATTTTGCTCTGGGAAAGGAGGATCTTTGATGTCATCTCCTGCCCCCCTAGGGATGCGTTTTTAACGGCCAAGCAAGCTTGATTTTTTTTTAAAAAAAATTTAGCGAGTGGAAATGTAAGATGACTTTAGCAAATTTTTACGAGTGGGACTTTTTAGCAATTCACTGAAAAATTACGATATTTGATCTGCAGTATTTATATATTATATTATTAGTATTATTATTATTACCATAGGGTTCTCAAATGTTTTTCAGCCTGACTTCCTGACTGGGTAGGCCATGGAAACGATTGTGATATAAGATTATCTGCAAAAATGTGCATCTTCCCCAATTATCTTTTTAAAGGGTGAGAGCCAGGGCCAGACTCAGCACCAAGCACACCAGCAGCTACAATTCTGAACATGTAGCTTCCTAAAAATATAGAATGAATTTATAGAGTTTAGTATTTCTATAGAATATAAAATAAAATACAATGGAACAGAGGTGCTGTAATGTCTAGAGCTTAATTTATTAACTAGATTAAAGAGCTTCCGTACAACAGCTAAACATGCTACCATAGGCAAGGGCCAATGGGTGCCACCGGGCTTCTCAGATGAAACCCATGTGCTACTGGTGCCACTATCTCTCCACTTTCTCCACATCTCTTCTCTTTGTTATAATCCCCCTTCCCGCCATCTCTTCTCTTTCTCTCTCTTTCTCTTCATTATCTCTCCCCTATATCCTTTTTATTTACCTCTCCATTTTCTAACTATCTCTCCTCTTTCTTACTATCTCGCCTCTTTCTCCCCATCTCTTACCTTTTTTAGTATCTCCCCCTTCTCGCTATTTCTTCTTTCTCTTTCTTCATTCTCTCTCCCCCCTATATCCTTTTTATTTTTTTGTCAATTCTCAGTTTATTAAAGAATGGTACAAATTCGACATATAGTACGCAATAGAACTTCAAATATCGTACAAGTATACATCCGGTGGTTATAAAGTAGCACTAACACATGACAATGCTAAGGCAATATTTGACAGAACGAGGTCCCTGTATGTCCAGTGAGCCGAGGGTATAATACCATCCCTTTTTAGTTACCTCTCCATTTTCTATCTCTCCTCTTTCTCCACATCTCTTACCTTTCTTAACCCCTTAAGGACAATGGGCGGCCCCTAAACCCATTGAAAACAATGCATTTTATGCCTGTACATGTACGGGCTTTGTCGTTAAGGGGTTAATTACTGTGGTGGGAGCCCAAAGTCTGTTCCTTTCTGTTTCAGTGATTCTTCACGGCCATGCAGCTTCAGTTCTGAGCGCTGGGACACCCGGCCGCATGTCACAACAGAGGCCTTGGTGCGCTTGCTGTAGCACGAGGGCCATAGGTTAGCCATCGAAGCTCTAGGAGATATTAAAACGTCTGTGTAACTTATTTCTGACCAGTAGGTGGCGCCTTAGTCCTGCTTGCTGATTTATTAACCTAACGCAGTAATTTGTAACCAAACTGACAAATATTAGGCTTTGTCCTTTTGGTTTCCCATCCCTGGGTTGGTATTCATTGTCTTTGTTATCAGTAGTGATGATACCTGTCATTATAGATTGTCAAAATACGGAAATAAAAGTGAATGGGAGAAATACTTTTAACCTGAATCCAATTCGATTGATTGAACACTAATAAAAAAAAATGTTTGGGTAGGTTTCACTTTAATTCAGTGCTTTGTAAAGCAATTAGTTATACTTTTTAGTGGGCCAAATATGATTAGTGTCAGGATCATGGAAATAACTATGAACTGAAAAGGCAAATAAGAATGTTTTAAAGAGACACTCCAGCTGTCAATCAATGTTAAAAACGCTCAAAACAAACAGGAGATGTTTTACTGCAGCTTCTCCTTAAGGTAAGTGACTTTTTAATGAGTGCATACTCATGGAATGTAAGTTATGAAACTTCTGCACATGGACCAAAAAACGATTCGGACAAATTTGGGGAAGAGGGTGTGCACCGAGGCTCTATCCTGTTGCAGAAGTACTACACTAGGCCAGAATAATTAAAAGGGATCCACAGATAAGGACAGTTTCTGCACCTCCTTTTCTCCGCAAATAGGTCTGCATCAGGCTAGGTTTCCACTTGGGTTTTTTTCCTGCGTTATTTTCTTGATGAATAACGCCAGAAAAACCGCCACTGCATTTTCCTGCGTTTTGGCGTTTTTTTCTGGCGTTTTAGCCTTTCTGTGGAAATTGCTTTTTTGACCTTAGGCAGTTTTTCCAGCCTTTACACGATAGAATATTCACCCAGCTAAAAGGGATTAGGATAAATGGCAAGTATCTGACCCTCCTGATGTCATTTCCTTGGTAGAGTTCTACTTAAACGCCCCGGCGGACCCTTTTTACTCTTTTCTGTGGTTTGTAAGGCCTGCTTTATTCGGAATTATTAATAAATTACACAGAGACAGCACACAGTGTACAAGCAGATAAAAGTTTTACCACAGTACTGGGAAAATGGCGGCTCTTCCTCTTCCTGGGTCCTGCCCCTTTTTTGTAACTGTGGAAAAAAACGCCAAGGCAAACCCCACATGGCTTTTTCATGGCGTTTTTTCTCTCCCATAGACTTCTATTGGAGAAAAACGCCAAGATTTCCTTGCAAAAAACGCCAGAGTGTCAACATGCTGCGATTCTGAAAAACTGCCACAGAGCCCAAAAAAGCAGAAAAACGCCAAAGAGGACTGAAAAAAAGCCAAACAGAAAAACGCCAAGCGGATATGGCATTCTGCGATTTCTTATTGAAGAACAGCTAACATCCGGCCGCAGCGTTTTTTCACTAATAAAACGCCGTGTGGCTGAATTGGCGTTATTATGGGCGTTTTTGCAAAAAATACCCAAGTGGAAACCTAGCCTTATTCTAGCCTCCGCAAAGAAAGCAGCACCAAAGCCAGCTCCACGGGGAGAGCCTCTCCTCCCACCCCTCAAATCGGGGGAGAGGTTGTGCGCAGACCCTTTTGCAGAAGTGCGCCAAGAGGACTGGATAACGCAGGAAAAATCAGGAAAGAAGAAAGAAGACAGAACAAAGAAGAAGCAAAGAACAAGAAGAGGCAAGAGAAGAAGCTGAGCTGCGAAAAAAAGAGATAGGGACAAGTTAGCTGTTGGCAGGGAAGGTATGAAGACACTGTGAAGAAATGTGAGAGAGAGCATGAGAGAGAGTGTGAGAGAGCATGGGTGAGAGAGAGTGAGAGTGGTAAAACCAATGAAATGCAAATGAAAATTCGGAGCTCTCTGTTTCATTTTCGTTTGTCTTGTTGGGTTTACAAATGAACAGCATTTTCAAATTTCATTAACATTTTAATTTGAATAAGCAAGTCTATTAGATAAAAAAAGTTGTAATATCAGGTCACGAGGAATGTCACAAAATTCACAATTACACAGCTGGAGAAACTTCCAGAGTAGGGAAGACCCTACAGAATGTAACGGACAGAACTGGAAACATTTTGCAAGCATAAGAAACTGCCACTTGGAATTCTGACACACAAATAACTCATTTGAAGTCTTAAAAGGATTGCGGGGAAAAAAAATGTTTAGCTTCTCTCAAAGGTTTTGCAAATCATGCAAAAATGTAAAATCAAAGTTTACTTAATTTTCTTTATTTAAAAAAAAAAATCTGGTTGCAAGAAGTAAAGATGTGGGTAATCGTGTGTTAAGGCTTTCTGCCTAATTACCAGTCAGTCTAATAGACGTCTTCTAAACTCTAGGGGGAAGAAAAACCCATCCTACATCTAACAAATTTAAAGTATATAATCAAAATGTAATAACTGCAATTCATAGGAATCCCTCGGGAAGCCATAGGTGTAACACGGAAATACTAATTAAACCCGATACTAAATTCAAATAGGAAAACTGGGTCATGTCTGCTAAGCTGACAGGGTTATGTTGTGTTAGGGGCAAACAAATAGGATTAGTGGAATGGAGAGCCAAAGACCAAGTGAGGGTCCATTCGGTCTGAGGTGTGCCATGACCGATGTACCAGGTAGGCCTAGAGAGGGCCACCCCGTAAATAGGAATGAAAGAAAGGATAGAGGAGAAAAGAGGAAATAAAAGGAAGGAATGAATAGAGGGGGGACAAGGGAGGGCAACGTTAGACGCTGTAACGTAGCTGTGGTAGGAAGAGTCGTTGGTTAAATAACCATAGCCCCTCCCACAACTACAGGCTAATATACATTAGCCTTAACATTTATATTCTTTCTATGCAGTGATTGACAGAAAGCAGACTTGTGCATTCGGATTCGTACGCCGCCATTTTGGTGGAAGTTTGCGCCAGGTTATGTCCGTGGAGATACAGACAAAGATAGAAGAGAGAAGATAGAAAATAAAGAACAATAAGATGCCAAGGTGGTCTGCAGAAGAGGAAGTGGTGGCAAGGTAGGGAACTATTTAGAGAGTGTGTGATAGAGAGTGAATGAGAGTGTGAGAAAGTGAATGAGAATGAATGAGAGTTGAACGTGGGCACCGGGCAACAAATTTCATTCCCGTATTAAAATGCCCGTCTGAACGGAATGGGCAGGGAATGTAATACATTGCCCGAAAATGATTTCAACGAAAACCGTTTGCACATGTCTGTCAGAAAGGCAAAAATACTTAAAGGAATAATATTTAATTTTTTTAACATCTGTTTCTTTGATTGTAACGGTTGCCCAGTGATGCGATGTTACGTGACCCCGTGGTAAAAGAGAGGTTGCGCGGTGTGCATCCAGAAAGAAACCTGCGGGTATCTACCATATCAGAATCAGGCTTCACCTGGAGTCTCTGGGAAAATACATAGAAGAGCAGAGAGGAATCAGCAAATAATGCAAAAAGGACAAAAAAGCCAAATTACAGACAGAACTGTACTGTCTAGTAATGGATGAAGGAGCTCTGTCAACTGTTCTGATTGGAAGGATATGGGCCAATGGGAGCATTTTTTATGCTAGACGGTGTATGGCGATGATCAATGGGCAGCTACGAAGTTGTTGTAGTCCTACAGCTCTCAAGATGCTCAGCCAGTCAGTGCGGCTTGCTATTCATTACCGAGGAATCAGCTAGTCGTCCGTGCACCCGATTTTAAGAGCTACAACTCCCATCGTTATTTTGGCTGATGGTGATGGGAGTTGCAGGTCTGAAAATGGTCATTGGTCTATTTTCATGGAAAAAAATAATATTTACAGAAATACTTGTGCCTGTACTTGTGCCTGCTTCTCTGTCTTCATTCTTCTCTCTTATTCAGCAATCTTCAGGGTACTTCTACAATAGAACAGAGGCTATGCGAGTGCCATGGGGACAACCTCTTCCCCCATCCTGTTCAAATGAAAATTCAAAGTGTTTTTGGTTTGCTTCATTGGGGCTCAATCCGTGTTTTTGGACATTTCTACAAATTAACAAAATTAACAAGATTTGTTAAAATGAAAATTAGTAAGAATCCGAATGCAGTCTAGCAGTTACATCTCTCACTTTTCCCAGATCCAACATTTGACACACACACTAAGTAAGCCCATGTAATAGTGTTTACAGATTAAAATAATCAATATATGTGTATTAGAAGACCACCATATCTGCATACCTGGGAACTTTTAGGCTCCGGCTTCACGGAGCTCCCCCCTTGAGGGATGCGGTCAGGACTACCCGATGACATCAGTGGGTTGTCCCGCTGACATTGGTGGGCGTTCCAGCTGACATCCTAGGACACACCCACATTTAAGTGGGAAAATGGGCGGGAAGTGGAGCATCTCAGGACCATACTCCAGCGAACCGGAGGATTTGGGTGTTGACCCAGAGAACCGGCACTTCTTCTGGAGTCTCCAGGAGAAATCGGGAGAGTTCCCAGGTATGCTTATTTGTATACAATGGGATCAGCCATTTAACCTTTTGTTATCAAGATCAGTATAACCATTACTTCCTGTTAAGCATACTTGGGAACTCTCCTGGTTTGACCCAGAGAACCCCGGGTGAAGCACGCTTCTCCAGTTCTCCGGGTCAACACCTGACTCCTCCGGGTGGCCGGAGCGGGATCTTGACACACCCAGCTTATTTCCCCTTTAAATTGGGGTGTTCCCCAAATGTCAGCAGAAACACCCCCGAACACCAACTGATCGCAGTGGGACCGCCCACCGACATCACGGGACCGCCCTCTGGGCAGTCCTGACCGCGTCCCGCAAGGGAAGTCTCCGGGTAGCCGGAGCTCAGAAATTCCAAGATATGCTATTAAATCAATCCTATATTAAGTTGTTGATTGGTTCAGGCAGCCTTTGTAGGGGGATATGGACTTGAACATTTTGTCACTTTTCCCTGGGGTAAAATAGCCCCTTATTTTAAAGCTTAATAACTCCAATACAATAACACTAATTAAAGAAAAAAACGTTTGGTTCAGATAAGTTAAAATTTCAATTTCAAATTGATGTTATGAAAGGTCTTATTGCCCCAAAAACACACCGTTTTGTGAATAAGTTGCAGAAACGGGGGTTAATCTGTACTGTTTTGCATGCTTTAAGTATTTTTTTGTCATTAATAGCAAGGTAAGCGCAGTTAAATGTCTCATTATATTTGATTTACACCTCTGTTTTGTCTTTGAGATTTTATTCAAATCACTCTCTTTAAGTCATGACAAAGTTCTTTATTTTGACTAACCAACACATTGATTTATCTTCCGAATGCGAGAGTGGAAACACATGACGAATTGTCAGAAAACCATGCTTTCGAGAGAAAAAAAAAGTAATATGTTTGCTTATTTATATGTAAATTAGACTCGAAAAAGGTCTCCATTCTACAGAATGACTTTACTTATGAAACGGGCACTTTTATAATAAAGAACCTTCAGTGTCTTTGGGAATTTATTCTCACTTATAAGTAAAATCACTCATCAGGTATTTAAATGACCCTCCAACACGGCTGCACCTTATCGGTGTTTACAGAAGGGAGGGGAAAAAAAAAGAACAATTTCTTTCATTTGTAAATCAGTTTCACAGAGAAATTGTAATAAAGTGGAATGCACAGCGATCTTTTGTAAAGGGATTATTTATTTTATAACTGAATAAAAGGAAATTATTACTTTGGAAGAAACAAAGCGTTCTATACTTCTAGATCGCGGCTGGGAAAAATAAATAGCTGTCGGAGGCAGACGGGTATTGATGCGCCCAGTCACACGCAGTTGTCGACTATAGCACAAAAAATACACAAAAAGAAAAACACAACTTAAAACGCATAAAAGGCTTACATATTCAGATTCCCGAGTTGCTGCCTGAATGACGCCCGCGGGGGCCAGCATAGCCAGGGTGGGCCCTGACTGGGCTCCCGAGTAGGGCCAGGTTATGGCGCCAATTTTGGTAGGTTGGGGTTTAGGGGGTAGTTACTTAAGGGGGTGTGACACAAGGCTGAGGGACATTTTGTAGTCACCTTACCTTGTGTTGTTTGTCCCACCCTCCCTCCCTGTTTATTGTGTTATTTTGGGGTATTTGTGTTATGTTGGGGTATTTCTGCTGTCACAGCCGGGTCGGAAGCTTTCAAGGCATCTAGGGGGTGTGAATGCTCTGGGGGAGAGCATTTGATGGAGGTTCCCGGTAGGTGGTGCTGGGAGCCTCAGGTTTGGGCATCTTGGTATGTCCGTCCCTGTGTGGTGGTTCCTAGTTTGCCTGGTAGGCTTTATGGGTTTTGTTATTTATTATATTTATGTGTATTATGTATGTATTATATTTATTATATTTATTATATATTTGTTATTTATTATATTTATGTGTTTGGTAGTCTTTGCCCTGTTAACGCACCGAGTTGTTGGGCCTAAGGTTGCGTGGCATTGACTTGGTTAATAAATAAAATTGGCTGTGGCCTTTTCAACCCAAGTTTCTTGTGTCTGTCGTTATGGGGTTAAGGGAAATTGGGTGGGGTGATCGAGGATACTTCAGTCATAATAATGACGCAATAATTTAGCTTATCTCTGGCATAAGTTTTGGGGATTCTGTCACACAATACGGCCATATAATGCTTTGCCCAGCGCTACTTCAAAGTACCCCAAGTTTGTTGAGCCCTGTCTAATTTTTCATGGCTATATTACTTACTAAGGAGCTGAATCAGTGGGACTGCACCAGATTTTAACCCAAAATGAGACTCTCACGCAAGTTAAAGCCTTCTCTGGACACCATTAATAAGCTGCCTGTCTGGCAGGAGGGGTTACAGCCCTCAAACAGGGGTACCCAGCCTTGGGTACGGTGACCCTGTAACAGGTTAACTCAAGGTTTCGTCAGAACCTGCAAATTTGTACAAAAATACATAAAAAACGGGAAGGGCACATCTTAAAAAGCATAAGATAACAGAAATCTATAGACACCATCTATAGACGCATAAGTGGAGGCAGGGAGTCTCGGAACAGGCTCCACGCAACTGGGTCTGTGGAGAGAAGAAAGCGTGAGAGTGAGAAAAACGAAAAAACATTTCAGAGCTTCCTCCTTCATTTGTTTCTTTTAAAACCCTTCTCGTTTTTGAGCAAAAAGCTTACCCACCATTGGCCCTCTGGGTGAGGGCGTCTCTGCTTGGGGTAACACTAACTAAACCTTAATGGAGCAGATAAGAACACTGAGCAATACTTCAAACCCTTCTGTGTACTTTTTATTCCCCCCCCCCCCCCGCTAGCCTGGCCTACGGCTGGTACGTGGTGGATTCAATTTTCACAATGCAGCCAACGGGCTTGGCAGGGCACTTTTCAATTTACAATACAATATGGATTTTAATATCGTTTTCTCGAAAACACACTGGCAATGGCACAGCTGGGCCAGGTCACTGAATACTCAGCTTTTGATGAGTTAGATGTTTATGGCCTTTTGACAGCCACCTCCCATGCAAGACTTCAGTGGTTCCCCCTCAATGGAGGGCCACCTAGAAGATCCTAATGTCCCTTTAGCTTCGGCTGTGGAGGGAAGAGTTGGACCATAAGTATCCATATGGGAAGAAGAAGATTGGGAAGCCTTTACTTGGCACTGTGGCAAGAAGCACCGGCACCTAATTCTTCCCTGTGTGACTGGAATCATGACACCCCAGGCTTTAGAAAAAAAAAAAAAATTTCTGATGAATGGTGGGGAAACTAAACATTAGCACCCCTCAGCTTTCTCCTTCGACAAAGGCCTATGTTGGCTTGGGTAATTCATAGCTAAATCAATGAGCTACCAGTGGGTATTCGTAGCTTAAGCTTTTTAGATGTATCGTTCCAAGCATAGGGGTTATAATGTGAGTACTGAAAACGAAAAATAAAACCTAATAAATATAATAGATGTATGAGTAGGTCAAAAAATTGGGATTGGGCATAATCTGGAATTTGTGGTTCTCATAGTGTAGCTGGGAAAGGGAAGTTGGCCACACGACTCAGTAGAATAAGTTTTTTAAACAACATTGATCTACAGAAAAAAAAGAAACAGTCCTGTAAACAGGTTTCGACATCCTTGCCACGACTTACATTGATTTATTCAGACTCGTCAATTAAGCGCCTCATTATTTAAGAGGAAAGTTTCTTAGACTGCGGTGTAAGCCCTGAAAGAACTTTAATTAGGTTGAAAAATGGTAGTATTGAGGGCTCCTCGTTTCAAGCATTTTAGTCCTGATAATACTCGGAAAAAAATTTGTCCTGACTATTGTAAATGTAACTGCCCCTTAATTATAGATATATATTTTATGTCTGATAAAAGCACACTTTTTGCTCATTACGCATTAAAGACATCTAGAAACTATTCAGATCACTTCATACCTCGTATCTGTTAAGTCTTAAAGCAATCTTTTTATTCCTGAATAGAGAGCACTTTTGGATAAACGCAGGGAAACCAAAGAGGGATTCAGTATTAGAGGGTCTGCTGGCAGCTCATGGACCACCTGACTTCCTTTCCACCACCGGGTCACCAAGTGTCTTCATTGACCAACTTTTCTTTCTTATTCAAAAAATATTTAAAAAAAAAAAAATGGAAAAAAAAATAACCAAAGACGGAAAATGTATGGTTGGCGATGAGTGAACATCATAACCAGTCAAGTGACTGAAAGTTGGTGGTTTATACTTCTAAGATAAACAGGAATATTACTACAGTTTCATCAGTGATTTTGATGGTGGCCGCGAGAAGATATTTGGGCTTGAGAATTTTATAACTAGCTAGCCAAAACTAAAATGTTATTTTATTTCTTGACATCCAGTGGGGCCCCTCAACCACAGCCGAGAATACAATCCATCCAAGTATTGGGCATCATCTGGCTGCTGTTCAATTTCCTCCAACCAGTCTTGATCCTTACAATTTGTTCTTTTGTGGGACACATGGGGATAGTAGAAGAGGCCATTTTGAATCCATTCCATTCGGGTCTTTGAACGAAAAACAGGTGGAAAAATGTATGAAAATAGGTTACTCATTGTTTTGTGGCCAGCTAGCCTCTAAACCATGCTTCGTTCCAGTGGATAGCTCAGTTGAAAGTTAAAAAAAAATGTGAGTTTCTACATCAGAAATCCGTGTTACTGTTTTTGAGATAAGTTACATAAGAAGGAAATGTGACTTTTCACCCCCCCATAGCCCCGGAGAGGGGCTATCCTACCTAAAGAGTCAAACACAATATGACCAAATCCCAAATTTCAAAGGATATCTAGGATGTCTATACTAAAGTTTTTCACTTGCTGTTAAGCTAAACTCCCGGTCAAAGATCATTACTTTTCATCGGTGCTCTGTTTTCTTTAGAACCATTACTGCATTCAGTGATTAATAATATTGGTTCTGTTACATTTTGGGTTTCCTTCACTTACTAGTTTTTCTTTGCAGCCCAGCATGCTGTCTGTACCGGCGTAGAACTTGATAGAAGTACCTTCAAAAGTCCTAGGATACTAAATGCGTTCAGTATACATCTATCTCTTGGACACTTTTATTGAGTCAAATAAACAGTTACTGCATCTTATAACTTGGTTACTGTCTTAGTCTGAAATACGCCTCAGGTTCATTGATGTTACCCCAGTTTACTCATCACTCATATTTTGGACAGTTTTCTCTCCGTTGATATACCCAATGCAGAAATGTTTCAAGGCAGATAATTTATTTTCAATTTAATAAAAGAACTTATATTTTAACTCATTGTTCATGGACTTGTGGAAACGGATTTGCTTGGTGGCACTCAGTCCACATCTATGGACTTCTAATGGACCTCAGGTTCATCCATGGTGCTCCATGATGTGACATGTACAAGATTATAGAGAAAATAGATTTGAAAGACCAAGAAGGAAATATTGAAGAAACAGTGCTTAGCCAGAATTCTATGGTTTCTATTATATGTTTTGTCTGGGTATTCGGCAATTTGTACTGTGAAGAAATAGACCTCGTTGTCCATTTTGTTACTCATGTTATCCAATCACATGACAACTTGGGGACATGTTGCAAACTAGACATATCCAAACTCCTTGGACTTTGTAATAATTAGAGAAAAAATAATTAATATTTTATGTAAAAATGCTAGATTTTGAGCAATGGGCATAAACACTACATTAGCTTAAACGGTGCAGATATTTGGCAAATCTTTGCACTTTTCCAGAATATCTCTAGTTTGGATTTCTTAATGAATGTGACCAAAGGAAACATGAGAGGATCGAGGTAGAGGACATCACCGAAAGCTTCACCATTTTGCCCCAAGATAACCCTGTGTAAACCTCTGCCAAAATGGCTATGCTTCCGGGGATCAGGGGAGAGGACGTCACCGGTAGCTCCATAATTTTGCTGGAAGTTTGCCAGGAGATGCAAATGAAGACAGAACAGAGGAAAAAAAAGATGGAAGAGAGGAGAACTGGAAAATGCAGAATATATCTGTGTTTTTTTGTATTTCTTTTCATTGCAGGTATACCAGGTATCAGGTAAAAGCAGAGATAAAACGAATTGACAGCTGCAAAAGTCAGTTACCAACAGCTGTGCTGATGTCATTTAAATGCAAGAACACACACCTTTCCCTTTGAGTTTTCTTCCTCTTCCCTAACTACCTGAATAATACCGGTTGCCTTTACTACTTAATGTTCAAATAAAACATTTGCTGTAAACTGATAATCATTTTTCTCTGTAATTACTTTTTTACCTATGTATTTATAAACTCGATGCTAATTATGATCAATTGAACAAGAATTTAAAAAAAAAGATAGAAAACTGGAAGATTAAAAGCATTTTGTTACCGAAAGAGGAAATCGGTGATTAGTAGTTAAGCTTTAATAAGCAGGATCTAAAGAACCAATGTTTTTTAATTAATCGAGGAATTATTTTTTGCATACATGTGCGAAAATTGTTACTTTATCAACTTACTTGGGTAGTGATTTTATTTTAATCAGGAAAGTCTAAAGCTTGTGGGGGGAGAGAAGAGAGGGGGAAGGGATAAAAACATTTAAATACGTTTAAACATGCATGGGATAGGCATACGGCTCCTGAATCTAAGACGAGACCAACGACTGATTAAGGTTTGAGTCTAAACAGCAAGAGAAACGGGTGACGGGGGCCAAATGGGGCCGATCTGCTGGCAATTTCTTTGTTTTCAGTTTCATTTCATTTTTAATATTACCAATAATAAAAATAATATAGATAATTTCAAAAAACAAAATAGTTCAGTGTTAAAGTTATGGTGGGCAACTATTATCCATGAAGATTCTAGTATCCTTATAGACAAACACCCCGACTCCTTATTATACTGCCTGTGGGTAACCATAGAATGGCTCAGTCTAAAACACCAAGCCGGACTCTGTAATTAACAAAAGTCTATGGAGGATCGGACTCCATTAGCATTGCCATAAAGCATCAGCTCAGTGTGGTGTTTGAGACGGGAAAGTCACCCAAAGTATCACATGACTGACAGCAACGGCGGCCTCCAGGTCTGCAGATAAAGGCATAAGATAAAACCAGGTTTTTGTCAATGTCAACCTTAAAGTTATGTTCAAGATAAAAGTTTTTTTTTCCCTGGGACTCTTTAAAAGAGTAGCTGCCATAGATTATTTGAGGATAAAATCTTATATCCAACATCTGTATTAAATTATACAGGCAGAGAATACGATTAGTTTACATATGAGGCGTTTATCTGTAATTTATTATAAAAATGATATGTTCAATAATTTCTCAGGGGCGACATATAGACGCGATTAACTATTAATTTAGATTTATCTATTAAAATCATGTTTAGAGATGTGACTAATGAAATGGAGATTACTACCTTCGTCCTTATTATATGAGATATTGTAAACTCCGTTCCCGAGAGTGAAGGAAAAAAGTAATTACATACAGCATTGTGCTAATACATTGCAAGGCTGACACTATTGTGTGCAAGGATATTAGTTTTTTTTTATTCCTTATAAATTATGAACGCTTCTGTGCCCCTAAGTAACACAAGGACAGCATTCGGTAGCCAGGAAATAGTATAAATCATTTGGGGGAAAAAAATGTATTAAATCGGACGGGTCATTTAGAAAATTAAAACTATATTTTCCTTGTTATATTATTTAGACATTATTATTTTTTAATGAACACTAGCGAGACAGATGTCCCTTGGTCAGAGTGCCACTGTTATAGCAGCACTAGAGGAAGTAGGTGGGTGTGGCTAAAAGAAGGTCCTGTTCAGATTTTATCCAATCAGAACTAGCCATAATTTGTCCCTATGCCAACGTGTGCACCCAAAAGTCCTTCCTTTGTTTTGGTATGATTTTTCTCTACATGTGGTACATCTCGAATACCGGACCCCCCCTTGGATCTCCATCTTACGTTTCAGCCATAAACTGGGAGCCTGTGGTCTCTAAACATCCCGACCTGTTCCTGTGTGATCATTAGGTAAGGAAAAAAGTCAGGTTGCGTTCCCACAAGAGTATTTTCAAGTATTTTGTGAATTTTTGGCATTCTATGGGACTGCAAGACTGGTGGCCCTTACACTACTTCGTGATGTCACAATACACGCAATACAAGGCCTCCCACTGTTATAGCAGCACTAGAGGAAGTAGGTGGGTGTGGCTAAATGTAGGTCCTGTTCAGATTTTATCCAATCAGAAGCAGCCATAATTTGTCCCTATGCCAACATGTGCACCCAAAAGTCTTTCCTTTCTTTTGGTATGATTTTTCTCTACATGTTGTACATCTCGAATACCGGACCCCCATTTGATGAACATCCCCTTGGATCTCCATCTTACGTCTCAGCCATAAACTCAACTGGGAGCCCATGGTCTCTAAACATCCCGACCTGTTCCTGTGTGAGCATCAGGGCAGGAAAAAAAGTCGGGTTGCGTTTCCACAAGAGTATTTTCAAATATTTTGTGTATTTTGGGCATTTTATGGAACCTCACGCGAGGCTGGGGGCCCTTACGCTACTTCTTGATGTCACAATACGCGCAACACAAGGCCTCCAGAGCCTCAGAGCGGTGGGGACCCTGAAGGTTCAAGTGCCGCATTGTTCTAGAACATAAATGACGGGGCTAATTTCAGGCAGGCAAACATTATTTAGAAAAAAACTTATGTATTTGATTAAATAGAAAAAAAATAATTAATTGAAAACCACGCATTTTCCATCAAAGTGTGTGTGGGGAAGGGGGGGGGTGATCCGAAATGTATGCATCTTATCCCGTTTGCTTTTGGGAATATAATATTTGTTTAGCAGAAGAAAATTAGTATGTATCTCCTGATATTACTAAAGACAATATTGTTTCAAGAACTCGAGCTCAGATATTTCATTCCATTTCTTTTCTCGGCGCTAATCACATTGTTAAATATTTGTGACATACGTTCTTAGGTACCAATTAATTAACGTCATCCGTTAGAGACTTCCAGAGAGTATTGTAGATCGCTATGGAATAAAAGCTGAATAATGAACTGTTTTATTTTGTACTTTTGATAGGATTTGTGAATTCATTTTAATTGATCTTTTCCAAAAGCAGACATTATATGAAGTGACGGGCTGCTGAGATTAATACTTTTCTTTTTAATGTGCTCGGATCATGAAGAATTGTCATCTAAATTCAAATTAAGGGATAGTCTATGTTAAAGCCGGTTATTCTCCTTGAAAAGACATTTTCCTGGTTTGTTGGAGCTTACATGTAGGTTTTTTTTTTACATCGGCAAACACTACGGGAAATAATAATCATATTGACCTTCGTGACAAGCAAATGCTCAGAAGAAAGACAAGATACACACTACTTGCCGATGCTTCTGGAAGCCTTAGGTAGAACTTGTGGAACTCAGATGCAAGGAGGTCAGATGAGGCAGGATCGAGAGGTCAGGAACAAGCTGGGTCAACCCAGGTATGAGTCCAAAACACCAATGCCAAGAGACAAACCGGGAACAAAACCAGGGAGCAAGGTGAGCCAAGATCAGTCCAATCGAGAAGACCAATAAAAGGAATAATCCAGGAGCCAGGTCAAAGCCAGGTATCAAGACAGAAGTCCAAGCAAACAATCCAGAGGGTTGATCCAAGAGCAGAAACAGAACAAAAATGTAATGTCAAACCTGGGAACAGGAGGTGACACATTTCATTCGAACACACATCTCCTGCATGGACAATATCATTGGTGGGCAAATGCATATGGGGGGATTCTGCAGAATCCCCCAAGTATTTGCAAAGGGGACACCACAAAAATGATAAGGACCTCTTAGCTACCATATGTTAAGGTGCATATAATAGTTTGAGCGTCCCTTTAATTCCCAAGCTCAGTGGGAATTAGGCATTTATTATTAAACTATGTTGTATTGGAAACATCTCCAAGATATAAAGCACTAAGAGGCTGTACCAAGATGTCAGTGATGTATCTTCATAGACTCGTTTGTTGTTGCACCTTAAGCCCTATTCTATGGTATGGGACCAGAGCACGCTTCATGTTTTTGCTATGTCAGATCATGGAGCAGTCAGCAGTGGCCACCCAATCTCTGCGATCACGACTCTCATGTGGGAGCAATTTCGACCAATGGCGTACCAGGTCATGAAGGTCATTGGTCACGAAAGGCTTACATTAAATGCTTTAAGAATAACAGGTGTGTCTTCTGAAGATGCCAACGTGATGTTCTCAATGTCCCCCAAATTTTGAGAAAGCAGCGTCCTACCAAGTGCGGAACGCGAGCAGACTGCATGGACCAAATGGCTTGTATCTGCTGCCAAATAGTTTCTGTGTTTGATGGAAAAAGGTAGAACCTGCTGGAGAATACCTGGAGTAATCAGATGCCTTTACGCCCACTCTATACACAACACATTGTCAGCCTGATTGCTTTTGAAGAATTAGCTAATGTTAACATTTATTTATCAACGCTGACAGAGTATACTGACAATTTACTGTGTGTTCAGCGTCTGGGCAATTAGATTGGATTGAAGCGTTAGGTGTTTAATTAATTGCATCTGAAGAAGTGGCTTCTGAAGTCTGAAGAGCTTACGTGAGCATACATGTTTTATGTTGTTGATTAAATAAGATGTATCCAAGTCCTTAAAGTGTCCCTCTTCGGCTATCTGGACTGCTAGGAAGCACACTCTATGACAAGAAAAGTATGTTGACACCTGATTATCACAGGAGATTGTTGGACATCCCATTCTAAAACATGGGCATTTATAGGGAAATGCCCCACCCCCACCCCTTTTGCAGCTATAACAGCTTCCACTCTTCTGGGAAGGCTTTCTGCAGGATTTGGGGGAGTTTCTGTGGGAATGTTTGCCCATTCAACAAAAAGAGTATTTGTGAGGTCAGGCACGAGTAGGTCCAACTTTCAGTCTCCGTTCCAGTCCATTCCAAGGGTGTTCGATGGGTTGAGGTCGCGGCCGGTCAAGTTCGGCCGGTCAAGTTCCTCCAAACCAAACTCATCAAACCATATCTTTATGGAGCTTGCTTTGTGCACTGGGTCAGTCATGCTGGAATACAGGGGATCCTTCCACAAACTGTTCCCACAAAGTTGGAAGCATAGCATTGTCTAAAATTTCTATGTATGGGGTGGCATTAAGATTGCTCTTTACTTGAATTAAGTGTCCCAAACCCTGAAAAACAGCCCCAGACCATTATCCACCCTCCACCAAACAGTATAGTAGGCATCCACCGAACCCAGATTCATCCATCAGACTTGCCAGCAAGTGAAGTGTGATTCATCACTCCAGGGGAGACGTTTCCCTCTCCAGAGTACAGAGGCGGTGATTTTACATCACTCCAGCCAACAATTGGCATTGCCTTCATCTTGTGTGCAGCTGCTCGGCCATAGAAACTCATTTTATGAAGCTCCCGAGGCAGATTTATTGTGTCTGGAGGCAGTTTAGAGCTCTGTAGTGAGTGATGCGATAAAGGACAGGCGGCTCTGCTCTGTGTGTGTGCATGGTCTACAGCTGCATGACTGAACTGCTGTTACTCCAAGATACATAATCACTGCCACAGGACAAAATAACCAGTTCAACCAAATGGAACATATTCTACTAACTTTGGTGGCTCAAAAGTAAAAGCCATTCTTTATGGGTGTTAAGATGGTGTCTTACATCGGTGCCGGGTAGCACTGCTCCATCCAGTACTGAAGAATCGTAATTGCTCAAAGCAGCTGGAGCCAGGCTCCCTTGTTGACGTCTTAAGCACCTTCTAGTGACACCTAAATGTAGCATCTGAAACATGCGCAATGGCTTTTCTGAGTTTATATTAACACTTCATGTCTATTGAGTCATCTGTCTGTGTTCAACTCAAGTGGTGGTTTTGCTCTGAGCCTCCACCCTTTTCCTGGTCGTCTGTCCTTTGGCCTGCCTGCCTGACTTTCTAGTTTGACCTCATGCCTACATTTTTAGACCAAACTTCTGGTACTGCTATTTGGACAATTTACCCTGTTTGTTGACTTGACTGCATAGCTAAAATGACCTTGGAGTCTCCTGAGAGACCTAGCTTCAGCACTACAGTCACCCCGATGATCCTCAAGAACACTTTAACTTCTCCAGAATATCCTGTGAGAAATCTCCACCACAGCTCTTGTGTATCTCATTCTGTCTCTCTTTGTCCTTAAGACCTCTTCAACTTTTCCAGAACATCATCTAAGGAACCTCTCACAGCTTAATTACAGGCACGTGATCTTGTCGTCTCATTTTGCCTCTTCTTATCCTCAAGACCGCTGCAGCTTCTCCAGAGCATCATCTGGAGAACCCCAGCTACTGCTCTTTCTGCTCATAACCATATTCCCCTGAGTGTCCTCTCTCTCTACTGACTCCAAGTGAGCAAAATCAAGGCAGAAGCTTCCTGCAAGTGTCTCTGACCCGATCTCCTGGACCAAGTGGGTCCCCAACGACAAGATCACGTGCCTGTAATACTAACGTGAAGACCGTACATTCTTAACATATAAATTGGCCTATTTGGTATTCCCAGAGCGCTGTGCTATGATTGTGAATCCAATGATTCATTAAGCTGTGAGGGGTGCACACAATTAGTGGGATATAGTTCAACCTCTGTAATTCAATCAAGATTTCTTTCTCGCTGCCTGCTAGATTGGCTGATTGATGTACAGACTGATCTTTCCGGCGTTAGCAAGTGACTTTTCGCTCCTTCTGACATTAGAAGAGGGCTCTGGTCGCAGTCATTATTCAAATAAACAGCTGTGACTCATGAAGATTGCTATAGGAGGGGGGGGGAGTGGACATTATTAGACGTTATGTTGCAGTTTAATGAAAGACGTCGCAACTTAACGAAAATGACCTTGATTAGAACATATTGCATATTATGTAAATATATTCTGGGGTTTATGACATCCATAACTCATACAAAATAAAATTAAATCTACTAACATATAGTTAAAAAGGAGATTAAAAAGTTCTATTTAATGTGCTTATTTTTTATGTTTTTATTATTATTATTATTATTATTATTATATGAGTTATTATTATTATTTAATTATTTATTATTTAATTATGTATTTTTTAAAAAATAAAAAATCCTTGCTACTCTTTTGGGAACAGCCACAAAATGTGAGTTTTTCGTAAATAGATTTGAGAAATTGTAATTTTAGGGTGCATCTGCAAATAGGGGCAAAAAAAAGAACATTTTAGAAAGAGAAAGAATTGTAATGTGAAAAGTTATAGCAAAAATTGGGGAAAAAAATGGTTTCTTACAAAATATTTCATCCTGTTGGCTCTACAACTACATAATATAATTAAAAACTAATTTCCATTAAATTAATGTAATTTTGTAACTTTTGTAATTTTTTGTGTAATTTACATTAAATTATTGCATTCAATTTTCATGTAAGAATACGTATATACGTAAAAATTCAAAGGCTGAAAGATATGATAGAAGCATTTAGATGGCTTAGATGGAGTGTAAGGAAAGTTTATTTTACGGAAAAGGTGGTAGATAAGTGCGGCAGCCTCCCAGCAGAAGTGGTAGAGGGTAATACAGTGAGGGTATTAAACACGCATGGGATAGACATACGGCTCCTGAATCTAAGACGAGACCAACGGCTGATTAAGGTTTGAGTCTTTTAGCCTCACCTGGAGCCATGGTCACCCCAGATAAACTTTATGGCATTTGCTGATGCCGTGAAGAACGCTGGGCACAAAAACCAACCTCAAGTGCTATCATTCAATCAATATTCTCGAGAGCTCACTTTTGTTTCCGGAACACTCTGTGACTGATTGCAATAAGACCTCCTGAATAGGAATGAAAGAGAGAGAGAAAAAAAAAACTAATTAAAATCTTGGAACTCCTTTATTATTTATAATTAGCATTTCTTTCTATCAAAGTAAAATACTGTATTTTGCGAGGGGGAAAAAAAAAGAACATTTCATATAAAACTAAATTAAAAAAAAAAAAACTTTTTTAAAGTTTTGAGCTGTTTCGTAGTGTGAGAATTAGCCGAGGAGATTTTAATTAAATACATCGGCAGGGCCGGAATAACATGAGGATGAATCTGAAGCTCCAGGCCCGTCGGACCAACGGAAGCCACACAGAGTTCCCGAAATAAAATATTAGAGGTGTGGAGAAGGTTTAGAGAGGTGACTCTGGTTTGGCAGGCTGGAACCTCATGTCCTTCCAAGCCGCCATGTTGTATTGGTGCACATGCGCAGTTACCTGCTGCCGACCTTCTTTTAATAAAGTTCCCCTCCATCTTCTTTTTCCTAAATTCCATCAGAAGTTTCAGCTTTTGTCCCACAAATCCCTTAATCCAGTCATTTGGGACTGATTTCTAAAGAAAATTCTAAAATGTCATAATTAGTGCTGTGTTGTTAATTATTATTATTTTTATGCCTGACTAATCATTAGAATTTTTTTCTCATAATGAACAAAAATGTTCCTCATAAAAGGATCTCCCACCATTTTTTTTATTCCTAAACATCAGATAAAAAGAAAGTTTTCAAAAACATTGTTCTGTTCTCTTTATGAAAACAGTTCTAGTTTCTGGACTTCATATGATTCTCGCTCTGTTATCTGATCCCAATCTACTAAACACCCCGACTCCTTATCATACTGACTGTGGGGAACAATAGAATGGCTCAGTCTAAATCACCCAGCCAAACACTCTGACTTTTACAAGTCTATGGAGGAACGGACTTCATTAGCAAGTCACCGAAAATATCCCATGACTGACAACAATGGCGGCCTCCAGATCTGCAGATTATTGGGCAAAACAAGATAAAACAAGATAGATTTTTGTAAAAAAACGACCGACATTACTCTATACAGCACTGGGGGTTATATTACTGTATACAGCGTTGGGGGGTTATATTACTGTATACAGCGCTGGGGGTTATATTACTCTATACAGCACTGGGGGTTATATTACTGTATACAGCGCTGGGGGGTTATATTACTGTATACAGCGCTGGGGGTTATATTACTGTATACAGCTCTGGGGGTTATATTAGTGTATACAGCGCTGGGGGTTATATTACTGTATACAGCGCTGGGGGGTTATATTACTGTATACAGCGCTGGGGGGTTATATTACTGTATACAGCGCTGGGGGTTATATTACTGTATCCAGTGCTGGGGGGTTATATTACTGTATACAGCACTGGGGGGTTATATTACTGTATACAGCGCTGGGGGTTATATTACTGTATACAGCGCTGGGGGGTTATATTACTGTATACAGCGCTGGGGGTTATATTACTGTATATAGCGCTGGGGGGGTATTTTACTGTATACAGCGCTGGGGGGTTATATTACTGTATACAGCGCTGGGGTTATATTACTGTATACAGCGCTGGGGGTTATATTACTGTATACAGCGCTGGGGGGTTATATTACTGTATACAGTGCTGGGGGTTATATTACTGTATACAGCGCTGGGGGTTATATTACTGTATACAGCGCTGGGGGTTATATTACTGTATACAGCGCTGGGGAGTTATTACTGTATACAGAGCTGGGGTTATATTAGTGTATACAGCGCTGGGGGTTATATTACTGTATACAGCGATGGGGGTAATTACTGTTTACAGCGCTGGGGGTTATATTACTGTATACAGCGCTGGGGGTTATATTACTGTATACAGTGCTAAGGGGTTATTACTGTATCCAGCGCTGGGGGGTATATTTGAGAACCATAAAAGACGGGAAGGTTCCATTACAGTATGTAGTAGTTATGTTATGTTATGTATGGCTGATATAAAACAAGAACTTTTTTACCCGCTAGACTGAAGGAAAAGAGACCCCTGGAGACGTTTAGACAGAAGGGGCCACGTGACCCAGCCAAGCGCTCAGAAAGGAGCCTGGGGGATGCTTGAGGTCAAACAGCGGTCAGCTATTCAGCTGGCAGCTGGGGCGGGGTTTATTTTGGCGGGAAAATGTATAAATATATGTGAACATAATCTTATTTTATTATTTCATCTGCTATACCAGAGAAGAGACGATTCCCACCCTTCCTCCCCAATTTTGGTTCCCGGCGGTCAAGTGAGTCCTTTGATGGTGGTCCAGATGTTCTTTTAGATTTTGAGTTGGTTTTTCGCCATAATGGCAGCGGGTATGGGCATACATTCCTGTTGAGGGCTTAGATTTTAGATGTTGGATACTATATTCAAGCAGTGTTTATTGCCCCGACCCATCGTGTCCTGGGTTTTATAACAACCTTTGGTATTTGGCGGGGCTGGGTGTCATCAATAAACAATTAGTTACAATGGAAGTTAGAGTGTGTTAGAATTTTTCTGGTGTTTTTGAATCGTTTAAAGAGTGGGGCAGAAACGATAAAGTTGAGGTGCATGGGTCATGGGGATTTACCATTTCACTCCTATCTGGGGCTCAAAGAAATCTGCTCTAAATTAGCTTCAAATTAACAAATCGGTAAAATTGTATGTATTTATGCCACAGGGTACGATAAGACAACTGCCTATAACAAGAAGTGAAAATATGGTGAAGACCTCAAGATACTTAGACCTCTAATATACTTTATATGTGTCTTCCCTGGAGAGAGTTACTATACCGTGTACCGTGATTTTCCTCTTTCGTATTAACCCCTTAATGACAAAGCCCGTACATGTACGGGCTCAAAATGCATTGTTTTCAATGGGTTTAGGGGCCACCCATTGTCCTTAAGGGGTTAAGATATATATAAATGAAAATGTTGTATTATTAGAATGTGTCTTTGTTCCTTACAAGTTCTACCAAAACCTACTCAAAATGACTTTCATGATGACCCCTTTTCCCGGTCCACGTAGATCCCCCACCTTTACGCTGTGCTGGATTCCCTTCCTAACCATCAAACCAGCTCTAATAATGTAATAATTGAAGCTATTTTAATAACGCGAGACAAAGCAGACATGTTTCCGGGGGAATATCTGTAACATTCTTTTGGACAGTATCAAAAGATCTTTCACCCTTTTAAGCTTTTGACAGTCTCCGCGCTGATCTGCCAAAACGTCTCCCAGCTTCCGAATGAATTGCACCAATTAGCTCGTGTTTACTGCTGCTCTTGGCCACCGTCCACATTTTTGTCTGAAAAATCTACCTCTTGGGTTCGCGCTCACACGCAGCGTTTCACATTGAACGACCTTGATTCTTAAATCCTTCATAAGCAGAATTAACCTTTACAGCGCCAGAGAGGTTTTCTGCGCAGGAACATTTAAAAAATTGCAATTCTAAGGAACCCTGAATCATAGAAATTCCCATATTATTATTTTTATTTTCTCTATCATCTCTCTTTATCTTTGTAAGGTCCTGCTGACATCATCATTTTTTTTTCCCCCTCTTTCTAGTAAATTCATCAAGTCCCCCCAAAGTAATTCATCCAATATATTTTTCAAAATAATATTACGATTTTGGGGCTTTCGGATATTTGAGTCAATCTTGAATATTACTCGCGCTGCAAAAGAGACGTGGACATTAAAAATGAATGATAAGAAACATAATAGGTAACAAAAAAGTAATAAAAAGTATATTTATATATATCGCCAGATATATATGAATTTGCCTCTTATATATATGACTGTATTAAAAAAAAAGCTTGAAGAATAAACATTCAGTAGAAGAATAAAACAAAGATTGTATATATACTATTGCTTGTCGCTTACTCTGAGTTGCTTACCTACCACACCTGGGAATATCCATGGTCGGGCTACCCCGGAGCCCTCCCTCTTGGGGATGCGAGTAGGCGGGTCTACTGATGTCAGTGGGCGGTCCACTGGCATCAGTGGGCGACCGATGGCATTGCTTGTGGGGCTATGTACAATACACAAATATTGTAAGTGTTAAAAGGGAAAGTGGGCGGGGAGTGGGCGGGGAGTGGGCAGTGCCTTAACATCAATCTCGCGATCCGGAGATTCTCTGCAGTGACCCGGAGTCTCTGCATGAAACTCGGAGAGTTCTCGGGTATAATTATTTATTTCCTTTTAACACAAAAACTATATTATAGAACTGATCCCGTTGTACTAGGACTGCTGTATTAGTATTTGTCAAAATTATCTGTACTGATGTCCTAGCGATACAGAACCAAAACTAAATAAACCTAAATTTAAAAAAAAATAAGTAAAAGAAAGACATGTATGAAAGTAAAAAGCATGCGAAGTAAGCATCCAGCTGGACACAGTTACCAAAAGGTGAAAAACTAAGCCTTTTTCACCCAAGAACCTTTTTTATGACCTTTTTTACATGAACAAATTATGAGGGCGTTGCTCTTGGTCATCCAGCCAAAATACACCACTGAAGATATGAAAATGTCATATTTGATCGTCTCAGAGGGTCCTACTACTAGTTTTAATACCCCTTGCATTCTATTTAGAATCATATTCCATTGTTACATCCATTTACCTTTTCCATTAAAAGTCATAACAATGGGAATACCAAACCTACCAATGGTTCTGAAGTTGCCAGCGCAATGACGACAGAGGGGTCATTGTTGGGTTCCACAGTACGGGTAAAAAATGGATTCACGCTGTGATATCTCAAACATTTCCAAATCCTCTACAGTATCTCAAAAAAACTTCAATCGCATTCTTGTTTTGATTTATTTGGTTATTATAAAGTTTATTTAGTTTTAATTGTATAAAATCGAACAAACATTTTTGGCATAATCAGCATATTTCAGTACTTTGAATCAATGGGTCGAGCAAGAATTGCGCCTAACGAGATAACTGCGTCTTATGTAGAGTTTAGCAAATTGCTTAATGCGAGTTATTGTTTTCTTATCAGCTTGGGGGGGTAGACAGTGATATACTTACCTGTGATGCCGGCATATCCCTCCATGGCCGCCATCCCAAATACAATAAAAGGCACTGCGTCATATCCCGGCACGCTGTGTCTTAAACTTATTGAAGTCTGTGGAGACAAGAACTCCCTTGTAACCGGCCCATTGTGTAATGGGCCACCACATGGCCTGGACCTGCCGCCCTAGGAGATGTCACTGGTTACAGGCACCACAACAGACCACCTGTAAAAGGTGCTCTATTAATTGTTGATCAAGAACTTTAAACCATGGATTTTTGGACGTTCTAGAAGATGAATGATGTGCTTGGTTGGCTATTTCTTGGACCGCTAGCTTCGCATTAGTAAAACGTATATCTCTGGCTAAAATGCTCCTTTTTGTGATGTAGGTGGCCAGGCATTAAGGAGGAAGAAGGTTTCAGTCCAAGACTTTTCCAGGCGTTGGACTGAATCCTTCTTCCTCCTCAATGCCAGGCGGTTCCTGACAAATCATTCAGCCTCCTTTACATAGCGCATTAGGGGCCAACCATCATCAACGGCCCCCTCTGTGTGTTATTGGAAAACATGGGGTGTGTGGTCTGGTTACGAGGAAGATCTCTGATTTCTCCAATCGGTCCATGGAGAGGTAGCATACCAGGAAGCCGGATGACCCATTAACTCCCCACTTGGGCTGACAGCAGAATTATCCAAAGGATTGTGAGAAATAAAGGGAAATTTCCATAAAATGTTGCGAATTGTGAGTTTATACAGCATTTTATACAGCGTGAAATTGATCAAAGGCCCGAGTTTCTCAACCTCGCTGACCTATGAGCTAAATTTATCAAGGATTAACGTCCCAAGCCTTTCCGCCATATTGACCCTTAGCGTATGTCTTACACGGGGTCGCGGCTAATTACCGGATACACAAAATACGCGTTCCAAGGTCAGACCGCCAAAACAGCGCGGACTATTCCCATTATGGCTCATTTCCAGCTTTTAATTCTTGCTGAATACTAAAAAATCTGTTTGACGGATTCACCTTAACTAAAACTCATTTAATACAGAATACTAAAGCCATTATTATTATTATTATTATTGTATTATTAGTAAATAGTATTGAACACAGTTCATTTATCAAATCTACCCGCCGCTTGTAGTTTTTGGTCAAATAGTGTAGTTATTTTGGTTTTATATATTTAAAAGTAAAGGACTATTTTACTGCACGGAAGCTGAGAACTGAGATTGATTTTAATTAAAATATAAAGAAATATCAGCGATTGATACATTTTGTTCTGATAAGACAATTCAATACATTTGCTATACGTGCAAATATTTTACACCGTTTTATCTTTTTTATAAAAATAAATAGGATAGGGTTAATTGAATGCGTCTGTGTACATAGGGACACGTTACCCGCATCCAGGGATTTTTACGATGCCGCTCCGTCTCGTGCAAGGTCGGGGTGTTCTGAGAGTGAAATGAAGATGACTGCAAGTAGCATGCGCTGCGCTGTGAATTCACAATAAGACAGGGACACGATCCCGCCTGATGAAGCCCAATTTACCATGGAAGGTGAGTCGTGGGCTGGCGTCCTGCGTTAAACCCGTTGGTCCCGGAGACGCGGGCAGTGAATCCCCACACATACAGATCTGGAGTAACGGGAACGTTAGTTTTTGCCCTTCTGTAATTTCCTATTTAATGCCGTTTTTTGGGGGATTTCATTCGACGTACGTAACTCCTTGATGGTCCCTCTTCTGTGGGCAGCAGCCATTGCTGACAGATTCGGGGTAGAGGGGCTTGGGGTCAGGAATGGAAGAAGCTCCATCAGTATTGTAGAGATCGGGATGAAAGTAATGCAGGGGTGCGCTAAGGCGGCTGCATGGCATCCAGGAGCCCTGGCAACCGAGGCTCCTAGCAGACTCGCCTAACGCAACGTACACGACCCCGCGGTAATAAGACGGCACCAGCACTTAATATGAGCGGCACCGGGGACAGGGCTTTGCATGCGCTAAGAGGGAGAAGTACGGAAGAGATAGTATGCGTGTGTGTAAGTGTATGGCATTAGAATGCTTTGCCGTCAGATCAGAGCCATTCGGCCCCATCTAGGCTGCCTGTATTACCCTCTACCCCTTCTGCTGGAAGGTTGTTCCACTTATCTACCACCTTCCCAGTAAAGTAAAACTTCCTTCCATTCCAGCTAAGCTTCTGATCTAACGATTTACATTAAAGCAGCATTCCCAGTATGTTTCAGCCCGCGGCCCGCAGACAGTAATTCATCAAATACTATCTGACGTCACCAGGTAGAGATAGGATTCCTCCTGGCAGTAGGGGGTAAAGCGCTGGATTTGCTGCTTTTAATGAATGAAGTCCTTCGGTGTAAATCTCATTACAGGCACAAAAAAAATAAACAACAATCATGAAATTTCTATACTCTATGGAGAAATTACGAATAATATCGTTTTTTTGGTGCTCTGAGTAATAACGACTTGTGTTAAGTTAATCTCTGTTTTTATATTGATTTTGTTGTTTTTTTTTCTTTTTTTTTTAGAAATTATGGAATTCATCATTGGTTCCCCAGGGCACGCATTTCCGCAGCGCAGACGCGTTCCGCTACACTCAGCATCGCCCTGTTAGGGTAAAGTAAAAATAATTTGCAAAATTGTTCTCTCTGTGGAATTTTAATAGCTTTTTATTAAAAAAAAAAACACACAAAAAAAAAACCCCCAGCGATATTTCATTCTAATTTAGTTGTATAAAGCGTTGAGTCGAATATAAAAATGCGTATCGATGTTTTTCTCGCTTATTTGAATTGTTTCCTCTTATTTTCTGTGTCGTACGCAGAAAACAAACGGATTCATTTACTGTTCGAGTAAATATGTTTTTCCTTAATTGGAATATTTGTCAAAAAGATCATTTCAGAATCCTGTGATTTATAAACAGCAAAATGATCTTAGATAATTTAAAGGATATTTGGGAGGAATTTCAAAGTAGCATTATTAATATTGCAGGATGACTTCACATTTCATACAATCAGTGTTGGTAGGGTAAAATTTCAAATCACAAACAATAACAAACATGTGGGTGCATGGGAAAGATTTCCAGCAGACGTGGTAGAAGGAATATCTTAGGTGGTAGGTCAGTTGAACTGCCGCCCAGCAGAGGTGGTAGAGGGTAATACAGTGAGGGGATTTAAACATACATGGGATAGACATACGGCTCCTGAATCTAAGATGAGACCAACGACTGATTAAGGGTTGAGGGGTTATTACTGTATACAGCGCTGGGGGGTTATATTACTGTATACAGCGCTGGGGGTTATATTACTGTATACAGTGCTGGGGGTTATATTACTGTATACAGCGCTGGGGGTTATATTACTGTATACAGTGCTGGGGGGGTTATATTACTGTATACAGCGCTGGGGGGGTATATTACTGTATACAGTGCTGGGGGGTTATATTACTGTATACAGCGCTGGGGGTTATATTACTGTATACAGTGCTGGGGGTTATATTACTGTATACAGCGCTGGGGGGTTATATTACTGTATACAGCGCTGGGGGGGTTATATTACTGTATACAGCGCTGGGGGGGTATATTACTGTATACAGTGCTGGGGGGTTATATTACTGTATACAGCGCTGGGGGGGTATATTACTGTATACAGTGCTGGGGGGTTATATTACTGTATACAGCGCTGGGGGTTATATTACTGTATACAGTGCTGGGGGTTATATTATTGTATACAGCGCTGGGGGGTTATATTACTGTATACAGCGCTGGGGGGTTATATTATTGTATACAGCGCTGGGGGTTATATTACTGTATACAGCGCGGGGGGTTATATTACTGTATACAGCGCTGGGGGGTTATATTACTGTATACAGCGCTGGGGGTTATATTACTGTATACAGCGCTGGGGGTTATATTATTGTATACAGCGCTGGGGGTTATATTACTGGATACAGCGCTGGGGGTTATATTACTGTATACAGTGCTGGGGGGGTTATATTACTGTATACAGTGCTGGGGGTTATATTACTGTATACAGCGCGGGGGGGTTATATTACTGTATACAGTGCTGGGGGGGTTATATTACTGTATACAGCCCTGGGGGTTATATTACTGTATACAGCGCGGGGGGGTTATATTACTGTATACAGCGCTGGGGGGTTATATTATTGTATACAGCGCTGGGGGTTATATTACTGTATACAGCGCGGGGGGTTATATTACTGTATACAGCGCTGGGGGGTTATATTACTGTATACAGCGCTGGGGGTTATATTATTGTATACAGTGCTGGGGGTTATATTATTGTATACAGTGCTGGGAGGTTATTACTGTATACAGTGCTGGGGGTTATATTACTGTATACAGCGCTGGGGGTTATATTATTGTATACAGTGCTAGGGGGTTATTACTGTATACAGCGCTGGGGGGTTATATTACTGTATACAGTGCTGGGGGTTATATTATTGTATACAGCGCTGGGGGTTATATTACTGTATACAGTGCTGGGGGGTTATATTATTGTATACAGTGCTGGGGGGTTATTACTGTATACAGCGCTGGGGGTTATATTACTGTATACAGCGCTGGGGGGTTATATTACTGTATACAGTGCTGGGGGTTATATTATTGTATACAGCGCTGGGGGTTATATTACTGTGTACAGTGCTGGGGGGTTATATTACTGTATACAGTGCTGGGGGTTATATTACTGTATACAGCGCTGGGGGGTTATATTACTGTATACAGTGCTGGGGGGTTATTACTGTATACAGTGCTGGGGGGTTATATTACTGTATACAGCGCTGGGGGGTTATATTATTGTATACAGCGCTGGGGGGTTATATTACTGTATACAGCGCTGGGGGGTTATATTACTGTATACAATGCTGGGGGGTTATATTACTGTATACAGAGCTGGGGGTTATATTACTGTATACAGCACTGGGGGGTTATATTACTGTATACAGCGCTGGGGGGTTATTACTGTATATTTCACTGGGACTTCTTTAAGTCAAAGTAAAGGAAAAGCGTGAAAAGAAGAGTTTGTTATGTTTCAGGTCAAGTTGTGCGGAGAGTGTAGCGCCTGAGGGGGGTAGCAGGATCCGCGCTCTTAATCACGGAAACAAAGATGCAGAGATGTGGTGTAATATGTCCTGCAGCTATGCCGGATTCACAGCTTCTAAATCCTTTGAACAAACTGATTCAATTGTTGTAAGAATCAAAAATAAGGAACAGCGGGGACGTTAAATCGTATCGGTTTCTTGGAAATCTTGCATCCTGGTTTTCTTTCTGTCAGTTTTAGATCATATTTTATTAAGGGTTTTGCTTTTCTGTAAATAAAATCAGTTTAACCGTCTGTTGTCCTGGTTTTAGAATTATCACTGCCTCTTCCTTGTCATCTGCACACCCTCCATCATTACAGGTGTCCAAGTCGAGACATCTGCGTTGAGGGTGTTTGTCTAGTGATCCGGAGGGCATACCTGGGGTGGATAGGAAGGATCGGTAGTAGGGTTGAACTTGATGGCCTTTGGTCTTTTTTTTCCTTAACTCTCAATGTTGCCCAGGAAATTTCCACGACCTATGGGCTGTGCCTGTTGACTGGTGTTCCCACCTGCTGTCCATTGCTCATTGGGATTAATTATCAGGCCTATAAATACGTGGCTCTCTCAGACCGCCTGTTCCAGTTTATTACTACTGATCCTGTGTATGACCAGCTTGGCCATACTGCTTGTTGCCTCCTTCACCTTAAGGGGTTCCACCAGTCGACTGGGCATACCCTCCTTTATTTTGGGTCTTGAGGAGAGGCGCTCCTGGTGGATCATCCAAGTCCAGGAGCTGTAGCCTCTGGTGGAGAACTCCATTGGGGCTGTAGTGCTATCCAATCTTTGGTGACTTCATTTATAACAGTCCCTCTTCAGAAGCCAAATCCCTTTCGCCACCGTTCTTTCCCTGACGCTCCTCTTTTGTAGCAGCTCAGAATGTTTCCTTGGTCTTTTGCCAGGAGCCCTTTTTTACTTCATTCCTTACAAAATAAATGTATTATAAAATATCTTGAGACTTTTAGTAATATTCCCCCCTTTCCTTTATTCCTGTAATCAATTAACTAATAGCTACTTCGAAGACTTGTCCCATGGCCCTCTTGGATTCTCCATCTCCTCCGAGCTGACACGGGCAGCGCTGGGTTAAGTGAGCTGCTGTCAGACGGTTTATAAAGTTGAACAACGAATGCCTCTAAATTTTGGGTACTTGGCCTCATACGGTTTCATTTTTTATGTCACCGAGCCCTGGAGACAGTCAGACAGTTATCACAACTGGGCTCCCCGGTTAGAAAGTCTTTTATTTCAACAAAAGACTTCCACCACCCCACTTTAATTTAACCAAGAGGGCACTCTACCTTATAATATATAATAGGGGTGGAATAAGGCCCTCAACTGGTAATGAAAAAAAGGTAATGATTCATGAAGTTGCCTTGTTATCAAACCTACCTGAACTACATACCTCCCAACAGGGCACCTTCCTCAAGGGTGAAGTTAGAGGTAGGCAGTGGCATGGTTACAGGAAGGCAGGGGCATGCACCAGTGACACATTGAAATAGAACACAGAATATGATGTCATATCTTGGAGCTCAACTTCATTGCGTCGCAAGAAGGCCATGTGGGAGCTGTGATGGAGGTCTGTGCTGCAAAAGCTCCCTGGGGCAGTCAGGAGAGATCTTCTGATCTCCGTAAGCGGTCCATGATCTCTACTGCCTGGAACAGCAAGACAGTGGGGCAGCTCAAAGGGAGAGCAGGACAGTGCCCACAATCTACCCCTCTCTTTAGGTTATTCTGCATACTGAGAAGGTTAGGTTGTTTCCCACTGACGCCTCATTCCGCTTGACTAACAAAGAAAAAAATGTAAATGAAAAATTGTGAAAACATTTACGTTAAAAAAGTTACATGGAAGAAAATGTTATTTTAATATGGTTTCCCTTACTTTATCTTATATTTTAATGCGGAGGAATTATATTTATACAGTTATGTACTTTTCTTTGTAAAATAATCTATAACAGCTGTTTCGTTTAGAAAGGCTTGTGTTACAATGAGAAAAAACTCCACAAACACCTGCTTTCCTCTACAAAAAACCTTCCTTGTACAAATGTTGTAATTTATCATTCACACAAACATGAAGGCGATATTAATTGCAGCAGAAATCGCACCTGCACGAATGCCCAGGTAAACTGTATCTGAAAGAGAGGGGTAGGAGACTATTATAGAAATGTACATAGCGGGGAGCTGTCAGGATTTACCTCTGAGCATCAATCTCAGGGTCTCGGGTAAATGGGCAGATTTTCAGGATCACAAAGTCATCTCAATTGGCGCTGTTCTCACTGCTATATCAAAGCTGGAATCCCTGGTTACAATAGCATAGAATACTTTAGAATAGAATGTTCGAGTTCAGTGGTCAGAGCCATGCCCTCACTTCCTAACATGTGCAAAACAATTCACTGATTGGGAATGCAATTACCTGAGATTCAAATGTTTTGTGAGTTTCAGGTGAGAGCATGCAAGTTAAATGTGAACTTGCATGTCCTCGCCTAAAACTATCAAAATCCAAAAACTCCATTCCCCCGCTACATTGAAATTTAATAAATAAATTATAACAAAAAAAATTATTAACTGAGAGGAGGACCCGTATTCCCCCACCTCATGCATGGGGGTTAGTTTTTATTTTTGTACTTAACCCTCGGTTGCCAACAGAACAGGGATAGAGGAAGGGCAAGGCTTGTGGTCTGTGAAAAGGATTTTATTTTTTTAACCCCAGCTCCCAAATGGGAAAGAGGCGAATTAGAGGCCAATGATGCCCCTCAAGGGTAATTGTTTTTAACCTCCATGGCACAAGGAATGGGATTGAGGATAACAGTAGGCATGGCTGGTATGCGCCACCCATAGACCTTTTTAAATATTATTTATAATATACAGTAGGGTGGGGGGTTAGAGAGTACAAAGGGCTATATACCACCAGATGCTTTACCTCCACCGCAGGGAATCATGTGCATCCCCTTGGTTAATAGGGGGTCCTGGGGACCCTTGTCTATTGCATTCTTCAGTATAATGGGGGTCGGGAGGATTCAGCCAACAGTTCTTTGCAAGTTCTCCCACAAAGCATCACTCAAAGAATACGGATTATCACCAAAACAGATATGAAAACCGAAAAGGGAATCCTTGGAAACAAGACGCGAGTCAGGAACAGCTCGGGGAGAAGAACTAAAATAAAAAGCTAGCCAAGCAGTTACGACCGTGAATATTTATCCTGGAGATTTATTGCTTTCTATTGCCCTATCTGACAATTTAATAACTCAACCTAATGCTACCTATACTGATTCTTACTCATTTCTCTGCTTTTCCAGGGCTCGACAGACATCTCACTTTTATTCCACTTGTTTTTATCTTTTTAGATCAACTTTCTGCTTCCGTTAAAGAAAAAAAATATCCAGTCAGTGTTAGTATTTGTAGTGGATTCTTTTTAAAATAATGTCTGTGGGGCTGTGAGCAAGAGGCAGCCATAAGGGGCATATAACCAGTCCCCATGTATGGGACCTGGGGCAAGAATGGGAGCCCATTCTTCCTGATCTATCACAAGCCTTGCTGCTTGGCCCTCATGGCCCATGCAGCTCGCTACCCATGTCTAGGCCCTTGCAGGATTCAGAGCTGAGTGGCCCCTTTCTTGACCACCAGTGGCCTGCTGGTCCCATTGCGAGCTTGAGGGGATTAGCATGGGACAGAGTGGTGGAAGGAACATGAGGTGGTGAGGTAGGGTGAGCATGGGGTAGAACGAGGTAGGTGAACCCATATCTTTCTATAGGGGACTGGTTTAAGGGAGGGGGGCATCAGTAGACACCATTTAACCCCCAAAGGGCAAAGTAAAAGATCCCTACTTATTGCAAAGAGAGTGGTGGAATAAGGGGGGGGGATAACCAATCCACCTCATGGTAAAAAAGGATCGTCTAATCAAATTAATTTGGGTTTTTTTTCAACTTTTTTTAAAAAAAATACTCTATTATCTCTTTTTGAAACTCTTCAAACGCTTCTTATCTTGAAAAGAAGAAAGAGGTTAATGAACCCCAAGGTTGCCGTTGTTCATAAACTCGACATCGAGTTGATTGGAGTCCAGTTTAGTTTGAGTCTAGGATGCAAGCAAGTGGCAAACTGTCCCCAAATGTCAATTGACCTTTATTGAATTCACTTGAATCATTCATTATTGTCCCATACATGTTTAAATCCCCTCACTGTATTACCCTCTACCACTTCTGCTGGGAGGCTCTTCCACATATCAACCGCCCTGCCTGTCGTACAAAAGATGCGTGAAACTAGATTTTTGTTTTAATGCTATCCTAATATGGATTATGTTTCTAATGCTATAAACCTCTCTCAAATAACATTCTAGACAGTTTGAAAACTGTTTAATGCCTCATAAAATATAGTTTTACGTTGTAAATTCTCTCCTAAAATAAAAAAAAATACAGCTATTTCTATCCAGAGAAAAATGCAAGTTGATGCCAAGCGTAGCTAGCGGCGTATGTTCTCTGAATGGAATCGAGTCCTCCAGACAGTGGCGGGATATCGATTCGAGTTAGAATGTTACGTTTTAATGCCGGGGATGGTATTGGTCTATTCTGGCTCCACTTACATTAAGACATTTCTTTTTCATTAGAGATTTTCTCCCATTGTGGAAAAAATAAAAGTTTTTTTAAAAAAACAAACCCTGAATGCACTGAATTTGTTGTTGTGTATAATCTGTCCCGCAACCCACTTGTCAAGTCCTTAAAGGTAAGGGATTATATTGATGCAAAGGAGCAGGGCATACACGAGCCCTTGGCAAACGGCTGAATTCTTTCCTGAAATCCAATAAAAACGCAGCCATGAAAAGAATATTTTTATACTTTAGCCACCTGGAAAGGCTTTGGGATTCAACAGAACTTGAGATGATTTAAAGTTAAACCCCCACCATTTTTTTGTTATTCCCGGTATCAGATTAAAAATAGGTTTTCACAAACATTCTGTTTCTGTATTCTGTTATCTTTTTTACCCCAGTTGTAGTTTTTGCCCCGTAATATAATGTTTTCAGGCAGCTGCATATCAGCCGTTTGTATGATTCTCGCTCTGTTATCTGATCCCCGATCTACTAAACCCTCCGACTCCTTATCATACTGCCTGTGGGAAACAATAGAATGGCTCGGTCTCAATCTCACAGCCTGACTCTGTCTAATGAAAGTCTATGGAGGAACGGACTTTATTAGCATCGCCATAAAGCATCAGCTCAGTGCGGTGTTTGAGCCGGGAAAATCACCCAAAATATCTGCAAGTAAACAGAGTTTTAAAAAAACTGGTTTGTGACAATGCCAGCTGACATTACTGTATACAGCGCTGGGGGTTATATTACTGTATACAGCGCTGGGGGTTATTACTGTATACAGCGCTGGGGGTTATATTACTGTATACAGTGCTGGGGGGTTATATTACTGTATACAGCGCTGGGGGTTATATTACTGTATACAGTGCTGGGGGGTTATATTACTGTATACAGTGCTGGGGGTTATATTACTGTATACAGTGCTGGGGGTTATATTACTGTATACAGCGCTGGGGGTTATTACTGTATACAGCGCTGGGGGTGATATTACTGTATACAGCGCTGGGGGTTATTACTGTATACAGCGCTGGGGGTGATATTACTGTATACAGTGCTGGGGGTATATTACTGTATACAGCGCTGGGGGTTATATTACTGTATACAGCACTGGGGGTTATATTACTGTATACAGTGCTGGGGGTTATATTACTGTATACAGCGCTGGGGGTTATTACTGTATACAGCGCTGGGGTTATATTACTGTAT
Organism: Spea bombifrons; assembly: GCF_027358695.1. NCBI lineage: Eukaryota > Metazoa > Chordata > Amphibia > Anura > Pelobatidae > Spea > Spea bombifrons. The sequence continues at coordinate 107,389,299 of NC_071091.1, read as the reverse complement.
ACAGCGCTGGGGGGTTATATTACTGTATACAGCGCTGGGGGGTTATATTACTGTATACAGCGCTGGGGGTTATATTACTGTATACAGCGCTGGGGGTTATATTACTGTATACAGCGCTGGGGGTTATATTACTGTATACAGCGCTGGGAGTTATATTACTGTATACAGCGCTGGGGGGTTATATTACTGTATACAGTGCTGGGGGTTATATTACTGTATACAGCGCTGGGGGTTATATTACTATATACAGCGCTGGGGGGGTTATATTACTGTATACAGCGCTGGGGGGTTATATTACTGTATACAGCGCTGGGGGGTTATATTACTGTATACAGCGCTGGGGGGTTATATTACTGTATACAGCGCTGGGAGTTTATATTCCTGTATAAAGCGCTGGGGGTTATATTACTGTATACAGCGCTGGGGGTTATATTACTATATACAGCGCTGGGGGGGTTATATTACTGTATACAGCGCTGGGGGGTTATATTACTGTATACAGCGCTGGGGGGTTATATTACTGTATACAGCGCTGGGGGGTTATATTACTGTATACAGCGCTGGGGGTTATATTACTGTATACAGCGCTGGGGGTTATATTACTGTATACAGCGCTGGGAGTTATATTACTGTATACAGCGCTGGGGGGTTATATTACTGTATACAGTGCTGGGGGTTATATTACTGTATACAGCGCTGGGGGTTATATTACTGTATACAGCGCTGGGGGTTATATTACTGTATACAGCGCTGGGGGGTTATATTACTGTATACAGCGCTGGGAGTTTATATTCCTGTATACAGCGCTGGGGGTTATATTACTGTATACAGCGCTGGGAGTTTATATTCCTGTATAAAGCGCTGGGGGTTATATTACTGTATACAGCGCTGGGGGTTATATTACTATATACAGCGCTGGGGGGGTTATATTACTGTATACAGTGCTGGGGGGTTATATTACTGTATACAGCGCTGGGGTTATATTACTGTATACAGTGCTGGGGGTTATATTACTGTATACAGCGCTGGGGTTATATTACTGTATACAGCGCTGGGGGTTATATTACTGTATACAGCGCTGGGGTTATATTACTGTATACAGTGCTGGGGGGTTTTATTACTGTATACAGCGCTGGGGGTTATATTACTGTATACAGCGCTGGGGGTTATATTACTGTATACAGCGCTGGGGGGTTATATTACTGTATACAGCGCTGGGGGTTATATTACTGTATACAGCGCTGGGGGTTATATTACTGTATACAGCGCTGGGGGGTTATATCACTGTATACAGTGCTGGGGGTTATATTACTGTATACAGCACTGGGGGGTTATATTACTGTATACAGCGCTGGGGGGGTTATATTACTGTATACAGCGCTGGGGGGTTATATTACTGTATACAGCGCTGGGGGGTTATATTACTGTATACAGCGCTGGGGGGTATATTACTGTATACAGCGCTGGGGGGTTATATTACTGTATACAGCGCTGGGGGTTATATTACTGTATACAGTGCTGGGGGGTTATATTACTGTATACAGCGCTGGGGGTTATATTACTGTATACAGCGCTGGGGGTTATATTACTGTATACAGCGCTGGGGGTTATATTACTGTATACAGCGCTGGGGGGTTATATTACTGTATACAGCGCTGGGAGGTTATATTACTGTATACAGCGCTGGGGGGTTATATTACTGTATACAGCGCTGGGGGGTTATATTACTGTATACAGCGCTGGGGGTTATATTACTGTATACAGCGCTGGGGGTTATATTACTGTATACAGCGCTGGGGTTATATTACTGTATACAGTGCTGGGGGTTATATTACTGTATACAGCGCTGTGGTTATATTACTGTATACAGCGCTGGGGGTTATATTACTGTATACAGCGCTGGGGTTATATTACTGTATACAGTGCTGGGGGTTTTTATTACTGTATACAGCGCTGGGGGTTATATTACTGTATACAGCGCTGGGGGTTATATTACTGTATACAGCGCTGGGGGGTTATATTACTGTATACAGCGCTGGGGGTTATATTACTGTATACAGCGCTGGGGGTTATATTACTGTATACAGCGCTGGGGGGTTATATCACTGTATACAGTGCTGGGGGTTATATTACTGTATACAGCACTGGGGGGTTATATTACTGTATACAGCGCTGGGGGGGTTATATTACTGTATACGGCGCTGGGGGGTTATATTACTGTATACAGCGCTGGGGGTTATATTACTGTATACAGCGCTGGGGGGGTATATTACTGTATACAGCGCTGGGGGGTTATATTACTGTATACAGCGCTGGGGGTTATATTACTGTATACAGTGCTGGGGGGTTATATTACTGTATACAGCGCTGGGGGTTATATTACTGTATACAGCGCTGGGGGTTATATTACTGTATACAGCACTGGGGGTTATATTACTGTATACAGCGCTGGGGGGTTATATTACTGTATACAGCGCTGGGAGGTTATATTACTGTATACAGCGCTGGGGGGTTATATTACTGTATACAGCGCTGGGGGGTTATATTACTGTATACAGCGCTGGGGGTTATATTACTGTATACAGCGCTGGGGGTTATATTACTGTATACAGCGCTGGGGGGTTATATCACTGTATACAGTGCTGGGGGTTATATTACTGTATACAGCACTGGGGGGTTATATTACTGTATACAGCGCTGGGGGGGTTATATTACTGTATACAGCGCTGGGGGGTTATATTACTGTATACAGCGCTGGGGGTTATATTACTGTATACAGCGCTGGGGGGGTATATTACTGTATACAGCGCTGGGGGGTTATATTACTGTATACAGCGCTGGGGGTTATATTACTGTATACAGTGCTGGGGGGTTATATTACTGTATACAGCGCTGGGGGTTATATTACTGTATACAGCGCTGGGGGTTATATTACTGTATACAGCGCTGGGGGTTATATTACTGTATACAGCGCTGGGGGGTTATATTACTGTATACAGCTCTGGGGGTTATATTACTGTATACGGCGCTGGGGGTTATATTACTGTATACAGCGCGGGGGGGTTATATTACTGTATACAGTGCTGGGGGTTATATTACTGTATACAGCGCTGGGGGGTTATATTACTGTATACAGCGCTGGGGGTTATATTACTGTATACAGCGCTGGGGGTTATATTACTGTATACAGCGCTGGGGGGTTATATCACTGTATACAGTGCTGGGGGTTATATTACTGTATACAGCACTGGGGGGTTATATTACTGTATACAGCGCTGGGGGGGTTATATTACTGTATACAGCGCTGGGGGGTTATATTACTGTATACAGCGCTGGGGGGGTATATTACTGTATACAGCGCTGGGGGGTTATATTACTGTATACAGCGCTGGGGGTTATATTACTGTATACAGCGCTGGGGGTTATATTACTGTATACAGCGCTGGGAGTTATATTACTGTATACAGCGCTGGGGGGTTATATTACTGTATACAGTGCTGGGGGTTATATTACTGTATACAGCGCTGGGGGTTATATTACTGTATACAGCGCTGGGGGTTATATTACTGTATACAGCGCTGGGGGGTTATATTACTGTATACAGCGCTGGGAGTTTATATTCCTGTATACAGCGCTGGGGGTTATATTACTGTATACAGCGCTGGGAGTTTATATTCCTGTATAAAGCGCTGGGGGTTATATTACTGTATACAGCGCTGGGGGTTATATTACTATATACAGCGCTGGGGGGGTTATATTACTGTATACAGTGCTGGGGGGTTATATTACTGTATACAGCGCTGGGGTTATATTACTGTATACAGTGCTGGGGGTTATATTACTGTATACAGCGCTGGGGTTATATTACTGTATACAGCGCTGGGGGTTATATTACTGTATACAGCGCTGGGGTTATATTACTGTATACAGTGCTGGGGGGTTTTATTACTGTATACAGCGCTGGGGGTTATATTACTGTATACAGCGCTGGGGGTTATATTACTGTATACAGCGCTGGGGGGTTATATTACTGTATACAGCGCTGGGGGTTATATTACTGTATACAGCGCTGGGGGTTATATTACTGTATACAGCGCTGGGGGGTTATATCACTGTATACAGTGCTGGGGGTTATATTACTGTATACAGCACTGGGGGGTTATATTACTGTATACAGCGCTGGGGGGGTTATATTACTGTATACAGCGCTGGGGGGTTATATTACTGTATACAGCGCTGGGGGGTATATTACTGTATACAGCGCTGGGGGGTTATATTACTGTATACAGCGCTGGGGGTTATATTACTGTATACAGTGCTGGGGGGTTATATTACTGTATACAGCGCTGGGGGTTATATTACTGTATACAGCGCTGGGGGTTATATTACTGTATACAGCGCTGGGGGTTATATTACTGTATACAGCGCTGGGGGGTTATATTACTGTATACAGCGCTGGGAGGTTATATTACTGTATACAGCGCTGGGGGGTTATATTACTGTATACAGCGCTGGGGGGTTATATTACTGTATACAGCGCTGGGGGTTATATTACTGTATACAGCGCTGGGGGTTATATTACTGTATACAGCGCTGGGGTTATATTACTGTATACAGTGCTGGGGGTTATATTACTGTATACAGCGCTGTGGTTATATTACTGTATACAGCGCTGGGGGTTATATTACTGTATACAGCGCTGGGGTTATATTACTGTATACAGTGCTGGGGGTTTTTATTACTGTATACAGCGCTGGGGGTTATATTACTGTATACAGCGCTGGGGGTTATATTACTGTATACAGCGCTGGGGGTTATATTACTGTATACAGCGCTGGGGGTTATATTACTGTATACAGCGCTGGGGGGTTATATCACTGTATACAGTGCTGGGGGTTATATTACTGTATACAGCGCTGGGGGGTTATATTACTGTATACAGCACTGGGGGGTTATATTACTGTATACAGCGCTGGGGGGGTTATATTACTGTATACGGCGCTGGGGGGTTATATTACTGTATACAGCGCTGGGGGGTTATATTACTGTATACAGCGCTGGGGGGGTATATTACTGTATACAGCGCTGGGGGGTTATATTACTGTATACAGCGCTGGGGGTTATATTACTGTATACAGTGCTGGGGGGTTATATTACTGTATACAGCGCTGGGGGTTATATTACTGTATACAGCGCTGGGGGTTATATTACTGTATACAGCACTGGGGGTTATATTACTGTATACAGCGCTGGGGGGTTATATTACTGTATACAGCGCTGGGAGGTTATATTACTGTATACAGCGCTGGGGGGTTATATTACTGTATACAGCGCTGGGGGGTTATATTACTGTATACAGCGCTGGGGGTTATATTACTGTATACAGCGCTGGGGGTTATATTACTGTATACAGCGCTGGGGGGTTATATCACTGTATACAGTGCTGGGGGTTATATTACTGTATACAGCACTGGGGGGTTATATTACTGTATACAGCGCTGGGGGGGTTATATTACTGTATACAGCGCTGGGGGGTTATATTACTGTATACAGCGCTGGGGGTTATATTACTGTATACAGCGCTGGGGGGGTATATTACTGTATACAGCGCTGGGGGGTTATATTACTGTATACAGCGCTGGGGGTTATATTACTGTATACAGTGCTGGGGGGTTATATTACTGTATACAGCGCTGGGGGTTATATTACTGTATACAGCGCTGGGGGTTATATTACTGTATACAGCGCTGGGGGTTATATTACTGTATACAGCGCTGGGGGGTTATATTACTGTATACAGCTCTGGGGGTTATATTACTGTATACGGCGCTGGGGGTTATATTACTGTATACAGCGCGGGGGGGTTATATTACTGTATACAGTGCTGGGGGTTATATTACTGTATACAGCGCTGGGGGGTTATATTACTGTATACAGCGCTGGGGGTTATATTACTGTATACAGCGCTGGGGGTTATATTACTGTATACAGCGCTGGGGGGTTATATCACTGTATACAGTGCTGGGGGTTATATTACTGTATACAGCACTGGGGGGTTATATTACTGTATACAGCGCTGGGGGGGTTATATTACTGTATACAGCGCTGGGGGGTTATATTACTGTATACAGCGCTGGGGGGGTATATTACTGTATACAGCGCTGGGGGGTTATATTACTGTATACAGCGCTGGGGGGTATATTACTGTATACAGCGCTGGGGGGTTATATTACTGTATACAGCGCTGGGGGTTTATACGCAAGGAGATATTTGTTTCCCATGGGACTTCCCCTTTCAGTTATAAATTCTCCATAGTGCGTTCAGGTTAAAAATAACCCAGAATATATATCAGTTAGAAATTCAATTGTTAACTGCTTGTTCTATATTATTAGTAGTAGTTATTATTATTATTATTATTATTATTATTATTGTTATTATTATTATTGTTATTAGTAGTTATTATTATTATTATTGTTATTAGTGTTATAAAATAAATTGTTAATATTCAGTCTACAGTAAACTCTTTAAAGTATACACTTCTAGCACCTACAAGAAACAAGGAATGATGTGTTAAAGTTAATTGGCTTTAAGCATGCGCAGTTCAGAGCCGTAAGCCCTGCAGAGCATTATCCTTTTATTCTAATAAAAACAACCAGCTGGTTTCATCCGCCGCTCGGAAGACACATTTATAAATCAGAACAGGACCATAAAATTGTAGGTGGCCAATTATATCGGGACTCTATAAATGAACGTGGATCATCCGTTATCCCGCAGGTTATTACAAAAAAAAACTTTCAATCTCATTCATTAATAAAGTGATAGAACATCTTTTATTTTTCTGTTATCGTCAGGATTTTTTGTGCAAATGATATTATTAAGAACAGTTTTTTTCTATATTTCGCGGATATGCTAATTTTATAAATATATATATTTGCTTACATAAGAAAAAAAAGTAAAATATGTTGTTTTTACTTAAACACAAGTATTGTCCACAGAAAATATTTTTTTGTTTTTTTTTGAACCATCAACCATTTTTAAGCTAAAATGCTAGGGACTTGTTGGCAAATTACTTAGTTTTACTAAATCATGTATATATTTTTAAACAAATAGTTTTAAATTCCCCAAAAATGACCTAAAGATATGACTTGGGATTGTACAACAAACAAAGTGTCGCGTGCGAAATGTGATTGGCGGCGTAGCATTATGTCAAGCTCCGCCCAATTTATGGAATGACTCCACCCCTTTTCCCCCTGCACACAACCTAGGACTGTCCTATTAAATAGGAGTTTATTAGCAGCTATGGCTTCCATTTTTTTCCTACTTCTGCAAGATGTTTGAAAGTGAATATGTATAAAATATATATATATATATATAAAAACTGTTTCATTTCGTTTTTATTATTATATTTACAACTCCTAAATGGCAGATTTTATATCCTGAATCCAATTTCTTCAAGGTTATCTCTCGCTGGCGTCTGAGAAACCATTAAACAAACCTCTGTCGCTTCTCCAAGTGACAGTGAAGGAAAAACATATCTTTCAAGGTGTTTGATAAAAAAAAAAAAAAAGATGAGATGCTCTTTAATTTAATGGGCCAAAGAAACATTAAAGATTATTAACAAGGTGGAAAAAAATGATTTTATGTCCGCGTGGTATAAATGCCCGATTCCCTCACTAAGGCGTGTGCTGCGCGCAAAAAAAATGTGGAATTAGAACTTTTTTTTATGGACAAATATATATTTTTAGGGAATATTATTGATTTATGACTGATTTATGAAATTTTCCAATATGTCTTTGATCAATAAGTAATATTAATACATTAAAAAAAAGAATTTTTTAAATGTAAAAAAAATAATAATAATAATAATTAAAAAAAATTATAAAAATAATAATAATAATTTAAAAATAATAATAATAATAATAAAAAAAATATATATATAGCAACTTCTGTATTGTGTTTCGTATTCTAGTCCAGAGTGGCCATGTGGATCTGTAGCTCCAGCAGCAGATTGCGCGCTGTAGTGTGCGGCCACCAGCTGGTTATGCCCGGTCGCACGCTATGGGAGCATAAAAACCTAACGTGCAGCCGGTCGTAAACAGATATCGCCTATGCTTCCATGATTTGGTGGCCGCCGGCCTTAAAGCACCAGGGTCGCCTCATGTCCTGACGCATGTCCGCGAGCAGCTGGCCTGATGACACCGGGCTGCTGGAAGAAGGAGATGCCCATGTGCGAGTAGCATACTTAAGTATGCTGCCTGCTCCGGGAGGTTTTCCCCCTTTAATTAAATATCCCTTTTATACAAACGTAACCTATTTTTCTTTTTCTAAGTAAATTTCCAAATAAGAGGCTTTTAGTAAATCGTTAGTGTCCTTAGAACGTGTGTCCATAGCGCGTCTATAGGCAATAAACCTCTGGGAATAACTCGCGGGCCCGCTGCCCCCAGCCATCCGTCATGTCTCCGCTCTCGCTCGCCAATCTGATTACTTGTCCCTAGAATAAGAATTTGGAAACCGGCGTGTGACTCTCGCTCGCAGGGCGCATGGAGCTTTATTTGTTGGTATTGCCGCGATAAAGACGTCTTCATTCATCTGAAAACTGTTGATCTTTGCGAGGGAAGGACAAAGCGTCAGCGCAGGCACCTCGGATCAGAAGACTTATGGAAATTTTCTGCAATGTTGATGCGATAAAGGTCATTCTCAATAACAAGCAATAAATCTCTTTCCGATGGATAGATTAAAACTACGTTAGTATTTATTGAGTTCCTTCTGTCCACACACTCACTCGTGCTTTTCTAAAGGTTTATTTTTTATTTTATTTTTTTGGAAGGTCTCACTTATTTAAAAAAAAAAACATTAAAAACCAAAAATATTTCCTAAATAGTCTTCAAACTTACCTTTCACAAATTAGATCTTTATTTTTTTTACATGAAGAACCATACATAAGTGTAAAGAATGCAATGAAACTATATGAGAGGGTCATTGGATTGGATGAATTTTTTTTTTATTTTTTTTTTCGAATGTAGAATTTTGGTTAAATATGTACATTAAAAAAAAAAAAATGACCACGGAGCTCCTGGAGTCCTAACATATTACTGGGTCCTCAGGGGAGCATTTGATCTCTGGCCAGGGGGTGTCTAGCTTCACCTCTGCCCAGGTTTCTTCCCTTTTAAGGCTTTTGGGGGTAGCCTCGTCTTGGATATAGTTAAGGCTCCCTAGGTCCGTCTGGCCCCAACTTTTACCTATAAGAATCTTTAGAAGTTGGGCTGTGGGACCCCTGCTGGGGGATGTTTGGGAATTTAATGTTTCCCAAGATGAGTTATTTTCTTTGATAACCCAGGACTCTTATGCTGAGGAGCCAATGAGAAGATTATTTTAAGTAAACAAACGTTTTGCCAAAAGAGAAACCAACATTTATAATCAGCCCCATTTGACCCGTCTAGTCTGCCCATTTCTCAAACCTTAATCAGTCGTCGGTCTCGTCTTAGATTCAGGAGCCGTATGCCTATCCCATGCATGTTTAAGTTCCTTTACTGCACCAACCTCTACCAGTTGAGTAAAGTAAAACTTCATTACATTACATTTCACCATGTTAACCACCTGACAAACCATGAAATTACAGACACAGGACAAAATACTTACATATATAGAAAAATAAAGTAAATAAAGATTGAATTGCTTTTCTTGGAATGTTTTTCCCCCCCTAAGAGCGTCCTTTTTAAATAAAAATATCTTTTTGATGCTCGGATAAAGAGTTTGTTGTATCTTTAATTATTGCGGCCGGCGTGTGTGATTATAATCCAATGGAGTTTGTCATTAATCTGCATATTTCCAATTCCGCGATGTCAATCACTGTCACCGTACCCACAGCTCTTAGAGCCTCTTACATATCTGAAGGGTATTTTCATAGAAATAAAAGCTTTGGAATTTAATCAGAGCCTATATCGCATTGTCGCAGGATGTAAAGTTGATGGAAACAGATGAAATAAAATGATTTATGTGCCAGAAAAGCGAAGCAAGACAAAACAAACAGTGGAAAACATCTAAAAAAAAATCTGACTCCTGATTCTTCTTTCTCATATTTTTTGGAGCAATTTAATCTTATTGTATTTTACGATCTTTTAACTCTTGTGATACCAGAGGAATGTGGCATCTTCCATTACCAAATGATATGACATACTTATCAAATATCACATATTATACTTTAATGATCCAAACCCTGACCCTTTTTGTCGCGTAGCCTTTAAAATGACTCGAGGATCAGTCCTATGCAGTAGCGTACCTAGCGGGGGGCGGGGGGGGCGGTCCGCACCGGGTGCCGCTCATCAGGGGGGTGCCAACTTGCCGGCACCCGGCACCCCTCCAGAGACGGACAGTAATGTCCGCCGCTGGAGGAGCAGGCTCAAAAGAGAGCGGTATCGGAGGTCTTTAACAGACCTCCGGCTCCCTTGAGTGATTTTAAGCCGGTTCCCTTGAACCGGCTTAAAATCACTCAAGGGAGCCGGAGGTCTGTTAAAGACCTCCGATTCTGCTCCCTTGCGATCCGCGCGGCAACTGCTGCTGTGCAGAGGGCACTGTGGGCGCGGCTTCAGTGCCGCCGGGATCTGACAACAAACCCCGGCGGCACTGAAGCCGCGCCCACAGTGCCCTCTGACCCGGAAGAAGACAGAAGAAGAGGAGCGAAGAGGAAGACTGCTGTAAAAAGAAAAGACTGCTGTAAGAAGAAAAGAAGTAGAAAAGAAGGTAGGAAATCATTCATTAAGACTGAGTGACAGTGAGAGTGGATTGGTATGTGTGGAATCTGTGGATTGGTATGTGTGGTATGTGTGGAATCTGTGGATTGGTATGTGTGGAATCTGGATTGGTATGTGTGGTATGTGTGGAATCTGTGGATTGGTAAGTGTTGATTGGTAAATGTGTGAGAGTGATGGGTGTTATGCTGTACCATTTCCAATGTCTTTTTCATTATAATTATGCTCTAAAGTACATCATAACTCCCATCACTCTATACTGTTCCGTACAGTGGCAGAGCTGGGAGACAGCTATGCTATGTTTCTATACATTATTTATGTTTACCAGCAAATACAGGATTTGTATGTCTTATTCAGTTGATCAATACCTGGGGTGCTGTTTCCATGTGTTGTTTATTTGATCTATACCTTCAGTGCTGAGTGATTTCCAGTTGATCTATACCTGCAATGCTGGGTTTGTGTGTTCTGTTGATTTATACCTGCAATGCTATGTTTCCATACATTATTTATGTATACCTGTAAATACAGGATATTTATGTCTTATTCAGTTGCACGTGCTGTTTCCATGTGTTGTTTATTTGATCTATACCTGAACTACAGGGAGTAATTAAAAGAGAGTTGTGGTTTAGTGACGTAGGGGACAAATGGACTTTGGGGATGATTACGGGGAGAGGACCTCCCAATGTCACGGTGCAGTCAGAAGAAGGGAAGGCTGTACTGACTCTCACAGTCTTCCCCTGATCTGCAGTTGAGGGCAGTACAACATAATCCCTATCACTATACATCGATCTAGACATTTACAATAATGCAGCATAACCCCTACCACTATATACTAAGCCAGACACTGAAGTGGTAGGCCTACACCACATCAATGGCTTTGTATATAGTGATATGGGTTATGCTGCATTATTGTGAATGTCAGGCTCAATGTATAGTGATATGGATTATGCTGCCCCACCGTCAATGTGTGCTCACTATAAAGTGATAGGTGTTATCCTGTATCACCGGCAATGTGGGCCTCAGTATATATTAACAGTTATGTTGTACCACCGTCAGCGCGTGCCTCAGTATATAATGGAAACAGTTATGTTGTACTACTGTCAGCGCGTCTCAGTATATAATGATAGCAATTGTGCTGCACAACTGTCAATGTCTGCCTCAGTGTATAATGATAGTTATGTTGTACTACTATAAGTGTCTAGCTCAGTATATAAAGATAGCGGTTATGCTGTACCACCATCAATATCTGGCTCAGTTATAGTGATAGGTGTTATGCTGTTCCACTGTAGTATCTGGCTCAGTGTATAGTGATAGGAGTTATGCTGTTTCACTGTAATGTTTGCCTCAATATATAATGAAATTACTTAAGCTGCACCACCGTCAATGTCTGTCTCAGTATAGAGTGATAGGCATTATGCTGTACCACCGTCACTGCCTGGCTCAGTATATAGTGATAGGTGTCATGCTATACCACAGTCAGTGTCTGGTTCATATGGTATATATAATCATGAGTCGACATGGCAACACCACTATATATGCAAATGCTTAAATAAAAAGAGAACAATGTTATGGTGACTCCTGATTATAATATCAGATTTTTTTTAGTTTATAGTGTCTTTAGCTGCTTAGCCAGTACTTAATTTGTAATGTTTGTCACTCATTTGTTAGGTCTTCTTAGAAACTTGTTGTGTTTGTTGTTTTTTTGGGGGGGTTATTAAAGAAAGCACTATTATATGTTCAGTAAATGTTATTTAAACATATTTATTTTACTTATAAGTTATTAATTTATTTTTTCAGATTTCTTGTTGTTTACAGTTGACATACAGTTTACAAATTGGTGCAATAAATATTCTTGCCAACATAATTTTGTAGATGTCTTTACATTTGGGGGGGGGGTGCCACTTACAGGATCCGCCCCGGGTGCCAAATACTCTAGGTACGCCCCTGGTCCTATGCATACATGTTCTCAGTTATGTATTTTAAAAGGCTCGGCCATGAAAGACACCCAAATATTATGTATACGGTGAAGCCTGGGCTGGTTACCCAAAGACGACTAACCCTCGCTCTAGAGCAGACTTTAGGGCCTACTTTGAAGGTTGCAGCCCAAGTTACCTGCTAGAGATGAGGTATGAGAGGTTGGTAATGCTTTTCCATGTGGCTTCCAAGGAAGCGGTAGACCAGGTGAGGGGATTAAGTAAAATCTCTGCTGGACTCCTATCTGATAACCCCATTTGCTAGCCTGCTCAAAGAAAGCCTTAACCCGACCTACGATGGACTATTCATCCGTTCACATGCTGGCTTTACTTTTCAAGGAACTTGGCTTTCCCATGTGCTCCTCGGTGAGCATCAGACCATCTAAAAAGCTTAACCTGCACAACCTAAGTGATGGAAGTTGGAAGAACAGGTACCTTTTGTCTTAGAAAACCAACACTTTACTAATGACGTCATAAGAATTTTGTCCCCCTCTACCCGGTACCCAGCCCGGCAGTAAGCATTGATATTATTGCTATACTGAGTATAGGCTTTAGCATACAAAATGCAGGTTGGGGTTCTTTAAATTTGGGCTAAAGTCTTGAGTGGCACCTGAGAGGGAGGAGCTTGCAAGTGATGTCATGCTAGGCTATAAAGGGAACCACTAGAAAGGCGCCAGCCCTTTTTGGATAATTTGCCACAAGGCATTGATCAGAGCAGGAGCACGTGGCGGTTTGCGCTATGGCAACACAGATTACCTCCATGTGGGCTTTGCTAAGCATTGCTAGGCCTAACATGTGCCAAAGCAAGGAGGGGCTAGTCTATTTAACCCTATAAAGAGGGGAATGGGTTAATTTGTTATTAAAGGGTAATATTATAATGGCTGGTGCTTTACCCCCGGTCCAAGAGTAAAGTAGCGAGTGTTGCCAAAATGGTGGATAGTCTGCACTTTGTGTTGCCAGGGAAACTTAGTCTAAATTGCAGTAAGATAAGAGTTCCCAGTAAGATAAGAGTTTCAATCGTGCTTTCATGTCTTAAGTTGAGGTAGGAAGCTTAGATTCCTTGCCATTTATGCAATCATTATCCTGAAAGCTGATCGTTGGCACACGTTGACTGCACAGTTCATTCCCTCTTTAATTAGAGCATGGATCAAGTTCTGTAGCGCACCGACGGGATTCATCTCTGCCTTTTATTCACCTTCCGGCATTACCTTTACATTGCACAATAAGTTGCAAAGGAGCTTCTGCCGCCATTACAAGTTCACTGCGTGTAAAAATGGCCGCGATGTGCCAGAGCGGTAGTGAGTACGTGGCGCAGCTTCATTCTTCAAGTAATTATGTTGCCCATAGGAAGCGCCAGACTTGTTTATTACCATGTAAAACATAACTGCCCTGTTGGTTTGAGTTGCCGAAAAAAAGTTTAGATTTGCCTTTTTTAACGGTCAACCGCTGGTTGTTTATCCCCCTTTTAACTAGCTGTCTACTTAAATGAATTGTGGGAGAAAAAGTACTAACAGATGATCCACTGACCAGTAACGGTGGTTTAGGGAGTGTTGAGTGACAACTTTGTGCTCCATGAGGAAGTTATTTTTATCTAAATAGTTTTGTAGCAGATGGCCCCATTAATCTGCTATTCAGAGCCCTTTGATATCTAACGTTCTAATAATATGGGGAATAATAGTTATAAAATACATGTGCAAGTCCCTGGTGGGTAAACTATCTAAAAGGTAATTAAGGTCACTTAGGATGGGAAGCCGGGCAGGAGTTTTCATAACAATGTTCCCCTTGAATATGGCTGGGTCCTTGAGGCGTACATATTGTGCCGCTACTGCGCATGGAGGATGCAGCCGGTAGACATTTAGGATTGCGCCTGCATCAGATTCTCTGGGAAAATCTTAATTAACATCAGAAAAGTCTGAAAGATGCAGGGGTTCACACTGGTAATGGTGGAAGGGAGTTTGTGGTACCCCGGGGTCTGGTGCCATGGCAGCAGTTGCCAGTCTGATGTATGGCCAACTCATGTGGCATTAGCCGTATGGCTGCACGCAGAACTCCCCATGGGCTGGCAATGGGGAATATATATCGGTTTTGCTCCTGTGCCATGTACGATAGGCCGGGGGTTTATGCCCTAAGGGATGAACTGTATTACTGGGCCACTTGGCTGGACTTGAATTCAACTCGTTAGGGTGAAAATTGCCAATGCTCCTCTAGACAAGCGGCAAATCTGATCAAAAGAGTATTGAATGAAATAATACCGGTACTTATAATTCACTTTTCTTTCTAAAGGAATCCTCATGGTATCAAAATTATTTCGAAATAAAAATGTATTTAGTGAAATCTAGAGAACGTTTCTGTATTATTTTCACGCTGTAGAATGCATATTATATATTTTTTTCCTGATCTTATCTAACAATTCAGCACTGGAGAAAAAAAAATCAGATAATAGTCAAACATGGCTGAGTTACCAACATCCCATGTATGTGTAACCAGCATATTTTCTCTTACACATACAGTAAGTTATGGGGCAATTTATTTTTTTAATGGTCTTAAGTGGATTTCCAATCAAAGAAGTTTCCAAATTCCATTACTATTGGGATATTGCACTAAAATGTACTTTTCAGGTAGACCTTTCAACGGCTTCAACCTCCATTTGTCAAGAACGTGTCAATACAGAACAGAAGAATGAATTAGTATTACTATTACACCTTTGTGTTTCATCTGACGGTTTGCTTCTTTGTGTCCTTTGCTCTGAGGATCGATATTATCTTACTGAGGATAGCTGTGTCAGTCCATAGTGCGATACTCGTTTTTTTTTGCATTTATATACAGAATGTAAATATTTATAGCATGGTTAGAAATGGACATCATAGTTTTGATAGAAACCTAGAATTTGCAAATAAATCAGCCCCATTCGGCCCTCGTCTAGTCTGCTCGTTTTTTTCTGCTCTTAAGACGCAAATCTTAATCAGTCGTCTGTCCTCACTGGGGTACATGGCACCAGAGGCCACCAAATGAGGGCAGCCCCAACACAACAAACCTATAACAAAGAACATTATAAAAATAAAATAATCGCAACAATGCAGTTTTCGATCTTTACCGTGATGGTTTTTAGAATATATTTTTGTAGTAGCTTGAAATTTTCTTCTGTTCATAAATTATCACTATGGGTTGGAGGCTTGTGCTCTAATCTGGAAATAACATCGTATTTTTTGGTCTGTTATATATCTATTTCATTAATTATCCTGATAGCCAAAACACGCCCGTTGTTTTAGAATTTCTGAATTCTAAGCCTCGATCTCGAAGAGAGAAATTGTTAAAAGACAATATAAGTCAAATTGTGGGCAAGTTTCTTTTCACAATGTAAGTAACATGGGACTTTCGAGTAATTTCTATAAAGAGTTTGGAGAACTTAATTGGGCGTCTCTTAACATTTTTTTTTTTTTTAAAACGTCACATAGGGCCTCCAGCACGTGGAAACCTTTGATGCTCTGGGTATGAGATCTTGAAACATAATCTCCAGGTCTTC
This sequence comes from Spea bombifrons, assembly GCF_027358695.1. Lineage (NCBI taxonomy): Eukaryota > Metazoa > Chordata > Amphibia > Anura > Pelobatidae > Spea > Spea bombifrons. Next base: position 107,373,055 of record NC_071091.1, on the reverse strand, counting down.
TTTTTTTTCTGGACTGTAGATTTTGGATTTACTGCTATCCTTTCCTTGAATGCGTTCCTTTCATTTCAAACCTATTACTGCCTACCCAGCGTCACTTCGATATAAAAAGGGAAAAGTATCACAAACACGTTGAAAGTTTCATCATAAATTGAACTCTTGCCAAAAAAAAAATCACATCATAAAAGCTGAGATTTGGTGGCAGCCCGTGGCAGAGCCATGACCCTTGCACTGCCCATACCCAGGAGGTTCCCCATTTCCCAAACCCGAAATAAAAGACAGACACCAGCAGGATTGGATTTAGAAAAGGCCGAGACATTTATTTAACAAATGTCTCAATATAACTTTATTTAACATCTTATAAATTATTGTAAAAACACTTTAATAATAACTTCTGTATAAATACTATACAGTCTTCTGTACACCTGTGTACAAACAGCTGAGGGTTCCCAACCTAAACACAAAACAATGGCTTCACACTACCCCTTCCGCCGGATACCACAATCGCCCAAGCGACCGCGGGTCGGATAGGGGAGCTCCACCTTAACGCTTTGGTTAATCCTGTACAGGGAGGGCATTAACTCGAACCTCTAACCAAAAACATCAACTTGCCACTCCCATTATCATTCAAACTTCTCCCGGGAACTCCTCCGCCACAGCAAAGAAAACGGATCCTGCAAAAATAAAGAGGGAAAGGGGGAAAGAAAAAACACACAAAGCCAACACAGAAATACAAAGCAAAAGACAAAAAGAGGGAGGGAGGGCGGGAAACTGCTCCTGTGGTGTTCAGTAATTGCCCCCTGCACGTGTGCTTAGAGGGGCTTTATAGCCCTGTCCCCTTCCCCCTACAGTCACGTTCCTTGTGACTTCCTCCCTCGTTCCCTGTGCATTCTCTCCTCGTGCTAACCATTGCTGGGTTAACCCTTTCCTGCCCTAATACCATGTGCACCGTCCTGTAGTGCTGGCAGGCTAGTGTTCCCCTTACGCCTATGACTTCAGGGTTTCTTTATTATGTCATTCAACCAGGTTCTTTCCATTCTCCCACTTTGGAACTTTAGGAAAGCTGGCAGAACCAATCAACAGCAACTTAACCATAGGGAAGAGACCTTAATAGAGAGGGTGATAATCATGCAGATGGCCACTATTAGGTGGGCTTACAACCTCATCCAACAGAAAGAAGAAATTGACCCAGAGAGCCAAGGAAGCAGTGATTCACTTGGAGACTCCGTGTCTAACCTGTAGATTTCCCAAGTATGTACGTATTAAACAAGAGTTTGTTGGCTTCATTCTGATGCTTTACCAGCGATGGTTAAACTCTTGTTTAAAGCCGAGACTATTTAGCATTCTACCAGCTGAGCACCTGGGCTCTGACTTTACAGACAGCGGAGAATTGGGATTTTAAGCTGCTAACGTTAATAATGTTTTGTCTCTTCCTATGTGTATTAAAGCTGACTATTGGCATTTTGGGAGAGCTTCGGGGATTTTTTTTTATTCAATATTTTCTCCTAATAAAATGATAAAATGTATCATATGGAAATTAATTTAAGTGGATTTTGTTCTGTGCGAGACTTGATTGCTAAAGCGATAAATTAAAATGTATTTGCACGTAGAAAGAGATTTAAAAAACCCCAAAAAACCACAATCGATAAAAAGGCCAATCTCATTCTGACGTTCTGTATCGGAGCTAATTGAAGTGGAACAAACTGATCCTATCTGCGTGGTGGGGTTCCTTTCCGTCAGTCTTAATGAATAAAAATCACACTGGTTTGTAACAATTTTTTGTTGGAACAGGAGGATGTTTGTAAGGTCTTGACAATATCGAGACACCTGTGTTGGGGGTGCGGGCAGAGTCGGCAGTGGCATATGTGCATACCTGGGAATACTCTGGGTGAAGCACCAGTTCTCCTGGTGGACAACCAGATCCTCCAGGTTGCGGGTGCAGGGTCTTGACACGCCCCGCTCCCCACCCATTTCCCCTTTAGATGGGGGTGTTCCCACTGTGGGAACGCCCCAGACGTCAGCGAGAACGCCCACTGACATCATGGGACCGCCCCCACCCACATCATAAGACCACCCGCGGATGTCAGTGGGCAGTCCTGGCCACGTCCCACAAGGGAAGGCTCTGGATAGCCAGAGCTCAGAAGTTCCCTGGTATGGATTTGTGGCCCCAGGAGGGGTTTGGTCAGCCAAAGGGCCAGAATCACCTTGTGGTGCTCAGCTTTAGAGAGAGGATATCTGAGCGTCCCGTTGGTGCTTTTTCCTGCTATATCACAGCTAAAAATCCCTGCTTGAATACAGATGACATCATTCTGAATATAATCATGTTTCAAGGAGAACACAGGGGATGTTATTAGAGCCATTTGTTTGCCACCATTAACGAGTCGCTGCAATCTAATCATCCTAAAGACGTATTAAAGGGTTCCAAGGTCGGCTTTTTTTAGAAAGTCTCCACCGACCAAAAGAAGGAGCACTGAGAAGAATAATGATCGGCAGTTCCCACTGGGTGTGCATGCGCATGTGAAAGTACAGCTCATGCTGGAAAAGTACATTTGAGAAGGTGGAAAATAAGTTATTTTCTTTAAAAAAAAAAAAATTATAATAATAATAATCCTTTAAAATGAATACATGAATCTGCCTGCTTTCAAATCAAACTGAAATATGCCTTAAAATGACACAAAAAATAAGTTTTTGTGCAATCGTGCCATGAAGCCATATTGCGGCAAAGTAAACCAAAAGGGTATAAGATGTGCCCTTGGCGCTAAAGAAAGTTTTGACATTATGTCCCATTTTTATGCTTTATCCACAACATTAATTTAACTCAATTTGTTTACAGGAAAATGTAATGCCCCGAAATATCGAACATTAAAACGATCCTTTTTTTTCTTTCTCTCTCAGTAAATAGCAGTTATTGTCAGCCGGTTGCTATAGCAACCCATCCCACTGCGGAAACGCACACGTGACCGTAATGTTATGGCTCTGTATTCGCTCGAGATGCACGTGTAAAGCTTAGACAGCGAGAACCTGATTTTCTAAAAGCCTTTTAATCTAAAGCATTCAAAAAAATAAACCACAGCCGGACTACAAGGTCTCATTTACATGTCAGATTACCGTGATGTGCGTTTTACTGATCGACAGAAAATAACGAATTAAAAGCAGCGCAGCGGTGTGGATACAAAGGCTGGGGGCAGGTATGACTGGGCCTGGAGTCCCAGGTGGGCTCCCACAGTGTTTTTAAGCCAAAATGTTGGGACCCCCTTCATACTGTGATGAAGGACCCTCTTGATGTTTCCAGTTTGGAGACCTCAATAGGGCCGTGACATTGCACTGCAGTGGGGTCTGTTATGCTGTAGGGGGTGTGCGTTTTTATATAACACCCGGTAATCCTATCTCTGGCATCTAAAGTGGGGTGGATGAGCGCCCTATCTTTTGGATATATCACCAAACCTGGGAACTCCCTGGGTTTGACCCAGGGTCTCCAGGTTAGTTTACTAAGGTCAGGTGACCATTGTTTGGCCATGCCCACTCTCCGCCTAGTCCCCACCTCTGGGTAACCTGCTCTGGAAATTTCCCAGGTCTGCATACCTCCCTTCCCTTCTTTCTGGCATCATATTCATGGAGTAACGCCCTCCAGAGCGTACTTTTAAAATAGCTTGTGGCCTATGGGCTGGAATTTTATTTTAAGGCCAGTATGATAGCTGTATTGGCATACCTGGGAACTTTTGGGCTCCGGCTACCTGGCCTTCCCTTGAGGGACGCGGCCAGGACTGCACACTGTCAGTGGGTGGTTCCGCTGACATTGGGGGTGGTCCTGCTGACGGCAGCGGGAAACACCCATTTAAAGGAAAATGGGCAGGGAGCAGGGCGGGTCAAGGCCGCGCTCCTGCGACTCGGAGGATTTGGGTACCAGAGAAGCAGTGCTCACCCGGAGAGTTCCCAGGTATGTGTATTGGACATGGTTCCTTCCGGTCAAATCACTGAAGTTAAAAAAAAAAAATCTGGTAATGAAGACACATAAAAAATGTAACTACATACACTATATGATTAAAAATATGTGCCCCCCCCAATAACTGAGTTTAGGTGTTTTTGCCGCACCCATTGCTGACAGGCGTATTAAATCAAGCATATAGGCAGACCAGTGTCATGGAGACCATAGACAGACATCGGAAGTAGAAGGGGAGATCAGAGACATTAAACGTGGCACTGTCATAGGATGCCACCTTTGCCAGAGGTCAGTTCATGAAATTTTTGCCCTGCTTGATCAGCCCCAGTCCACTGTAAATGCTATTATTGTGAAGTGGAAGTTTCCAAGAGCAACAACAGCTCAGCTATGAAGTGATAGACCGCGCACACCCCCAGAGCCTCTGAACATCAGCACAAGCGCTGTGTCTCAGGAGCTTCAGGAACTGGGTTTCCATGGCCGAGCAGCTGCACACAACCTGAACATCACTATGCATCAGCTGAAGCCACCTCCACTGGACTCCGGAGCAGAGAAAACTCTGGAGTGACGAATTGCGCTTAACTATCTGGACGTCTTATGGATGAATTTGGATTCCAGGAGAACAATACCTACTGAAATACATAGTGCCCCCTGTGAGGTTTGGTGGAGGAAGGATAATGGTCCGAGACAGTTTTTCAGGCTTTGGGCCCCTTAGTTCCATTGAAGGATAATGTTAATACTTCCGCATACAAAGACATTTTAGACCATTGAATTCTTCCAGCTTTGTGGCCCCAATTTGGGGAAAACCTTTTCCTGTTCAGCATGACTGCGCCCCAACACACAAAGCAAGGTCCATAAAGACATGATTGGATGAGTTTGGGGTGGGAGAACTTGACCGGCCGCACAGAGACATGACCTCAACCCCATCGAACACCTTTGGGATCAATTGAATGCTGATTGCGGGCCGCGCGTCTCGTCCAACATCAGTGTCTGACCTCACAAACGCTCTACTGGATGAATGGAGGCTGTTACAAAGAGGGGTCATCTCCATATCAATGCCCATGGTTTTGGAATGGGCTGTCCAACAAGCTCATATACTGTAAACATGATGGTCAGGGGTCCGCATTCTTTTGGTCATAAAATGCAATGTTAATTCAAAAATTCAAATAACTTTACTGCTATTTTTTCAAAGAAGCCTAGAATCAACATAATATAATTCCACGGTACACTTTTTGTTGTATTATGGTTATTGAAAAAATACCTCTCTTTTATTAGTATTTTTTAACGGTTACCACAATATTTAATACAGGCATTAAAATGAGTGCCTGTCGTAAAAAAAAAAAAAAAAAAAAATAGATTTTTGTTTCTAGAATTGTTATTGTCAGTGTTCAGTCATCAGATAATGGTTCCGAGCAAACGATGAGACGTTTGTATCCTCCATGATTCTTGCTTTGAAGGATGTTGTTTTCGACTGTCTCTTGTCTGCTTCCAAACTTTTTTTTTTGTGCGGCTGAAGAACCGGGCTTTAAAATGACAAATTGTTGCGAACACACACCGGCTCGTTCACGGTCCCATTAGTCATCGCTTAAAATGCAGGCAGCAGGATCTGCTCCAGAGACTGTCAAATAAATTATGACTCACAATCATATAATCATAAAGCGAAAATTACACAGTACCCAGGGGACGTCGCAACGGGGAAAAAGAAAACATATTTGTATAGTTTCGGAAATTTTTTTTTTTATTATTCTTTTTTGTTGATTTTCCAGTTTCATGTTATTTATAGGGTAGACGTTTGACTATACACTAGACGTATCATTTTAAACTTTTTGCACACCACAATGCCGTTACTTCAGGACCAGGTTCAGAAATGCTAAATAGAGCTGATTAAAAAAAATGTAAATGAATTAAATTAAAAGAAAAAAAAAAAGAAAAATGTAATGAATGAGGAGTCAGTCCTGGCAAAACCGGTATGAGTTTAAAATGGGTTTTTGTTTGCCTAAATCTAGATAATTGTACCTAGGGATATATTGTAAAGATTTAAAATACATATTGAAGTACTTTAAGTAATTAAAAATGGAGCAGCTGCAGATCCCAGCTTCCTCGATGCTCGGATGATTCTCATCACTGATTGGCTGCCTGAAAGAGCCAACCAGTGGCAGGAAAGCACCCCAGTTGAAATCAACGAGTGGTTTCTGAATATATGGATGCGGAGGGGATTTGATAAGACCCTCCTGCGACGTTTGCCTCGTCATTCAAATGCATTCAGTGGCTAGAATGTACCTTTAATGGACTGTAACTATGCTGAAACTGCCAGTGTAGCTTAAATGAGACCCTGCCTGCTGTACAAAAGACCAAATATTTCTACCTGCCGCCTGCCTCACAGCTACGTTTGCTGGCATAGCATAGCTACTGCTTGCAGTTATCTTTTTAAGGACTGGAGGCACCTAGAACTTGGGGGACCCAAGACCTTCCACTCTAATTGGCCTAGACCAGAGGAGGCACATGAGTAGTAACAAGGAGCATGAAGCCGAACAATGTCAAAGACAATCTAGGTCAGGAACATTGACTGAACATGGCTACTTAATAAGGAAAATGATATAGCCACGTTATCCCAAGAAAATATCTAGTCTTAAATGCAATTGTGATTAGCTAAAACATCTATAACCATTAACTTAACAAACCTTCTGTTACCTGTCTTTGTTCAGATTCTAGTTAGAATTTCTTTGTATTAAAGGGGCAGTCTAGTGTCCTATGCATGTTAAAGCACTTTAAGTACCATATTTGTTCGAATATATGAGGTTTTTTCAGAGCAAAAGCTCAAATAGAGGTCTGGCTAAAAGACTAAGATCCAGATTCCCCGCAGCGCTGCAGGAGACCTGGATCCTCCTCTCTGGCAGCCGGTGGACGCCTGTGCGATGCGTGCAGACAATCTTTGCTGCTGCCTGGCACTTCCGCCGGGGATTCTATGACGGAGCGCCGGAGTGACATGACCTTCTGGTGCTCCATCATAAAAGCCCCAGCGGAAGTGCCAGCGGAAGCGGAAGTTGTTGGCGTTTACCGGCTGCTCCCACTTGACATCAGGAAGTCTGAAGTAAGGGGGATAAGTCTGGGGGGGGGGTGAGTAGCATTTAGGGGGTATGAGGCATTTCTGGGGGGGCGGAGTGGCATATAAGGGGGTATAAGGCATATCTGGGGGGTAGAGTAGCATATCAGGGAGGCAGAGTGGCATATAGGGGGTATAATGCATATCTGGGGGGGAAAAGTGGTATATAGGGGAGTATAAGGCATATATGGGGGGCAGAGTGGCAAGCCTGGGCGAAGATGTGCATAACTGGGGGGCAGGCTGGCAAATAAAAATAAATAAAAACAGCAAATGCATTTTTCTCAGTCATAGTGTTTATTAAATATGAAAAAATTTGTTTTACGTGTGAATTAATATTTACTAATAAACCTTTTTTCCTATAGGGTAGTCTAATATTCAGGTTTCTGCTTTCTTGACTAAATTAATATTCACATTTTGGGGGGTCGTCTTATAATCAACGAAAATATGGTACTTCAGCTTATTTAAAAAAATCACTTACCATAAGAAGCTGCAGCTCCAGGGCTGCACTGCAGGTTTGATTTTTATGACACCATTGACTACTTAGAGAAGCCCATGAGTGGCAGGAAAGGCACAGGGGGACAGACAACGAGCCAAACACAGCTCCCACGAGCCACGGAGCAGTAAAAGAGCCCAATGCGAGTGCGGGATTCTGCCCCCATACACGTGCAATGGGGCGTTACACAAATATTTAAAGGGCCACTAAGCTATTGTATGGATTACAGTGCATGCGACGGCTGGAGGGTCCCTTTAAGCGGTGCTGATGTGACTGTAATCTATTTAATTATTATTGAATGTCATTTTAATTGTTCTTTGCAGACAAAGTAACTATAACTGACCAACAATTATCAACCTCGGTTTTATCAGTTCATTTAATATTGATTGTTATTGCTTTAACTACTTGGCAATTATCCACTTAAACCTAATTATGCTACGGGGGAAATACTTAGCAAGCGGCGTAATTATATAAAGCTCGCTAATATTTATAAATATTTTATTTCCTCTTTGATTTACCGCTGGCATTCTAAGCACAGGACTTATTATACATTAAATTGGACGTTTACGCTGGTAACTCGATTTTATTACAGTTGATTACAAACTTTTTGACACAAATCTGTTAACTTTTATTTCAAAGACCAGCTCAAAACATTTTTACATTTTTATTTTTATAAATATTTATCTCAAATATAACCGATTCATTTAATGTATAGAACAAATTCATTAAAGAATATATATATATATATATATATATATATATAATAGGTATATCACACACAAAAATTGTCCCTGGAGGCCCAAGTATGTCAGAATTATGTTAAAATTGCATTCTGGTCTCCCCGCAACCAGCAAAAAGACCATATTTTCCCCAAATTTGAATTATTTTTGCAAAAATTAAAATTTTACTTTCCTCCTAGTGTAAAAAAAAAGGACATTTTGTTGGCCTTTATTGGTTTTTAATATGTTCTCATATTATTCTTTGTGAAATACATTTCCAAGATGTGAAATATTTTTGACATCCATTCACACAAGGCCCAAATACAGACATAACACAAATCATATTATATATGGACTCGGCCTTACTTGTTCGGAGCAGGTTTTTTCTCATTAGTCTTTTCTACACGTTTATCTATAAATCTTCTATTTTTAGTTTACAGTTGCCATGACAATGCAGACGTAAACCATACATGTACATGGCTGCGTGCTATAGTAGTATATGAACAAGGGTCGAACGCACCATGTTTGGATCTGGAACCTAAATTCACGAGGGGCACAAGATTTAAGGGCCTTTTGTGGGGGTCACACGACAATATACCACCCTGTTCCTTTCTGTGATGACATCGAATACTGATGAGCCACTTAATTCTCCTTGTCGGGGCTATAACCCTGTTGCCTCCTAACTCGATCCAACCATGGCCTCCTGAAAAGCCACTGCCCTCCCTCAGACTGGTCGGCCACTGTGGCCAGACCAGTAACTTATTAACAGAATACTCAATGTAGCAGTAAATATCCCAAAATCCAAGTTAAAAGGGGGCAGGAAGCAGCAATGGTCTCATGGATGGTCATGAGTGGAGTAGGAGGACAGAACTGTATAGTCCTCCTCAAGTTATTCTACTTGAAGCCCACAGTCTCACCATGCGTAGGCTTCCCTTCCACCAGCACTCCCTGGTTGGAATTGTCCTAGTCGTTTAATACTTCTCATTCTAGATTCTAAGCCTATCGACCAGTAATTCTATTCATAAAGAAGTTGTGTTAACAGCTGAAAATTCCATTTGGCACGACTCAAATGTATGCATAGCACCGCTTTGAGTGGAGGTACAGGAGATATGTGGGTTTGACCGCAAACCTTCGGCCTTTGAACTAACCAAAGAGAGAAACACTTCTCTTAGAGGGTCCCATTACAGGGATTGGTATTATGTATATAAACATTTTAAGGTGGTGGGGAGAATCCATAGTGGTTAAGGGCATTTTGAAACTAGCAAACAATGACCCACATGTTCCACAAAGCAGTGGTGGACATAAACATCTTCTTCTTGGTATTGTGTGAAGACCTACATCATCCTTATGCTCTGCAATATGCCACCAACAAGACTTTTGCCCGAGTTAGTTGAGGTGTCCCATACTGTGCTCAACATAAGAAAGGTCTTCAAGGTCAAATAGTACAGAAAGATCTATACTCATTCTTATTGAGCAATTATCTTTTGCCTTTTTTTTCTAACAGAAGGTCTCAAAACACACAAACCAGTTCTCCTCTGCACCCCGCGTTCCTCAAAAACATGATTAGAATATGTTAGAGCTATCAGGAGCGGGCAGATGCGTTTTTGCTGCAATCTCTCTCCCAATAATAACCTTTCCCTGCAAGAAAAGGTTTCAGAAAGGTCTAGAGTCATTCATGTGGAAAAAGATTCCCAGGTGCGCTGCAACATACCTATCAATCATCAGAAATAATTAGTAAGCGGAGAGAGGTCAAAGCAAGCAAAGTGCGTGCAGCTCGACAACTTGTTTCCCGAATAAGACAAGGTCAACCAACTCGACGGATCAGGTACACAAGCTCCGAGAGAGAATGCCGGAGGACCCTAGTGACAGGAACGCAAGGTACCGTAAAAAGTCCTCTCGTTAATTCAAAATAAGATATCACAAGAAAAGGCGAATTTCTAAACACATTTTCCAATTTTATTATTTTTATTTCATTTTGGAAATCAACAACACATTCACAAAAATGCGGTGTTTTACTGTGATTGAAAACGTACCTTCGATTTAATGACTTTTGACAGGAAGGTATGGATCGGGAACTCAGACAATTACCTTTAAATGTCAAATCGATGCCCTCTCTATGTACCGAGGTCAACGTACTTTGATTTTTTTTTTCGCGTATATTCATTCTCAATCAACAAAAATTACCGGTGGAAAAAAAACTATTTTAAAATTAATGCTTTTATTTTGCTCTTTAAGTCATTTTCTTGATAGAATTCCATTTACAGATTTAATCACATTTTTTTTAGTATTTTTAAAAAATAAATAAGTTGTTAATATTTTCAATTGAACATAAATATTTTCTACCTCCTTTAATATTTCACAATGTTTTTTCCCCATTATCTCATCCCACGTCAATGTGTTGACAGAATTGCGCTAGAATTTTCATCTATTTTCATTGTATTAAAATGTTGAATATGTTTATGAGAGTAAATGGCCAAACCACCAATGACTGAATTCATCAAAATAACAAAAACCATTTAAATTCTATTAAAACTTTGCATGTGACGATTCAATTATAAAACATATGCTTTGGGTTCTTATCTAAATAGCATTTAAATTTGCTGAGAAAGATGATTATAAAGATAATTACGCCACATTAATACACCACCGCACATTTTGCCTCTGTTAGGGTGGTAGCAGTGTCAGAATGATGTCACAATGCCCCTTTTTCTGTGCAAATACCCAATTTTGGGAGCTGGCAGTGTGAATCGGGCAGCTGGAAGATAATCCTGGATGTCGGGACTGTTGTGGCAGAATCAGGGATGTCAGGAACTATACATCATAGCACAATATTATGCGATTTTTGTTAAATTCTGAGCCTATTTGGAGTAAATATCTATGTTTGTGTTCCCACTATCTTCAGCACGGGTTTCATTTATACAAAACAGCAAAATAAGAAATCCGAGACTCCCTGTTTGTGTTTTTCAGAGTCTTTTTGTCTGTGTCTCCTGTTAAATCTTAAGTGCCATCTGTATTCTTTGGCAGCTCTTAAGAAAACTGTGCTCAAGCCTAAAAAGTCCTTGAAAACTGCAATCCTAGGGTAAAACATAGTCCTTTATATTCATTTTATATTTATTTTTATATATTTTTTATATTCGTATTCAGTTTTGTAAAAAGTCTTAAAAAAAAAAAAAATCTACCCACCTCCTCTCACCCACTTTCTAAAAGGTCCCAGGTAGCCCCCTGACCACTTCATGTATATGAAAGTATGTTGTAAGAATTCTTTAAATCTGGAAAAAAAGGACTTGGGGAGAAGCTGCAGCCGGCCCGACTTTTTCTCATCACTGATTGGCTGCTTAGACCACCGCGGGAGCATCTGCCGAGCCAGTACTGGAGCTGACTGGTGGTGAGTATATCGCGTGTCAGGGGATGTGTCCGTTATTATATGATGGCTGAAGTCCCCCTTTAACTGGGCTTTTTTCGGCATCACGCCTTATACGGTATTCACTTAAATTCCAAAAAACATATATATTCGAGATCTACATTTTTTCTAGGAAATAATTAGTCAATATAGGATGTGAAATTTATCAACATAAGAAGAAATTCGCCCCTTCGATCATTCCATTTGATATTCCCAAATTGGATGTCAAAAATCCCATTATTTCTCTTTTACCACTGATTAAAATCGATCTTTCATCAAGATTTACGTTTCTATAAGTTCCAAACCATATGCTTTAACGTGTAATGAGGCCATTGTTATAAACTATTCCGGGGGAAATAAGCGGAAGGTCAAAAGCCACGAGAGAGGCGATTTCCACTAAATCTACTTATTTTTTTTTTTTTTCTGGTCTCATCCAGGATAAATGTCACTCGGTGATTCTCAGTGATAATCAATTGTAATATTAACATTTTAAAAATATATATCATGGTACCATACTTATCATTTCTAAAACACAGCAAAATATTATGCATTTCAAAATTAAAAATAGAATTGAAAAAAAATAGAAATTAAGAATATTTGTTCATTTTCAGATTTGGTAAAGAGATTTTAAAAAAAAAGCTTGTTCATTTGATTTAATGAATGCACCTTTGTCTCCCTTTCTTTTTCTAGCTCTCTTTTTCTAGCTCTCTTTCATACTCTCTCTTTCTTTCCTTCTCTCTGTTTCTTTTCTCTCACTTTATTTTTCTTTCTTTTTTCTTTCTCTCTCTTTGTCTTTCTTGCTCTCTTTCTTGCTCTCTCGCTGTCTTTCTCTCTCTTTCTTACTCTCTCGCTGTCTTTCTCTTTGTTTCTTCCTTTATTACTCTCCTTCCTTCCTTCCTTCCTTCCTTCCTTCCTTCCTTCCTTCCTTCCTTCCTGTCCCTTTCTAGACAGCATTGTTAAATTAATTTATCTAGACTAACCATAGCCTGTGTTTTTTTGTTTTTCACAGTCATACCTGGGAACTTCTTGGCTCCGGCTACCCGGAGCCTTCCCTTGCAGGACGCGGCCAGGACTGCACACTGATGTCAGTGGAGTTCCCGCTAGCGTGGGTGGGCGGTCCTGCTGGCTTGGGTGGGCGGTCCCGCTGGCGTGGGCTGGCGGTCCCACTGCCGTCGGGGGCGTTCCTGCTGATGTCTGGGGGAAACACCCCCATGTAAAGGAAAAAATGGGTGGGGCATGTCAAGACCCCACACCCGCGACCTGTAGGATTTGGGTCTTGACCCGGAGAACCGGAGGAGCGGCGCTCACCCGGCAATCTCCGGGTCAAACCCAGAGAGCTCCCAGGTATGTTCATAGTGTGCTGTTACTTTTAAATACATTTTATAAATGTAAGCAACTATTTTATGACGCTGAGAGCTGTTTAACATTCAGCATTAACAACTATTTTCCAGTCCTGAAATCCCCCCCCCCCCCAACCACCACCACCACCACACTTCACAAATCAGCAACTTATCAACAGGGGAAAGAACTTAATAGGGAGAAATAATCATGCAGATCGTGAAAACAGCAAGTTACAACGCATAACGGACATAACAAACAAAAATTCTGTTTTTTATAACAATAGTTAGGAGTTTGTCCGCCTTTCTGCATTAAACTCAGTGAATTAATAGTCAATACTAACAAGAGAATTCAGTGAATTAGCGTCTCTGTTTGAAGAAACCAAAGCAATTTTGATATGTTTGTATATAAATTTATTATTTAATATAAAAAAAATCAAGTTTTAAATTCAAAAAAGACTGAAAAAATAAGCATCGGGTTAAAAACAAATAATTGATTAAAATCAAATTTAATTGTGACATTTCCCTGCGGTGTCAGAAACCTTCCATGTCTTTTTGTTTTGAAGATGCAGTTAATTGCTCCGCCAAAAGAGTCAACTCCACGCCGTGTAAAACATATTCGAAAAAATTATAATAAATTACTAATACAGGTGTTTGTTATGCGAGACCCCGTGACCTGCGCCGACCCGATATTCATTATCGTTCAGGGAAAAAAAGAAGATGATAATTTAGTCGTTCCGAAAGTAGAATAATTTCTGGAGAGAAAAAGCTTTCATTAGCCAAATGGACGGTAAATGGCAGGAGAGCAATCAGGACGAGCATTTAGTGGTTAATAGATGTGTCAGTAATAACTGTTTTGTAACAATGCCAATTCTTACAACGCCGCTGTCCATTTACAGGTTGCCGAAATTGTATGTTGCGTAAGGTCATAGCAGCAGAAGAATTGAAAGATTGCCGGTTTAGTTACAATTATATGCGTCATTATTTTGGCGATTTGGGTCTACGGCCGGTGAATGCTAATGTCCCCCCCCCCGCCATGTTGTTATTTCTTGAATCTGATTATTTCAGCCATGCTTTGATTTTTAGGTACGTGAAATGAGGAGTAACAATCGAAGATATACCGGGGATATAACTGCAGTGTGTGGAAAAAAAACAAAAAAAACATGGATTTTTGCCCAAAACCAAGATTATAGACTTGTTTTTATAAGCATATCCGTGGCAAACAGGTGCTAAAAATAAGGGTGTTGTCGAGGACAGAGACAGGGCACTGGCCAGAAACGGCGATCGTGATTGGGTATCACCACCTAGCAACCATTTAAGCCCCAGACCCTAGTGACCAATTTGGCTCCACCCCCTTACAGGTTTGTGGAAAAAAGAGCCTGTTAAGATGGCTGACGTTCAGCGATTCCCCCTGAGGAAAGGCCTATAGACAATATCTCCATGCTTGGCAACAGCTGTTAACAAGCCTAATAGCCACCGTGTTGCTCTAGAGAGAGCTAGCAAGTTTAGGTGGGATAGTTGCACATTGTTAAAACAACTGGCGGCCATTTTATTCAACTGACTAAACCATCTCTCCTGAGACCATAACTAACGGGGCAGAGGCTCTTATTCACCTGCATGGCTAGTGAACACTACACCGATGTATACATTGTAGATATTAGCCAAGTAGACTTTACATATTATGCATTAAAACAATGAGTAAAGGGAGAGTAAATTGTATTTCTCATTATTTATTGATTTATATAGCGCCATGGTATTCTGCAGCGAAGTACGGTGGATCACGTACCGATTTGTTGTAGAGTATCTACACACATTTATGTGATAGTTCACATTATAAGACATAGGATTGGAGGTCCTTCAACCATTGATGGCAGAAGTCTATTCATTAAAAGTTGAATTCAAGAGTTAACTTGGCTGGCAGACTCACGTTTCTACTTCAGCTCCTAACCTCAGTGAAATGATGAGGTTGCCATGTTCCATAGTTGTGTGAACTCCTCTTGGGCATTAGAGTTGGGCTTTAACTCAACATTTCCCCCATTAATCCAAGTCGTTCCTAAGACACCAATAAACCATGGAGGGGTCTGGTGAGAGTCCTCCATAGACCTTTCCTATTTGGCTGGTTGGGACTTATACCCCCCTCACCCCTCTTCCCGTTGCATAAGAGTAATGTTACTGTATGGAGAACCATGGACCTCACTCTTACCTGGGCTATAATATGGGGCAAGAATGTGTCTTAAGCCCTAGAACAGGCATTGAACTCACCTGTGTTTGGAGGCGATGGTGATTATACAAAATGCCAATAGGTGGCAGCACTACTAGTTACCACAGTTATGGAGCCTGGAGCCGACTCCTTCATATTCTCCTGTGATTTAATGATATCTGAGCGTCCCGATTGGTGCTTCTCCCCCTGCTTTATCACAGCTGGAATCCCTGCTTGAACACAGGTGTCTCTATTCAGAATATCTTCACCTCCTGACAAGTTATGGTTTCCATAAGGGACCATCATTAGAACTACTTCTATCATTAGCAAGTCACATAACTAGACATTTGCCAGGTATGAATAATGGTAGCTATCTCTATTTCCATAAACAAATAATTGTATTTTTTTACTAATTCGCCAAAAAAAAAGTGATATCTTATTAGGTGATTTTCTAGTCTATGTTGAAATTTATTACCTTTTTATTATAACGTTACATTTACATTCTGTTCTTGACATTATGTATTCTAGGCATGCATTCTACTGTGAAGTTATTACAAAAAATACTTAGAATACAGTTTTTTTCGATAATATTTTATGTCTGCGGCCATGGAAATCCCTTGTAGAAATGATATAATTACTTCTCTCCCATAAAACAAATAAGACCACAGTGGAACGTGCTCTCCTGTGGTGTTAATTAAGCAGTTTTGTTTCTCTGGTTTTGTGCTCATTAATAACTCAGTGATAGAGATTTCCTACGGAGCCTCGGGAATTGAAGAAAGGAGGAAAAGCCAGTCGCATTTCGCCTGCCAAATTCAAAGCTTTGTAACTTGGAAGATTGCATTGATTGGCTATATGGTATCACAGGGTGCTATGACATCACGACCCGTGCTTTTTAAAGCCTCGAGTCTCAATCAATGACTCAAGACTTATTGGAGATTAAAGAAAGAAGGACAGATGCCAAGTCACAGATACATCCAGAAAGAAAAAGGGATGTGGTTATTGGAACGTAATGTCGCCAACAGTACCCAAAACTGCTTTATATATTATATGCTAAATTATCCCACCAATTAAATTAACCACAGAGGGGTATTTTTAGGGGTGATGGCTGTAACTAAGGGAGACATTTAGAAGAAAAATAATGGATTTTATTTACCCCGTTTAATTTATAAAGCTGTTTCTATACACATTATCGGGGCTTTTAGGGCTGTAGAACCCTGCGATCCCCTCATACCCAGCAAACATTCTGAGCTCCTAGAAAAGAGGGGCATCAGGGGGAGGAAAGAGGGGCATCAGGGGGAGGAAAGAGGGGCATCAGGGGAGGAAATAGGGACAGTCTATTTGGAGGAATTGTAGAGGAATATCATAGAAGAAGAGAGGCTGCTTGGGTGAGGACTTGAAGAGGGAAGTTGGTGATCGGAGATCTTGAAGGTGGAGTGAATGGATGGTTTCTTTCAGACTGTAGGCTGTGGGTGTTAGCAGGATGAATTGTAAGCTTCTCTGAACAGCTGGGGTTTTAGTGACCAAGTGCAGCACGGAGACACGAGTGCGAAGAAGTGCTAACGGTCAAAGAGAGACAAAAGTAATAGGGAGAGTGAATAGGGTGGTTAGGAGAGTATCTGGAGATAAGGTGGTGTTACAGGCTATTTAGGTCATGAGTTTAAATTTTGTTCTGGAGGGACTGGCACAATGGAGCAGGAGATGGAGAGAGTTGCTGAGGGACAGAACAGGGTGTCAAAGTTCGAAAAAAGATGTTTACGTAATAGGAAGAAAATTAGCAGGATGGAGTCTGTTCATTGCCCCGCCAATTTTCTCTCCTGCTTTGACCACCAAAACCTAACCTGCAACCATGCTGTGCCTTTCACCCCTCCTCCACCTAAAAGACCTCCAATAACTTCAAATTTCCATGACCTTGAAATCTGGTGGTCAAAGTATTGGAAGTAGGTGTGAGTTTGTGGAAGTCATTTAGGTGTGGGAGGTAAAGCAAGGTTGCAGGTTAGGTTTTGGTGGTCGGGCGTAGGGAAGGTGGAGGGACAATCAGGTCAATTTGGTGGCCATCATGGTACATGGGGACCCACTATAAGGGATACGAGTTTAGCAAGAGCATTGGAGAATGGATCTATGGTGGGCGTATTGAAGGATTAGTGTGAAGATGGGAGAAAAGAAATGGAAACTGAACTTTGTTCATTCTTCTGGTCCTTTCATCTAGAGAACTTCAGCAGCACAAGGTCTTCAAGTTATCTATCCACCCATCCATCCCTGGAGTGACCATAATGTACATCGACCAAGTACTTTACCTACCCACTTTATCTATCTATCTATCTATCTATCTATCTATCTATCTATCTATCTATCTGTCTATCTACCTATTTATCTTTATCTAGCAATTCGTACATGGAACTCATATATATATGAAAAGCACTTTGTTTTCCCGCATCCCTCACACCACGGCGCGGTACGGCGTTTTCCATGTTGTTAAACATCTGTCAGCTTTCCGGATTGTTTATTTTATTGCATTTTTGCGAGTGCATTATCCGTGGAGATTTTCACTCACTGTTTCTGTTGACAGAACTCTTCTTCCTCTCTCCGGTATAACATCCCAATAAAACAAGAAAGATTGAGGCCGTAAATCTTCCCCTTCCCCGTAACTGCCACCGAGTCGGCAAAAAAAACAACAAAAAATAGCGTGTTTTTTTTATGATGAGAGTACATCAGAAATTATAAAGAATGACAGACTGTTTAAAACACTGGTGGATTACAGATAGAAATGAAGTAATTGGTAGGGTAGCTCGGAGAAGATTGAATATTATCGCTTTGACAATATCTTTAAATCACACTTTCTGTAGAACATAATGCCAATATTGGCCAATATTCCAAGGTTATGGTTCTCTTACTGAGATGTACGGCTTGCGTGGCCGTTATATATATTGAACGAAACGTCCGAAATTTGGACGATTGCGTGATACATCTCTCTCGGTTTACTTAAGTCGGGCTGTGGAATTGTTTGGTTATCTAGGGGAATGCTGGCTAAACCCGGACATATGGTATTCAGATTAACTCTGTAGGAACTTGAAGCTACTAAACCTGCTTGAGTACAGGTGACTAAATTCAGAATAGTCATGGGTTTCATTAGAACTAGCTGGTTGCCACCATTAGTGATTGACTACTATAGACCATGGGATGGACTTTTAAAGAGTTAATATTGAGTCTTGGGGTCCACTTATTAGCCAGAGACCAGCCCATTGTAGGTGGAATCATTAGGACTGAAATTAGTCATTACAGTAGCCTTTTTTGGAAGCCAATGAGCTGCATCACATTGCGGCAACATCCTACACTTGCGACTTTGTAATATAGGACAATAATTAGCCCGCTTATTGCAAATCATCTCTGTTCAATAGAAAAATGTCACTCCTGAACCGGTTAAGGTGACTGTTAAATGGAGTCTTCATTTGAAGAAATGACCTCCATCAGCAAACACCATTAGGCTGAAATTCGTATGTATTTTATTCTTTGACATTCGGCGTTCTCAATTTTCCTTCTCCATTAAGATGAGCAGCATATTTTCAGAGCAAATTTCCCAGGAACGGACAAAGAGTATTTCGCAAACAAAGTTCATTAGCATATAAATTGATTACATTTGTAAAGCAGGTAGATACCGGCGCTAAATGAATCGGGAAGAGTATTTCGAGAAATCAGGCAAATTAATTTCGTTCTTTTGTATTCGAAAGGTAAGCGTGAGTGCGAATGATAAAATGACAAGCTGCTATACACACCAAGGCTGTTTTTGCTTAAAATTTCCTCCGACCCGTCTTTACATTTATGATTTTTTTTAAAAAAAATCTTCCTTAGAAAAGTAAATGTTTTGTTACAAAAACTTAGACATAGAAGCCAGCACTGACCTTGTGATTTGGTCGATATCTCCCGGAACTCAACTTTGATCGACTCAATAAACCATGTTGATGGCTTTGGACGGTGACCATCAAGTTTTAGGTTTAGGATCTAGGATCTGGTCCTACCCCAAGCCTCAGGTGTGTTACCTTCTCATTGTGTGACCAATTAAATTTATCACACATTATATCCTATCACCTTCTCGTGTGAAGTAATAGCTCGATTCAGACTCACAGACCCATCTATGGACAATTAGAGTGTATTTGGTTGGTTGTTTGGACCAATGGGCATCAAGACCCTGAAATCGCTTGAAAGCTCATTAAAAAAAATGTGATTTTTAGGAGAAATCTGTGTGACACTTCTGTGTCTTTGTTTCTGTAAGGGGTCTCTGAAACCATAGAGGACTCTAAGAAATCACTTAATCATCACAAATGGTGACCCCAATCCTGAAGTTGATTCCTTGTCAATGGAGGCGAGTCTGGGGCTAAATTCAGGCAAACGGTGGCCTCACAAGTACGCAAGTGCCAAAGGAACCTGGGATGTCTTTCTTTTGGAATTGTTTTAGTCCATTTATTTTAGTTTCTTTTTTCTATTGGGGATTTAGCAAGCAAAAACTACACTTATACCAATATTTATACTAAAAAAATGTAAACTGAATAATGCCACAAGGGGAACCCATCGGTATTCTTGTCTTCTTGTCTTCAGCAAACTGTCCAACATCTTAAAGAAAACCTCTTTGTGCCGGTCCCAGGGGTTCTGTGATTAGGAATTTTATGTTTGAACATTTTTTATTCCTTGTCACACAAAGCATTACAAATTGAGCCATAGAGACGACACGCCAAAGCCATGAGCCAATATGCCGGAGATGAATGACAGGAGGCTGCTATTCTCACATGTATGACCCAAGTGGCCCATGACAGACCTCCTTCGCTACTTAACAATACCCACACCACCCATAGTACACACTCAATAACGGTAACATAAAACAACGTAAGAACATATGAGGTGCCGTCCGCAGCCTTCCTGTAACACAACATTTATGAATGTAGAATGTATTGTATCTCGTGTTGTGTAGGCATAGGATACCCAGCGCGACAATGTTCATTTTACTTTTTTCTTTTTAAAGAACTTAAACTTTAAAATTAAGAACAAAACCAAACAGGACTTAACCTAAATTATCTGTAACGGATGCTCGTCGCGAATAATTAACTGACCCGGGAAAGCATTTCCTCTACCCAACGCTTTCCTCCAGTCCAACTCATCTACACTCTTATGAGAGGTTTCCCCTTCAAAGCCTGTAGGCTACGCCACTCCGTATATTGAAACGTGGGAACAATCATGAGCTCGGACTTCAATATTAAATGTTTTTATGACATTTTCCATGTGCTATTAAAATGTCTGACTCCTTTTGAGCCACTGAGTTTGTCCAATCCATGTGGATAGATTGTGATTGTGATAACATGGGGGATTCTGGCCTCAACCAAGTGTGGAAAATTGTTTTCCTAGCTACTGCCATTATGATGTGTGTAATTCAACCACCCGTGGAAGAGTTATGTGGGTCAATACCTTAAAAAGGTCATCTCTGGAGACAAATTCATGTGTAGTCTTCAAAAAAGTAGTCGTTTACAAAAAGAATTAACCCCCAGGCAAGATCATAGCCCATGGATGATGTCTGCACCTGGACGGAGGGCATTTGTCATCTTCCTTCAAACCCATCTTATAAAGTTTGGCCAGTGGAAACATAAGCATTATGGGCAATTTTATACACTATTTCCACATAGGAGTTCATCGGAAGAAGTTGATTCATTTTAAGGAATACCTGAATGTCCTCACATAAGGAAATGTAGAGACCCAACATATGATCCCTGACACGTCTAAGTGTAGCTGGCATTTTGTGAAGAATTTAATGAAGTTGATGAAGCGTACGTACAGCCCTCGTATTAGTTTGTATAAAATGGTCGAAGGCGTTCGTCCAGTCTAGGTTCATAACGTTTCCAAGGACCAACCTGATGGAACGCATGGCAATGGCACCGTTGGGTTGTCCTCCACGCCATGGGATCTGGTCTTGACAGCTCTTTTCTTGTAGGCCACCAGCTGTTTAATGTTTCTGAGGCCATCGGTCTCCCCACAGCCTAAAGATGGGAACAGGTGCCCAGTCTTGAAAATCTGGATTGGATGTAAATGCTAGATAGTGTGTATACTGCCGTTGATAGGGTTTTCTTTAACCAACCATGGCAGTTCAGCATAGGGGGTGTGCAGAAGATTAGCAAGGGAGATTGTGGTAGAAAATAGTTGATCCAATCGGGGATATCCAATCTATTGAATATCTCATAAGGGAGCCCCTAATATAGATGTGATTAGGAAATTAAAACTATAGACGTTTGACAGCAGGAAAAAGACCAATTGTTCCATCTATTCTGTAAACTTTTCTCAGGCAGCCTTTATTGGACGGGAATGAGATCCTGTTAAATGTTCACAGAGTGCTGCGGAAAGAAAGGATATTAATCTGTACATTTTATGCACAATAACGTTGCAAACAAACTAAAATGTTGTAAATTCCCCTACATTTATGTGAAAATATCAGATTAGAAGCACAACTGGGGAAACATTATTGTTGAAACGGAAATAATTAGAACAGATGCTATTTCTCCCAAAGAACTAAATAAGATGAAACTTCCATATGGACAGAAGTCTCGGATTCATTCTTCTGTGTTCCTTTCTTTATATGAGTTCTAATTTACTATACACATTTCCTTTTGTTTGTCTTCCCTTCTTGGGATGAGATTGTGTTGTTTTGTTTTTTTGTTTTTTTGTTTTTGTTTTGCTAGTACGATTAATTGGATTGGCAGAGGATTGAATAAATTTGCATAAATGTATATTGTGGTATTAGTTGACTTTAGAATTCCGACGATAAGCGGAATATCACGAGGAATAGATACATTTTTTTTGGCTTTTTGTTTGAATCTGTACCCACCATTTTTTTTTTTTGGTGAATGTTGATAATTTTATATTTTCGAAACGTTTCCATTTCAAGCTCTTACAGTAGAACATTTTTTGGTAGGTTTTTCGGTATATTTTCGGCAAGATGGAACCCTCAGCCTCCCTGGAGGTCAAAAGACAATTAGGTTCTGTTTTATAATGTAATTAACTTATCGTATTTATCCAGAACGGGAAAAGTAGCAGACTGAATTATCCAAGGGACATTGCGCTTGTGTTTCATCTTCTTATTTTTTTTTTTTTTTTTTTATTATAAATATTTGTAGATCGCTTAGGTGCAGGAATTATAGGTAAATGTTAGGTTCAGAAAAACAATAAAAATACCCAAAAATGCTTCTTGGTCAACTCTTTAATCTTTCCTGAAATTTTTTTTTTTCTTTCCAGAATCGATGTAACATATAATTAAATATGCTAATAGTATTTAAAAAAAATCAACATTTTTAAGCTCTTCGTTAGGAGAATAATCCTCAGTGGTTAAGACTCCCCTCGGTCTTTCTTTGCACTGCCCTCTACTGGTAACTGGTGGTTAGGGCCACACACTGACTATTTATAGATAAATCCTGGATAATTTTCAGGAAAGAAGTGAAATTAAACATTTAATTAAATTTTTTTTTTTTTTCATACCCCTATAAGATGCTGAGATGTAATCGTTCATTTGAGTGTAAGATCCCCTCTTTTGTCTTTACTGCCCCCTACTGGCATTATGTTTGTGGTCCAGGTTTACATTGATTCTTTTCTGTACCCTCTATGGCTTCTTAATTAATGGCTGGGAGACTCTGCAATTTCTTCTCTACCCGCTACCAACTAAGATGGCACTTAGCTAACCATAGTACGGAGTAGAAAGAAAGCAGAAAGATAGAGAGAAGGGGGTGATAATGAGAAATAAGATAGATATCAGGAAAGAGGAGAGATAATAAGAAAGATTAGAGATTGGGAAAAGGGCGGAAATAACAAGAACGGGGAGAGATAATAAATAAGAGGAGCTATAGATAAAAGAGAGATAAAGAGAAAGAAGAGATATATAGATAAAGTATAGGAGAGAGAGAGAGAGAGAGAGAGAGAGAGAGAGAGAGAGAGGAAATTGGGAGATAGGGGGAGATGAGAATAGGAAAGAGCTAAAGAGAGAGGAGGGGAGATAGGGAAAAAGTGAGACAAAGGAGAGAAAAAGAGAAAAGCGAGAGATGAGATAAAGAGGAATGGGGAGAGATAGGGTGAGGTAAAGGGAAGGAGAGATAAACAGGGGGAGTAGAGATAAAGAGAGGGAGAAAAGGGTAGGATCAAAGAGAAAGGGTTAGATAAAAAGGGGAGAGAGAAAGTGGAGTAATAAGAAAGGAGAGAAAAGGGCAGAAAAAGAACACATAATGAGAAAGAGGAGAGTTAATGATATAGGGGATACATTATGAGAGAGCGCAGAGAGAGAGTGTGTGTTTGTGTTCTGGATGTCTAATGGCAAGCAAGTGTGTGGATGCAAGGGCAAGTGTAAGCCAGGATGTTTGTGTAAATTTTCACAGTCTATCCATTATTGATACTGTTTTGGGACTAAAGGGTACAGAGGGAATAAAGGATGCGCGTAAACCAGACTGAGAGGAGCACTGACCGAGAGGAGACCTGAGACTCTGAGAGCAAACCTGAGACACTGAGAGGAGACCTGAGACTCTGAGAGGAAACCTGAGACTGAGAGGAGACCTGAGACTGAGAGGAGACCTGAGACTCTGAGAGGAGACCTGAGACTGAGAGGAGACCTGAGACTGAGAGGAGACCTGAGACTGAGAGGAGACCTGAGACTCTGAGAGGAAACCTGAGACTCTGAGAGGAGACCTGAGACTGAGAGGAGACCTGAGACTGAGAGGAGACCTGAGACTCTGAGAGGAGACCTGAGACTGAGAGGAGACCTGAGACTGAGAGGAGACCTGCGACTCTGAGAGGAAACCTGAGACTGAGAGGAGACCTGAGACTGAGAGGAGACCTGAGACTCTGAGAGGAAACCTGAGACTGAGAGGAGGTCACTGCGGGTGCATTCCGGGCGCTCGGGAAATCCTGTAGCTGCAATGTGCAGAGGATCTGGGAGTTTCCAGCCAGGTTGACCGGAAAGACACTGTTGGCCTTCTACTGCAACCCTTTCCAGATTTTCTTTGAATTACTCTGCCCTACGATTCCCAAAGACTCTTAAAACCATAGACAACAAAATTCCCTTCCTACAACTGCCTTTCCAATCACTAGGTGGCGTTTCAACAACACGCATTCTACCGCACGCAGAAAATGGAGACCTTACTGCTGTTCCGATTCCAGTTTGGCCGGAGATCGTATTCGTCGAGATGGATTTCTCATTCCGGCAGCTTCAGTAGAAAATGTAGCTTTTAAATTTCTTATACTTCAGCGCAAAAATATAATTTACATTTCTGTATTGAAGAATAATTAAAATAAGGGACGTTCCTCACTTCTAACCACGGGCCGGTTAGACTCTGTTTGTCAAATGAGGTCCCGCAGTGAAGATAGAGTTGCCAGTCTATTGCAGGTCGTTATAGACAAGCGCTTGGGAGTTACGGAGTCTTTTACTGAATCTGTAGGGAGGTCGAGGTTGCCGGCGAAGGCTGCGTCTCACAGCATAAATCAGTAAAGAGACCAGGTAAAGAGAAGTAGGTGCGGCGGAGCTCCGTGTGTCATCTACATCAACAAGGAGCTCATCTTAAGTATCGTTTATGTAGCGCCCTCATATTCTGTAGCGCTGAACAATGGATTAATGGATAAGAGACGAGGAGGACTCAGAATTGGTTTTATTACCCCCAACCTCAGGCTCTTGGGGTGAATTGGCAGATTCTCAGGGTTTGTTTTTTTTTTACCCCGGTCTCTTCTCTGATTTAATGATATCTCAGCACCCCAATCGCTTCTTTTGTCACTGCGATACCACAGCTAAAATCCCTGCTTGAATACAGGTGGCTTCATTCACTATATGTTTTTCTCCTAACAAGTCATGGTTTTCATAAGGACCATTATTAGGTCCAGCATTAGCGAGTCACAACAGTAGACGGGCTATAAAAGGGTTAATATTTGGAGATCTCAGCTTGACAATTACAGTTACGTCACCAGTCTGTATATCACATGACTTAACATAATGATTCATTTACTGATATAGAAAAATAGGAATTGCAGATCGGCCCCATTCGGCCCCCGTCTAGTCGCCCGTTTCTCCTGCTGTAAAGACTCAAACCTTAATCAGTCGTTGGTCTCGTCTTAGATTCAGGAGCCGTATGTCTATCCCATGCATGTTTAATCCCCTCACTGTATTACCCTCTACCACTTCTGCTGGGAGGCTGTTCCATCTCTCATCTCATCATTATTCTATCTTCACAAACTATTTTTTCCTCCTGTGTATAGGAAAAGAACAAAACGCCTTATTGGTTTTGTTCGAAATATAACGGGGGCTGCGGTGGGATCCCTCAAGAAAAGCTGAAGAGGGTCTCTTCTAGCACAAGCACCTAAAACTCAGAGAGAACGTTATCTCTGGAATCCAAACTAATGTCCCCGTTAGAAACTGGCAGCCATATTAAATGCGTTCCTCCATTAAATTACACGCAGCTGTAGTTAAATTGGGATTCTATCATTTTATGCAAAATTCCATTTTTTCTTAAATACAGTAATTCACGCAAAGTATGCAGTTGGTGATTTTCTGTCATCGCGGGATTTAAAATGAGGCGCAATTACTTTTACCTAATAGGCTAGGGCATCGCCTGAAATGTGTATAGATCGGCATTTTCCGCTGCGCAAATCATACAGAAGCGATTATATCGGCGTTTGCCTAGGAGCGATGGCAGCCGAATATCTGTTATGATGTCTCAGTTTAGCGAGCCAATATAATAAGCACACAACGTTACAAATGAGGATCACGCGTGGCCCCGGGAGACGAAAGGAACGAGATACGGGTGGAACGATTGTCTTAGCCGGATATATATGTCCTGCTACGTTCATTTCTAAAAGTCTTAAGGTGTCGAATGACCTTTCCCTAACCTTGGTTTAGCAAGAAAGAATGAAATGTTCTATATAAAAGAATGCTTTATATTGTATTTGATTCCAGAAACTTCTCAAAATTCTAAAAAGTTCATTTTTGACTGATAGTTATTATTATTGTTATTGTTAAATTGATAGAAAAAGTAACTAATAATAATTTATTATTGTTACATTGATACAAAATGTATCCTAATAAAAAAAATGTAAAAAATATTTATTTTCCTGGTTTTTTATGACATGTAAATATGTGTGCGTGTATGTATGTGTGTATATATAATATATATATATATAGCAAATTTAAGAAACAATAAAATAAATCATCAATGTCAGTAACAGCCACGTCTTAAAATTCTTAAGAAAGAGAATGAAATGTTCTATATAATATGTATATAATGATTTTTTGAGAAGTATTTGATTCCAGAAACTTCTCAAAATTCTAAATTTAGTTTTTTTATTTTACTTGACTGATAGTTTTATTATTGTTACTATTATTGTTAAATTGATAGAAAATGTAACTTAAAAATAGTTTTTACATTTTTATATTATTACATATATTGAGTATATTTCATAAAAAGTCAAGGTGTACAGAAAACATTTTTTCCTGTTTTTTACGACATATGTAAGTATGTGTAAGTGTGTCTATATATATATATGTGTGTGTGTGTGTGTGTGTATATACATACATACACATATAGCATGTTGAGCTAAATGCAGAGAAAACCAGTGAATGATTGAGAATATATGTAAGAAAGCAGAAACATACTGTATATACATGAAAAATGATATTCAATACGGCCTGGCTGAATTCAGGTGTATCAAAGATAAAAAAAATAAAAAAAATAAAAAATATCCAAATGAGATAATCTGGGGAATAACAGTTAAAATATAGGGTCCACATCAGCAAATTACAAATAAGTAAAAAAATAGTCTGTTTCAGTGCAATAATCCATGATTATCCAGAGTGATTTAATGAGATTTTCTAAAAGAAAGTAACTTTACTCAGATTACATACAGCATGAGCCTCGGACAGGACTTCAAAATGGGCAAAAAGTCTCCATGGGGGTATAAAGGGCAAAAAAACCTCAAAATAAAACAAAAAATGACTTATGCTCTCCTTTAAAGCAGCCAATCAATAGCCCCAAATGTCAGATCACGATGGAGGAAGACAGCTGCTGCAGCGGGGCTGCATCTTCTAGGTCAGGTAAGTGGTTTATTTTTTGTTTTTTTTATTTTTGAAGAAGGCATATTTAAGTACTCCCAGAAGGTTTGGGTCACTCGCAGAGTACTTTAACATGGATTCTTTTTTAGAGGCGCTATATGGGACATTAGACTGTCCCTTTATGAAGAAGACGCTCTCGTCACCCCACAGAGGGAAATTATTCTCAATGACGTTTCTTTGACCACCTATTGACGTTACAGCGCTCTCCACCGTCTACAGCCAAATAAAATCAATGCCAGTGAGCAACGTGGCATTCTAAAAAAAAAAACCATGTGCGTGAAGACCTACTGATGGGTGGCACACGTGATCGAGCTTCATAGAAGGAGCATCTCATCTTTTGTCTTCTCTACCATTAATATCTACCAAGGGCGAGACCGTTGTGTAATGCAAGATCCGATTTACAGACTCAAGGCGAGACATGATGGATATCCCTCCTTGAGCACAAACCGGCCACTTATTGACTTGGTCATTTTGATTAGTCTTCACAAGATCCGGAGTTCCATCAAACCTGATGACTAGAAATGACCATGAAAGGCCCATAGTTCCAATGATTTGACCCATACAATATGTCAGACTTTCTAAACCCAGCAAATAATAACATGAGCCGGGAAAAAAAAGAGATATTAATATGTAGCACGTAACGTTCCTTATTGTTTTACGATGTTCCCTTTTTTTTGTGATTTAGTGTAAAATAAATCAGGGCTTCATTATTAACGCAACCCAAGCACAAAGCGGCCTTTTTACTTAACAAAATTGCTCCTTGTATTTCGGCTGGGAGATTACGGCTGAAAATAACAGTTAGCATTAGATCAATGATATGGAAATCTTTACAAGAGTCTCTTAATATTTGATTCCGGCCTATTACCATATCCTTCTATTTATCTGAAGTGAGTGAGAGCACTAACACCGGCTGTAATGTCTGTGAATCGCTCCTCGGAGGGGGCCGCTGATTGTTAAGTAAGAGATAGCTGCTCTTCATAAGTCCGCTGGACACTGCAGTCTGTGAGAGCGGAGAGTTATATGCCTGCTGTGCTCAATTTATTGTGGATATTTCTATCATCAACTCGCAAGCCAAGTTTCCCTGCCATGAATAGACATGAAGAAACGCTGCTATGCTGGATTTAAACACTCTGTTACCCAAACAGCACTTAACGGAGCGGCGAAACCCAACCGGCCGGGCAACTTGGTGGAACTCATGATGTTGGGAGCATTCCAAGTTGGCCAAAGACATTGTTTTGGTCTCCAGGTAGGATGAGTGGCGTTAGATTCCATCCACTCTCGGCTTGATTCTGCCACTTTCTGCCATCTTCTATGTGTTATTCCAAACTACCCCCCTACTTATTGGTCGTTATGGTTAATGGACTGTATTGGTAGGACGTTAAATGCTGGGGGCGTTTCAGGTTAGCAGAAGACATTGCTTAGGTCTCCAGGTAGGGTAAGTGGCGTTAGATTCCATCCACTCTCTGCTTGCATAACACTAATAGGTTGCAAATTTTTGGGACACAATGCAGGATTATTCTTACATAATACATATGAAGGCATTTCCAATGTTCTTTTTAAGCTGCTAGCCCCCTATTCGCCCAGTAGTCACCTTAGGGGCGTAACAAGAAACTATGGGGCCCTGGTGCGGAAAATTGGCCCGGGCCCCACACCTTCAACAACTAGTCTGTGCTGTCATTACCCCTACACAACTGCTCTGTGCCTTCTTTGCCCCTTGCCCCCTTCCAACATACAACATATTTAAACACACTTACTCATTATCACTAACACACACTCCATCTCACCTCACCACACAATTACACATCCATGCTCACACACACACGCACACACAGTTACACATACATGCTCATACACACACACACACAATTACACATACATGCTCACACACACACACACACACAATTACACATGCATGCTCACACACACACATACACAATTACACATCCATGCTCATACACACACATACACAATTACACATCCATGCTCACACACACACAAGTACACATGCTTATGTCCATACATACTGTATATATATATATATATATATATACAAACACATACCCGAAGACCTGATTTTTTGCCTCTTAAAATGAGTGAATTTTATGTGTTTCATTAAATGGAATATTTTCTGGTCCCGGAGAAATCTAGAAGACCTGTCAGTGCTAAATACCATGTTTCTTTTTCTTTTATAATGTGACACAGCGTTCCGATTTACTAGAACTGTCAAGAGGAAAATAGTTGACAGCGATCCGGTTCTACTCTGCGAGCTCTACGCCACGCTGATGTATCAGCCGATCAGTTCCATTTGCGAGCGGCAGCTTCAGCCGGGCCAAACGGGAGATTTTACTTCAAAATATTAAATATTTATTGTCACAGAAACAGTGAGATTATCTCAAGTTCTGTGAATCTAGTATTCCTTTTGTGAGCCTCGGTGAACAGCAAACATAAAGTTTAATGGATTATTTTATCACTAAATATATGTAGGCAGAATATGTATTTTTGCAGGGTAGTAACTTGGAACATATTTCGGTACGCGACTGGCACATTTCCAGGCTTTTTCCCCCCCGTAAATACTGCCAATTTCAGAACTGTCAATCATTAACCAAGCAGAGCTCATAAGCGGAAGGCCCTGGACCAAGATGTGACGACGGTCTTCTTTGGGTCAGCTGTTTTGGTTTTCGGCAGAGGATAAGAGGCAGAGTGTGGACATTATACTGGAATCTGCCAAATAGAACGTCAATAAAACGTCTCCAACTCGCCAACGTCTATAAAGAAATAAATGACTCCGTCCTTGAAATCATTGTGTGTATCCACAGAAGACTATGAGCGTCCCTCGGAATCGATATCATATCCGCCTTTACTAAGGAGACAGTTACGAGTCCATCAAGTTAAACCTTTTTGAGATATCCCCAATTGCATTGATCCTGATGAAGAAAATCTCCCAGAAGCACAAGAAAATGTTACAGGCAATAAAATGAATTCTCGCCCCCGCGTGTAGTCAGAAACATTCCTTGACTGACTTCTACTTATATTATGGTTGTTTGCCCTCCAAAATATGAATCCAGAGCATTCATACAAGTGGCTGGAGTACCCGTCTCTGTTTAAACTACAACCGTAGCTCCTCTATTTACGATACGTGGCCTTATTATCTGCTTTGTGTTTGGGGTAATGATCTCCATGGGATCGCCTTAAATTTCCCTTGAATGTATTTTAAAATTTTGATAAAGGATAGACTGTGAGCTCATAACAGGAGTGACCTCTTCTCCTCCTCCTCCTCCATCCTCCATTGACTTGAAGAAGGCGTAGTAATCATCAACTCCCCTTGGTTAATAGGGGGTCTGGAAACCCATTTATTTATTTTTTTGTTATTATTTACTTGTTGTAAATGTTATAAGGTGTTGATGTTTGCACTCATTGCTCATTTGCAGATAAAGACATTAGTTTTTGCATTCAGCTTGCATTCTCTCGCCTGAAACCTGCAAATTGTTCCAGGTGTTTTCATGCCCTCATGAACAAATTGCATTTTAGTAAATAGGTGAATTATTTTGTGAGCATTAGTATGTGACCTCAGTCAAGTCTAGTCCGTAAAGTTAGCTTGACAGGCTACTCAACTTCTTAGTCTTCTTTTTTAATGCCAACAGGTATATTCTTTTTCTGATGCCGTTGCTAGAGGCTCCAAATAGCATCAATATCCGCACATTAAAAGGTTTCTCTCGCTCCTTATCTGCTCTCACTTGTCTTTCCTGTTCCTTCCCTTTTTTCTCATGTCGCCTTTTTCTTTCCTTTCTCTCTTCTATCCTTTCTCATCTTACTTTTTCTTCTTTCTCTCTCATGTATACTTTCTTTCTCTCTTCTCCTTTCTCCCCATTCTTTACTCAAATTTCTGTCCTCCAGTTTTCATATTCTCTATTTTATTTCCTCTTCTTTCTCTTTTTCCTCCAATCTCCTTTTTTTCTCTCCCTTCTCGCGTCTTATTTATCTTTATCAAACATTTTATCTATTACAGTTACATTGTGCCCCGACGGCTCCCCATACTCCGAGATGTAGCCTCTCACAGACTCGTATCTGCTGGGAGATTCCTCTCATGCTAATGAAGGCCGGACTTCCTATTGCAGTCCAGAAGCCGGGTAAATAAAGCCTGAAGCATCAGGCCCAGTTGGAACGAGGAGCCCTGCAGAGGTTCCCGGCCTGTGAGCGATTAATTATCCAGCTGGTTTTATAGGCTTCCTTGTTTGGTTTGGCCAGTCCTTTTTGGGCCCTTTTGTAGCAGCTCAGAATTTGATGGGTATGAGGGTATCACAGCTGGGAATGGCTTTATAAATGAAACTGTAAAAAACAAACATTATTCTTCTAAAAGTCTTCAGTTTTACTAATATGTATTAATAAGATGATTCTCCAGGGCCAGGAGAATTAAGGTTTCAAAGACGAAACTGCATTTTGCTTGCATTGCCTTAAATTGAAAAGTGAGCTGGTAAAATTCAAATGCCCGGGGCTATTTTTTTCCTCTTGGTTTGGCTCATCGTCCGCTTTATATTACATTCCCCCGAAGAATCCCCCACCATGATATTCTAATCAGCCTCTTCTTCAGTATAACGATGTCGTCTGAATCACTCCATGATGTTTACATGACTGTGTTTGTTTACGCATTCTGAGACTAATTTATGCAAATTGACCACAGTTTAGTAATAATAATCCACAAGAATAATAGTAACCAATGCAGTTAATACGTTTAATGTCTATAACTCACTCCTGGAAATATGGATGATTAGATACCTTAATGTGAATAGAGCAATATAATTATATAATATATAATATAAGAGAATATTTACTCTTTTGTGAATATATTCGATATGAGTCTCTCCTCATTTTGGGGGTTTGTCTATTTTTAGTGTTTAAAATTGATTTAATTTATCTTATTATTAAAAGCTATTTTTTTTAATTAATTGTCTTTTGAAAAAAGGTATCTCACAAAAGTGAGTAAACCCCTCACATGTTGGTAAATATTTTATTATATCTTTTCATGTGATAACACGGCCTGTATAACAGAGTAACTTTACTGTCCATTGATGTTGGCAACAAATTGGGCCCAATTAGCCATCCCCCCCCCCCGTTGTCATGTGACTCGTTAGTGTTACAAGGTCTCAGGTGTGAATGGGGAGCAGGTGTGTTAAATTTGGTGTCATGGCTCTCACTCTTGCTCATACCGGTCACTGGAAGTCCAACATGGCTCCTCATGGCAAAGAACTCTCTGAGGATCTGGAAAAAAAGAATTCTTGCTCTACAGAAAGATGGCCGAGGCTATAAGAAGATCGCCAAGACCCTGAAACTGAGCTGCAGCACAGTGGGCAAAACCATAGAGCAGTTTCACAGAACAGGTTTCACTCAGAACAGGCCTCGCCATGGCCGACCACAGAAGTTGAGTGCACGTGCTTAGCGTTGTATCCAGAAGTTGTTTTTGGGAAATAGAGGTATGAGTGCTGCCAGCATTGCTCCAGAGGTTGAAGGGGTTGGGAGTCAGGCTGTCAGCGGTCAAACCGTACGCCGCATACTGCATCAAATTGGTCTGCATGGCTGTCGTCCCAGAAGGAAGCCTACAAACAGTTTGCTGAAGACAAGCAGACTAAGGACATGGATTACTGGAACCCTGTCCTGTGGTCCGATGAGACCAAGATAAACTTATTTGGTTCAGATGGTGTCAAGCGTGTGTGGCGACAACCAGGTGAGGAGTACAAAGACAAGTGTGTCTTGCCTACAGTCAAGCATGGTGGTGGGGGTGTCATGGTCTGGGCCTGGAGGAGCGCTGCCGGCACTGGGGAGCTACAGTTCATTGAGGGAACCATGACTGCCAACATGTACTGTGACATACTGAAGCAGAGCATGATCCCCTCCCTTCAGAGACTAGGCCGCAGGGCATTATTCCAACATAACGACCCCAAACACACCTCCAAGATGACCACTGCCATGCTAAAAAAGCTGAGGGTAAAGGTGATGGACTGGCCAAGCATCTCTCCAGACCTAAACCCTATTGAGCATCTGTGGGGCATCCTGAAATGGAAGGTGGGGGAACAGCGCAAGGTCTGTAACATCCACCAGCTCCGCGATGTCGTCACGGAGGAGGTGAAGAGGACTCCAGAGGCAACCTGTGAAGCTCTGGTGAACTCCATGCCCAAGAGGGTTAAGGCAGTGCTGGAAAATAATGGTGGCCACACAAAATATTGACACTTTGGGCCCAATTTGGACCTTTCCACTTAGGGCTGTACTCACTTTTGTTGCCGAGGTTTAGACATTAATCTCCCATGTGAGCAGTCATCTTAACTTCCTGTTCTCAGAATCTGAATAATTCTTTCTCATCACGTTATCTCTCTCTATGGTTAAGTTGCTGATTGGTTAAAGAAGCCTTTGTAAATTCATTAGATAATGCTGGATATAAATAGGTTCCATCACCCTTGTCTTTGCTTTTGGGGGAGCTTTGGACAACTGTATGGAAATTTTGTGTAGTTAACCCCATCAAATCCACCGTGTGCAGCAATGCTTCATCACAGAGCATGGAGAATACAGTTTTTTGCACATTTTTTTTATTAGAAATAAAACACATTCATTTGTGCTCTGAAAACTGTACAGAAAAAAAAGACAGATACGGAGAAGAAAAAAAAGTTTGAAAAAAAATAAATGATTAAACCAGAGGAATTGTGGGGGGGGGAAATAGTAGAATTTCAACAATTATTCAACAAACACGTAGTTTAGTTATTACATAACACTGCTAATGGTCATAAATTGGATGATCCGGGTATCTGAGTGTTAAAAAAAAAAAAAATTAAACACAGTATAAAGATATTTATTGGCTAAAATTCATTAGGTGTAATTATTATAATTACAATATTATACAACACGGCACCTGAGGCCTTGTGCTTTCTTTTTCATATATATATGATCTAAAATCTGACAATTACATCACAGTTTTAATAATCTTTATTTCTCTTTATTTACTATTTTGGATTTTTAAATTGTTTAAACATTTATTGAATTATTTAATATACAGTTAATGACAAGATAAATGTCATCTTTTAAAAACATTGGCGCAAAAAAATGCTTGCATATCAAGCGACCTCCATTAAGGTTAATTTATGCATCTTTCTCCGTCGACACATGGTCGTGGACGCTCAGATTCTCCGATTCCGTCCACGTTCCCCCCCCCAACATCTTCCGCTGCCGCGTCTCAAGGTGGCCGGAGGAGACCACCCCTGCGCTTCCGCAGCTCAGCCAACCAGCAGGACTACTGAGGTTGCCGAGACTCTTCGGGGGTTTCCTGATCCAACCGAAAGATTTCTCAAGAGGACAAGAGCCAAAGAAACGAGTGCTCCCGGTTTTCAGAACACTTTATTGTATCTTCATACCTTACGTTTCTATGCAGTCTGCCAATATCCACAAACCTTTGATACAAAACTATATAAACATTTCTCTCAATAACAATCTTCTCATGGCAACCTCTACTCGACTTAGCAGAGGATGGAGATGAAGTGGTAGGAATATTCCTTTCTTTTATACTAAGTCAAAACATTTCCTTTCCATGTTTAATCTTCTTAAAGCCGTGCGTTACCTCGGGTCGGTTTGATTCTAAAGACTAAAACTTGTTAGGGGTGGAGAAGGTTTACTTTGGGACCCTCACGTCTGCTCCTTCTTTGCTGCTTCCTTCGGCCAGCACTAGTGGTACCGGTTATCGAGCCTTACTGTATGGCATGGAGATAGTGAGCTAAATATTAAACCACTGAATGTGTCTCTTTTAAAAAAATGTAGCCCAGCACCCTTATATAATACATCAAAGAGCCCAAAAAGTTGTTAATTTGTATCTGAATCTATTTGCCTTTGAGTATCTTTGTCTAAATATAATTTAGAACAATCTGATCGCGTCTTCATTCTCGGTTTCCACCGCCTCTCATCTCTTACCAGTTGCCTAATATTTCTTGTTTGCCATACCCGGGAGAGATCGTTTTGCACCTACCGCTATAGCCTAATGTAATATCCCATCTGAGACAATGCAGTACTTTAACAAGGTTTCAAAAGAAACCAAACTTCTCTCCCTTTTATATGGAATCATATTCTTTAAAAATAAAAAGAAGTCTTTATTTTTCGTTTGTTTTTGTTTTTTTTTCAAGCTTCAGACTTCGGTCTGAAGGTCAATAATGTCTTGTCCCACCAGAGGTATCGTCGCCCCGGTTTTCTCCCACTCCACAGTCTTTAATTCAAGGGGAGACGGAGAAACGGGCTCCATGTCTTTTTTTACCCATGATGGCGGAGACTGGATTTTCCTCATTCCTTCCCAGGGCCTTTTGTTTGGTGTCTGTTGCTTTTCCAACTGTTAGTATAAAAAAAATAATATATATATAAAAATTAACATTTAAAAACAACATAAAGCAAGAGGGGAATATGTAATGTAGTACATTGCCTATGTTTGTGTTCTCTGCTCCTCTCTATGGTGAGCTGGAGGGAGATTGGAGAATAGAACTGTTGTTTTAAACTATATAAAATATTAAATAAAATATTTTTTTTTATAATCAGTAATTATATCAAGTAGCATTTATCCTACTGATTTTTTACCCTAAGGAATATTCTTTTATTCTTTTAGTGGTGACTTTGTAATTACGTTGCATGGTTGATTTGGTAGCGACGTGGTTATTTCGGAGCTGGAGTGAGGTCTGTGCTCCAAAAAATACAGACCTTGATAATTTTTTTACAGCTTAGTGGCTGGTCAATGAAGACCCTCCAACCTGCCCACGATCACTGCTGCCCAGAAACGCAGTAGGGCACCTCGATGGGACAGCGGAAACGTCCCCGAAAATAGGGACTGTCTCGAACAGGATTCTAGGCAGGTATGTATCTGGAGGTTCTATGAAAATTATCTGATGAGGTGTTTCATGTAAATGTAGATATTGCACACGGTATACCCACGGCCTGGCATCCCAAGTGTGGGTACGTACAGAATGGTGACCCACCTTGCTCTCGGCTGTTGGGGACTCTTTTTCTTTTTCTGCGTGAAGCTTTCGGTTCAAGTCCTGAAACATGTCCTGGTGGCGTTTCCTGGTGTGCATGATTTTCTGGAAGAAAATAAAAGTACATTAAATATAATCCTTTTTCCGGGTTCCAGTTTGTACTCCTATTCTGCTGGCGGACCTTGTCTGATTTGTCGTTTTTTTGAAGGAGCAAGAAAGGCACCTTGCAAAAGTATCCATCACTTTGGCTTCAAATAAAGTAGGGGGTCCATAACTATAATCATACATCGATAGAAGCCACAGGTATGGTTATGGTTCCATACCGACCCCAACATGTTTTCCCCCTCCTCGTCAACATGTTTTAAGGAAACACATTAACTCGAATGAATAACATGAATGAATAACATGAATGAATATACAATATACAGTCCACAGAGACTGAGATAAGAACTCATCACACGGAGGGCTGATAGAAACAGATAATAACGCAGTATCTCACCTCAAAATCTAATTCTGCATACCGTGATTTCCGCCTCTGTAATGAAGAACAGAACAAGACGGTGGTTTAATACAAAGTTGCGGGAGGATAATCTGTAGCATATACTGGATTTATCCCAATGAAAAGCCCATGATCTGCCTGCCCAGAATAGTTTTTTTTCTAGGTATATAACACCTAAGAAGAACAGGAAGTTACTTCATGAGGAAAATCTACTTCCTGTTACAGTAAAGCCACCCATCTTCTGAACTGTCCCCTTGTATAGTTCCTTCAAGACAGGCCGACATCTCTTAACTCTTACTGTAAAAGTATTTTCATGAATGTAATGTGTGAATTGGTAATACAGAATCAAGTAATACCGTTGGAATAAAGAGGATCTTCCACAGAAAAATTTATCTTTCTTTGAGCAGTACAACGCTGTACACAGTAATGTCAGTCGGTGACAAAAACCTTGTTCTATCTAATTTTGCCCCAATAAACTCCCTTTATCTGCAGACCTGGAGCCGCCGTTGCTGTCGGTCATGTGATATTTTGGGTGACTTTCCCGGCTCAATCACCACACCGAGCTGACGCTTTATGGCAAGGCTAATGAAGTCCGTTCCTCCATAGACTTTCATTAGTCTGAGTGTCCATCTGAGTAGTTAAGACTGAGTCATTCTATTGTTCCCCACAGGCAGTATGATAAGGAGTTGGGGTGTTTAGTAGATCAGGGCTCAGATAACAGAGCATCTGAAAATGTAATGTGAAAACTGGTATTGTTTTAAATCTTAAAACAGTGCAACATTTTTGTATTTTAATGTCAATTAACCTATTGTGGGAAGAACATGGTCTCTATGCCTGAAGGTATGGTAAGAGATGTTATAATAGTAACCCAACTCATGTCCTGAAGGACAAGGAATGAACTCATAGCGGCCTACCCCATGACCAAATGCCTCGTATTTCATAATGCCTTGATATAGAAGTCTGAGAGGACATGGGCAAGATCTTTACAGCCCTGACTGCGCTAGTTCTTACCTCTAATGAACTCATGGAAAGTGTAGCGATCGATTCTGTCTTTGACACGATTCCGATCCCTGAGTCCATTTTATCACAAAGGCCAATGGGAATCTGTGCCTCGCTCGGATGTATCTGTGGCTTTTGCATCGGTGATCCCTGTTCGACGCATTTTATACCAATCCGCTCCCTTGGAGGACTTTTAATCATGTAAGTGGGATCTGCCATGCTTAGGTGTATGAGTCTCGTCTGGGGCATCTGATCGATGTTCACACTGTATTTGCTCTCATCCTTTGGCTTCGCCCTCAGAGTCGACGTGTTACTGGGTAAAATAACGTAACTGGTGTCCATGGACTGCTCTTGGGCTCTGGTGAGCTCCGAGTCAAGCTTCTTGAAGATATCTCCTTCGCACATGTAGATCGGCTTGGGTGGCTGAGTCTTGTC
This sequence comes from Spea bombifrons, assembly GCF_027358695.1. Classification (NCBI taxonomy): domain Eukaryota; kingdom Metazoa; phylum Chordata; class Amphibia; order Anura; family Pelobatidae; genus Spea; species Spea bombifrons. The sequence continues at coordinate 107,334,843 of NC_071091.1, read as the reverse complement.
CTTCTTCAGGGTGAGCGTGTGGTTGCTGAACTCGCTCAGGTTGATGCCTCCTAGGTAGTGGGGAGATCCTTGAAGATGCATTTTGGAAACGTTGGAAGGAAGACTATTAAAGTTTGATCCTTTCTGGTGGTTCATCTTCATTTTTTCTTCATCATGGACAGACGGACGTTTCAATGTTCCTGTGATCGTGGAGGTTCTACATGACGACATGTCCTGCTTTAACGCTAGAAAAATAAAAAAAACAATAAAAGTTGAGATTTTGACAATGCGATTCAGTCATTTATCCTAAAGTAGAACATTCATATAATTCTACAGAAAAGTGGCTGGTGGTTAGAGTTAGGCTTTTACAGAAAAGTAGTCAGGATTTCAATTGGTTTTCCTGGCAAGTGGAGGAGATAAGGAGACATATAACTAGAGATTTATAAAAAATGACATCTATACCGATCCAAAAAAATAATTTTTTTCTTAAAACATGCAGATTATAGCAAAACAGTATATATATATATAATATTAATATTAAATCTTCATAAGTCTATTCAGGAAACCACATAGTGTTCATACATCCAAAAATCGCTGTCCAAAGTCCTTACCTGATCTACATGCCAAATCCACATCTTTTTCAAACTCCGACTATAAAATAAAATGGGAGAAAAAAAACATTTTTTAATCAGATATGGTGCCTAATCTTTGCATAAGACACAAAGAATATAATAATTAATAATAATAATATAATAGCAACAATAATAGCAACAATAATAGTAAATGCTATGTTGGGCTTCATGCTATTAAGCGATCCAAGTTAGTTTAATTGGTGTAGTCTGATTCAGGCAGTCTCAACCGACAGCGATTCACATTTACATCGTGCCCCCATTTCGGACCTGATCTCAAGTTACATCATGTCATACATCATACTCCGTTTGCATTATTAGGGCTTTGGACACGAAAACAAATTTTACACCATCTCCCCTTCCATTAAAACAGCCTCCCTGCTGAGTTATTAAGGTTGGACCCTGTGAAACACCCAATTCTGCCATATTTAACCATTTAACTGCCAGTACTGTGCTGTTCAGTGAATGTGTATCCTATATACTGTCCGTATAGCTGATTAAAAGCTATATAATACAGCATCGGACCTAAAATCAGGAAGATACACATCGCTGGCATTTGATTCTATGTAAAGATTAAGACGAGGGAGGCTCCGGAATTAGGCAGCTCGTCTTGAAACAATAATCAATAAACCAGATTATCAGAGGATGAACATACCGAAACCTTCTTATCTTTGAGTCCCACCATCGCTGTGCAGATATACGGATTGTTAGCTTCTTCGAGCTAAAAAAAAAAAATAGACAGAAATAGTTCTGGAATTAGTCAGTGCTGAAGATTTTAACCAGTTAAAATTAGTACAAAAACCTACATATTTTGTGATTTTTTTTTTGTGTGTGTATTTTGGGGGGGCTGCGGATTATGTGATAGCCAAACACTCTGCACATTACTCTGTGATACAGGCGTAGAACTAGACTGGATGTATCACGATGAGAACCTTGGTCACTGCGGGCTATAATAGCGGTGGGTTTGGTTCCGATCAAAGAAAGACAGCCATGGATCTCAGGACCAGTATGGGGACCCATCTGGGGATCCACAAGGCATAGATCGATTGTCCTACCAGTACTTCTACTATTACGTCATCTGCCTAATTGTAACTGTATGTCTGCCCAAAACCCGCTACTACTCAGACCGTAAGCTCCACAGGCCAGAGACCTCCTTTCCCAACGTATTTAATACCTATTATACCCCAATCAAGATATCTGGAGACCACCATGCTTATTATATGACAGCACTTACTGCAACTCCCCTGTAAAGCACTAAGTAAATCGATTAGCGCTCGATAAATAAAAACACAATCACGAGCTTTTCTTTTACGAGTGTAAACATTTATATCTTGAGTTAAAGACGGACGTCTAGGAATGGTTTGCTTTGTGATCTTGGATCAGCTTGAGACCCTATCCCATGCTCCAAAAACCCTTGTTAACATTACACCTTCGCCCATTCTTATCTCTATTACTCCTGAAACTTCAAACCGTTTCTCTTTTTTTTATGGGTCACGTCGAACCACCTCAATGGAACCTTCCATAACTGTCCACAAGAGGCATCTAAGGTGGCTTCCATCCAGAAGGTCTCACTAGCTCCCTCCATCATCCCTGGGATCCCACCAGAAAAATGGGACTCCTCGAGTCTTTAATTAATTAATTTGGCAAGCTCAGGATAATTACAGAACTTTTAATGGTTTATATTCTTAGGCAATTTTTACCTCCGTATAAGAATGAAAGGAAATTGACAAAAAAAATTGAAAAACATGAAAAAACTCCCTCAAAATGAGATTTAGATCAAAAATGTCATATTCCGAGAGTGTGGAAACTTGGAATAACATTTCTCAGGACAGAAGGTAGGGGTTCTCTGTCAAGTGCCGTATTCATCTGCAAACACTGCTTTGAAACGCCAGGTCAAAGAGGACGGAAAAAAAAAATGTTCAGCGCAAGACGGCGAGGCAATAAACACAACAGGTTTTTAGTGGAAATAACAATGATTCCAATAGTGTGCGAAGTATAAGCTTTTTCCTGCCAAAGGCGATACGGAATTTTCTATCTTGCCGAGTGCCGCCGAGAGCTCCGTTTGTAATTTATGTCTAAGATGTTGGGCTTTTCAGTACAGTGAAATCGTGTAGGATACTTTCTTTCCTGAATATCAAGTAGGTAAAGCCCAAAATGCAGTCTAAAAGTCAATATACAGCCAGGTATTTAATTAGGACCTCCAAGCACCCCCTCTAAATACATCTCGGCTCAACGAGCTCTGCCTCCTGGGATTGGTCTAAATTATTCATCATTTTAACGTATTTTACAATAATATCTTGTTTTTTAATTCTTTGTCGATGCCTTTTTTTTTTTTTTTTTTTTACCGCTCCCAGACATTATTCTTTAATCTTGTAAGATTTTGCCTTTTTGCTGAATTTTTCAGGGAATGTTGAAAATGTCACGTGACACAAAAGCTGGCCCTGATAGGCTGTTGCCATAGCAACTGGGCGAAAAAAAAAAGCTTCCTGAAGGTTATTTGAAGTGATTTACGTTTCCGAACACATTATACAATGACAGATTTTCTAAGGTTTCAGGTTGACATGCTCGAGCTATTTTTTTTGTCTCTAAATGGAACTGCACCTTTAAATTTAAACATAACATATTTGGCAACAAAGTTGAAATCCTTATTTTAACTATTAAATTAATCTCCATAATATTTTACATTTTGGCCCTTTTCTGACAAAAAAAATTGGTATTGTACAAAAATCTTAAATTAATAATTGCTAAAATGTCCATAATTTGACCGGTCTTCTAATACACAGCATGTATGTTGTAAGCAGCTAGAATATTAATACGTTTACCAGGAATCCAAAAGGGAATGTTTTGCTGAAAGCCTGTGCTCCTCGTGTATGGAATATTTTACAATATATATCACAATTGATGTAATCATTTATAACTCTGTCAGGCCCGGGGACAGCCATTAAACTGAATGTTCACCGGCAGCAGAATGATTAGGCCGGAAATGGTGTCGGGTACAAAGCCATTTCTGCTCTCCCAAAGTTAGGTATTTATAAACATCAGTATAACAGCAGAGATGTCGCTTGGGGTATCTGGTTGTTCCCTGGATAATACCGCTTGTCTCACGACTACACAAAAACTTTGAGCAGCATTTGTGCCAAAAACACGAAAGCTGAACCATTTTTTGAAGGGGGGGGCAATGAGTTGAGTAATCTTAGTATCCTATTGCCCTTTACCTGCTGTCACACGCCAATCCTTCCAATGGCTCCTGCCCTCTCAAATACTTTACTAACCACCATGCCCACAACACGTGTCTCTCCTCAGCACCATAATTTGACCCAGAGACTCCTGGTGAACGCCTGCTTCCCTGGGCCTGTTTCTTCTTTCTATGGTAAGGGAGAGAGGTGGTTGACCACACCCACTCCCTGTCCATTTCTCCCTTCTCCCCGCCTAGTTCCCTCCCACAAAGTACTGGTCCCATCCCATGCAGAGCTATCCAGCTGCCACACACAGTTAACCCTGTTTCCTATTAAAGCCACAGTCTACAATAATTGTTCAGGATGTTTTTTTTTACGGGGTTCTATTTGTCTCGAAAACAAAGACATTGGGTTTTCTATGAAAACACGCACAGAACTACCACTGTGTCTTCATTCCTGTTGGGTTAATCAAGACCTCACCATACTAATATAAACATGAAGACAGCACTACCAATGTGTGTTAATACTTCTGGTTTAATTTACCATTAATTGCGCGTGTCCGTTCTGGAAGGAGCCCCCAGAATCACCGTTTCCTTCTTCTTGCCGATCAACTACCCGACACTTCACTGCATCCTGGACCTGAATATGAATAAAATAAAACTTGTAATGTATAATACACTAAAGGCCTGACGTTCTTACGGGAGTCTATAAAAACAGGAGCTACGGATGGAATTCCATCAAAAATGTTGATTTTATATAAAGAAAGTGAAACACACAGAAAAATTAAAAAGATGTATAAAGGAATGGAGACTTGGCATTTCTGCCATTTGTTGCTGCAACGAATCAAAGATTTTAGTGAATGCAGGTAATGGAGGTGACAGAGCACAAGAAAAAGAAATAAATAAAACACAATAAATTAAAACTGAATTCTGATTGGCGTCTTGGTATTTTAAGTCAATGACAAAAACGAGATTAAAAAATATTCACAAAACAAAATACACAGAAGGAGGAATAAAGTAATGGCAGCTTTCTTTGAAGTGCAACAAAATCCAGCAATAATACTAAAAACAAACTTCTCTTGTACATAAGCTTAGCTGAAGTATTATTTTAGCATTAAATCCTATCAATAACTTTGAAATCATTTTTTGTTAAATATAAATAAAATATGTAAGCGTATCACTCAACTGAGGTAACTTATTGACTGACAAAAAACAGCCTTCCATGTTAAAGGCAGGTGTCTATTCCAATTGTGATATTGTCCAATCCATATTATCTCTACAGGAAGGCGACCAATGGGTCCGCAAGCTTTTTTTTGGGGAAAAAACATATTTTGTAATTTTACTTCTAACTCTCCCACGTAACTCTCGTTAATTCTGGTCTTTTAAAGTGTCCTTTTGTGTCAAGATGGACAGAAGTAGAGGTTGGATCTGAGACAGCTCCATGTGTGGAGAGACTCGTCTCTATCCGGTGGATGGATCCATCTCAGTTGCATGGGAAAAGATGGAAGAACTATCATGTTGATCGATTCCCTGTCCTGATGCTACCATGTCCAACCTCTTCCTCATCGCACCCGTACAAATGCTTCCGACCAAAGAAATGTCCTCTTTGAACGTAAGAGTCTTCAAGGAGAAGAGGTCAACACGATGAGCGAATTTAAGCATGTGCAGGATAGGCATATGGCTGCCATCGATGTAAGGCAAGGCCACTGAGAACTGCTTGTGGTATTAGAGCAGGTAGAAAAATGGCCGGTCTGGAATGAGCAGATGGCTCCTACATTATGTATTCTAATTGGTATGGTTACCTCTCGTCGGAGGATGCAGTGCACCATGACTATGACGAAACCTTCCAAGGAGTCGAAGACGGCAAACAGAATTTGAAAGAGCGCTGACCGCCTGTCTGTAATGGCTAAGACGGCCGACATCCATGTCAGAGCCAAGAGAGGCAACACCACGCACGAACTCCACAACGAGGCCCTGTAAAGACACGTAAAACAAACCATACAGAATTAGCCTAGAGCTTCCATTCAATACGCTTATCAAAAGGTGATCAGGCATGAAAGGAAAGAGCGACAAACTACATAGGAATTGATTTATTTCCATTATGTTAAAACTAAGAATTAATTCTCATTAAAACATATTTAGAATTATTTTTAATAGTTAAATATTGAAATATAGAATTTCCAATGATGGTCATCATATGACAAATCATTCATCAAAAACAATCAGGAAATCAAATTTATATTTCAATAGACATACAGTATATAGACCGCAAAAAAAAGTCCATTATAATAATTAAATGGTTTTAGCCATTTAATTATGGAAATTCTATTAAAAGAAACGTCACCAAAATGTAAAAAAAAAAATTCAGAATTCTTTTTTTTTATTATAAAATTAAAAAAAGGTGAATTTATAGTTTTGATTGTAAAAATTGAAAACTCTAGAGTCTTAGTGGGTTTCGTAATAATTTCATGCCTAGCCTCATGAGTCATTAGAATCTTCACGTTCAAACTTTAATCCCAGAAATAAAATAAAAAAGTTCTATATTTATATTAAAATGCTGGAGGGCTGAAGCCGAGCTAACATTCGCTCTCTATCATAAAAACACGTGACTATTATTTCCAAAATTTAATATGAATCAGTTATTTTTTCCATCATAGCTGATTTTTTTTATTGAAATGTTTAATTTTGTAGCCGCACAATTTTGAGACGTCTGCTTTTAAACAGTGAACGCCAAAATGTATCTTATTACTGATAAATCACGATTTTGTGGTTGATACATAATTTAGCTCTAGATGTATAATCCTTAGAATTTACAGAAATTAATGAGGCTCAGAGAATTTGGAAGGATACCCAGAACTCACATGAAGAAATACCATCTTCTTACAGATTTTTTATGAATTTTATTTTTTAATTTTTATTTTTTTACATTACAATTAAAAAATGTTTTTACATTTTGGTGAAGGAAATCTTCCTTGATGGCTTACATCTCATCTGGGTCTCTCATTAATAACACAAACCCATCACTTTTGAATGGACACTCGCACATTTTCGCTAAAAAAAGATAATATCCCATAAAAAGAACATTTTGAAAAATCAATCTTACGGAAAAAAGCCAACAAAGCAAATTTGAGATCCAGGAAAACATAATTTCATGTTGTATGGAATTCCCATCCAAAGCAAACTTTTTCTTATTTTTTTTCAGATTGTAGAGGGGTTTTAATCATGAAATATATAGTTGGCTACATATATATAAATTATATCATATATTATAAATAGAGGTTGGTTAAATTCAAATTAAATAATAAAAAAAAACAATAAAAATTTCAGTACTGAATAAAATGCAAAAATAATTTTTAAAAAATGATGTAATTATGTAAAAAAAAAATCTGTCAATAGATACTTGTTCATCCAATGAAAACATATGTTTTTCTCGTAAAAATTAGAAGGAATATTTAATTTGCTTCATTTGGAATTGAAAAAAAAAAACACTTGCCATGGGCCGAGCCCAATGGCAGACGTTTTATTAGTGAGAACTGCCATGGTCACCAATTCTGTCACAAAGGAGGTGGGTTAATAGAATGATGCGCATGTACATGCAGGAAAAAAACAACAAATCAGTAAAAACATGAGCGTTGTGATGAGCTGTTAATAGCGGAAATGTGGCGGCCGATGTCTGATTAAAAAAAAAAACCCTGTTTTTGGCCTATTCCTATCGTTTGTATGAAGTTGACCTAAAACATTATTTATTGGGCTGGCTTTTAAGGGGGATAATCCTCAAAACGGAAGACGCACAAAGACTCCTAACAGACATAAAGCGGCACAGACACACACAGAGCAGCGACAAAAATGGGATAAATTATTGTAGAATTGTCAAAAAGTCACAAACAGTTTAACGTTACTTTTTAAAAATAACTAGATTTTTATTTTTTTTTGTCTCCTTTTTTTCTTACTAAATATGTGAATATTTGAATATTCTTATTTGTATCAATTACTTTTTTTTGGTTGTTGTTTCTTTAAGCAAAAAAAAACAACGATTAATTGGAGATTAATTTAAACATTTTTTATCTAACCTTTTTTGTGAAACATTGAATAATTGAATAATTCATAAGATTTCCAATAATTGTTTAACCTATTCCTGACCTCTAAAGACAAATATGGCTAAAAATATTAAATATTTAATAAGATTAAAATATTCTTCCAGATGTTACCGACGCCTTTATTGTAAAATCGAAAGCTATGTACTTATTATTTTGGCTATTAGGCAACTAGCGTGATTCTGAGGTGAACTGCGGAATATTGAAAAGAAAATATTCTTCTAAACTCTACGGGAAGCTTTTTGATTGATAACCACGGAACCGCTCCAATTTTGCCTTGATAAACCTAAGTTTAAAAAAAAAAAAAAATTAACAAAAAATAGCAAAAATAACAAAACAGTTGCGAGGCCATAGAGAAAAAATAACAGAAGGCACTTTGGGAATACAGGTGGCCCTTTTTATATTCTGGCAGCCAGAACGGGAAGGAGTTTAATTACAATGACGACTGTTACTCGGTGGACGTGCACAATCTTGTTGTTATTAGCAGGAAATCTTAACAAAAATTTATGAAAATTGCCCCTTTTTGTTATAGGAGACTGAAATTTTATTAGCCTCCATTTCCTATGACTCTTCACTGTAGAGTGCATTGGAGTCCACCTGCCGAAACAGGAAGTTGTCAACCACTTCCTGTTTCTGGCCCCGCATTTTTTTTAGCGGCCTGCACCTGAGCCTCTAGCGCTAGAGATTGTTTCCGGCAGGTGTAAAATTAAATTTGAGGATAATGTATAATTAGAAATTACCCTTTTAAGACATTGAATTTTAGGAATATTTAAGCAAATCCTAGATTTGAATGATTATCTTTTTCACTGAAATGATTTTTGCAGGAGCAGATGGTGCGTAACCTGGACTTTTGGACAATATGAATCCTGTTTTATTTCCCGCCCTGTCTTGCATGTTTTACAGGCAATTTTAAGGTAAAATTCAATAATTTGGACATGGCTTTAAGAAATTTTATCACCCTATTAATGTGGAAAATAAAATGTGTGTGTAGAGCACTTAAAGAATTGTGGACCATGAACTGACCATTTTGTTTCTTCATTCAGTTACGAAGCTATTAAACATGGGTTATTTGCGATAATTTAAACATTGTTTAAAAATAGAACGACCACCTTCTATCATTAAATAATTAATGTAAATGTAAAAAACATTAATTAGGAAATACACACGCATCCTGATTGGGCTTTTTCATAATTTTTAAATAGCCAAATAGCGCTTGTTTTAGGGGGTGTGGTTGTAGGCGTGGCTGGGGTGGGGCTTCACCCAGACTTTCAATGCAACATTGTGCCCTACTGTGGGGTATTTGTGTAACTGAGGGGGGCATTTAGAAGAAGAATAATGGATTTTTTTTTACAAAGTTTAATTGATAGACATTTCCTGCTGTTTCTATATACATTATCGGGGCTTTTAGGGCTGTAGAACCCTGCGATCCCCTCATACCCAGCAAACATTCTGACCTCCTAGAAAAGAGGGGGCATCAGGGGAGGAAAGAGGGGCATTAGGGCTGATGTGGTCACTCTATTTGGCTTTATCTGTGCACAGCCGCTCGTATGTTAATGCCCTAGCTTTCAACTAAGGGGGAACTGCTTTTAAGAAGATGGGTTAGTGTAAGAAGATTTTTACGAGGTCATCCTACAATGGCAAATAAAACGCTGCGAAGGAGAATTTTAAGTTAAATAAAAGCTGTAACCGAATCCCGCTCTGTTATTGAAGCGAAGGAGACAGCGACAGATAACGCGTTGTTATGACATGATGTCACAATGCCACCCAAACGAAAGCAATCGTGTTGGAAACATTTGAAGAGAGAGTGGCAATTTGGCATGAGATTGCCGCGGGTAAATGGCCGATCGCTGTACTATAAATGCTAGAACCGTAGCAGAAACCATTTCCAAGACAAAGCCTGCAATTTCAGTGCCATTTTCCCTATTATGTCCATCGAGACTCGGGGAATATATATACTCCAGAACGATTCCAGCTGCTTACGGTCATCCACGAGAAGAGGGGATACACAATAGCGTAAGGATGAGGTTCCAATATTATCAATAGCGTTAAGCAAACAACAAATTCATTCATGTGAATATGGGGAATTTTTTAGGTGCTTTTAGGAATTTTTTTTTCAGCAATTAAATCTATTTTTTTAGATTCCGTTAGAACAGGTAGCTCCTTTCTCTCTATGTTCGCACCGTGATAATTAGACCCTGTCATGATCGGGGCTGTTTGAAATCCTTAATTTTTTTTTTTTTTTTGTTATTGCAATTTGTTCAACATTAATTTTATTTTTTTCTAATTTACTGTACCCACGTATATCATTTTTTTGAAATACATTTTGATAATGAAAATATGAAACCCATTATTTATACTCAATTATATTTATGATCTGAATAGAACAGAAATGTAAAAAAATATAAACCAATTATTCAGTTTTGCAAAAAAAAAAACCCCACAAAAATAAACTAAAGCAGCTGGAGAAATGTATATATTCCAAATTTGTGTGAATAGCATTTCAATCGGTGCGGGGAACTCTGATCTCTGACAGCCGGGGAAGGTCTGCGCGATGGACGCAGACAACCCCTGCGGCTAGCCACGCCTTCTTCCTGCTGCAGCGTAAGTTGTCTCAGAAGCACCGGTAAGTTGGGGGGGGTGAGACAGGAGGATCCAGGTCCCCTGCAGCTGCGGGGGATCTGGATCTTAGTCGTCTCATAGTCAGACCTATTTGAGGTCTGATTATAAGACGACCCCGATTATAAGACGAGGGGTATTTTTCAGAAAAAAACCTCGTCTTATAATCGAGCAAACTCTTACAAAGTTTGAGCCAAAAAACTGTGCATTTTCATTTACCTCTTGCAGTGTTGCTTTGGTTTTTTTTTATTTAGGGACAGGTATTAAGTACAGGATTTTGGGGAATTTATTTAAGAGCACTTTGGGGTACAAAGAAGCCATATATAAAATTAAATATATTTTTAGATTTTTTTTTATATTTAATTTTTTTTACATTTTTTTAAAATATTTTTCTGCTTAACACTAAGCCCTCTAATGATTTATATATATATATATTGATTATCCCTACTGAACGCTAAGCTCTCTAAACCACCTCACAATTTCACTCGCTATCACTAACCCAGATAAAAGATAAGAAGTTGAAATAAAAAACACACAAAATAGACGAGGCTTATGAACCCCCATCTACTGGGGCCAAGGAACATTTTATTATTTTTAGAAACGTTTTCTTTTGATTTTCTAACGTTCTTACATTTGTTCTGTCTTTCTCTGGGTCACCATCGATGTTAAGTAGGTAGAGAATCAGACTTACAAAAACGAAGCTTGTAAGCATTGGTTGTGCCATGTGAATGAATTGATTGCTGCGATTGGCTTTAACAGAAACCACATGACTGTGCCACCCTCGAGTCCAGCCCCCGAGGAGCACCTCCATCGCAAGACACCATTTATACTGGTAGCTGGTGGCAATGAGTACTTGAGGAGGTGCACGAAGGTGATGTTCCATGTCGACACAATGGTCCTTAGGGACCAATGTCTACATGAGGGCATGGAACATACTTTAGCCACAATGGGTTAATGCACCATTTGAATTCAGAGTAATTATTATATAGGTGGATGGATAGACGGACAAATAAAGAGATCAATGATCTCTGACAATATTGGGCACGACCGCCCCGTTAAAATGCATGCAAATCGAAAACGACACTAAACACAGCGGACGTTATCAGCTGACCACAAGGGCCATTTTCTATAACAAAGAAAAACAGCAGCAGAATCCAGAACAACATGGGACAAATATAAACCCTGGACAAAAAACGATGTCACCCGAGTGCCCAAAACATTACAACATCAACAACAGCTATAGGCGACATTTATTCCTGGCTAACGTTAAGTGGCAGAGAGAAGTCACCCCTTTGCCTTCCCCTACAGTCCTGTGTAACGGGATGGACAATAACAACCAGAGATTTCAGACACAGACCTAACACGCAAACGCTCAAACATGGAAACCCAACGCCAGCCTGCAAACATAGGATAAATGCACAGGGATGCTTAAAAATAAAGCTGTTTAGTATCAGAGTGGTAGCCTTTAGCTTTAAATTTTAATATCCCTTTAAGTCAAAATTAGGTTATTTTTTTATTTTTAAAACTACATTTTATTTTCTCCAAATAATAATAATATGTACGGTATATGTGACCGAAATAAAATTATAGACATAAATAGTAAAAATTATATATATAAAAAAAAATACTTTTTTCAAACTCATAAGAAAATATTGACAAGAAGCCAAGTGCAACAAATAAGTTTTATTGTTGGGTCAGTTTATATATTTTGGTGAAGTTATTAGAAAACTGTCCGTATGATTAGTAGGATTTACCATTGAGATCATTTCATTAAAAGATTTGTATTTTTTTTATTTTTTTTAGATACCGGAAAAATAATTCCTGGGTTTTTTCCAGCCTTAAATCAATCACCGTTAATATTTAATGTTTTATATTTATATATACTGACATTATTCCGAGTAATGCTATAGCTTGAGACGCGTCAACTATAGTTTAAGAGAAAAAGTATAATAAAATAATTAGAAATATCGTTGGATATTCCGAACTCCCCATACACACAAAAACAAAGAAAATCTTGGTGCCTCGAGTGAATTTCATGGCTGGATGCTGACAAAAAAAGAGGTAGGGCCATATGATAACCACCGCCATCACACCTATTCACTGCCTTCACCTCGATTTTAAGCCCTGTCTTAAAGTGTGTTAATTTTTTAAATTGTCACTTTAATTGTTAATATTCCTCCTAGTGTAATAGTGCTACAGAATCTGCACTCAATAGCTTCAAATATTTGCAGAATATTTATCCAGCCTCATATCAGGGGTATGGGGCAATACACGAATCAGCATTTTTTATAGCAGAATAAAAATGTTGGTAAATATCTCGCCCCACTAATTGTAAAACTCCCTTTCTTGAGCACTCTGGGCACTCTGGTGAACCTTTCCCTGTGTCCCGGATGACACGATAACATGTTACAACTATTTTAAAACGCATGTCGAGAAAAGACAGGAAATATAAGGGAAATTCTTTTTTATATGTTTTTTAGTGTTCAAATGATTAAGAATTTAAATTCCATTTAAGAACTGACATATTGCAAACATAAATACGATATTTTAAATATATAAATATTATAACACATTTAAAATATTTATCTTCTAATATCTGCATTTTTAAAATATTTATAATTATTATATGAATAATATAATATATATTATCATATATACTATATATAATATATAGATTTAGTGTATATATATATATATATATATATATATAGTGTTTACACGCATATATACTTTATATATAGTATATAGTGTGTGTATGTATAATATATAATTGATTTTATATTGATTTTTATATATATATATATATGTCTGTCTAAACATATTTATATTACATATTTATTCATATAAATTATTTATTATTATTAAATATATTGTTTTCAAGATACAGATAGTTTTGCACGGACACGTTTTAGAAGATATCCGAGTGCAAGATAAATAATGTTGTGTCTTATGGTTAGCCGGTAGCGTTCTAAATCGTGATGAAGATGCTTGGTTTTAAAAAAATTCCTTCTAATCACACCTTGGATAGCTGGCATTATAAGGAAGACAAATAGTTAATTAGTTTCGGGAATGCCGTATCAGCCGTTATATTATGCTCTGGATACTGACACTGTATATATAGCTGCGAGACATTGGATCATCTGAAAAGAGACAGGGCCCTTTAAATGCCACCCTATCCAAATGAGAGGGGCTTTACTGCGCTACGTCTAAACCAGCCTGCAATTTGAAGCGAGATTGGAAAAACCCAAAACCAAGATTAAAAAAAAAATATTTAGAAACTAATGTAAGCGCCACCTTTTTTTAGGTAACTTCAAAAACTAATATGGAGACGTAGACTTTTTATGTAGGATTTAACAGACAAATGGATATAGCCAAACTAGCCCAAGAGAAAATGAAGTCTTTAGTTTAGTCTTAAGTCTTCTTCTGGCCTCGTCTTCAGATGATCCATCTGAAGAAGAGACCTCCAAGGTTCCAAAAGCTTCTGTAACTTAATTCAACTTCAACTAAAGACTCCTTTTTGGCAGACCGAACAAACACAACATCAGCTCCCTCGTAAAGCCTGACATGTAAGCAGCCACCCGCACTCACTTCACAAAGCATTCTGTTAAGAGAGCGCGTACCTTCTGCATCGATTAGTCAAATTATGCGCTTCCTTAGTTAGAGGTTTCTCACTTTTCCTACTATCCAGCGGTAACGCGCTGTAAAACACAACACCACTCCATAAAAATCATCAGAGCCACATCCAGAGCATCCTTCCGCCTGCTTCTAATGGCAAGAAAGGTCCTTGTTGAACCAAATGCTTCCATAAACAAATTATTAACGTTTAGTAGATTTACCCCTAATGTGTTTCCCTGGCACACATTAACAGCTCATATACCAAACTTTTCTCTTTAATTGATTTTGGCAATTTTGGGTCAACAATCTAGTCTAATAAGCGTGAAATGCCCCTGTGGCTAGCAGCAGGAGGATAAAGGGCCACGAGGTGCCTGCATTAGCATTTTCTTTAAATGATTATTACATTTTCATACAATTTCCAAACATTTAGCAATAGAACATGAAATGTTTGCGCAGAACGTGCCATCGCTAATAGAAATAATCACACAAAACAGTCACTTACGTAACTGAAGAAAGTAAGACTACTTTAAATGAAGTCTAGCCAAAAATTAGCAAATTTGCTGAATCACACAAAAAAAATAAACCAAAAAAAAAACAACTAAAATTAATAGAACTAAACACGCTGCTGCTGTCGGCTCGACATGATGCGTTCAACGTGGACATGGAGAGATAGGGTGCGGATCAAGCATTGGACTACGTCAGTGATGTGCAATCAATGAAAGTGACATCATCAACAACCTATGACATCATTCAACCAAGCAAGTTAAAAGAGCAGCCATCGATCTTCACAGAGGGTTCTTTCCCAATCCCAAATTTTGATTGTTTTTGATGTAAAATATACATTGAGCCTTTAGGCGGCATTTAAAAAAAAATGGGCATAATAATTTATGCCAAAACCCCTTTTTTTAAAAAAAAAAAACAATTTTTTTTTCATGAGCTGCCCCTTTATACAAATTTCTAGCGAAATATGAATATTTTCTAAGCGGACGTTAATGCGTCTACGCTTTCAACTTTGCGTGGCTGTGGATAAAAGGGTAAAATAATAATAATAATTAAAAAAATATATCGGCAAAATAAATAATAACGAAAAGAACAAAAACAAAGAAATGAGACAGCAAATTCAAACTCATAAGAAAACAAAACAGATGCGAAAAGGAAAGGAGGAAGAAAATAAGTCTGAAATTAGAAAAGGGACTAACATGGCGTTACTGGTGGCTGAGGCGGATACTTCTGCTGAAGATACTACTCCACACTTGGAACATTTGAGCGTCATGCCGTAAAGGGGCATTGCCATCTGACTGCAATTAAAATCAAAAATACTGAAACAAAAAAACAAAAGATACTTTGCTTTTAAAACAGAAAAAAAAAATAAGGCACCACCATTCACAAACATTATTTAGAATCAAAGACTCCGTGGACGCATCCGGAAATTTCCGACCCAAATTTTGTGCGAAGCACGAAGGTAGTCAATTTGGAAAGGTTGTAATTTCACCCAATTTTGATGTTTTATATATATATAAATTTATAATCTTCAGATAAACTATCTACTTTAGCACTGCCTTCTTGACCGCCCGATTTTCACTGATTGGATATGATTGTATGATAAACAACCAATCAGAATCATGTTTGGAAAACGCTAAAACTGATAAAGGTGTCAGTTCCACTTTGACAATGTTAGGGTTGGCATACTTTTTTATTTTGTTCTGATATTTCTTAATATCTCTAATTTTCACATTTTTATTGTGATATATTTTTATATTAAAAAAAAAAAATTGGGATTTTTTTCTATGTTTCCATTTATTTACTTTTATCCAATGAGTTCATCTTAAATGATAAATAACATTACTCGAGGCACAAGTGTTTTTTTTATCAGCGATCCCCTAAGCTTTTTGCTTACTCAACAAGGGGAAGCGCTGCAAGTTAAGTAGCGATTGCCTCATGTACTTTCCCGAATTCTATACAGACAATGCTTCTTTTCATAAGGTAGGAGTCCAAAAAAAGCTCAGCCTAGCCCTTAATTAGAGGCCGGGACAATACACTAAATGGGGCTGTTATTTGATGGGAACAAGGGCTGAATGTAAAGTGTGCAGGAAGGCTAATGGTACTCTGACCACATGTAGATGAACTCACTTGGACATTTTAATGAGGTTCGAGGTTAAGGTCCTCCCTAATGAAAGCGAAAAGCCTCAAAACATTTCCTGGTTGGGAGTTCTGCCAAGAATTTCAAGAGGGAAGGGGTTAAACAAGGTCAGGGTATGACCATTATAGTTCATTTGGGGGGGAGGGGTTGAATTAATCCATAAAACATCAAGTCTACGCTTGCAAACCACTAACAGTATTAAGGGTGGGTTTTTTTGTTTGTTTTTTACAGTAGTTTGCATGTCTTACGACCTACAAGGCAATGCCATGAAATCGTCTAAAATTGTTAGAGTGGATCTGTCACCCACGGAAAAAAAGTAAAAATCATAATCGTCTCGACGCTGGGTTTTTATTGGTTCGGAAACGAAAGAACCCATTTCTACGTTCTGCATCTCGTGACCTTCTCCAGCGAGAGAGATTCAAAGAGCTTCGAGGTGAACGGCCATTGAAGAAAGACGGAAGGTCATGCAGAATGTAGAAATGGGTTCTTGATTATTAAAAAATACTTTTTATTATTTGTTTTGTTTTTTGCATTGGTCATTTTCTGTTCCCTGTGTTAAAATAATTGTGTTTTAGGTCTTATAAATCGTGAGCCCTCACCCCTTAGCTACTTAATTTAACTGTGTTGGGCACTTCGGGCGATTAGGGTGCAGCAGTCATTGAAACAGAATTGTATCAGAAGAATGCATTAAACTCAAGCAGCAAACCCTTGTTTATTAAACATAAAAAGTAAGAAAGCCGTCAGCATGTTGGAAAATAGTTTGAATTTCATTTCTCCGCCGATGATGCGTTGGATAGGATTACAAAAAAAAAGCAAAAGGAGATAAGTGCTCAAGCCACACGATCTATACTGAGTACTAGAGAAAATGGCTAGCAAGTGATCAAACACAGAAGACTTGTTTCGTTTTTATGCCCCGTGATCTGTGGGTTTCTCTGGCAAACTGGGCCCGACCATTGGGCAATCTGAGAAAATGCCAATGGGCCGGAGCTCAATGGTGCCTCCGATGTACCTTTGTAAGAACACAGCATGCGTTGTGCTCATGGTCATAGCCGGTGACTCCTGAGCCTCTAGGGCAACTAGAGCCTATACTCTAGGCTGAAGAAACGGTATTTGAACCTGTTCATACCCTACCTCGTTCTAAGAGGCTCTTCTGTGTACAATATATTGAGGGCACAGGTGCTGGGATTTCTTTTCGGGGAACGGTGGAAAGTTATATCTTTATGACCCAAAAAGAGATTTTGCAACCAACACATACTCCAAAAAACCTGCACACTGATATTACTCACCACATAGACCCTGGATGATAAATGGAGCGGGGGGAGGTAATTCAAACATCAATCAATAGAAATGCATTGGAAAATCGTTGGACTGAATGTAGACCTCCCCAATCAGTAGAACTCCCCAAGAGCTAATGACAAAAAATTCTGGCTCAAAATCAGGAGGTTGTTGTTGATGGTGACTTGGATGTGCCGGCCTTCTAGGATCTTCACAAAATCTATGGATGTAAAGTCTAAGAGCCACCAACCACATACAGGGACAAGGATTCTCAACGAACATGGGCTTCAAATGTATCAATGATACAATAGAAGAGGCGAGGAGGGCACTCTAATTATCTCTTGTCAACAGACACCCGCAATATCATTGTAATTTTCATTATTCAACGTTTGTTTCATTGGCAAACTGGGATTAAGTTTAAAGCCCCCGGATAAATTCACAATGATGGAATATCCAAAGTCATAAATTCATTACCACGTGTTATAGTACAATAGTTACTACTGGGGGCCCAAATCTAAGGAATTCCAAAGAATATGAAGAGCTGATGTATATTGTTTGCGACATAACCAATTCTAAAGAAGAGCTTCTCTTCCCTGATTGGTATTTGCAGTACCGACAAATACAGCCAATGAGAGGGGAGATAGGGCTCGTCTCCCTGATTGGTTATAGAAACGTCATGGTCATTGCAGACTTCCGTCGTCGTCGAAACACAGAGGCTCCTGTTTATGGAAGCACAAGTAAGCCTAGCAGTCCATCCTTCACAACTCCTCCAGAAGCCTCATCGACCGAAGGCTGAGACTCCCAAACCCTTTTGAAATCTCTCCGTATAACAACGAAGACCTTTTGAGCGTGTTCATCACCATCCACAGCCACCTGGCAACATTATTCCTATAGCTATCCCAAAAAGAGAGGTTTTAGATAAATAGATAGAAAGTACATTGACCGAGGCATTTCATAGAGCTCTGACCAGGTTTTTTCTTGGAAACATCAATAAAGATGGGCCAATTAGTCATGTTTATCAGCGTTAAGGTGAATGACGCTGTTCCGCGTATCTCAGAGGATTCTAGGAATTTTTTTATTTTTTAGTTCCGTCATTCAAATTAGCGTCAGCATTCATATGGCTGACGTGTTGATGAAATCGATTCCGGCTTCTAAGTCATAATATGTTTCAGCTGTAATGGAAAAAAAACAACGGCTGACGTCAACCGGACACCTTTTTAAGAAGAAGGTGCTGTTTTTTAAATACAAGGTTTCACTCCATCCACACGTCTCTGATATTTATAGATGTCGTTAACTGACACGAGTGTTCCGGAGAAGAGTCCGACCTCTCAAAGAACATTAGTGGGCCTGTCAAGATCCCGATGACTAGCTCATCCCGACCAAGTGCTGGTTTTTGTGGGTAAACAAGTCAGTCATGAGATCTCAACCTTTAATAGCTGAATAAACACTCGCAGTGACGCACCCGGTAATATTCTTCTGACAAAGGCGATCAATCTCCTACCAATCCCACCCCACCGACCAGCTGGACGCCATCCGCGTTGTTTTGCCCAAGAGCTTTGAAACCACCGCCCCCGTTGTTTGGTTTAATCTGACGTTCTGATCATTTCCGCCGTCGCATTTTATTCCGATCGCATTACAAATCACTGCCGGTCCTTCAACGATATTTCTGTGAGTTCTTCTTAAAATATCGACTACCTTCTGATACGATTCCTCCCCCGAACAAACAAAAAAAAACATATTTGGAGGAATGTTAAGTTTTCTTTTATGTCTTGAATGGGAAAAAAAAAATATGAACGTCTACAACAATAGAAATAATTTTCATTGGAAATAAATTTGCTTTTTCGTTTCAAATTTTTTTGGGGAAAAATGCGTATTTTTGGTCCTTGATAGCATAATAAGTCTACATGACAAACAACGTGTTTTGATTCTGCTTTACAGATTTTGGGGAATTTGTAATTCACATACCTGGATTTCATCTTTTTTGCCTAAATATATATTTTTTTCCTTTTTAAAATGCATCTACATTTATTTTTCTGTAAGCACTTTGACTGTGAAGATCATTGTCCGATATGGAATGCGATGAGCAATGATAACGCATATTTCAAACTATGTTCCAACATGGCTGAGAGATTTACATATTAATTCAAACAATGATACAGATAAATGAATGTTAATCACAACAAAAAAATAATCAGTAACCAGATATATTTTAGCAAAAATGTAGTCTTTTTTTATTATTTTTATATATATATATTTTTTGTTTTTGTCTTTACAACAGGAAGTCAACCTTCTCCCAAAATGTGCTACAAGAAACCATGAAGAATTCCCCCACAGTTTTTGTAGTAAAACCCAAATATTTAATTCATCCGCATTTTATAGGCCCGGAATTGTTTATGGTGGGAACTAATTATGAGTATGAATTTTACGTGGATTGTTTCATTAAATTTCACATAATATATATTATTATTATTATTATTTTGGGGAATTTCCAGTTGGAATGTTCTTAATAAATAAGTATCAAACTGGTTACTGATTATGCAATCATTTTTTTTTTCAAAAAACGTGATGTAAATGGACTTACCCGGCCCGTTCCTTGAGCTTTTTATCTGTTATTCCATCCTTAGATACTAATCTATTGAACACCAGAATCCCGATCACCATGTTTACCTGTTGCAACAGAGAGAAGACAAGTTGGGATATTTTGGAAAATTGGATTCTGGGTCCTGAAATCTGAAATATTTCTTTCTGAAACATTTTGACCAAGAGCTTAGTTACCGAAAATACCCAAGAGCGTAACTAATGATAATAACTTCATTAGCCAATGAGAAGGCCTCCATATTTCCCGCCTTGGGTTGGTGTCACCGTGGAAATGTCCAGGGTTCTGTTGCATGATTTGCTACTTGAGTCTATGGGAGCTTTAGGAGTCGCGTAACACGATGTAAAAAAAAAAATCATACATATTTTTTGTATTGGAGCAATTAAAATGTTTCCATAACCCGAATTGCACTTGAATTTTAGGGCATTTTTAGGTAAACATTTTTAATATATATATATATTTTGGGGTTTTTTTGCATTTTTTTTTTGTCATTTCATCTTTCAGGCTGCAAATTGGAGAGAAGAAAGCTCAGTCTCTTTAGGTGAGGAGGGGCCGCTGATCTCCTGTTATCGACAGGAACCCTCAACCGCAATGTAATTTTCATTATTCAACTTTTGTTTGAATGGCAGTTTTTTTTTCCGGGGATTAAATTGGAAGACTTTGGATAAATTCACAATGCCGGAATATCCAAAGTCAAATGTTAATTACCGTCTGTTATATCACAATCGTTACTGCTGGGGGCCCAAATCTAAGGGGCGAGTATCGGAATTCCAAAGAATATGAAGAGCGTAAATTAGCCGTTCTTTAGAATCCAGTGAATTGCTAATCTGTTTCTAAATCGAAATGACCCGTTTTACCTTCATTAAACACATTTATTCGAATTTCCTCTAGCTTTTGTGTTTTTGTTTTCTAATCAGTGCTATTGTTCTGGGGATATGGGGCTATTTCACCTTTATAAAGCTGAGTTAGGGGGCATTTGGTGGCAAAACTTGCATTGGTAAGTACTGCCCTGGACTCACCTACCTACCTGGGAACTTCCCAGGGTAGGCAGCCTGGAGCGCTCCCTCTTCTGGGGGTGTGGTTTCACACGGGGTCGGGGCTAGCTGTGCATGGGTGGGGATCGGCATACATAAGGGCGGAGCTAGCGGCGGACAGTCTTAAGCGGGGTGGAAGCGGGCACGTCCAGTCGCTGCTCCCTTTTGGGAAGGTGGAGATTGACCCAGAGACCTGGGGTCGGGACTTCAAATCTCTGATCCAATGGCCAAAAATCAGAACTGTCCATGAAAACCACTTATTTATCACTTTAAATGTATCACTTTTATAAAAGCATCATTCCTAGTTTTGTTGAATGTCCAAACCCTTCCCAGAAATAACCCTTTAATGTAAAATGTAGTCCGATGTTATTTTATTGAGGGGGGCATTTAATTGTCACATGACACAAAAGCAGCTTCTGATAGGTTGTTGTCATAGAAACTGAAAGGACTACTTTAAATCTTCTGCTAAACATCAGAATAAAGAATAACCGGACAGATTGGCTAGAGCTCTAAGTGGAACAGCAGTTTAACATAAAAAAAGAGAAAAAAGTTATATTTTGTCTCTTAATATTTTTTAAATATGTATTTGGAAGCCCCCCCCCCCAAAAAAAAGAAAATCATTATTATACTCTAAATTCCCACTATTTTATGAATTTGGATTATGGGAGATTTTTCCTTATTGTTCTTAAAATATGACAATTATAGGTTTTGCAGAAAATATAATCCCAGCTGTTTTTAGGTTCAGAACTAAAGAATTGAGATGTTATTAATCTCACATCTGTGCCGTTATTAGCAGAATATTTAGTTTTTTCAATATACAGGAGCCAGCGATGAGCGCCTCGCTTTACACCAGTAATTTCACATAATGAGAGAGAGATTTCAATGACAATTTTAAAGTATTTCAGTTTTAAAACATACAGGATGGAGGAGAGAAGAGAAAGGGATTCTACAGGACAGGAGGGAAGTTTATTTCAAAGGAGGAGCAAGAAGCCATGAAAAAAAATGAGGGTTAGAGGCTTGATTGGACTTAGAGGTAGATAAGTGGAACAGCCTCCCAGCAGAAGTGGTAGAGGGTAATACAGTGGGGGTATTAAACATCCATGGGATAGACATACGGCTCCTGAATCTAAGACGAGACCAACGAGTGATAAAGGTTTGAGGAGAAATGGGGCGACTAGATGAGTGGAATGGGGCCGATCTGCCGATCATATGTTTTGATGACAATAATATGATAAAGATTAGAGAGAGCAGGATGGGGGGGGGGTTTAAACTACACAGCAAACTAAATACCAAAACAACAGCTGCAGCCGGCCCCACAAAGGCATACAGGAGACCCCCTTCCAGAGACAGCCAGCAACTGTAAGAGAAAATAGAAGAACGATTAGATGAGCAGTGATGTCATGTTACTGCGATCATGCGCAAGGTCGGGGCAGTAATGCTTTATATGGCAGACATATGGTCAATGATTCCTCTGAGCTGTTACTGACATATTTCTCCCTCTGCTGTCTGCGGTGCGGCCCCCCTCTGCCCGCCTGCCAGTCGGCTCCCCACCAGATATGGCGTCACATCCGGTGTGGGGAGAAATATGTTTGTATGAATATGAAGGAAGGTACGCTAAGGGAGGGGTATGAAGATGGTGGGGAGTTAAGTGAGGGGGCATGAAGATGGAGGGGGATGATTGTGACGCAGTATGGGGTCATGAGGGTAGGGGATGGAAGTTTTGTGGATAGGGTATAATGATTGCGGTGGGGGCTGTGTATGATGATGTGGGGTATATGACGATGGTCAGGGGCAGCTCTAGACTTATATATATATACATACATACATACATACATACACACACAGCCACTCTAACACCTTACGTATACATGCACACACACTCCTACAACATACATACACCTATAGCCACTCTAACACCATACACTTACCCATATATACATACATACCCACTCTAACACCTTACAACATACATACACATATAGCCACTCTAACACCATACACTTACCCATATATACATACATACACACCCACTCTAACACCGTACACTTACATTCACACACACCAATAAATCACTTACACATAAATATATATACAAGTGGATTGACATGGGCGGAACCTTCCTTGATGTGTTATTTAATGTCAAAGTACAGAATAAATCTTCACTAAACACGTAGCTTCATAGATCGCATTGATATTTGTATTATATTCATGTATTATATAGCACGGCGATACAGTTTATTAGCCACGAGAGAGAGCTTTTTACATTTGATTCCTGACTGTTGTCGGAGCGCAAAGAGTCCTCGCATAGCTGCCGGTCCTGGACGCTGTCTGAGGATCATGATAGTTGTAGTTCAGCTGCCCGTGTGAAGCCGTATTGAATGACTACACGAGAAGCGCCAGGATGAAGGGCATCTCGGACTGTGCCAAGCGGCGCATGTCAACGTGACGGCAGACAGCTGACACTGGTCGATTGTCCCTGCTGCGGGCCGGCGGCGGGGTGACAGATGTCTGGCCGCGCGGCCGGGCCGTGACACCCTGCGGTGACAGCGTAGGGCAAAAAAAGGAAGACGTGGCAGAAAGGCGGGTTGTACGGCTTGAAGGCAATCTGAACCTGCCAAAGCACTTAGTACATTTTAGCGCCATTTCTTACAGCGGCTCTTTCCCTTCCCCCGAAGCCCCCGGTTTTATAGATCGCTGCGGAAAATGATTTATTTCTCACTTTTCATGGAATTTAGGGATTCTATTAATATATGTAGATATATATATCAGAAACATGTATACCATGGGAGCGGCCATCTTAACTATCCTCAGGACTGGAAATACATCAGATAATGCTGGTTCTGCCACAGGCTGCCACTGCTCACGACTTCCATGTAAAATAGTATTTTAAACTTTTAAACCAAATATATCTAAAACAATTACACTGATCGACAAACTAAAAAAGTAAAAAATCATAGGAAATGTTTACAAACTAACTTAACGCCGTAAACAGTGGAGATCCTCTAGATTGTAAGCCTGCGAGCCGAGTCTCTCCACCTAATGTATCGGTTTGTCTCAGTCTGTCAGTTCTCGTCTTGTCGGACCCCTTGAATTTATGTATTGTATTACGCGCTGCGTAAACTGTTGGCGTTATATAAATAAAAGATAATAATAATAATAGTGTATATTCCGCTGCTTGGGAGCTGCACCCATCCCCCAGCACAGAAAGGGTCAATAGTGCATTTCCGGTTACTAAAACTATCCAATTCCTTTAAAAATGAAGTCAGATTCGTTTAAACACTTTATTTTTATTATTTTTATTATTATCTGGTTTTTATAGTGCCGTCATACTCTGTAGCGCTATATCGGAACGTACTTTCAACCCATATGAATGATCTCATTATCCTGCCCGCGCGGAACACAAGCATGCGCCTGCTGGCGTTATATCATCCTATAAGCCCCGCCCATTTTATGTGCTGCTGGTTGCTTTGGCCCTGCAATGTCTGTGCAGCTGGACATGTGACCGGCTCCACCAATTGCTGTCGAGGACGGGGATTTGGTTAGAATACATTGCAGAAAGGGCATATTCAGGACATTTAAACGATGGAAAGTAAAGCAGAGTATAGATAACCAGCATACCTCCCAAGTGTCCCGATTCTGATATTCAGTCATTGTCCTTCATACCTGTGCCGCTCTTGCAGGCAGCGGGGAGCATGATTGGGCCTAATGGTTCTTATCTGCCGTCACTTTCTATGTTTCTATGATCCGGTGACATAAAAACATATTCTAGACGTATGCTACAGTTCAAAAGTTTGGGGTCACTGAGCTGTTTGTATGCAAAACTAGTAAATCTCTGACTGTAACATAAAATCCATCGCAAAAGGGTTTTCTAACCATCAATTACACCTTTAAAACTTAAACTTGCCATGCCATTGGAACCCAGGAGTGATGGGAGTGATAAAGGGCCATTGGAACCCAGGAGTGATGGGAGTGATAAAGGGCCATTGGAACACAGGAGTGATGGGAGTGATAAAGGGCCATTGGAACACAGGAGTGATGGGAGTGATAAAGGGCCATTGGAACCCAGGAGTGATGGGAGTGATAAAGGGCCATTGGAACCCAGGAGTGATGGGAGTGATAAAGGGCCATTGGAACCCAGGAGTGATGGGAGTGATAAAGGGCCATTGGAACAGAGGAGTGATGGGAGTGATAAAGGGCCATTGGAACACAGGAGTGATGGGAGTGATAAAGGGCCATTGGAACACAGGAGTGATGGGAGTGATAAAGGGCCATTGGAACACAGGAGTGATGGGAGTGATAAAGGGCCATTGGAACACAGGAGTGATGGGAGTGATAAAGGGCCATTGGAACCCAGGAGTGACGGGAGTGATAAAGGGCCATTGGGACACAGGAGTGATGGGAGTGATAAAGGGCCATTGGGACACAGGAGTGATGGGAGTGATAAAGGGCCATTGGGACACAGGAGTGATGGGAGTGATAAAGGGCCATTGGAACACAGGAGTGATGGGAGTGATGGGAGTGATAAAGGGCCAAGGGAACACAGGAGTGATGGGAGTGATAAAGGGCCAATGGAACACAGGAGTGATGGGAGTGATAAAGGGCCAAGGGAACACAGGAGTGATGGGAGTGATAAAGCGACTCTGTATGCCTATATAGAGATTCCATTAAAAATCATCCATTTTCATCTACAATAGTCATTTACAACATTAACCCCGTCTGCGCTGGGTTTCTGATCCATTTCATGTTATTTTAATGGGCAAAATTTGCTTTTCTTTCAAAAAAGATGGAAATTTATAATTGGCCCCAAACCTCCGTGTATAATATGTGGAGTGGATGAGACAGCCAGCAGTTATAGACATGCTACCCGGGCATCGTCAACAATGCGCAATCATCCTCTAGTTTTTAAGTACATAAAGTAAGAAAACAAAATGTACAAAAATCAGGGCTGATATAACGCACTGTAAGTAATTTTCCGAGGAAGGAGCGCGTTAACAAAGCGACGATTGGCCTTCGAGTCTCGACAGTAAAGCAGTCTCTACCTTGAAGCCGTCTCATAAATTAATTCGGGATCCCGTGCTGTTTTGAGCTCCCGTATTAAGATTAATGCCGCCTATTCTCCGCTCCTAAATAAGGTGTTCTTGGCAATTTGTAAGCGGCGCGAATGGAAGGGTTTGACGCGGTGGCACCGCGTTGGCATGAAAGAGGCTATTACTCAATGTCAGGGCGGCCGAGTTCCCCGCGCGGCGCACAAAACTAAATATGACGTCCAAATCATTTTCAAAGGTGCGCGGTGACTTTGAGAAAATGCCCTCGTCCTCGGACATTCCGTGAATACAAACCAAATGATCGCCGCGGTGACGCCGGCAGCCGACAAGGACCCTGTCACCCGCTCCGACAACCAATTATTGGAATTTCCACCAATTTTTTATTTATTTTTTAGCTAAAATTAACAATTATTTTGAAATTAAAGGGCAGTTTTTTGACCCTGGCAGCTCCACTAAAGAAGAATTTATTTGCGATCACGCAAACCCGGGTAAAACTGAATGGTGTTTACTATCAAGCCACAAAAATCTTTGCGTTTGGTTACTATGATGGGCAATTAAACTACAATCTGGGGGGGGAGGGGATCAATAATTTCAGCTTTTCAGATTTAGGTTTTCTCTACTCCCCCCCCCCCCGGAAAAGCCTGGGAGAGATTCATAGCACACAAAAAAAATGGCGGAGAGGAAGGGCAAGTGGGCAAAATCGAGTAAACGGCATGCTCTGCGTACAGATATCCTTAACGAGTCATATGGGGGGGAAATTGTATTTTTTAACTCCTTCATTGCCAGTGGGGCGAGCAGGGCTTGTCTCAGTGGAAGGTCACACGCCTGGGAAGAAAGCGCCGCTTCGAACGGATTGCGCAGCAGAGGCCCAACTAAAGAAGGCGGTCAGAAAATTATCGCGTGAGGATAAAGGGGCCGAGAGGAGAGGCAGCGATCACACGACGCACTCCGGCACCGCGGCCCTCGGCGTACGTCGCGAAAAACACAGAGGGGGAAAAAGCCATGCCTTTACCATGTCAAGTTTTTATTTCCTTATTACGCAGGAATTCGACTGCGTGTCCCCTAACA